>NW_024061947.1:2492500-3215000 GCF_006381635.1 Hibiscus syriacus | reverse complement strand
CCCCAATGTACTATGAGCAGAGGTGGGCGATGGGGACACCGACCATTAATACTGGTAAAGCCCCGAGGTCAAATTTGGTCGGAGAGACGATGACGGCAATGGAGGCGGCGTCGATTGTGTTCAAGAAAACAAACCCACATTACTCTCACTTGCTCTTGCACCACGCCCAAGAGGTACATCAAAGACCTTGTTCAAAAGAAGTTTCATTTATGGGTTTTGCTTTTTTGAGTCGGAAGAAGAAGAAGTTGTCATGTTAGAGAGTTAACGGAGTTAACTGTCATGTTAGAGAGCTAACGGGTTAACTGTCACGTCAGCAAAAACAAACGGGATGTAACGGCAGGAATAGAAATAAAAATGAATTAAAAGTTCGATGATTATATTGTAAGTTTCAAAAGTTGGGTGACCAAAATGCAATAATCTTAAAAGTTTGGGGACTATTTTTATACTTTATCTTTATGAAAAATAAGAATATAATTAATTCGAATAATTATCAATATATGAGCCGTAAACCGTTTAAATATAATACGATTTTCTGGATTCTAATTTCCACTAGTGCTAGTCCGAAATCGATCCTAATCCTTGCCATAAAAGGTAAGCTCACCTGCTCGAAGTTCAACGGCAACAGTACCCACCCCTTATTCGCTTCATTCAGTCAAATTTAATTTCTATACATTAACCAATTAATGTATTAATGAGAATCAACAAATTTTGATTAAACAAATCAAATTTTCACCTAATGAAGCATTAATAAGAATAAAATAATTTCCAAAATTACTATTTTAATTAAAAGAACATTTTAATATTTATCCTTTTAATTCTGAAACAGAATTGTAAAAAAAAGTTTAAATTTAGGTTAAAATATTCACAAGCCCACAGAGGGTTCGATCAGTTCGGACATTCATGTCACCCATATCGCGCATGTATACACGTTTACGAACCAACAATTGGTTAAACATTTTGCAACCCCTAGATCTAACCTATGCGTTATAACCAGATCTAGCGGATCACAATTAAATCTTCCAAAATATTTTTCAATAATATAAAACCATATTACAAATAAATATCTTTAAAATATAGTTGATAATACTAAAATGCAATTCCAAATAATTAAAATCATAAAAACTGAATAAAATAAAACATTCTAACATTTCCAAAATATAAGCACATGTCACCCAAAATAAAAGCAAATCGGAAGATAAAAACATTATAAGAAAAGGTACAATATGAATGTTTCGATCCTCCAAGTGTCAGGTCTGGGCTGCCTATCCAAAATATCTGAAAGAGAGAAGTTTGGGGGAGTGAGCTAGGGAGCTCAGTGTGTTCCAACAATGTAAAAATAAAACATAAAATTTATATTTCAAAATCAGTTTGTCAATAAAGTCATGAAATGTCAGTAGAGGTTAGAAAATCAGTTTAGTTCCAAATTGTGGAAACGTCAGTAGTGTTTTTAGTTTAAAATTTCATAACTGCCCTCCAACCGAACACCATATGCAGTTCCCCAGAACTGCATCCAAAAGGACTTACCCTAGGCCCGAAGGGCGTAGGTTCCAACCTAAGGGATCACTTTGGGTCCATAAGGTCTTACCTTAGCTGAACTGTAGGTGCCCATCTGATGGGAGTGCCCTCAGACCCATAAAGACTTACCCAATGCACACGGCAAAAGATCCACCCTAAGGGGGTACCTTAGGGTCCATAAGGTCTTACTACTAGGCCAATTAGGCCCAGGAGCCCACCCAAGAGTCGCCTTAGGTCCATAAGGAATTACCAGCTCGATCGATCTGAACCTATATAAGGAATTACCAATTTGATCGAGCTGAACCTGTAGAGACTTCATACTAAATCCCAGAGTACTCCGGAGAAAATATTTTTCAGATAGTAACCAGTGATAGCAGGAAATTAGAGTTCATGCATATTTATTTATCAATAAAAACAGTAACCAGAGAACATGAATCAGAGAATCAACCTTAAACTTTAGTAAATTAGAAATCATACTTTAAATAAGATAAATCATACGGAATAAAGTCAAACAGATAGACACATTGCAAATCAGATAAAACAATCATGTGCACATGGTATTTCGAACAGATATTTAAAACAGGTATATAGCGCACAAGGAACACACCTCGCAAAAAGTATCAGTCTGGGATATCTATCTAGCACCAGCTTCACTACGCTCTTCGACTGAACGAAAACCTAAGTTATTACAGAATAGGGTTATAATCCGAGTAATAATCTAAACTGGATATTTAACAAGGCCACAAAACTATACGATTATTCACGGGCTCTCGTGGACGGGTAGACCGGGAGGAACCATGTCGAGCATACGAACGATTAGGAGATCCCTGAGTACCTTAAATATTCGATAACATTAATTAGTCATTGACCTTCGGTTAAATTAGATGCACTAAAATAAATACTAAGTTTCCATATGCACGCTCGGGTTTACGGGTCAATTTGAAGGCTTTCGGGTTCGAATTTGGAAAAACAGACTTCGAATTCGGACATAGAGAGTCGAAAAACATAAAATATGACTTTTCGAAAAATTGACTTTTTGGTCAAAGCTAACGGTCAAACTGATCAAAGGTCAAAGTCAAAGTCAATGGGTTTGGTCAACTGTAAATGGGCAGGTCAACGGTCAGGTCAAAGTCAATGGGTCGGGTTGGGTTGGGTTGACTCGGTTCAGGTCAAACTGACCTGGTTTAGACCGGTTTGGTTCGGGCCGGTCTAGATCGACTGGACTGGTTTAAGAAGAAACCATAGTTTAGGGACGAGCCCCATGAGCACACGACGGTGCGTGGTGGCTCATGGTAATGGCGATGAGGGTCAGGGGCGGTAGCTGAGCACTCCGATGGCATCCAATAACAATTACAACACTACGTAACTCAAACATCAACAAAAAATCGCAATGGTTAACCGAAATAAAAATGTTTGGAGGCTTACCCACGGTGGACGGACAAAACGATGACGGTGGATGATGAACCCGTATGGGTTTTGATCATAACTGACTAGGGAACACAATGCTGGGGGTGGTGAGGCACACTAACGACTGGAGCAATCATAAAACAAGTTTATCTGAGGAGGAGGAGGAGGGGATTCGGCGGAGCTTTAAATGCTCCTATATGGCAGATGACGGGGGTATTATGATAACCGGTTGGGTTTGCTTCGCGACGGCCCGACGCTTTAGATGGTGTCGGTGGTGCACCACGATGTCGGTCAAGGTGGTGAATTATAGTGGCTAACGTTTGGGGTTAAGGTAAATAATATAGGGGTTTAAGGGGTTGGAGATTATTTATGACACAGGGGGAAATGGGGTTCTAGGTATTAAAACCTAAAAATAAAATAATTAATATATATATTATTTTAAACTCAAATAGGGACCTAGGTCAGTCAGTAGGGGTACGGTCGGCCATACCTTAGGTCAAGGGTTCAAGCTTGCATAACCCTTATCTTTCATTTTTTTTAATTTTATTGTTAGATGAGTATGGGAAAATTACAGGGCTTGTCCCTAAACTTCTCAAACTTTCACAATTAACTCAAAATTTTCAGAAACTTATAGTTTACTCCTTAAAATTAATTAATTTTAATAAATTTTAATTTAATTTTGGGGTGTGACACATTTTCCTCAACAACATTTGGATCAGTTTCTCATTCAAAGATCCAAAATTATCAATTTTTCCATCAAACCCCCACATGAATGAAATTGATCATTTTATCAAAAACTCTTTGATCCGATGTGGTGATACACTCCACGATCAATAGTTTCATAGGATAGGTAGGTTTCCTCCTTTGAACCTTCACTTGTGACAACATATTTACTTTATTAGCTGACTAGTAGACGCGATGTCCCTAAATTATTCTACCATTTGTGTAAATGATGATATACTTCACATAACTACCATTATAACAAGAATTTTAGTTCTCATGGGTATGCCTTTAAAGCATGAACATCACCTGTTTCTACAAGAGTTTGAAATAACTATGCCCAATAGTCTCCTTGAAGAGGCCCCACTTTATTCTCACATAGGTGACATATGTTGCTTAGCTTACCGAAGCACACAATGTTCGTTAGAAGCTTTGTTTAGCCTATACCAGTTTGATCACTGGTTACATTATAAGAATGGACTTGGGATGAGAGACCCCCACAATAACCATACACAAATTATAAAATTAGGTTGTCCCATTGGACCTAGTTATTGGGATCCCCAATCAATTAGGTATAGTTTTCCTTTACATAACACATTTAATTTTTCAATGGGCTTTGGTCTCATTCCTTTAGATGTTTTCTGAACTTGATCTCGATTTTAACCCTTTTGTTAGTGGATCCGCAATGTTATCTTTTAATCTTATAATATCAATATAAATAACTTTATTTGAGATGAGTTCTCTAATGATATTGTGTCGGTGATGCATATATCTCAATTTACCATTATACATAAAGTTTTGTGCTATACCAATTTCGTTTGTTTTTAATATATGAATATTGTTGGCACGAACTTTGACCATTCAAGAATATCCTCCAAGAAATTTTAAAGTAATTTAACTTATTCTTCAGACTTATCTATAGCTACAAACTCAAATTCTATTATGAATCTGGTTATATTCACTTTTTTTAGATTTCTATTACACGACTCATCTTTTTAATGTGAAACACATTCATTTGTGTCTTTGATATCTTGAACATTTTATATTCAACTGACATTATAGTATCCTTATGGAATAATATGATCCATAATCTTGAGCATACATGATATATCTCAATTCTCTAACAATCCACCGGTTTGAGATTTATTTTTGTTTCCTTCGATAAAGAGATCATATCTTTACAAGACACTCCCACATTTTTAAGTAGTTGTAGAAAAGTTTTTCTACCTTCCCATAATTCATACTTGTCATTTTCCTTTTCGGTGAATCTTATTTAAAATGCAATTAGCTGAAAATAGCTTCTCCACATGTTCTATGATAACTCTGAACATTTTATCATTGCGCTCATCATTTCTTTTTTAAGATTTAATTCTTCCACTTTGCTACTCTATTTAGTTTAGGAGAGTATGATGGTTTCACTTCATGAATAATATCATGTTGTGCACAATATTAATCAAATGGTTCAATGTATTTACCACCATAATCAATTCTTATATTCTTAATATTTTTACTAAGTTGGTTTTCAACTTCTAGTTTATAGAGAATAAATTTTTCTATAGCTTCGTTTTTGTTATTATAAATATATAACAATACTTTTGCTATCATCAATAAAAGTAATAAAATATTTATTCCTTCTTGTTTGTAGAAGTAGATCAAATAAACCCATTAAAATTATAGAAATTATATTCTCAAAATTTATTTTTAAGATCTCACTTTACAAACATATTGAGATTTTCAAGAAATAAATTTAACGATTTATTATTTTCTTACAAAATAGAATCATATTTGATTCTCAAGGAAATAAATTTAATGATTTATTTCCTTTCTTTTTTTTCCAAAGTAAAATCATACATGATTTTTCAAGAAATAAATCCAATGATTTATTTCATTTTATAACGATTGTATCAAGAACAGGAAATGAACAATGAATACTTGACTGCATTCCTTCACAAGTATAGAAGAATAGCTTATATAAGCCTACTATCCTAGTTGCTATATCTACAAGAAAACTTAACAGAAAAAACTGACTAACATAATTATTTTATTAATACCCCATTCTCAAGTTGGGACTGTATGAATGTTAAGAAGTCCCAACTTGTCCATAAACACACGATACATGGGTAGACGTAGTGGTTTAGTAAAAACGTCAGCCAATTGATTTGAAGATCAAATTTTAACAACTTAAAGAAACCTAACTTAACTTTATCTCGTACAAAGTGACACTCAACCTCTACGTTCTTAGTGCGCTCATGAAAAACTCGATGGGTGACAAGATGGACAGCAGCTTGGTTATCACAAAACAAGTTGACATGATCAATGAAAATATTGAATGAAGATAACAATGAGGTTAACCAAACTAATTCACAAGTAACCATAGCCATAGCACAATATTCAGCTTCACAAGATGAGCTGCTAACAGTGGCTTGTTTATTTGATTTCAAAGAAAGAAGACTGCCGCCAAGGAATGTGCAAAAATCCGTTGTAGAACGCCTTGTATCAAGACATGATCCATAATCTGAATGAACAAAAACACTGAGTTGTTAGGTCGAATCAACAGAAAAGAAAAGGTCGAGACCTAGTGACTGCTTTAGATAAAATATAAGATGTTTTAAAGCAACCACATGAGGCAATCGAGGAGCAGACACAAACTTACTCAGTAAATGTAAACAGTATCCGGTCTCATGTTGGTGATGTATAACAGTTTGCCAATCAAACGACGATACTATTGGGATCAGATAACAGCTCACTTTCATTAGCATTGAGTTTCAAAGAATGTACCATAGGGGAGTCAACATGTTTCATCCCTAAGTGACGCCAGACATAATAATGATTATCCTGCAAGTGCTCCAACAGATGATTCACAAGAGAAAATTCGCCCAAAAAAATCCAGAGAAAAAAAAATCTATAGGGTTTAATAAAATATTATCAAATCAAACAACCCCAAAATCAGTCCACAAGCCGGACTGTTATAGCCAAAAATCGTCTTTATTCGAATTTTGCCAAAAATAGCAAAATCCCGAAAATCACTCTAAATTGAAATTCGAAATAAAATAAGCAATCTCCAAAAAATCCGGCCTAAATCGGATTTAAATTGACTTCCTAATTGACAATCGAAATATTACCATAAATAGTAAAAAATATCTAATTCTAGTGATTTGGAGGAAAAAATGGCAGAATTTGAGGTTTAAAAAAAGGCCACATGGAGTGTAGCTCATGTGGAGAGCGTGCGCGTCGAAAAGAGCTTTCCGTATTGGGGTCTTATGCGCGATTCTGACACCTGTAGCCAAAGTTATTGCCAAAAGACTGAAACATACTCAAAACGACCCCAATGAGGAACATGTCACAATCAATTCCCGCCTTTGCGCTGATCTGCCAATTCATGGTATCTCAGCGCCATCAAGGTGCAATCTGATAGCTCGGCATCATCTGTCTCGGATCCCCCTGCATCAGTCACCCCGGGTTGGAAAGAACTCGTCCTCGAGTTCAGAGTAGTGTCATCAGAATCCACAAAATAATGACTCAGGTGCTTCACATTAAAGACATCAGAAGTCTTCAAGTGGCTGGGAAGGCGCAACCTGTAAGCATTATCATTGATCTTCTGCACGACCTCAAAAGGTCCAATCTTCCGATCCTTAAGCTTATTATACACACCAACAGGAAAACGATCACTAGTTAATACAGCCCAAACAAAATCACCAACATCAAAAAGTACCTGACGACGATGATTGTCGACCCGAGTCTTGTACTTTGTATTGCTCTCATGAATGGTTTGTTTCACCTGCTCATGGATACCCCGAAGATACTTTGCCATCTCATCTGCTTTAGGACTGAAACGACCTATACGTGGAATAGGGGCTAAGTCCAGCACCCCAGATGGGTTCTGACCATAGACAATCTCAAATGGGCTTAAACCTGTGGTTCTGTTTTTTAATCTGTTGTAGGCAAATTTTGCCTGAGGCAATGCCAAATCCCACTGCTTCGGCTTCGTTCCTGCCAAACACCTCAAGAGGTTTCCCAAACTTCGGTTCACCACCTCGGTCTGGCCATCCGTCTGGGGGTGGTAGGCGCTACTGAAATTCAACTGCGTTCCAGTTTCCCCCACAGGCTCTTCCAGAAATGACTGATGAACTTAGTATCACGATCTGAAGTGATGGATCGAGGAACACCATGTAAACGCACAATCTCCTTGAAATAGAGATGGGCAATCCGGTCAGCATCCATAGTCTTTCTGCAAGCTATAAAATGAGCCATCTTGAAAAACCTATCAACCACAACAAAGATAGAATCCAAGGCCCTTTGGGTGCGGGGTAAGCCTAGTACAAAATCCATGCTGACATCGAACCAAGGAGCTTCAGGAACAGGTAAGGGAGTGTACAAGCCCGCATTGGTGAGATCTCCCTTAGATCGCTGCACACATAACAACGGTCCACATAATGGGCCACATCACTAGTCAACTTGGGCCAATAAAAGTCAGAAGAGATAAGGGCCAAGGTCTTATCTCGGCCAAAGTGTCCCTCATTATGGAGTTCACTTATAATTTGCTGCCTCAATGAACAATCTGGAATGTTCAACTGTAATCCACGAAACAGATACCCATTATGCAAAACAAAATCATGACGGTGACCCTCAGTTACCTCCTGAAATATCATTCCAAATGAAGGATCAGCTGCATACATATATGTGAACGTCTCAAAGCTTGCAACTTTAGTACTCATGGTGGTGAGAAGTAAGGTACGACGGCTCAGGGCATCTGCGACGCGGTTCAAACTCCCTGCTTGGTGCCTCAGCGTAAAAGTGAATTCTTGCAAGTATGCCACCCACTTGGCATGACGTCTACTCAGCTTGTGTTGTCCATTGATGTACTTCAAAGCCTCATGATCGGTAAACAGAATAAACTCCTTCTGTACTAGGTAGTGACGCCAATGCTTCAGGGACTGAACTATGGCATAGAACTCCAGATCATAAGTGGAATAATTTTTCTTTGATCCCGATAGTTTTTCACTGAAAAAAGCAACCGGACGATCTGCCTGACTCAGAACACCACCAATGCCAACGCCAGATGCATCACAATTTACCTCAAACACTTTGTCAAAATCTGGAAGTGCCAAAACTGGAGCCTCGGTCATCTTCTGCTTGACCAATTGAAAATTGGCCTCTGCCTCCTCAGACCACTGGAAATCACGCCCCTTGAGGCACTCTGTGATAGGGCGATCAGAGTACTGAAATTTCTAATGAATCGGCGGTAAAAAGACGCCAAGCCATGGAAACTTCGGATGTCATGTAAGGTCTTTGGTCTGGGCCACTCCAAGACTGCATCTACCTTTAACTGATCTGCATAAACACCATCAGTAGACACAACAAAACCAAGAAAAGTCACAGAAGTAGTGAAGAAAGAACACTTCTTTTGATTGACAAACAAGCACTCCGTTTTCAGCATCTCAAAAACAGCACGGAGGTGATCGAAGTGTGAAGTTCATGTCGGACTATAAACAAGGATATCATCGAAGTAAACTACAACAAATTTCCCCATAAAAGGCCGCAAGACCTGATGCATAAATCTCATGAACGTACTGGGCGCATTGGATAGCCCGAAAGTCATGACCATCCACTCATACAACCCTTGTGGCGTTTTAAACGCCGTCTTCCACTCATCTCCAAGTCTTATTCTGATTTGGTGGTAACCACTCTTAAGGTCAATTTTTGAGAAGACCTCAGAACCAGATAGTTGATCCAACATATCATCTAGACGGGGAATTGGAAACCGGTACTTAACTGTAATTCTGTTGATCGCTCGGTTGTCAACACACATACGCCAAGAACCATTTTTCTTTGGCACTAGCAGAGCAGGGACTGCACATGGGCTCATACTCTCTCGGATATAGCCCCTCTCCAATAACTCTTCCACATGTCGCTGTAACTCTTCAGCCTCTTTGGGACTGAGGCGATATGCTGGTCGATTTGGCAAACTTGACCCAGGAACAAGGTCAATTTGATGCTGAATATCCCCTAATAGGTGGTAGCCCAGGAAGAAGATCCTCTGGCATCAAGTTAGAGAATTCTGCTAGCAGCCGCTGCACTTCTACTGGTAAATCTGCATCCACGTCTACTACATTATTCTCGCAAGGTAGTAAGGCATAGACCACGTCGCCATGCTCAATCTCATCTAAAAACCTGGACATAGAAAGCAGAGTAGTATTATGGGTTACTGGGGTAGGAGTGAGTCCTTCCCGCCGGGGTGCCAACACAATCTTTTTTCCCTTGATACTAAGAGAATATGTATTCTTCCGTCCATCATGAATGACACTGCGATCATACTGCCAGGGTCGACCCAACAATATATGACACGCATCCATAGACACAACATCACACCAGGCATTATCAAAATATTTCCTACCAAATGAAAAAGACACGAGGCATCGCCTATCAACTGTTACCTCACTGCCTTTATTTAGCCATGACAGCTTCTATGGCTTAGGATGACGGTCCGTCTGCAACTGCAATTTCTGGATAACCTCCTCGGACACTACATTCTCACAACTTCCGCTGTCAATGATCATTTTGCAGACTTTATCTACAACTGTGCAGGTCGTGTGGAAAATATTGGTTCTCAACCAATCGTCCCCTGATTCGCCCTTGGGAGTAAGTAGACTCTTGCGAACGACCAGAGTCTCATGACCATCTCCATACAGCACATTATCAGTCTCATCATCGTCATACACGGGTTCGCCAATCTCCTCAGTCTCGTCTTCCGCGTTTTCCTCAATCAACAAATTTTTGCCCTTTTGACTAGCAGACTTCCTACAATCAGTCGCCCTATATGCCCTTGTTCACCACAACGAAAACATCTAATAGTAGGGTTAGAATTACCATGCGGTGGCTGTTGAGCAAGACGGGAATCCTAAGGATGAACTGGTCGACTGTTGTGATCATTCCTGATCACTGGTCTCCTGTTTTGTTGTTTTTCAACAGCAAGTGCACGCTGGTAAGCTTCCGAAACACTCCACAGCGAATGAAGGCTGAGGACATCTTGTAAGGGCTGGCGTAAACCCCCCAAATACCGCGCCACCATTTGCTCCTCCGTCTCAGATAAATCGTTCCGGGCGACCAATTGGTAAAACTCCTCCGTGTAATCATCGACTGATCGTGCACCCTGCCTCAACGCATGAAGTCGCTGAAACAAGGTTTACGTGTAGCCGAAGGGAAGGAAGTGACCCTTCATCTTTTTCATCATCTTCTCCCAATCAATGATCTTGGCCTTGCTCTGTCTTTCTCGTGAACGTCGCAACTGTTCCCACCACGCAGATGCTCTGCCCTTGAGTTTGATGGCGATCAGTTTCACTTTCACACGATCAGGGACTTCCTTATATTCAAAAATACGCTCTACTTCATTAATCCAATCCATGAATCCCTCGACCTGTAACGTACTAGAAAACTCAGTGAGATCAACCCGAAAACCGAGGTCTCCATGACGCTCTTCCCGACCACGGTGTTCCCGGAATATAGCACGATTATGATATGGGTTTTCGAAAGTGGAATTGATATCGTGATCAGAGGCCTCACGATCCTCGAAATCCTGCGCCGCCAGGCGCTGAGTTAATTCTGCTACTTGCCTTTGTAAATCCGCAATCATCACATCCTGAACGTTGCGATCACGACGTTGGGCTTCCTCATTCGGAACCTGCTCACGACGACCACGACCACGACCTCCAGCCATTGAAACTAGTGAAATTTCTCAGGAAGATGTTGAAGCACTGATACCAACTGACGCCAGACAGAATAATGATTATCCTGCAAGCGCTCCAACAGATGATTCACAAGAGAAAATTCGCCCAAAAAAATCCAGAGAAAAAAATCTCTAGGGTTTAATAAAATATTATCAAATCAAACAATCCCAAAATCAGTCCACAAGCCGGACTGTTATAGCCAAAAATCGTCTTTATTCGAATTTTGCCAAAAATAGCAAAATCCCAAAAATTACTCTAAATTGAAATTCGAAATAAAATAAGCAATCTCCAAAAAATCCGACCTAAATCGGATTTAAATTGACTTCCTAATTGACAATCGAAATATTACCATAAATAGTAAAAAATATCTAATTCTAGTGATTCGGAGGGGAAAACAACAGAATTTGAGGTTGAAAAAAAGGCCACATGGAGCGTAGCTCATGTGGAGAGCGTGCGCGTCGAAAATAGCTTTCCGGATTGGGGTCTTATGCGCGATTCTGACACCTGTAGCCAAAGTTATGGCCAAAAGACTGAATACTCAAAACGACCCCAATGAGGAACATGTCACAATCAATTCCCGCCATTGCGCTGATCTGCCAATTCATGGTATCTCAGCGCCATCAAGGTGCAATCTGTCAGCTCAGCATCATCTGTCTCGGATCCCCTACATCACTAAGCAACCAGTATCTTCCAAAAATTGTAACGCATATTTCCTTTGAGACAGAAATATCAGTCTTGTTGCGAGCAACTTCAAAGCTTAGGAAATAACGCAAAGGACTAGTACTCTCAGCTTTAAATGACGCTGCAAAAAAAATCTTGGATCCCAGTCAAGAGTTGCAAATCATTTCCAACTAGGACGATATCATCTACATAGACTAAAAAAACCACAAAATTATCACCAACACCTTTTGTGAACAAGGAATACTCAACAAGATACTGTTGAAAGCCAAATTTTAAAACAACATTCGAAAAAGCAGCAAACCATTGTCTGTAAACCTGCTTGAGTCCATATATAGACTTGTGTAGTTTACACATCATATTTGAACCATGCAATTAAGTGTTATATCCGAGAGGTAATTTCATATAAACCTCATCTACCAAGGCCCCATTCAAAAAGGCATTATTAACATCTAATTGGAGAAGATGTTAATCATGCACGGCTGCTAGAGTAAGAAGTAACCTGAAAGAAGTCATCTTAGCCACAGGTGAGAAAGTGTCCATGTAGTCAACTCCTTCGACCTGTGTGAAATCTTTAGCCACTAACCTCGCCTTGTAACAATCAAACGTATTATCAGCCTTGTGCTTAATGCGATAAACCCATCTACAATCAATAGGCTTATTTCTTTCAGATAGAGGAACTATGGACCAGATATGTAAAGATTCCATCACTCGAAGCTCTTCATTCATCGCTTCTCTGCAGGAAGATGATTTTACTGCTTGATGATAAAAAAAAAGTTCAACATGGGAAGAAACATTAGCTATAAAAACCAGAGTACTCAGGAGATAATTTTGTTGAAGAGAGATGATTTTCAATAGGATAACTACAAGCAGTACTACTATTGCAGTAATACATTTACAGGTAGGAAGGTTTCTGAGATACATGAGCAGACCTAAGATATGGCATTTGAACAAATTGTTCTATAGCAAACAGTCTCAGGAACAACAGATTCAGTAGGAACATGCACCGCATGCACTAAATCATCAACATGAGATGCAACAGGTTTTTATTGATCATCCAACGATTCAGTTTACTTAGAATCAAAAGAGCAATTAGGAGAGTCATTCAATAATTCAGGTTCTTGTAAGGAATTTTGAGAAGGAAGATCAACTGGATCGAGAACAACATTTTGCAAAGAAAATTCTTTGAAAAGATCAACAGAATAATCTTGCATATGAATGCCATGAAAAGGAAAAATATCCACATGAAACACAACATCTCGAGAAATCACAAACTTCTGAGACTGCAAATACACCTTGTAACCATTCATACCAGATGGATACCCAAAAAATACAACAGGTAAGGCGCGAGATGAAAATTTGTCTCGTTAAGACTTTAATGTGGAAACAAAGCAAAAACAACCAAACGTATTTAAATGACCATAATCAGGTAGATAATCATTTAAAATCTCATATGGAGACTTCTTTCCTAATTTGGGTGAAGGAAACCAGTTAATAAAAAAGTTGCAGTGAGAAGACGATCGCCCCAAAATCGAATAGGAACTCTCAATTGAAAGAACAAGGCTCGAGCAACTGAAAACAAATACTGATGTTTTTGCTTGATAATTGAATTTTGTTGAGGTGTCTCAACACAAGAAAGCTGGTGTAGTATTCCCAAGCTAACAAAAAAATTAGTGAACTTGAGTTCAGGCGCATTGTCAGACCTAAAATACTTAACATCAAAACCAAACTGCCCCTTTACCATAGTAAGAAAAGTTGGAATAATAGAACCAACATAAGATCTATGTTGAAGCAGATAAGTCCAAGTTGCTATAGAAAAATCATTAACTAAGGTTAAAAAAGAAGTTTGCCTAGAGTAAATAGTATGCTTGTAGGGACCCCATATATCACAATGAACAAGATCAAAAAGCTGCTTGCTCCGAGTATAAGAAGTAGGTAACGGTAATCTTTATTGCTTAGCCAAAGGACAAATCTAAAAAAAACTCATTTCATTAATATCCTTCAAAGACAGCATTTTTAAGAAGATAAAGCACACTGGAACTAGGATGCCCTAGTTAATTATGCCAAGAAGTTGAAATATTACAATAAATGCTATTACAAAAGACATTAGAAAAAGAAGGAAACAGCTGCAGCAGATACAACCCTTAATGCATCCCACTCGTCCCAATCACACGATGCAAGTCTTGAATTGAGCATTTTGTTTTGGAAAAAAGCACATTGAAATCAGAATTACATGTCAAAGAACTACAAGATAACAAGTTAAAATGAAATTCTGGCACAAATAACACATAATGGAGCACAAAGTCAGAAGAAAATCTAACTGTTCCAGCAAAACCAACACTGATGACAGATTTGTCTGGTAAAATCACAGAACCTCCTGAGATGGGAACCATGGACTCAAAAAGCAATCGTGAAAAACAAACGTGCTTAGACGCACCAAAATCCAATAGTTTGATTTCTCAAAATTCAAGCTATTTATTTGGGATAAAATCTCACCCTGCATAGTTGTGTTTATTGAAGATGAAAGGGTGTCACAGGATGACACAACCTGTAGTTGAGAAGTAAGCATTGAAATGAGCTACTGACGCTACTGAGGAGTCAGCTTCACTGGTCGAGGGATCTTTTTGATGAGTGGTGTCAGTTGAAGCAATAACTGAATTTGCATGAACATGATTGACCACCTTTGACATTTGAGGAATTAGAAGACCAATTCTTGGAAACATATCATGGGGGATAATCATGTAACTTGTAACATTTATCCCTAGCATGACCCAAAAGTTGCAGTAAGTACACTTTGTTCGATTCTTGCGAGTTCCATGAGTAGTCTTAACAGCAAAAATAGTCTCAGTAACATGAGTAACACCTTTAACTATGCGTTGGTTCTCTTCTTGTAAAATCAAAGAAACGCCTTTGATATTGATGGCGAAGGATCCATCAAAAGGATTTTCCCTCTGATGTGAGAGTAAGAATCATTTAATCCCATCAAGAACTGAATAACTTATTCTTGTTTTTCATCGAGCATTCGATGTAGCCCCCCACAATTGCAAGTCAACACGTACAAACTTGCTTGATAGAAAAAAGCTCATCCCAAACAATCTTGAATTGAGTGTAGTAAGTACTTACAGTCGATTGACCTTCAACCAAGACATTGAGAAGTTTCTTTGACTGAAACAATCTAAGCCCATTTGATTGCTAAAACCAATCAACAAGGTTCTTTCATATCTCAGCTGTAATTGTGTGATAGAGCAAACTGGCAGCTATATCTTTGGAAACTAAATTCAAAATCCAAGAATTCACAAGATTGTTAGCCCTAGTCCAAGCCTGAAACATCTCGGTTGAAGAAGGGTTAGGAGCAATAATCGACCCATCTACAAACCCTAACTTGTTCTTGGCAGAAAGCGCCAGCACCATATATCTTTTCCAACTGTGAAAATTATCAATGGACAAATGTTGGGTAACCAAAATCATGTCTGGATTATCAGATTTATGCAAGTAGTAGGGGTTGCTTCGATTATCGAAACTATATTTCAAGTCCAAATGAAAGCGTGATGAAAAAAAAAAACTGGTACCATATAATGATTGTAACAAGGACAGGAAATGAACAATTAATACTTGATTGCATTACTTCAAAATTACTGAAATAATAACCTAAAGAAATATGAAAAAAAAACAAAGATGAGTGGCTTACCTAATTAACAAATATATTTACTCAAATAATAATATTTAACATAAAACATCATTTTTTATTTAATAATACCAAAATCTCTTTCATAATTTAAATCAAATGTTTTGATTATAAAATTAATAATATAATATATGAATATGATTGTGTGGATTCATTTGAAATCAAACTCACATGTATCGATCTTTTAAACCTTAATAATGCTACTTTCCTATTTATCTCACGTGACTATGCTCCCATAAATTTTACTCCACAAGATTCTAAGTGGGTAAAAGACACATAGTCTCACGTGTCCTCGAGTTTAAAGAAGATCATATATATTTTCTTATTGAATAAATTTTAGTTAAAAATATAATTATATCATTTTTATTATTTAAAGCCTATTCTCTAGTTCTTTTACTTTGGTTTCAATTATAAAATAAAAATTTTAATAAAAAATTAGTATAAAACAAAATATACTTTAAAATACTGTACTACTAAATTATACACAAATTACATTTGAGTTTCAAGTAAAATTCAATATTTAAAATTATAATTAACTTGACAATATATTAGCATTGAAATGAATTTATTTAATTATATTTATTTAAAATTAATTAGGCGCTATTTAGATTATTTCAATGAATTTGTTTGGTTAAAATATAAAATTAATTTGAATACTCAATTAAGCTTTCTTATTTTTAATTCCCGTTAAGGTCCGACTCAAACCTAAAAATCAAATTCAAAATTAACAATAAAATTGAAACAACCTTTACTGAAGAAACATAATTAACCAGATTCAATCTTAAATACATCCATGACATAAAACTAATCTGTCTTTTGAGTCAACTAAATCCACCCATAAGTTTTACTCCACTTTGACATTAAACTAGGCTTGAATATAAAACACAACCTAGCTTTGTGTAATCCAGAAATCTTTAGTCACGTTTTTCGAAGTTCTGAGTTAACGTAGCAGACAAACATTTGGAAAGCAGGCAGGCAATTGAGAAGGTAAACCCCGGTTGGCTCAAAAGTCCCATGGCCATGAGTGGCCATCTGATTCACGATGGCTTTTGTGGGCAGCTGCCAATATGATCCCACCATTGTTTGTCGGATTTGTGATTCTCTATCCATTTGTTTCTTTACCACTTCTCTCAAATTCCCCAGTACCAATAAACAAAATCTTTTGGTTCTTAAAAGCCGACACATGTAAGATACTTCTAGCAACATTAAATGAAATGGAAGTCATGGAAAGTTGACATACAAACAGTTGATGCTACTCGAACAGTGCTATAACTCTTTGAAATGTCTTAAGCAAACCGCTTAGACGAGCAAAATTGCATTTATACAGCCATCATTTTCTGGGTTATTTGTTACTTGAGCATATTTTCCTGCACTCATCAGAACCAATTCAAATAAGCATTAGAATAATAAAGAAAAACTAGAATATAGATGGTTCATGCATGATTGAGGATTAGGAACTTTACCCCAAACAACTTTCCCAGCTGGTGTGACCAGACCCAATTCACTTACGTTAACCTGAACACGACATAAAGAGAATCAGTACCGACAATGCCGAGTAAACAGAAGTCATGAACAAATTTGTGGGGAAAAACAAAAACTTACCTCAATGATAGTTCCTTTCGTCATAACACCAAGAGAGGTATACATAGGACCATTGGGATTTTTCTTCACCCCAATAATGTCAAGATTGAAGGTACACTTGAGCTCAGGGTGTGTAACATGTGCTTTGGTAAATCGCAATCCTGAAGGACGGATGAAACGCTCATATTTTGGAGGTTTTCTTGTAAAACCAGGTCCTACAAAAGTGCACTTCGTAACCATCTCTTGCTTAGCTGCAAGAATATATTAACATATAAGAACCAGAATCTAGTAAAAACACATCGTTTATCCTCATAAATTGTACAACCAAACTCCAGATACAAAGATCGTGTTTCTTTAATTGTGATATGAGAAAGGGAATAAGCAAATACCTCATACTTACTTTTTCTTTTACCAGACCTGATGACCTTAAACATCTCATCTTCAGCGACCGGCCGGACCTGAAGGACAAAAGCTTGAAGTCAAACAAATGTAGTTACAAAAAAAAAATTAAAAACAGGGTACAGAAGAAAATTTGAGAAAGAACATATTAAGATTAAACAAACAGAAAAGATTGATAGTTTAATTACCTTGGGTATAGGGACTCCATTTTCAGCTTTCTCTTTCCTCTTTACTTTATGGTGTTGCTAAGAACTAGCATTGCACAATGTTATATGCATTGATGACATAAATATAGGTACTAATGTAATAGACTCATCTATCAGCTTACCTTTGCACGTGTGGTGTTTTCACGATCCATAAGATAGGCAGGAATAGCTCCATCTTGAACTTCGTCATCCAACTTTCGCCTAGTTGACGATTCCTCATGCATAGCCAATCTGTTGACATGATGCAAACACAATTCCAAATTCTTTTTAATTAAAAACAGGACAGGAATGAAGCAACAATAGCTTTTTAAAAACAATGTACATCTTAAAGCAAGAAACCAATGTCCCAAAAGGTAAGTTTCATGACTCCTAATTCTTTCATGTAAACAAAACCGCGTAAACCATAGGTATGTTTGACTACTTCATTTACATGTTTGAAGCGGTCATAGAAGAACACCATTCATGTTGCTCTAACTCTTCATTTCGTTTGATGTACTTGTATTCATGTTTGAAACATATTTGAACATAAATGGGATATCAGGATATGGCCTTCCAAATAAATGAAGAAAAACTGTAAAAATTGAACATACATCTCGAACACCAATCCATATCTTACACTACAGAAGCCAGTACATAGCATCCATAATGCAACTTAGATCCCAAAAGAAATACATGCATTAACAAGAGTACCAACTCACTAAGGAAAATCTACAATTATGGACAACATAAAAATGAGAAACCCGTGACAACCTAATAAGTGGCATGAATAAGACATCGATTTAACAAAAGACAATATGTCCACCATCACCATGGACATTAGCACTACGAATTAACCATCAATTCAAATTCAATCAGCTAATAAGATATTAAAAAGAAACAAATAACGATAACCCTTCCCGTTCAATATGGGACACCGAAGCCCTAATTGGAGTAAAAACAATACTGGGAAAATAAGAAGAAAATAACAGAAGACTCGCGTTTTCTTCATTAGGGCCTTCTCAGCATAATTTTTCTTGGCAATCATCTTACCCTTGATACCAAGGGCCTGCCATAACAATGTAACGAAGAATAGCTAAAACAAAAGCGGGGAATGGAAGAAAAAAATTAAAGACCTTTTGAGCCTTAGCAGAACGCTCGTGTACTTGACGAGCTTCCTTCTTACGCTTCTTCTCGAAGAAGTCATGGCGATAACCATGCCTCTTTCTGTGTAGCTCTATGTAATCACCTTGCGGCTAAACACAAATAAACAAGAAAATTAGCAACAGTTACGAAATTCACCGATTCAAAATTAGTTCTTCAAAAGGATAATAAAAAAGGGATAGAATTCGAAAGAAACCGATTCAAAATTAGTTCTTCAAAAGGACAATTTTTGTGGACAAAAAACAAATCGGATTCATCTTACCTTTGGGCTGGACTTAAATGGAATCATAGGCTTGAGATTATAAGTGTTCAAACTGGTAATTCGGTTAATCAACCGAATCGATTTTTTTCTAAAAAGTTTAACTGAATTGAATTAAGTTATGTTAATTGATCGGTTATCGAATTAATCAAAATTTATTAAGAACATATAAATAATATATATTATATATTTAATATTTTTTGTTTATTCGATTAATTTAGTCGGTTAATTCGGTAAAAATGAGTTCAAACACCCATAAAGCTAAATAATATATATATAGATATAATATTAAATATTTAATAATTTCAGTTAATTATGTTAATTAACCGATTTCAAATTGAATTCACTGAAATCGAAATTTGAAAAAAATCATTAACCGTTAACTGGTCGAATCTAAAATTAACCAACCAATTAATCGACCGAAATTTTGATTCAGTCAGTTAATTTGGTTTTAACTAAACAGTGAACACCCTACTTGAGAAGAATAAGTGTTGGGCCAATGACCTCATTATTTAAGGTTTTGTTTATTCAAAACCCCTACAAGACAGCAATTTCATATAATTTTGTTAAAAAAAACAGTTTTATTTATGCTTACATATAAAATGTCTTTTTTAATTATATTAAAAAAATTAAGTCAATTCGGATCTATCGAACGACATCAATAGTAAAAAAGAGTATTATTTTTTTAAAAGCTCTAAATTCAAACAATTACATTATAAAATATACATATATTATCAATAATTGAAAAAAATTTAAAACATATATTATCTTTCTCCACAAACAAAGCACCGACTTTATGAAAAAGAAAAACCATACAAGATAATAATTTGGATTGAAGCTATTCCCTCTTGCTACAAACAAAAAGCTTGGCATATTGACATACGAGTTGGGACCCCCTTTTTTTGTTTGTGCACCAACTAATCAAACGCCACTTTGCACCGCCAATCACCCGTCTAAAAGGAATCATCGATCTTCTTATATATTTGTTTAATTATTAATTTTAAAATTATGATAGGAAAAAGAAAATTAAAAAAAATGGTGAAGAAGTTCATGATTGATCCAATAAATAATCCAAAAGAATTTATACATATATAAATAGATAAAAAGAAAATAATATATATATATATATCAAAAAAGACCTTTAAGAGTGCGGTCAGTCCGTCACCTAATCAATAAGAAATGAAAAACCAGATCAAATTCTAAATTCTATGAAGGCTTCAAACACTGCTAAAAATGAAACCTTCTTGCGATTAAACCAAAGGAAGGTTACAAAAAATACAAATTTAGAATCATAACGCTCAGACAAAAATAAAAGAAAGGGTAATCTCTTCCTCAATTAGAAGACCATCAGAGACGGGTAATCTCTTCCTCAATTAGAAGACCATCAGAGGCAACTAAGGTCCAGAACCCATGCTAATCTATGTAATAATCACTGAAAATGAGCCTCCGCCTACCTGTGCTCTTCTCACTTGTTTTGTTTTCTTCTTATTGAAATTTCCAAAAATTCAATAATAGACGTAACAAGTAAAATCAAAATCACCATAATAATATTAAGAGTCTCATAGTAAACGAGATGTTATTCTCATAAATTCGAATTACTATTTATGTAAGAGGTGTACATTACCAATTAATTAAGGAACTTCTAAAAACCCGAAGAATATAAAGATCCGTGAAGAAGAGATACCTTCCAAATAGGAAACAATTGAAGGGGAAGAAAGAGTCGGACCAAGCTCAATAAATAGGGTAAATTACAATAATGGCCATTTTTGTTTTAGTTTTATTCATTTTTTTCATCAACATTTTTTTAAGTATATATGTGGTTCAGTTATATTATCACTTTATTGTCTTTTAAATGTTGAGACGTTGATTCCTGTTGATTTATGACATGATAAGTTAATGAAAAGAAATTATTTTTAATTTTATTCCTAAACTTTAAAAAGTTTATTTTGCATCCTTTTCTCAACCTCTCTTTCTAGAAAAAGAAAACAAGTTGTATTATCTTCTCTAATACAAATTTTAGACTTGTTATCTCCAGTACCACACTCCTTTTATATGTTCAGTCGCTTCATTCCCTTCTGTTAGCGTTTGATTTGTCACAAATAAAGCTGTAATTTATTAATCTTTGTTTGTAGTATCTCAATACAAAATATAAGCTTCTGATTGTTTTCACTGACTACTTATTTTGGTTCTCTGCATATTGCAAAGCTTCAAGATGAAAACAGAGCCCTCTATCGTCTAACTAAATCAAAAGAAGCAGCTTTGCTTTTTTGGGTAAACTACACATTTACTACAACAACTATCACATTTGTTTCATTTTAGTCACCTAACTATTTTTTTGGAAGGTATAATGCTAAAATTAGCCCCCTCCAATGTTTACTAAAATGGTCATCTTGGTCTCTATTCTTTTTTTGGAGCATTTTGACCCCAAAGTTTCATTTTGGGGGAAAAAGGCCTCTCTATGAATGGAAAATTATAGTTAACAAACGATTAACGCTATAAAATAGGGGGTTTTACTTTAAAATAAAATGTTGAGGGATAAAATACTTCAGAAAAAATAAATGTCAAAGTGACTATTTAGTTAAATGTTACTTTTTACCCTAGAATGAAAGATTTGTGGCCAAAGTGTTAAAAAAAAAAGAATTGCAATCAAAATGACCATTTCGGTAAACATTGGGAATTAATTTTGGCATTATGTTTTTTTCAAAAATATACCTAACGTTTAGTTTTAGTTTTATTTATATTAGTCGTTATTAAAAGATTAACTGTGATGATGATATGTCATCATAGGATAATGTCACATCATCATTGAAAAATTTAAAATACCACATTACCAGTTCTATTAATTTTTTAAAAACAAGTGACCAAAATGAAATCAAAATATAATGTTAAGTATAATTTTGAGAGAGAAAATAATAAAATGATCAAAACTGAATATACTAAACGTGTAATTTACCCTTACTTTCTTAATGAAAGGACCGTACAAATTGTGTTGGTGAAAGCATCTACTGTAGTCTGGTGGTAGATGATCTCCAAAACATAGGGAAGTCTCACGTGCAGCACCCTAATATATGACTAAGAAAATATGCTATCGGAAATGTTATTATTTTTTTAACATTTTCGGTAAAAATTTAACTAAAACATTATTATTTCTAACGGAAATGTTATCATTGAGTTTTTACCGGAAATGTTTAACATATATGGTAAAGCGCTACCTAAAACATTATTTTTTCTAGCGAAAATGTTAATATTGGGCACTTCACCGGAAATGTTAAAAAACATTAATGTTTTAGGTAAAAAAAAAAATATTGTTTTAGGTAATTCTTTACCTAAAATGTTAAAAAAATAATAACATTTTTTGTAGCGTATTTCCTTAGCCGTATATTAAGGATGTCGTGCGGCAGAACTACCCAAAACATAAACCACGAGTTGATGAAGTTATCACAACAGTTATCGACTACGAGTGAGAGGTCCATACAGTTATGTCGTTAGTTTTGTAACGTTAAATGACTACAATGAAATTTTTTAAATAGTTTTATGATTATATTGTTAAAATTAAAATTATGATGATTATATCAATATCAATCTCATAATTAACTGGCCTTTTGAGTAGTTTACCCAATAAAATTTTACCAATATATTTTCATAAAAAATCTAAGTGAATATATTATAAAAATAGCCAAAATAATGATAATGCTCATTTGTTTGAGGTTTTTCATAATATTTTATCTTAGGATTTTTGTCGATCGAACTGATTACGAGTTGAGTAAAGCTTGTTTTGATTCGTGTTCAACTTGACTTTATATTCGATAAGTTACATAAAATAAGACAAATAATACATAATCAATATTAAAAATAAGACAAATAACATTCTTAAAAATTAATAAACTACTCACGAACTTACTGAATCGAATTGAGCCTTGAACGTCATTAAGATTTCGAGTTGAATTTGAATACGAATCGATCAAAATCAAACATTAATCGAATTTGAACTAAATCAAATTCGAGCCGCTCAATTCAGTCAATAACCTTAAGTTTGTGTTGAAATATATGTAGTGTAATGAATATGCCATGTGACTCTAAGAGACTAGCAAAGCGAAAAAATAGCTTGTGAAAGATCATTCTTGGTCAATCATATAACATCATGTGCGTATTACTTTATTATTTATAAATTAAATCAGATCAGAGCTGATTAAAATTTTCAATTAATTAACAGTAGGATATTATGACTTAATCAACAGTCTCTTTGTGTCGCATTGACCAACACTGTGATTTTACATGGGTATTCGATGATGCACATGTATTTCACCAATGACAAGTCAACTCAGTAACAGTGTTTGGATCTAAATCTGAACTAAAATCATATTTAATTCAGTTTATTTGATTTTTGAACTAATCACGTTGTTGATTCAGTTGACTGTTGGTTGATTTTCAGATATGTGGAACGAATAAATTGAACTGGTTGATCGATTAATTTTATTTTGGTTTTGGAAGTGTTTAATTCGACTTTAAAAACAATTAATTACACTCTTAATTTTTCTACTTAATTGAGTTTTAAAAACTGATATTAAATCAATTAGGTTATTGAATAAAAAAATTGAATCAATTAAACTCTTTTGATCAATTTTAATCGTTAAATTCTAATTTTTTTTTAGTTATTATTGTCACGTGAGATAATGTAGTTATGCCATATGAAATATACACCGTATGGACACATGCCTTTAGGTCTATTACATTATATAGATAAGACTATTGATAAGTTCACTCGACCTACTAAAATGAAATTCAAATTTTGGCGATTAGATCTATTTAATTTATCGATCTATTAATAATTATAACGGTAATATAATTGACACAACCAGTTAAAAATATTATAAATATCCCTCAATATAATCGAGAGAGGGATTGAAACCTTATACAATCTAGAGTCTAGACACCATCTAACCAACTCTCTTCCTTACATAAACATCATTCAACAATGGTTTTTTCATTGTTCACGACTCTTTATTCAAATAAAAAGATATCAATAATCAGTAAAATCAATTTATTCGTATCAACACGAATGTAATAAAATTCTAACAATAAGAAAGTTTTGTAGTCATGTGCATTATTTCACTACCCATAAAGGAATTTGAATGGTAGCTTTCTTCCAATACTAGAGAGAATTTATAGAGTTTCTTGAGAATTGTTTTCTCCTTTTTTATCAAGAGAAAATTATCATTGTTTTCTCTTTGGTAGATCGAGAGAGGTTGTAATTCCTATTTTTCTCATAGTGAAATTCTTCTACCATTGCCCGTGGTTTTTACCCTATATTATTTAGGGGTTTTCCACGTAATTTTTGTGTCTCTTTTATCTTCAATTTTTATTTTCTCAAATTATCAGTTGCATTTTTGCTCTATCCGATAGCCGTCTTCCGCAACAATTGGTATCCGAGCCAGATTTGAGTGTGTAATATCTGTTTATTGTCTTTGTGGTTGCCACCAAAAGGTGGATCCTCCAACATAAGAAAGTAAGGAGGTATTATCCATTCTTTGACGGTTCTAGAGAACTATTCACGATAGTGAAATAGTGGGAGCTATCCGAAATAAAAGCTATGGCAACGAAATTTGATATTGAAAAGTTCAATGGGAGAAATTTCTCATTGTGGAAATTGAAGATGAAGGCCATCCTGAGGAAAGACGGTTGTCTAGCAGCTATCAATGAAAGGCCGGTGGATTTCACATATAACAACAAATGGATCGAAATGGACGGGAATGCTATGGCAAGCTTTCATCTAGCATTAGCAGATGAAGTATTGTCAAGCATCGAGGAGAAGAAGACAGCTAAAGAGATATGTGATCATCTCACCAAATTGTACGAGGCCACATCGTTGCACAATAAAATTTTCCATAAGAGGAAATTATACACTCTCTGGATGTCAGAATCTACTTCAGTGACGGAGCACTTAAATACACTTAATGCCTTATTTTCTCAGCTTACATCCTTAATCTGTAAAATAGGAGAACAAGAACGTGCTGAACTTCTACTTTAAAGTCTACCGGATTCGTATGATCAACTCATCATCAACTTGACAAACAGTAATGTCACCAGTCTAGTCTTCGATGACGTTGCAGCTGTTGTTCTACAAGAAGAAAATCGACGCAAGAACAAGGAAGACAGACAAGTAAATCTGCAACAAGCAGAAGCGTTGACAACGATGAGGGGAGATCAACGGAACGTGGCCAAAGCAGTAGTCACAAACATGGTAGATCGAAGTCGAGGAGCAAGAAGAATTTAAAGTGGTACAACTGTGGAAAGAAGAGCCACTTGAAGAAGTATTGTTGGAGTCTAAATAAAAACTCCAATCCACAAGGCAATACTGCAAACACTTCAGATGATGGAGATGCTCTATGCTGTGAAGCGTCAACCACCGTGGAAGGTAGAAAGAGATATGCAGATATATGGCTCATTGATTCAGGAGAAACATATCACATGACCTCAAGAAGAGAATGGTTCTATCATTATGAACCTATCTCAGGAGGATCTGTGTATAGTTGCAATGATCATGCCTTAGAGATCATTGGTGTGGAAACCATCAAATTGAAGATGTATGATGAAACAATTAAAGTTGTTCGAGATGTACGGCACGTGAAAGGCCTGAAGAAAAATTTATTATCCTACGGATTGTTGGATAATAATGCAAGCAAGATTGAGACACGGAAAGGAATCATGAAGGTGTTTCGTGGAGCGTTTGTGGTGCTGAAAGGCGAAAAGATAACATCAAACTTGTACATGTTGAAGGGAGAGACTTTGCTAGAAGCAGAAGCCTCTGTTGCCTCATGTAGTTTAGATTCTACAATGCTATGGCATCAGAAACTTGGACACATGTCAGAACAAGGAATGAAAGTCCTTGTGGAGCAAAAGCTACTTCCAGGTTTAACAAATGTATTACTTACTTTGTGTGAGCATTGCATAACAAGTAAGCAACACCGGTTGAAATTCAACACATCAAATTCTGGAGGCAAAAGTGTTCTAGAATTGGTTCACTCTGATGTATGGCAAGCACCGGTTACATCCCTTGGCGGAGCAAAATACTTTGTCTCATTTATTGATGACTACTTCAGGAGATGTTGGGTGTACCCTATTAAAAAGAAGTCAGATGTGTTTTCAACTTTCAAAAACTTCAAAGCGCGGGTGGAACTTGATTTTGGAAATAAATCTAGTGTTTCAGAACAGATAATGGAGGAGAATACACAAGCGAAGAATTTGATTACTTTTGCAGGAAAGAAGGCATTAAAAGACAGTTCACAGTGGCGAACACTCCTCAACAAAATGGAGTGGCAGAGTGGATGAACAGAACCTTGTTAGAAAGAACAAGAGCAATGTTGAGGGACGCAGGCCTAGAAAAATCATTCTGGGCAGAAGCAGTCAATACCGCCTGTTATTTGGTGAATCGAGCTCCATCAACTGCAATAGAGCTGAAGACACCAATGGAGATATGGACTGGTAAACCAGCTGATTATTCAAACCTCCATGTATTTGGAAGTATTGTGTACGTGATGTACAACGCCCAAGAAATTTCAAAGCTGGATCCAAAATCCAGGAAATGCAAATTCTTGGGGTATGCTGATGGTGTAAAGGGGTATCGCTTGTGGGATCCCACTGCCCATAAAGTGATCGTCAGCAGGGATGTTATCTTTGTAGAGGATAAACTACAAAGAAAAGAAGACGATGATAGTGCTAAAAAGTTAGAGACTACACAAATACATGTGGAAAAGGAGGTTGAAGAAGGAGATTCTTCTGAAGCAGAACCAGCACATGATGAACAAGAACCAGAGAGTTCTGAAGCTCTAACAACTCGTCAATCAGATCGTGTGAGAAGACGTACCAATTGGCACTCAGATTATGTTATAGAAGGTAATATTGCATACTGCCTTTTAACAGAGGACGGTGAGCCATCAACATACCAGGAGGCAATAAACAACTCATATGCTTCACTGTGGATGATGGCGATGCAATAAGAAATTGAAGCCCTTCATAAAAATAATACATGGGACATTGTGCAACTACCACAAGGAAGGAAGCCAATTGGTAACAAATGGGTCTTCAAAATCAAGCGAAATGGTGACGATCAAGTTGATAGGTATCGTGCAAGACTGGTGGTCAAAGGATATGCTCAAAAAGAAGGTATTGATTTCAATGAAATATTTTCTCCTGTGGTTCGACTAACAACAATTCGAGTAGTTTTGGCAATGTGTGCTACATTGGACTTACATCTTGAGCAGCTAGATGTTAAAACAGCTTTTCTTTATGGAAATCTTGAAGAAGAAATTTATATGCTCCAGCCTGAAGGTTTTGAAGAAAAAGAAAAGAAGAATTTGGTTTGCAGGTTGAACAAATCTCTTTACGGTCTAAAGCAGGCGCCGAGGTGTTGATATAAGAGATTTGATTCTTTCATTATGTGCCTTGGATACAACAGACTTAATGCAGACCCTTGTGCTTATTTCAAGAGGTCTGGTGATAACGATTTTGTTATTTTGCTGTTGTATGTGGATGACATGTTGGTTGCAGGACCCAACAAAGATCATATTGAAGAATTGAAGGCACAACTGGCTAGGGAATTTGAAATAAAGGACTTGGGATCAAAAAACAAGATTCTAAGGATGCAAATTCACCGAGACAGAAGTAATAGGAAGATTTGGCTTTCACAAAAGAATTACATGAAGAAAGTCTTGTCACGATTCAGCATGCAAGATTGTAAGCCAATTTCTACCCCTCTTCCTATTAACTTCAAATTATCCTCCAGTATAAGTCCTAGCAATGAAGAAGAGAGGATGTAGATGTCTCGAGTACCATATGCATCAGTAGTGGGAAGTTTAATGTTCGCTATGATATGCACAAGACCAGACATTGCACAAGCAGTGGGAGTGGTTAGTCGGTACATGGTAAATCCAGGCAAAGAGCATTGGAATACAGTAAAGAGGATTTTGAGATACATCAAAGGGACCTCAATTGTTGCATTATGTTACAGAGGATCAAACTTATTAATCATTGGGTATGTAGATTCTGACTATGCAGAAGATTTGGATAAAAGTAAATCTACTACAGGATATGTGTTCAAAATTGCTGGTGGAGCTGTAAGCTGGGTTTCAAAATTACAGTCAGTTGTGGCTACATCCACAACATAGGCAGAATATGTAGCAGCTACACAAGCCAGTAAAGAAGCAATTTGGTTGAAGATGCTATTGGAGGAGCTTGGGCACAATCAAAAGTATGTCTCTTTGTTTTGTGACAGTCAAAGCGCCTTGCATCTAGCAAGGAATCTATCATTTCATTCAAGGACAAAGCACATACGAGTTCAATACCACTTCATTCGTGAAAAGGTGGAAGAAGGGACGGTAGATATACATAAAGTTCATACTAAAGACAACATAGCAGAATTCATGACGAAGGCGATCAACGCGGATAAATTTACCTGGTATCAATCCTCCTGTGGTCTGTCAGAGACGTAAGCAATATGATGGTACAAGATAGAAAGAATGATGTGAAGATATGATTGTTTCAATCAAATCTTCAAGTGGGAGATTGTTGAAAGTAAACAAAACATGGGCGGTTAAATGGTCATGGGCGGCTAAATTGTAACACCCTAATTTAGGGGCTAAAATTAAGAAATTATAAAGTGGTGGATTTAATTGGTATTTGGAAGAAATTTGGGGATTAAATTGTCAGATTTCAAAGATGGCAGACCGTTTTAAGAAATGCATGAAGTTCAGTGGCTAAAGTCATGATTTAACCAATTTTTATATATGTTGAATTATAAGTTCCCCGTGCGCAGGTTCAGCGGAAAATTTTCCAGTTTTCCTCTCCCGTTCTCCCTACTTCGAACTCCGATCTACTCGCCGTCCGACCTCCGATCGACGATCCGAAACCACCATCGTGTTCGTTGTCAACCGAGGAACAAAACCCCTCAAACCTTTCGTCGTGAATCATCTCCGTTCGTCGTTAATTTCAGTCGGAAGTATCGTCGGTAATAACTCGGTTTTAGTTGGTTTTTCATCGATTCACAACGATCGGGTCATCCGTTTACGACACCTCCCACACCATCGTGTTCCTTGTGCCGTTTCGAGTCCACCGGTGTCCTCCCTTTTCTCCGGCGGCGGCGGCGCGTGTGGAGGTGAAGCGGTTAAAGTTTCCGATTTGTTGAAATCGAGCTCTCCGCCGTTCAAAATTGTGAACCGAGCTTTGTAAGTATCTCGAAATCGCTCAAAATAATTTTTAGAAATTTTTCCGGGATTTTATCACTGTTCACGCCCCCACGCGCCGCCACTGCGCGTGGGAAGGGAAAAATGACCGGTTTGACCGGTTTTGAAACTGTTTTGACCGGTTTGACCGGTCACAACCCGACCCGACCCGTTTACCCGACCCAACCCGTTTACCCGACCCGTTTACCTGACCCGACCCGTTAACCCGACCCGTTGACCCGTTGACCGGAGTTGACCACTGTTGACCAAAACTTTGACCGGCTTTGATCGGGCATTAAACGACCTTTGACTTCGACCGAGTATACCTATCCTGACATTTTTCGACGTTCCAAATCCGATTCCGCTGTCTGTTTTTCGAAATTCGAACCCGAAGGTCTCGAAATTGCCGGTCAAACCCGTTGACTTTGATTTTGACCGAAAATTCCAAATTTTTGAAAAGTCATATTTTATGCTTTCGACGTCCTGAATCCGAATCCGAAGTCCGTTTCGCCAAATTCGATCCCGGTAAGCCGTCTTTCACTGATTTATCACCCGATTCGATCCGTTTATCGTAATTAAGCTCCGTTTCTGATATAATTTATGTTGATATGTATCTGAGGAATTATTGGAAGTTGAATTGAAGATCAAAGGCATTCGAATGGAATTTTTATGGTCGATCGATATTGCACGGAAATCGAGGTAATACTTTACTACCTCTTTATGCTTTATAGAACATGTTGGTATTGGTAAATGCATGAATAAAATGTTTGGTCTCATATGTGTAATTAATGAAGTTCTACACTCGATCTGAATACGGTAAAAAGGTTCAGTAATTGATTATGGTTCAGATGACTTTTATAAGAATTAAGGGATTGCTAGAATTAAATTACAAGTTATGTGCTTAGTGGTAAAGAAATCAACCTGGATCTGTAACTTGTAATTTATTTCATCAAAGGTTAAATGTTAAAGGCATTTGGATGTGAATTTATAAAAATACTCCGGTAGGTAAAATTACGAAAATACCCTTGTGTTATAAAAAGACAAGATTGGAATATGGAAGTTAGATAAGAGGATTTTACAGACATATTGATCTGATAAAATATGATGTGCATAGAATGATAGTTATACGTAGACATTATGGATAACCGGTTTTTTAACCCCAAGAGGGTTTATGCAAGATACTAGAATGTGTTAAGGGAATTATTTCAAGATCAGAGATTGTTCAAGAAAGCAATTAATCATAGGATCTCTAAATTATATTATTTTCGTTAAGAGCTAATATCGAACTTATCTGGTTAAGAAATTACGGAAATGCCCTTAAGAGGTAGAATAGTCTGAGATGACTCTGAATGAGAAAATACTTAAGGATTCGTACTTAACTCGATTAAGTACGGATTTAATTGTTAAGATCCCGACTTAGTGCAGGAAAATTCATGATATTCCGTTTGTAAAATCTGAGAAGGCACTTGACCCGAAAATATCCGAGAATGAGTAAATACCTGAAGAATAATTTATCGGGGGTATTCTGCTGTCAGAATTATTCGAAAGGACTGAAACAAATAATGATATTGAATTAAATAAGACCGAATGGAGGAAAAATTGAAATACCGTGGATCTGTAAAATGACAAAAATACCCCTGTAATGAAAATGACTCAAGAATGTCACCAAGCTCAGGAATGATTGAATATCCTCGAGCTCTGAAATGAATGGAATAAAACTGAACATCAAAATTACCAAAATACCCTTATGGCCTAAATTTAGTAAATGTCTTGGATTAATTAAGGAATCCAAGTAAGCATAGGTATTGGACTACCTTTAAAGGTAATGGAAAATAATTTAAGTGAGTAGATCAACCCTAAAGCTATGTTAATACCTGAATGGCATAGATATTACTGGAATATGTGTTCGTCTTCTCAAGTTTGGCTCGTGACAATTTTGGAAGTATTCAGTTCAGCTAAGATCTAGATCGTATTCAGTACTAAGATTGGACGTTTGTTCGACAAATCAACCACGAAGACCAAATTGAATGGAATGGAAGTACAACATGTATCTGAAATTCAGGAACGTTTAAATTATTCGGGAAAATCCCGAAGTAACTGGATTGGACTTGAATGTTAAATGAACTAAGTAACCTCAATGACTGAGGATTAAGTAAGAGATTGGAATAAGTTTGGAAACTCGGATAAACTTATATGATATCATCCCTATGGATTTTGAACCACAAATCAAGTACGTCAGCATTTCATGGTATAGTTGAAACATAGAATAAAATAAAGACCATTAGAATATTTGCTTGTCTCCTTAAGATCTATTCAGTGATGACTCAGATGATTTATGGATAAGAATATTTGGTATTAAAGAGTAAATACCCTGAAAGGTTAATGAATTGACAAGTTGGTAAGTATTGGTTCTAGAAGCTATTCTTTTTCGATATTCGGATTAATCGTCATAGATTATAAAGATTATGAATACCTTCAAATTTCGTAGAGCTTTAGAAAAGTGTTCGAATAAGATGATCCCGATGAATCATATCCTGAATAACCGATGATTTTGTCAGTTAACAAACTCTTCTAATAGTGATTCTAATTTCCGGCATTCTATTGGTAAACTGAAGATTTGCGTTTCTCTGCCCGACAAGATTATCCTGTATCTCTAATAATATCTGGAAACTCTAGTGTGTTCCCTACTTATATGAATTTTATCTGATTTCTGATTTGAATTCTGTTTTGACATCTGATCTGAAATCTGTTCTGATTCCTAACCTGGATTCTGTTATGATATCTGATCTGAATTATGTTTTGATTTTTGATATCTCCGTTTACCGACGGAGAATGTTTTAATGGGGGTATTGTTGAAGGATGAAGTTCCGCAGGTTCCTCGGCTTTGTGCTCAGGGCCTTATATGTTGTGTGGGTTGGGTGTATGGTTCTGGGGAACCTACACATTATGTTGTGTTGGGATGGGGTATATATATATATATGTTTTAAAAAGATCTGAAAAGTTACATGGTTTTTGGGAATACACTAGAAAACCTATTCTGATATCCTGAACCTAGACATCCGAAATATTTCCATCTGGAATGAATACTTTGTTACTACCTGAAATATCCGTAGAATCTCTGCTCAGTATAAAGATCTGTAAATGTCTGAATCGATAAGGAAAAATATGTTTATTTGTATCTGCACGTTCTTCAGCATCATCTGGTAGTTCGGTATTACTGAGCTTTCCAAAGCTCACTCTATTACTCACATTTTCAGGTTAAAAGAATTGTACCAGAGCATCTATCGACTTCAGTAAGGGAGTTCTTCCGGCGTTGTTGCAGAGTATGGTACATGTGATTAGGGAGCATGTAATTGTATTTTGATTTATATACGGAGTCTGAAAATCTGTTTTATTTTTAAATAGCGACAAATGATTTTATAAGTTTGCATGTTCTGATAAAAAAGTTTTAAATTTTCCGCTATTTTTACAGTGGGTCGCTCCGGTGGCCCTAATGTGACACCCCGGATCGGATAGGGCTACCCTTATCGGTCTGTGGGGGTTACATTTAGTGGTATCAGAGCTATGGTTTGAGTCAAAATTTTCAAGTTAGACCAGCCGGTTGAATGTCAAAATATGTCTGATCAATACATGCCCCTAGACTGCAATCGTACCTCTCTGAGCTGGAACTCCAGGGCTGAGCCCCTATCTGTAATGAACAAACTGAAGTTTCTATCTGTTAAGGCTATACTTGTACAAAAAGGAATTCCAGTAACATCTGTCTTAATGCAGTAAAGTACCTTAGCTATGTGAGAGTTATTCATCTGAGAAATTCTGACTCGACTCCAGAAATAAAAATTGAGATATATTGCTGCTCTACGAGCCTATTCACGTAACCAAGGCTGAATTGATTTCACAAGGATAAAGTTGTTTTAATTATTTACTTGGACTGAGGAGAATTCTGAAGAGATTGATTACTCGAGAAAATTTTCGTTCAGATTCTTTTATTGAATGAGGAAAAGTTCTGATAAGAATGTATACTCAACTGATTAAGGATTAGTGAAGGATCTGTGTTACTATAAAAGCTACATGAAAGATATGAAAGAACTGATGGAAGTTTCATTTCTGCAATTATGTGACATTAATGAATTTCGAGGACGAAATTCTTTTAAGGAGGGGAGAATTGTAACACCCTAATTTAGGGGCTAAAATTAAGAAATTATAAAGTGGTGGATTTAATTGGTATTTGGAAGAAATTTGGGGATTAAATTGTCAGATTTCAAAGATGGCAGACCGTTTTAAGAAATGCATGAAGTTCAGTGGCTAAAGTCATCATTTAACCAATTTTTATATATGTTGAATTATAAGTTCCCCCGTGCGCAGGTTCAGCGGAAAATTTTCCAGTTTTCCTCTCCCGTTCTCCCTACTTCGAACTCCGATCTACTCGCCGTCCGACCTCCGATCGACGAGCCGAAACCACCATCGTGTTCGTTGTCAACCGAGGAACAAAACCCCTCAAACCTTTCGTCGTGAATCATCTCCGTTCGTCGTTAATTTCAGTCGGAAGTATCGTCGGTAATAACTCGGTTTTAGTTGGTTTTTCATCGATTCACAACGATCGGGTCATCCGTTTACGACACCTCCCGCACCATCGTGTTCCTTGTGCCGTTCCGAGTCCACCGGTGTCCTCCCTTTTCTCCGGCGGCGGCGGCGCGTGTGGAGGTGAAGCGGTTAAAGTTTCCGATTTGTTGAAATCGAGCTCTCCGCCGTTCAAAATTGTGAACCGAGCTTTGTAAGTATCTCGAAATCGCTCAAAATAATTTTTAGAATTTTTTCCGGGATTTTATCACTGTTCACGCGCCCCCACGCGCCGCCACTGCGCGTGGGGAAGGGAAAAGTGACCGGTTTGACCGGTTTTGAAACTGTTTTGACCGGTTTGACCGGTCACAACCCGACCCGACCCGTTAACCCGACCCGACCCGTTTACCCGACCCGACCCGTTGACCCGACCCGTTGACCCGTTGACCGTTGAATGGAGTTGACCACTGTTGACCAAAACTTTGACCGGCTTTGATCGAGCATTAAACGACCTTTGACTTCGACCGAGTATACCTATCCTGACATTTTTCGACGTTCCAAATCCGATTCCGCTGTCCGTTTTCGAAATTCGAACCCGAAGATCTCGAAATTGCCGGTCAAACCCGTTGACTTTGATTTTGACCGAAAATTCCAAATTTTTGAAAAGTCATATTTTATGCTTTCGACGTCCTGAATCCGAATCCGAAGTCCGTTTCGCTAAATTCGATCCCGGTAAGCCATCTTTCACTGATTTATCACCCGATTCGATCCGTTTATCGTAATTAAGCTCCGTTTCTGATATAATTTATGTTGATATGTATCTGAGGAATTATTGGAAGTTGAATTGAAGATCAAAGGCATTCGAATGGAATTTTTATGGTCGATCGATATTGCACGGAAATCGAGGTAATACTTTACTACCTCTTTATGCTTTATAGAACATGTTGGTATTGGTAAATGCATGAATGAAAATGTTTGGTCTCATATGTGTAATTAATGAAGTTCTACACTCGATCTGAATACGGTAAAAAGGTTCAGTAATTGATTATGGTTCAGATGACTTTTATAAGAAATTAAGGGATTGCTAGAATTAAATTACAAGTTATGTGCTTAGTGGTAAAGAAATCAACCTGGATCTGTAACTTGTAATTATTTCATCAAAGGTTAAATGTTAAAGGCATTTGGATGTGAATTTATAAAAATACTCCGGTAGGGTAAAATTACGAAAATACCCTTGTGTTATAAAAAGACAAGATTGGAATATGGAAGTTAGATAAGAGGATTTTACAGACATATTGATCTGATAAAAATATTGATGTGCATAAGAAATGATAGTTATACGTAGACATTATGGATAACCGGTTTTTAACCCCAAGAGGGTTTATGCAAGATACTAGAAGTGTGTTAAGGGAATTATTTCAAGATCAGAGATTGTTCAAGAAAGCAATTAATCATAGGATCTCTAAATTATATTTTTCGTTAAGAGCTAATATCGAACTTATCTGGTTAAGAAATTACGGAAATGCCCTTAAGAGGTAGAATAGTCTGAGATGACTCTGAATGAGAAAATACTTAGGATTCGTACTTAACTCGATTAAGTACGGATTTAATTGTTAAGATCCCGACTTAGTGCAGGAAAATTCATGATATTCCGTTTGTAAAATCTGAGAAGGCACTTGACCCGAAAATATCCGAGAAATGAGTAATACCTGAAGAATAATTTATCGGGGTATTCTGCTGTCAGAATTATTCGAAAGGACTGAAACAAATAATGATATTGAATTAATAATAAGACCGAATGGAGGAAAAATATTGAAATACCGTGGATCTGTAAAATGACAAAATACCCCTGTAATGAAAATGACTCAAGAATGTCACCAAGCTCAGGAATGATTGAATATCCTCGAGCTCTGAAATGAATGGAATAAAACTGAACATCAAAATTACCAAAATACCCTTATGGCCTAAATTTAGTAAATGTCTTGGATTAATTAAGGAATCCAAGTAAGCATAGGTATTGGACTACCTTTAAAGGTAATGGAAAATAATTTAAGTGAGTAGATCAACCCTAAAGCTATGTTAATACCTGAATGGCATAGATATTACTGGAATATGGTTTCGTCTTCTCAAGTTTGGCTCGATGACAAATTTTGGAAGTATTCAGTTCAGCTAAGATCTAGATCGTATTCAGTACTAAGAATTGGACGTTTTTTCGACAAATCAACCACGAAGACCAAATTGAATGGAATGGAAGTACAACATGTATCTGAAATTCAGGAACGTTTAAATTATTCGGGAAAATCCCGAAGTAACTGGATTGGACTTGAATGTTAAATGAACTAAGTAACCTCAATGACTGAGGTTAAGTAAGAGATTGGAATAAGTTTGGAAACTCGGATAAACTTATATATATCATCCCTATGGATTTTGAACCACAAATCAAGTACGTCAGCATTTCATGGTATAGTTGAAACATAGAAATAAAAAAGACCATAGAATATTTGCTTGTCTCCTTAAGATCTATTCAGTGATGACTCAGATGATGATTTATGGATAAGAATATTTGGTATTAAAGAGTAAATACCCTGAAAGGTTAATGAATTGACAAGTTGGTAAGTATTGGTTCTAGAAGCTATTCATCTGGAGTTATTCGATATTCGGATTAATCGTCATAGATTATAAAGATTATGAATACCTTCAAATTTCGTAGAGCTTTAGAAAAGTGTTCGAATAAGATGACCCGATGAATCATATCCTGAATAACCGATGATTTTGTCAGTTAACAAACTTTCTAATAGTGATTCTAATTTCCGGCATTCTATTGGTAAACTGAAGATTTGCGTTTCTCTGCCCGACAAGATTATCCTGTATCTCTAAATAATATCTGGAAACTCTAGTGTGTTCCCTACTTATATGAATATTTTATCTGATTTCTGATTTGAATTCTGTTTTGACATCTGATCTGAAATCTGTTCTGATTCCTAACCTGGATTCTGTTATGATATCTGATCTGAATTATGTTTTGATTTTTGATATCTCCGTTTACCGACGGAGAAATGTTTTAAATGGGGTATTGTTGAAGGATAAGTTCCGCAGGTTCCTCGGCTTTGTGCTCAGGGCCTTTATGTTGTGTTGGGTTGGGTGTATGGTTCTGGGGAACCTACACATTATGTTGTGTTGGGATGGGGGTATATATATATATATGTTTTAAAAAGATCTGAAAAGTTACATGGTTTTTGGGAATACACTAGAAAACCTATTCTGATATCCTGAACCTAGACATTCGAAATATTTCCATCTGGAATGAATACTATTTGTTACTACCTGAAATATCCGTAGAATCTCTGCTCAGTATAAAGATCTGTAAATGTCTGAATCGATAAGGAAAAATATGTTTATTTGTATCTGCACGTTCTTCAGCATCATCTGGTAGTTCGGTATTACTGAGCTTTCCAAAGCTCACTCTATTACTCACATTTTCAGGTTAAAAGAATTGTACCAGAGCATCTATCGACTTCAGTAAGGGAGTTCTTCCGGCGTTGTTGCAGAGTATGGTACATGTGATTAGGGAGCATGTAATTGTATTTTGATTTATATACGAGTCTGAAAATCTGTTTTATTTTTAAATAGCGACAAATGATTTTATAAGTTTGCATGTTCTGATAAAAAAGTTAAATTTTCCGCTATTTTTACAGTGGGTCGCTCCGGTGGCCCTAATGTGACACCCCGGATCGGATAGGGCTACCCTTATCGGTCTGTGGGGGTTACATAAATGGTCATATTTAGGTAGCCAACTTTTGTTGACTTTTTGGATGGTAAAACTATGCAATTAGTCATTGTAATTTAGGGTATTTATAAGATTAGTCCTTAAAGCTTCTACTATAAATACCCTAGCTCATTTAGCTTCAAAACCATCCCAAAACATTCTAGCTTTCTTCCAATATTAGAGAGAATTTAGAGAATTTATTGAGAGTTGTTTTCTCCTTTTTTATCAAAAGAGAATTATCATTGTTTTCTCCTTGGTAGATCGAGAGAGATTGTAATTCCTATTTTTCTCATAGTGAAATTCTTCTACTATTGTCCGTGGATTTTACCCTATATTATTTAGGGGTTTTCCACGTAAATTTTGTGTCTCTTTTATCTTCAATTTTTATTTTCTCAAATTATCAGTTGCATTTTTGTTCTATCTAATAGCCGTCATCCGCAACATCTGTAATGCTAATTCATAATTTTTAAGTTTGCCTCAAAGGCTTCACCTTTGATTCAATAATTTGTGTTGTTTTTACATGTCAAAGAACTGACCTTTTTGCTCTATATCTCCTAAATCTTTGTTTTTTCTTTCTTGTTTAGTGTCTCCCCCAGAATCTCTGAAATCTAAAGTATGTTCTTTTAATCGATTTGATGCAAGATTTGAAGTGGGTATTTGAAGAAACCGCCATTGGTGTTCAAATGAAGCTTCTTTGACAGTAGCTTGAGCTGATCCGGAGCAATGCAGCTTTATAAATATGCAATGGTAAAGAAGTTTGCTTCAGTGCTTCTTTTATCTCTTGTTACAGTGGTTTTTTGCACCACTGACTCGGGTGACCTTGATGTTCTAATGCAATTTAGAGATGGACTTGAGAATCCTGACCTCTTGGAGTGGCCTGAAAATGGCGGTGACCCTTGTGGTCCTCCGAGCTGGAGCCATGTGTTCTGTGATGAAGAGTCCCGGGTCACTCAGATTCAAGCTCAAGGTGTGGGCTTGAAGGGTACTTTGCCCCAAAACTTGAACAAGCTCTCCATGCTCAAGAACATAGGTCTCCAAAGAAACCAGTTGAGTGGAAAGCTGCCATCTTTGAATGGCTTGTCGAATTTGCAGCATGCATATCTGGATTACAACAGTTTTGATTCAATCCCAGCTGATTTCTTTGATGGTTTAGATGATTTGCAAGTGTTGGCATTGGATCACAACAATTTTAATGCCACAAGTGGCTGGTCATTTCCCAAGGCTTTACAAAACTCAGCTCAATTGACTAATCTTTCTTGTATGAACTGTAATTTGATTGGGTCATTGCCAGATTTTCTTGGTTCCATGCCTTCCTTGACAAACTTGAAGCTTTCTGGTAATAGTTTATCTGGTAAAATCCCAAGGACCTTCAATGGCAGTGCTCTGCAGATGCTTTGGCTGAATGGGAATCAATTCAGTGGACCAATTGATGTAGTGGCAACAATGGAGTCCCTCACAGTTCTATGGCACCATGGGAATCGGTTCACCGGATCAATTCCGGACGATATCGGTAAATTAACTCTCTTGAAAGATCTCAATCTTAATGGAAATAACCTTGTTGGTTTGATTCCTAATAGTTTATCAAATATGAGATTGGACACCTTGGATTTAAACAATAATCAATTTATGGGTCCAATTCCAATGTTTAAAGCTTCAAATGTGACTTTTGCTTCAAACAAGTTTTGTGAAGCCAGTGAGGGGCATCTTTGCTCCCCACAAGTAATGGCACTCATAGAGTTTCTTGATGGGGGTGAATTACCCTTCCAGGCTTGTTTCTTCCTGGTCCGGTAATGAGCCTTGCAATTGGGTGGGAATTGCATGTAATGGTGGGAAAGTTTCAACTATAAATTTGCCCCATTATAATCTTTCTGGTATTTTCAGTCCTTCTGTTGCGAAGTTGGACTCCCTTTCTCAGATTAGGCTACAATCTAACAATCTAACTGGTTCGATTCCGAATAACTGGACGAGTTTGAAAGCTCTGGAAACTTTGGATCTCAGTGACAATAACATATTTGGTCCATTACCAAAATTTAGTAGCACTGTGAAGCTTGTACTAGCTGGTAATCCTGTTTTGAATGGTGATAAGAAGGCCCCTTCCACCGAGGACAATGCACCGGCCGAGAATTCAGATTCTCCTACCAATGGCCGATCTACCTCATTGAAAGGTCCAGGTTCTAGTCCGACCGATTCTTCGGTGGACCCAATGAAAACTAAAGGTTTCAAACGGAACACATTTGTTTCGATTGTTGCTCCGGTTGTGAGTTTTGGGTTCTTGCCGTTCTTGTTGTTCCTCTATGTCTCTACTGTTGTAAGAAGATGCAAGAAGTTGGCTCCTTCTCTGGTGGTTCATCCAAGGGATATGTTGCATTCTGACAACGTGGTTAAGGTTGTAGTTGTGAGTAACACCAATGGAAGTGCCTCTGCGCAGACCGGGAGTGGTTCTGCCAGCAGAAACAGTAAAGGCATTGGGGAGTCTCATATCATTGAAGCTGGAAACTTGATCGTATCAGTTCAAGTTCTTCGAAACGTGACGAAAGATTTCGCACCAGAAAACAAGCTAGGCCGTGGTGGCTTCGGTGTAGTTTATAAAGGGGAACTAGATGATGGAACACAAATTGCAGTCAAAAGAATGGAGGCTGGTGTGATTACAAGCAAGGCTTTGGATGAATTCCAGGCAGAAATCACAGTTCTTTCGAAGGTCCGGCATCGTAATTTGGTATCTCTTTTGGGTTACTCCATTGAAGGCAATGAAAGAATTCTTGTTTATGAATATATGTCTCAAGGAGCTCTAAGCAAGCATCTTTTCCATTGGAAGAGCCTTAAATTGGAGCCTCTATCTTGGAAGAAGCGACTAAACATTGCCTTGGATGTAGCAAGAGGAATGGAATATCTTCACATACTGGCTCACCAAAGCTTCATACATAGAGATCTCAAGTCTTCAAATATTTTACTTGGTGATGATTTCAGAGCAAAAGTTTCGGATTTCGGTTTGGTTAAACTTACTCCTGATGGGGAGAAATCTGTCGTAACAAGGCTTGCCAGAACTTTTGGTTACTTAGCACCGGAATACGCAGGTACGACACTCGTCTAAGCTTTTCCAATCATATGAAACGATAATAGGCTGAATACACATCATAATTTTTTCTCAATGAACTAGTTGGTTTGTTAAACTTTAAACTGTTTTAGCTTTCTTTCTATTTATAGATGGAGTTCCCTTATTGAATTACAAGGATTTTTCTGCATGTTGTATGGTTAGTACTAAGCAACGTACCAGTGTTAGACGAATAAATGTGTACCCGAATCCAAATAACATAGATAATAAACCGCTCTATTGAATTGAAAGTTGTCATTCTGGTGGAACTTTTTGCTGTTTGATCAAAATAAAAATGAAAAAGAAAGATCAAAAACTTTGGTATTGCCTTTCAGTTGACACTTGGAAAATGCATATGCTTAATCTGTGATGTATGACCCCAATCAAATGAACTTAGCCTAATTGCCTTTATTGCATCCCATGGACCCCGAGCTTGTTTTTGATGATTGATTTCCTTTTGTTTTGGTATCAACTCTAGCTTCACGTGCCAATCAATTCAGTGACGGGAAAGATCACGCCGACGTGTTTAGTTTTGGAGTTGTGCTGATGGAACTTGTAACCGGATTGATGGCACTGGACGATGGTAGGCCCGAAGAGACCCAGTACTTAGCTGCATGGTTCTGGCATATCAAATCAGACAAGGAGAAGCTGAGGGCAGCAATAGACCCAACTCTCGACATAAAAGACGAAACTTTCGAGAGTATCTCCATCATTGCTGAACTTTCTGGACATTGCACTGCAAGGGAACCCAGCCAAAGACCAGACATGGGGCATACCGTGAATGTATTGGCTCCACTCGTGGAGAAATGGAAACCATTGGATGACGATAACGTTGAATATTGCGGCATCGATTACAGTCTTCCACTTAACCTGTTGGTGAAAGGTTGGCAAGAAGCCGAAGGGAAGGAGTTTAGTTACATGGATTTAGAAGACAGCAAAGGTAGTGTCCCTGCTAGACCTACTGGTTTTGCAGACTCATTCACTTCAGCTGACGGTCGATGAAAGAAGCAGGCTGCTTTGTTGCATTTCCTATGATGTTTTTGTTCATTTGGCAGTTTGTAGATAGCTGCCTGTGCTCTATCTATTTGGGAATTCAATGTCAATATATATAATTTTCATCATTTGAGGTTGTTTTTCTTGGTGTTTATTTCTCAGTTTGTAACATTTTTCTGATAAAATGATGCGAGTTTGATTCCTCTCTGATACTCGTATTACCAGCGAGTACATCACGTGGGGCATGTTTATATTTCCTTTTTTTTCATTGGATCAATAATTATGGGAAAATAATAGGAAATATCCAACACCGACATCACATGTCCCATAATGACTAATGTGGGTTACCTTTACTGCCTATCATACGCTTGCGTTGCTCCCACATATGGCTGGCTGGCTGGCTGGCCCCTTCTATTCATTTCATTTGATTGATACTCCTGTCTACATAAAAGGGGTAAATATATATTTTGATTTGGTATTTAATTTTTATAGCATCAAAGCTTTGCCTATAGTCTGTTGTAGAAGACTCATGAACAAGCTCAAGCCGACACAGATAAAAGGTGATACCAAGTTTGAACAAGATTAATTAGTTCCGAAAAGCATTTGAGCCATGATTATGCACTTCATTTGCCTCTGCTTCTATGCAGCAATACATATATCAAAAGATACTAACAAAAAAATCTTTACTATGTAAAGCAATTTAACTCAACTACCACATCTAATATGATAAGCTTCACGAATCATACAATATAAGCACCATTTGCCTCTCTCATGGTCCTGCAAACCAAAAGTTTAATACCATAATGAATTTAAAAGAAGAGAATAAGAAGCACTCACATCTTGTGAAAAGATTACCTCATCCGGATCTGGATCTGTTGAACCAGCTGGTTGCAATGAGACTGTGGCTCTGGAAAAAACAGCTCAATTACAGAAATCTTGTCCATAGCAACAACATTCTGGGGTTCTGGTCTAAGTATACTTGAGCTGTGAAAATTATGTTTTGGTGCTTCCATGGTATTATCATTCGCCTAAGCAGGCAATGACGAAGATCTTTTCAGCCAATCCAGTCTTTCAGAAGGCAAAACTTTCAGATTTGACATGTCTTTCTCCATGTTAGTCAAAATATCAGCTAATGTTCTACAATCACTAAGGTTATCTTGATTATCTTCTACCTGAAGGGAAACTAAGTAAAATAACTCACTATACGTTAGTACAATGTTGCAACAAAAAGACGATGATATTGAATTGAAATGCAAGAAAATAGCACCACACTAGAGTGCATTCCATGAGCAATGTACATTAAGTTGAAAAATGATAACGTAGTAAATATTTCTTTCTGTATTCAAAGCAACTCCTTCGCAATTATATATGTGGCCCAACACTGTAGTTAGCCAATGCGTTAGGAGCTTGGTTCAAATCTTTTGTCCTTATTCATTCAGACTTGGACTGGTGCAAGCTAGCAACACCGACTAAAACAAGTAGTTACTTTTGAGGAATTTAGTAATCAGTGAATCAAGTCTATTGCATATTACACCATGTTAGAATCTAGTAAGACTTAAAATTTTACCAATAAACTTGCATCTTCGTCACTAGTCACACATCCATTTCAATCTGTACCTTAAAATATTCACCATTCAAGTTAGACAGATGTAATATATCATAATACTATCAGAAAATACCACTGCAGGATTCTTTAATTTGTTGTAAGATTGAAATCTTATGCATAATAATAGTCAGATAAAATTCATATGATATTGCAACAAATGATATCAACTTCTTAAGGCATTGATTAGGTTGAATTCTACTATATCAAACATCTATTGACTAACTGAGTACGAACCTAGTCCGGCCAACAGCGGATGTACCAGCCTGGGCTGCAAGCTGTGGTTTCCAAGCATAAACCACAACAGCGCCGTGGACACACTAATGCCATATGCAAACCCCAACAATTTTACTCCTCCACCTGACTGACTCATTCAACACTCCAGCCAGATTCCTCCAGCTGCTTTCCTAACGAAAAAATCAAATACAATTTTCAAAAACCCAACACAACATCAATTCTAATATTAAGACAAGTTTTCCAATTCTTTGTTTTCTGTCTACCAACAGTGCGGAGCTCTTGGAGGTGTTGCCGCATGGACAAAAATTGGGGTTTTTTTTTTGCAATAGGGAAAACGGGTAAATTATTTGAGAAAATAGGGCAACAAGAAGTTTATTTTGAGATAATTCTACTGTGTTCATGGAATTTCATTACGTTGAGATCGATGAGTTTCAATAAAAAATATTTCTTATCTAAACTCATTATCTCGAGGTGATGAGTTCTAATAAAATATAATTTTTTTATTAAAATTGATCACATCAAGGTAAAAATTTTGAATAAAAAATATTTTTTATTGAAACTCGTCATCTTGACGTGAAGAATTTCATATCACTATAGAAAATATCATAGATTCCAAAATAAATTTCTATTTACCCTATTGGACTAAATAAAAAACCCATAGGGCCAAATTTGCCCAAAAAAGTTAAGTATGACTTTTGTTATTGAACACATATAGTGACATGAAACTGATAGATTTAGAGGCTAATTTAAAATTTTAAAAAATTTAGAGGTTTAAATTAAAAATTTTAAACATTTTGTAGGTTCAATTTACATTTTAAAAAAAATTGGGGGTGTAACTAAAAGTTTTGAAAATTTTGAGACTTAATGAGGATTTTTAAAAATTATGGGATGGGTTTAATTAACAACATTAATTTTTTTTAAAGCTTAATCTAAATTTTTAAATTTTTTAAAGAGATTAACGAGCTGCTCGTGAGCTTATTGAGTCGAGTTGGGCTTTGCTCGATTTAACTCCTTAAGGTCTCAAATCGAACTATAGTTTGAGTTGAGCTTTGATCGAGTTTTAACCAAGTCGAATTCGAGATACTCAATTCATTTAGTACCTCTACCCTGGACTCAAGAAAATTAATGGATGAGTGACTAAAACATAATAAATTGATAACATAAGTGACTAAATTATAAATTTTTAAAATCTATAAGCAAAATCTGACGTGCTTAAAACAAAAGAGACCACAATGTTGTTTACCCCTAATCTTTGACATCTATATGACTATATCTCTATCCATCTTTAAGCAGAGAAACAGTAACGTCATTTTGAAAAAACAAATTGCCCCCTTTACTACACTTCCCACCCAGAAAACAAAAGCAGAATCTCTCTTTACGACTTCCCTTTTGTCCCAAAACACCAAACAATGGCGAATGAGTTCCGTAACTTTCCTCCAAATTTGGATGATGGTTAACTCTGGCTCCCTTCTGATATTTTCCTCAACGAAGTCCCTTCCAAAATCAAGCCCCGCCTTCACCACCATAACTCCCCTCGTCTCCCTTCCTCTTGCATGGAAGACTTAGCTTCTCGTTTCGCCGCCCTTAAACTTCCTAAGCATCACCAAAAACTAACCAAAGCTATCAACTTTGAGGTTCTTTTCTAAACCCTTTACATTTTCTCTTGCAGGCATCTCTTTTTTCCTCTTGATTTCTTGCTTTCTTACTCCCCCTTTGCAGAGGCTTCAAGAACCGGTTTGTTACGGTACGGTTAATAGGAGTGGTTGGGAAGCGGGTCAAAGCTTTTACGGTTTCAGAAACGGTTCGTTTCTTGGATGGACCAAATCGGTTTATGAATGTCAGTTCGTGAAACCAACTCAAGCTCAGGTACTTGAAAGGTTTCGGGTTTTATGCCATGAACGGTGTTTTCACATTTCAGTGTTCTTAACCTTTTTTCTTCTTTTTGCAGTAATGATGTATGCTATTATTTATTTTTGTAGGTCAAGAGCCACGTTGAAGTCAGGGCTAGGGTTCTGCAAAGGCAACAAAACCGGCTTTTTCAAACCGGGATTTGTCATTTCAAGCAAATGGTTTTAATAATAATAAGTACGGGTTGGGTGGTGGTTTGGTGAGAACGTCTGGAGGCACCGGAGTTTTTCATCCTCGTGTTCTTAACCCTACTTTTGATTCCGGAAAGAAGCAAGGTAAAATTTCTTTCCCTTTTCTTGGTATATTCTGTTTATAAAAAAATGACATTTTTGGGTGTTTTTAGTGTTAAAAGTATATTATCCATTTTGGTATTGAAGATGAAAATCTTTGTTTTTTTTAAAAATTTTGTGTTTGGGTTCTGACTTTTGGCATTGAAACATGTGGTTTTCTTCAACAGTTGTTTGCTGCACTGATGGTGTAGTGTTTTTGTTTCATTTTTTGCAGTGAAACACTTTTATGAGAAAATTTTCAGCATGAAAGTACAAGTAAATGTTGTCTTTGTATATATGTTACAGTTTTACTGGTTTGACAAATTATTAGGCTATTAAAAACAAAGTAAAGATAGATGAAATCCCATTTAATGCAAAGATTTATTTGTAACTTGGACATCGGCTTGTGAGTTTTGAATACGGTACGTGTCGTGCGTATGTTATATTTTTCCCAAGGGTTCCACGTATTTTGGATATTGCTTCATTTACACATGGTGGATCAACAATGCTGAGTTGCTGTAATCTCTTGATTCTTCATGGCTCTCCTCTATACATCCTTATTATACGTATATGTGTGTGTAATGCTATGACAGGTCTGAGAAATAGACAATCACAGGAGATTCAAGCTAGCCGAGAGATGAAGGCCATGAAAGGGGTAGGTATTGTGAAACAAGAGGGTTACTATTATCATCTTCCTCCAGAGATGGGGTTTCCTAGGGACTGGATTTAGTCACCTTCAATCTTCCATTTTGCGTGCATGTGATTTGCCATGAAAAGATGTTTTGCCATCCTTGTATCATTTTTGATGTAGCAATGGCAGAACATTTAAAGCTCCTTTGAATTCAAAGCACTTTTGCTTTTTATGCTTTCTGTGGTTTCCCATTTTTTATGAAAAGACAAAGTAGTGAGCAATTATGGCACCCTATTCAGAAAGAGCACCATCAGGGTTATTTATTATGCCTTATTATGGCCACCTACATCATAACCTCTAAATTCATCAAGTGACATGAGAAGCTCAACCCCTCGTCGATAAATTCATCAGATCTACCTCATTAGGACTAACTAAACTATGGATTATAAATTTATTAATATATTAAAGGCTCAATATCAAATATGCACAATACTCTATAATGATATAAAATATTGTACAACATATCTTTTCATTATTTTGTTTGATCTCATTGAACTTAAATATCTGGATTGAGTATCCATCGTGAATTTCTCAATTATTAGACCTAATATCTGATCCCCTCGACGAATCAAAAGCTATTTTTTCTTCTTAACCCTTTGATTAAGAGATCATCTAGATTTCTTTCAAATCTTACGAATTCTATGGCGAACACTTATTTTGTATTAGATTCTAACATATTTAAATCTAATTCGTATGTGTCTTTTATCATTGTAAAATTTTATATTAAGATATTTTTTTTCTGTGTATTATGACGCCTCTGTAATGTCGGTGGCAAAACTATACGAGGAAAAAGGAAAGAAAAGAATGAAGAGAGAAATGGATCTCCATGAAGGTTTGCAACTATGCAGGTAACATCACAACTTTACTTTTGGTTTGTTGATGCTTCACTTCTCTTCCAGTTTCTATCCAAATCGCATTTTCTTCCTTTTCCGTTTTCTGAGGAAGGAGTGGCGAATATGAGCAAGCGCCGGAGAAATTTGAGTTCGTACTGGGATCAAACCCAGAGCCACTTAGTTTTAACTTGTCTTTGCCGCTACTTTTTATATTGACGATGGCTAGTTAAAGTATAAATAAAATAAGAAAAAGGAAAAAAAAAAGCCCCATTTGTAGTTGTAGACTTCTTACCAAAACTTGCGTCGTTTCTTAAAGACTGCTCACTTTGAATCAAAAGAGACGCTAAAACCGTCAATGCATTCCCATTTAATAATTGAGCATTGTAATTTCTATATCGCTGAACACCATCAAAACTAAAACCATTTCCTCTTCTAACTTCAAAAAAAGAAAAAAAAAAGGAACAGTTCTTCGTAGGATCATATAATAGCTTCTCCATTGTCAACTGCCAAGGTAATTTAATGGAAAATTTATTGAATTTTGATATCCTTTTTAAGTTTCTAGAGAAGGGGTTTAATAATTAGCCTTGTATTGATGTCTCCTGCAGGAAAAAAGAAAATTATGGCCAATGGGGAACCAAAGTCACATTCAAGCAACTTACAGTTGGCTCTTACAATACTTGGCACAGTCACCGGTATGATCATCTTGATAATTGGAATCACCATGGCATCAAAATACGCTCCGAAGCCGCACCAGCAGCCGTTGATACTCAAAATCCATTCTATCTCGATGTCCGGCCTTAACGTATCATGCTTCTTGACTCGTACAAGATGGGACTTATCAGTGTTATTCGCGAACCGCAACAGCGTATTAGAGATGTCCATACACAGCTTCGAGAGTTCACTGTATTACAATCGCAGTTACCCTATTTCGTGTGCTGTAGTGGAGGCAATTCACTTGGGACCAAAGAAGCAGAGGCTGGTGGAAATGCAGTTCAACAATGCTCAGTGTGGGGAAGAACAACCATACGTTGATGATTGGGTGTTGGAGGGTATGAAGGAAGATGAAGAGAAGGGGATAATGAGCTTTGTTGTGGGGATGGAATTGAGGGTTTCGTATAGAACAGGTATATTGGGATGGGATTATGATTTAAAGACTGATTGTCCCAAGCTTGATATTGACATTGTTCCTGGTACTGGCAATGGTGGAGTCACCTTTCGTCAGCCTAAGATATGCTTTGTCCATTTAAGAAATTGATGGACGAATTATGTTTCCTTTTCTTTTCCATGTTCTTATGGTTCCATCTGCCATAGATTTTTAGATGTATTGATGGATTGTTTTACTTACATCTATTTATGATACAACGAGAAGATCGAACATAAATATCTGTCATTACCTGAATTGAATGTCAAAATCTAAAATATGATTATATTACTATCAAACACACAAGACTACTGGTAAACATGTCAGCCGTCATTGAATTTAACTGTACGAAAATGAATTTTTGTGTGCTTAGATACCTTAGCACGTACAGAAGTGGATCCCCATATAAAACCCCCAACTCATGACCATTATCACCTATGAAAGTTATTTATGAAACCATTTTGCCTATTTTCACACAATTCACTAACGTTTTCCTAGGTTCAAACTATAGTGATATTTCTTAAAATAATCAAATGAATGTGTATACAATTAAATATGAGAAACATCCTTTACTTACCAAAAAAAATGAGAAACATCAAATTTAATAGAATTTTATTACACTGTTCACGAAAGTTTATAAAATAAGAACAAGTCTTATAATGACCACATAATCCTTAAATTTATGTGGTGTTATGCCTTTAATCACACGATCAATTAACAAATGATCAATGCTAATATGCTAATGAACACTTTCTTTTCTATAATATGTTATGTCTAGATATTTAATTTTGATGTGTTTACTTCAATTTGCTATATGCAGTCGCAACTACAAGAAATAAATTGCACTCTTAGTGCCAGACAAAAATATAGGTAATGTAGAACACATCACTATACAAATCAGAAATCGGATATGGAAATTCACGACGTCAAAACATCATGAATTTCATAATGCACATATAGTGCCAAACAGATGTACACAAAAACACTAGAAACAGAATCACTCCATCTCATGGCATGCCAATTGTACCAATAACTGTCAATTCACATACAATGTGTGACACTCGAAATCCTAGGTTAGGAGTTCAAGCTATTCGAGAGTGCTTTAGATGAACTCATTAGCCTTGCAAGAAACTTAGTCCAATTGGGCTTGGTTTGGGCCCATTGATACTAAAAGGAGGTATTTTTATATTTGGATGAAGGGTGAATAACTAAAAGAGTAATTACACAATTAAGAATTTTAAAAGCTGAAGCCCCTTAATGGCTTGATAATCTCACATTTTGTTCTCATTTTTCTCCCCATTCACTTTGTCTTATTCCTCTCCCAAAGCCTTCACCCTCTTCCTTAGTAAGCTATTCAAAGGTGACACCTTTGTGGCCTTGCAATCTAAATTTGGCATTTTAAATGTAAGAATCGAAACCTCCATCTCTAAAGCTTAAATTAGAGCCTTCAATCTCCTTATTTCACCTTGGTAGCCAAATATGGGTTTTATAGGGGGTTTGAGAACTTTGGCTATCCAGTTTGTTTTTGAAAAATTTCAGTCTTAGGAAGTTCTTTTAATACTCTTCTAAGCTCCCAAACATGTTAGTGATCCATGTGTTTAATTCTTTTCTAGTGAGAGAGGTTAGAGAAAGCTCCAAGTGTAAGGGAAAGGAGAAGCTCACCATTGGTTGAGTTGAATGAGCTTTCAACAGCTTAGGATTCAAGGTAATACACTTCTAACTCAACTCACTACTAGAAAAAACCCCTTTAATGGCGCGCATTGCGCGTCATCTATGGGTGCAGATGACACACAAATGCACTTCATTGAATCTACCGTCATAAATCTCAGATGACACGCAATTGAGTCATAAATCTATGACGCGCATTTATGACCAACATTGTGCATCATTGAAGCCCCCGTCATAAATGAAGATGACATACATTTGTGTCATAAATTTATGACACACATTTATGACTTACATTTACGACTTACATTGCGTGTCATTGAAGCACACATCATTAAAAAAGATGACACACATTCGTGTATCGTGATTGTATGTCGTAAATTATATATATATATATATATATATATATATATTGTAGATTGACAAATAATCAAACTAAATCACATTTAATGCCTCATAATACTAAATATATCATATTATATATAAAATCCATTTTCATACAATATATTAACTTAAGTTATCAAAAATATTGTAATAAAATGTCGATACAAAATATCACATCATAATAAAGTTTGCTACATAAGATACCCATTCTTTGCGAATATTATCAATGTCATCATCCGTGTATTCTTCCTTCCCATCTCCAACCTAAGTAAAATATATGAAATAAGTATATAATTTATACTTATTTAAAGTGAAGTATATAATTAACTATCAAAGAGTACTAAAATGAAAAAAGAAAATTGATATTTTTTTGTAATACCTGATAAATTGTGTTTCACTATCGTTCCTTTGGCAACTATATTGGAGGCAATATCAATCGCAAGATAACAAGAAGTATCCTACAAATATATAATATTGGTTGTAGTCAAGACTTACATTTAATTCATACTATAATTTAAAAAGACTTACAAGTAATTCCTCGGGTGGGTTGTCTTCAAAATATGCTTTTTCCCACCCTTGGCAACTTGCGCATTCAGAAGCATGATTCATCCATTTTTGTAATTTCTCTATTGCACCTTCAATTTTGTTGAACCTTTTTTCATTCTTTTTCTTCTCACCATATAAGTAGTTCTTCACGGTTAGGTAAGTAAAAGTATAAGTGTGGCCTTACAAAATTTCCCATCCCTCGTACACGCCCACGTTGTTCCTGGGTACCTAGGGCTTGGGTAAGCATGTCATTTGTTCCACAAGTAACCTTTCCTAAAGCTTCTGAGTTCTGCATCTCTTCCTGTAGTGAAAGCAAATATTCATATTCAAAAAAGTCAAAGGATTAAAGCTCATAATATCAAACTAGATGATCCTATCATTTTTAAAAGTTTGATGTTTGTTTATTCAGCTTGCATTGAAGGACGCTGAGCAGTTTATGAACTTTAAAAATAATTCTATAATAGCATATATCCTGAAGGCTAATGCGCTGATTTTGGTGAGTATTTCAACTTATTCTGCACTGTTTTCTTAAAATTACTTTATGAACCAATCACAACTCCATGATGGCATACTTTGGGTGATTTTGATCCGTTTTCTTTTTAACCAAAGAGTGGTCTTTGGTGTTTGAGGAGCAAAGAAAGAAAATAATACAACTATGGAATGAATGCAACATACCATTGCATCACAGGACCTATTTTTTCTTACTTATCACAGGTGATCCGTCAGATTCTGTGTATATTGAGGTGGAACTATTGTTCATAATAGTTTATAGTAATTGATGGCATGATGAAGACGTTTTTATGATTTTCTCTTTTTCATTGTTCATAATACTTTATAGTAATTGATGGCATGATGAAGACTTATTTGTAGTTGACTGTTTTTTTTGTTGTTGCAGCTACTTACTTATGGGCCAAGAATTCAGTTTACTGAATTATTTGCCAAAATTGATGCAGTTGATGCTGCCACCATCAAACGTGTAGCCAACAGATTCACATTTGACCAGGTTTGCTAGAACTAATCTGATTCTTATTATTGATTCAACAAGGGAGAACCCAAGAGTTCTTAATATTTACTTGATTTTATTTTAATCAGAATAATAAGATTATTACAAGTATGGAAATAAATAAAGTAGTTTGAAATAAAAAGACATATATATACTAACTTGGTGCTATAACAATAAGTAGAAAATAAATAAAGTAGGAATGTTCACAGGAACTTACCATTTTATCAACAATAATCTGGACATTCGGGTCATAACCTCATTTTTTCATTTGTCTTGCCTTTTTCCACAAATCTCGTCTTCCTCCTTTCTCGTTTCTTGCATCTAAATTAAAAAGAATAACAACAATGAATTAACATAAACAAATGCATATCTAAACTATTCAATTAATTTACTACATACAATCTCAAGAGTTAGTCCAACATATTCTTTTCTACTCAACCGATTATTGTATCTATGATGTCCACGCATTTTTTTAGCTTTCTTACTTGTTTCCTGCATTAGAAACATTAAAACAATCAAGACTGGTTTCTAAAACTAATATATATAACAAATACAGACACGAAAATTTTAACTAACCTCCCACTTCTTTGAAAGTATTTGTGATACAAAAACCTTCCAGTTATCTTTCTTCAAATAAGGATACATATCTGAAGGGTTGAGCAGATTTGTATTAGGGTCATTCTTAAACTTCTCAATGAATTTCTTATACATATGATGCTTAAAGTTCTTCCACTTTATCCCAATGGATTGAAGGGTGTTCTTCCGACTCCTTGGATCAAGTTCAAAATTCATCTGAAACATAAAGCATTAATTAATAAATATTATTTTTAACAAAAAAAAGATAATTAGAAGTTAAGATCAGATGCTAGACTTACCAAAATATATTGCCATAAGTTTTTTTTTTGTTCAACATCTCGCCAAGTGGCATAAGTGATAGGCACCATTGATCTTGCTACCATGCCCTCAAAGGAAGCAAGTTTCGTTGCTTCAACGCCAATCGGAACACCCTTTTTATTGTAAGTAACGATAACTTTTCCTTTAGTAGTTTTTCCCTTTATTGTCGGACCTCTTTATTTAGAGTCTTCATCATGACTCGAAGACTGATCCGATTCCATGGTACTAAGTAGAACCTGTTTTAACATGATTTAAATAAAAAAAGTTAGTACATTGCTATTTCTTGCAATTGGGACAGAATTAATAACAAACAGATGTTGAAATAAAAACATACCAAAAATTAAAGATTTTATTTTGCACACAATATTTTAAACTAATATGCCCTCGCCATCCGGGCGTGTACACAAGAAATCATCATCAAGTTCTACTAAAGGGGAGTCTTGTGAAAAATCAAAAGTAGCATGGTATTCCAACATATCATCAATTTCACCATTTGCTCCATACTTGTACATCTTATGTGGTGTGAAGCCGACAACAGACAAATTCGCATCTTATTGATCTTGAACATAAAAAACTTGTTTGGCTTGACTATCTAATATGAAGCGTTCATATTGGTGATCAAGCTTAGCAAAGTTAACCACTTTGAATCCAAAATCATCTTTTTTAATTCCACGACTATCAACCCAATCACACATGAAAACAGGAACAGTGATTATGCGATAATCAAGTTCCCATATCTCCTATATACGACCATAGCAAGTAACAACACCATACATGGGATTGGAGTCTTTTGCACTAGCAATCTGCATTATTGTAAGTCGAGATGAAAATGAATTCCTTCAAGTTTCACAGGACAAACAAATAGTTTTATAACTTACGTTTTCGCAGCTTGTTTTCCCTTCCCAATTGCAGCACCAAAGTATCGCTACATTAATTACAACACGAGATGCAACAAACAAGGAGACGTAAGTCGAGAACAAGCAGCGAATAGAAATAATACTAATGAACTGAATATCAGCAAACAAAGAAAAACATGGAACTCTAATCGAGAGAAATTAACTAACATAGGAGATGGCAGACGGTTCAACCATATATAATTGGGGACCATCTCATAACCACCGAGACTTATCCCACAGCCAAAAGGCCTGAGCCACCAGTAAAGGGTGCATAAATGCACATAACTCGTAACACGTTCAGCAAGTTCTTTGACAGGAATGGGTTCACCGTATACACTTCAGAACCACCAACAAATGAAACCCTTAATTAGATAAAAAGTAAAAACATAACAGGTATAGTTAAATATGAACTGTGGAAATTTATTTCAAACGGAAAACAAAAGGAAAATCCTTTGGTAATTAGTAGCTTCAGATTTAGCACGGGCCACAATTTGCCTGCCGTCAGCCGCTAATCCGGCCACCGCCTAAATTAGAATATAGAATACCAGTGAAAGAGAAAGTCAGAACTCAAAACATTAGCATAAAAAATGGGGTAAAACTTCCTTCGAAACAAAGTTGAAGCTGAGGTAAAAGAGGGAAGAAATAGTGAATACCATGCCGGAATAGTGATGAACGGAGTGGATTCTTCGATTAGAACCGGGCAACATCATCTTTGATGCTATCAGCTTTTCAACTCCGTAAACTTTAGTCCGTATTTGCTGCTGTTTTTTCTTCTTTTTTGATTCAAAATAGGCAATTAAGGAAAAAGGAAAAAAAAAGCATTACCATTACGATCCCATCTTTACATTTTATTCCAATCACAGTTCTGCAACAAGAAAAATACTTTTGTGAAAACAAAATTAGGTTTCCGACACCCTAAAGCTACATATAGGAAAAAGAAGAGCGGACCCGCTGTTGTCGACTGCTTTGGCGGCGTACTCGATCTGGAAAATGCTGCCGTCAGGAGAGAAAGTGGTGACGGAGAGATCGTAACCAGTTCCTATTCTGCTCATCTTGCTTCTTCTTCTTCCTCCTCTTTTTCCACTCCAAATATATTTGCTATTTCATAGTAAGTAACAGAGCTATATATATGTGTGTTTGCTAATTTTTTTTGGATTATGATTATTAAATATAATATATATTATTGTAAGTAATAAATTATTTAGATTTTAAGAAGGAGAAAATAATCTCAGTGACAAAAAATGTCTTATAATATACGATTTTAACCAATTTTTTTTGGATTTGCCAAAATGACCAACTAAATCGCAATGCGATCGATAATTCGCAACGCGATCTCCGGTATCGCAAATCAGTTTCCAGATTCGCAACGCGATTCTGACTATCGCATTACGATTTCCAAATTCGCGTTGCGATTTTCCTAATTCACAATGCGAATACGTAAATCGCAACGCGATTACGTAAATCGCAATGCAAATTAGGAAAATCGCAATGCGAATACGTAAATCGCAATTCGAATCTGACTATCGCAATGCGATTTACATAGCGCCATTCGTATTAACGCGTATTTTTTTTTCAAATTCCAAACACGAATTTCTTAATATATCGGAAATTGAACCGTCCATAGTAATCGCAACTTATAACCTCAAACCTAAAATCACAACACTCAGTCCCATCTCCATCTCTCACTCTCTACGGCGAAATCCGTCCCCATTTCCGAAGATTTCCGTCCCCATCGCCGGCGAAATCCCTCACAACCATTCACGGTCAGAAATCCCTCACAATCATTCAGAAATGGAAAATCAACCTCCGAGGGTTAGTTTTTTTAAATTATTTTTATTTTGAAAATTTTGCATTATTTTAGGTTTTTCATATTGAAATTGATGATAAGTTTACTGGTAATTTCAATAATAGATTAACCATTTCACTTAAATTTCTTATTAAATTCATTCGATTGCTGCCAATACTGCTAAACTGTTTAGTCTTTAACCCTGTGAAGTTAGTATTTGTCTTTGTTTTGTCTTTTGGTTGAAGTAATGCAGAAGAAGAATAGTTTCGAGAATGAAAATCGCAACGCGGAAATGACTATCGCAACGCGAAATGAAAATCGCAACGCGAAACCAAAATCGCATTGCGATTTTCATTTCACATTGCGATTCTCTCGTTGCGATTTTTATTTCGCGTTGCGATTCTCTCGTATCGATAGTCATTTCCGCGTTGCGAATTTCATTCTCTCGTTACGATTTTCATTTCAACCAAAAGACAAACCAATGTTGCAAATTTTAGTTTCAAGAATAAACTACTATTTATGTTTATTGTTTTTGGTATATCTTCACAGTATAGTTTTTGGTTATATCTAATTTGTATGTTTATTGTTTTTGTAGAAATTTTTTTCGGCTTCATTGACATTAAGGAATAAAGTTAGCCTAGCCACTACAATTTCTTCGAAGCTTTCACCTGCACAAAGAAAATTGTTTGAGGAAACCTGCTTCGGGCCATGGCTGAGAGTACAGCATCCGGGTGGAGATGCTAATTTGACCCATTTGTGGCTTCAGACCATGACTAGCGATCTACCCGGCAGTATACAACGTGGTGAGGAAGAGATATGGTTTCATTTTCCACCGGCGTATACTTGTTTTGGGTGGAAGGAGTTCTGCTTAATCACTGGTCTACGATTCGGACACGATGATGTAGGCCGGTACACTCGTCATATCACCCGCCCATCATGGTTATCCAGGGTTTTTCCTGATGAGTCAATAGAGAAGTCGAACTTACACGTCGACGACTTGAAGAAATTGTTTAATAAGAAAGATGGTTTTACTCGGATGAATGACGTCGATGTTGTCCGAGTATGCCTTCTACTACTTTTTTATGCCGGCGTTTTAGGCAGAGAGGCCAGACAACCTATTCCTCAGGAGCTAATATTATTGGTAGAGGACCTAAATGCATGGAATCTGTTTCCGTGGGGTTCGTATATATGGAAAGCTACCTGGACTAAGTTGTCGTCTGCCTTTGATGACCGCAAAAGTTTGCGTGGCGATGGGTCGAAATACACTTGTCAGGCTTTGTTCGGGCCTTTAAGGTAAGAATTTCTATATATGTTTTCAAAATTATAATTAATTATTTAAAATTACTAATGTTTGTTATTATATTGTTTGTAGATTTGGATATTCGAGGCTTTCCCCAGCATGCGGACATATGCATTAAAAACTTCAAATGATATTCCTAGGGCTATTTCCTGGAAGAGGAAACATTTGTTGGATTGGGAAGACTTAATACCATATGCGACAATAAATAATGTAAGTTAACACAAATACTATCATATATAAACAAGTTATTAATAGTAGACGTTTAACTTTGTTTGAGTTTTTTTTATATTTTTAGGAGGCCAACACTCCATTAATGAGACTGACACCCACGGAGGCTGAGCTTGCCACTGATTGGTGGCAAGCTAGTCATCGTTTTCTTGATGACACGAATGATGAGCAGCCTCCACTTCCTCAACTTCGAGAGCCATCACCTCACCCAGAGCCATCACCTGATTGACCCGACTATACACTTCTACAACGAGAGCCATCACCTATCCCGTATCATCGAGCCTCTTCTCCACCATCACCTCATGATAGGCGACCGACAAAGATGCCACGACTTCTATCTCCCTGTTCTCCACCTCCACCTCCACGGGATGAGTCAAGGGAGTTACGTGATGAGGTCAATGCTTTGCGTGAGGAGATCGGTACTCTACGCTAACGATGGTGCATACGTGTGGAGGTGTCTACTTTACGTGGTGAGGTTGCCGCTCTACGTGATGGTAGTATCGTTGCAGAATGAGTTCATACTCTACGCAACGAGGTAAGTTTAAGATTTTCCATATTTAACTTGATGATAAATTTACTCGTAATTTCACTTAGATTAACCATTTCACTTAGATTGCTTAGTAAATTTATTCGGTTGCTGCCAATACTGCTAACTGTTTATTAACACTGTGAAGTTAGTATTTGTTTTTGTTTTGTCTTTTGGTTGAAGTAAATTTATTCGTTTGCTGCCAATCTGCTAAACTGTGTATTCTTTAACACTGTGAAGTTAGTATTTGTCTTTGTTTTGTCTTTTGGTTGAAAGTAAATTTGTTCGGTTGCTGCTAATTCTGCTAAACTGTGTATTCTTTAACACTGTGAAGTTAGTATTTGTCTTTGTTTTATCTTTTGGTTGAAAGTAAATTTGTTCGTTTGCTGCCAATTCTGCTAAACTGTGTATTCTTTAATACTCTGAAGTTAGTATTGTCTTTGTTTTGTCTTTTGGTTGAAGTAATGCAATCCATTCAAGTTTCAATTTGCAGAAGAAGAAGAAATAATTTATTCTTGAAACTATATTTTAGTAACACTGTTTTGTCTTTTGGTTGAAATGAAAATCACAACGAGAGAATAAAAATCGCAACGCGAAACGAAAATCGCAACGAGAGAAGAAAATCGCAACGCGAAACCAAAAATTGCAACGCGAAACTATAATCGCGTTGCGATTTTAATTTCGCATTGCGATTCTCTCGTTGCGATTTTTATTTCGCGTTGTGATTCTCTCGTTGCGATTTTAAGTTCCAGAAACTATTATTCTTCTGCAAATTGAAACTTGAATGAATTGCATTACTTCAACCAATAGACAAAGACAAATACTAAGTTGACAGTGTTGCAAGTTTGAAACATATTTGCCTTTGTTATCTGATGCATTTTTGTGAACTATGATAGAATAATGACTTGGGTGAATTCAATGCAAGTTTGAAACATATTTGTCTTTGTTTTCACTGTTTAAATATCATATGTTTATTTACTGATTTTGTATTTAATTATTTAGCGGCCCGATAAGGTGGATGCTTTACGTCGAGTTTTCTTGCACGACAGAGTTCACGCATCAGACGGCGTGTACGTGCTATTAAGTCTCCGTACACCCCAATAGTGCGAAGACACCGTAAGAAGAAGCCCGACTCGCCTATCATCCTTCAAGAGTCCACTCCTATCGTTGAAGAGGCCCCTATCATTCCTCGAGAGTCCCCTCCCACCGTTCAAGAGGCCACTGTCATCGTTGAAGAGGTCCATCCCACCATTCGAGAACCCGATTCACATGGCATCATATGTAAGATTCTTGAGAAACCCTTGACGTGCCGGACATGATGGATGAGAGTTGGCTCTCGTATGAGTTACGGCCAGTACCATACCGGTATCTGAAGTGGAGAGGAGACAACTACCGGACAATTCTGGATAACACCCTTTGGGCTAAGACGCAGTTGATTTTTATCTACATGAGCGGAGCCGGGTGTTTCACTGACGTATGCAAGCTCAACGATGATATCTATTTGTTGCTTGATCGGTCTTGGTGGGGCATATTAGGGGTCGAAGATAATGGCTATTTCGATGGAGGGGTAAGTTTATATTTTTTTATATTTCAATTTGATTATTTTTTTTAAATTTATGTAAGTTACTAATATATGTCTTTTTTTGTAAAACAGCATATCGATGCATGGGTGTCACGTCTTCTAATAATTAGGAAACTTAAGGAAAATAAAAGAAATACACGATATACAATTATGCCGACATCTTTTAACGCCGTTCACTTGAAGAATCAACGAGATGATCATTTGCGTTGGGCAATGGACAAGCTAAACTTTATCCTGCATGGTGGGAGGTCGATAAGTTAGTATTTATTTAGATTGAGTTTAAAGGTATTCATAAATAAATGCTCAATGAATGAATTATTACTTATGATTGCAGGTGTTTATCCCTGTTTTGGAACGTAAACATTGGCTTCTCGTCGAGCTTCAGCTCCCATCCCTTAAGGCAATAGTATATGACAGCATGATAAATTACATATCATTGGCTGATTTAAGAGATATTATTAAGGGATGGAACTCTCATTTGGCTAAATTCTTGGATGCAATAAATTATTGGACTCGTTCTGGAAACAAGAAGCCAAAGAAGATCAATATTACAGTTAGCAGAGACGAGACCGCTCCACAACAAACGAAAGGAACCAGAGGGGATTGTGGTCCTTTCGTATGCTTGGCGTTGGAGCGTTTGATCACAGGAAGTATAAAATATCTACCTCCCACCGATAGAGATAGAGCTGCAGTAGGATTGTGGTTTCGGCATTATATGGCTAGATCGATATATACGAGACGCTACCTACCTGCATCCGCGTTATAAAAATGTCCATAAACAATTGGTAAGTTTATAGGCTTTTGGTTTGAAAATGTTTGGTTAAGTACCTAGAATTCAATAATTTGCTGTTTGTAGGTTTTAGATGTGTAGAAAGTGTTGTTTGAGCAAATGTATGGTTTCTGCAGGTTAATCTCAGAAGTGGGCTGCGTGAAAATGATGTATGGCTGCAAAAGTTGATTCAATAGTAGATGAGGAAATAAGAATTATTGCTTATTTTTTGATTGTTTAATTGATTTGTAAAAGATGATTTGTAAAAGTTGATTTGTTTAATTGATGTGAACATAATTCTTATTTGTGCTTGTTTAATTGATTGAAATGTAATGGTTGATTTTGTTGATTTCAATCTGCATTATGTTGAAGGCAAAAATGACTATCGCAATGCAAAATGAAAATCGCAACGCGAAATGAAAATCGCAACGCGAAACTAAATTCGCATTGCGATTCCCTCGTTGCGATTTTTATTTCGCATTGCGATTCTCTCGTTGCGATTTTCATTTCGCATTGCGATTCTCTCGTTGCGATTTTCATTTCGCATTGCGATAGTCATTTCCGCGTTGTGATAGACATTAAGATGATTGCGAACGTCATTTCCGTGTTGCGATAGTCAAATGAATGCCTAATAAGTGATAACAACTGAACATATCATAGCAATTTTCAAACTCAAGTTACTAATACATGCCTAACTGAAAATGTTAAAAGTTCACACATAAAATCCACATAATACAACGTTTGCATTTAAAAAGTACCTAAGTTAACAGTCCCAAAAGGTGAAGCCGGTTGTGATTGGGATTTTAAAGATGATTGCGATTTTGATTGCCTTTTGCTTGACACCATATGAGCTTTGGATTTTGATGAGGATCCATATTTTGGTAGAGGAAAAGATGATTGTGATGGCACTGTGATCCACATGTCAATCTTGTATGACCACTTTCCTTGCACCAACTACATGTCGATCTCTTCTTCTCTTTACCCTTAGACGGTATACGATCGTGACTTTTTTGTTCGGCCAGGTAGCCTTCTGTCCATGGCTGGTGGCAAAACTGTTTGTAAGTCATCTGGTATGTCCCACTTAGAAGGATGTGGAATGGGGTAGACAATCACACCATAAGTCTGTCGATATACTTATGTAGTGTAGCAATCCATATCGTATGCGCTTGAATCATCTTGGTTTAGATGAAGAGAAACTTTTATAACATGGCCACACGGATAACCAGATGTTTGCCATTTCATACAACTACACGTCTTTGCATTAGATCGACAAGCCCATTTAAGTATTATCAGTACTTCAAACAAAGTGTTGAACATGGTTCAACTCTCCATGACGTGACTTCACACATTTCGTTATCTTTTTTTCTGTCCATGGTGTAACACGATGTTCCAATGTTCATGTAAATTTAAATAAATAATACTTAGTAAAATATATGATAAGTTACGAATTTAAAGAAATAATACCTACATGGTTTCTTTTCTTGTAGTACCACTGTTGAATAGAGGCTCGAAAAAACTCCATTAACATAGTAATGGGTAATTTCCGGGAATGACGACTTAGAGCGTTGATTGATTCTGCACTATTAGACGTCATGAAACCATATCTTGCTCCAAGTTGATGTACTCTTGACCATCTTTCAAACCCGACATCTTCTAGTGTTTGAGCACACTGAGGCAAAACACGTCTTAAACACTTTATATACTTATTAAAATCCACTTTCCGATAAGCTTTTAAAGCCTTCCAGTATGTCCATTTGTGATTTTTTATACCAGCAGACCTTGATTTTAGATTTCTATACAAATGAACACCACAAAGTCCGTGAAAAGCATCTGGGAAACACCTTCTAACAGCGTTGTCAATTGAGTTTGCCCTATCGGATATGATTGTCAGATTGCTAATAGGACCTATGCAATCCCTAAGATGCCCCATAAACCATGTCCATGAATCAGAGGTTTCAGATTTGCCAACCCCGTAAGCTATTGGCAGTATCCCATTGTTAGCATCCATGGCTACTGCTAATAAGTTTACTCCAAGGTATCGACCTTTTAAATGTGCTCCGTCAACTATAATAACTGGGCGCATGCAATTAATAAACGAACGAATCTACAAAATCATATACACAAGAAATATAATCATTTAAATGTGAAATGCATGTAACTAACAAAAATGAGTCAACAAAATTATATTGATTTACTAACCGCAGCACCAATGGCGATAAACAGCAACTCAAAGCGTCCATCTCTATCTGTTTTGATATGAGTTACCGACCCAGGATTTTTCAGCTTTAAATTGTGACAATAAGCCGGCAGTTGGGCAAACGATGCTTCTGGCGACCCCTCAACAATTCCAAGGCATAACATTTGGCTCTCCAAGCTTGAATATGAGATACTAATCTTGAACCGAGCATTCATGTCAGTCATAATTTCATGTCCCCGATATACCCTACCATTCAAAAACATTAACTCAGCCAGAAAACCACCCAACACCTTTTTGTTTGCCTGTCTATGGTGAGGAAAAACTTGGGTTCTTGAACATGTATGTTTATCAATAAAAGTCCTAACTTGAAACATTTCGCAATCTTTTATCCTCTTTGCAATCATACGCCACATACAGTTTTTGTCAATCATACACCTTGTTTCGAAACGATCTTTGCTTGATTTGTTAACTTTTAGTTGATAGCCATCTTCCACACATTTCGTATACAAATCTATCTTCAAGTATTCCTTTGTATCAAAACAATCATCTTTCTTGATACGAATAATTTTTGTGTGACAATCAACTGCTATCTTTACCAACTCTTCTTCCGGTATTTGAAGTAATTCTGGCATATTCCAGTTATACTCCCGTGGCATTTTCTTCGAGGACTTTTCTTTGGGGATTTCTTCTTCTTCTTCTTCTTCTTCAGTGTTATATGAATTACAGAATGGATGTTCAACATGTTCATTTACAGTCGTAACTTCCTCCTTATTATCATCAACAACATCTTCCTCAGCAACGGCTGTTTCATCATCAAAATTCGGGTATTGACCAATATCAAAATCATTACAAGCAGGGTCTGTTTCTTCTTCTGAAAAATCATGAAAATCAGAGTATTGACCAAGATCAAAGTCTAGGTATTGACCAAGATCAAATTTTGAATACTGACTAGTACTCACAATTTTTGTTGTTGGCTCATCATCGTCTAACTGGTCAATACGAAAACTGAAATTTGGTGCTGAAAGTTGATTGGGATTTGGATTAGGGAAAGGTTGTGGGTTTTGAGATTGTGTTTGGTATTGGAAATGTGGTGAAACAATATTTGCTTGATGATGAAATTGTGGTGGAACCATTAAATTTTGAGCACCAAAAACTGGGGTTGAAAAACTTAGTTGATTACTACCCGCTACTGACCCAACTTCACTACTTCTAGGTTCAACAACATATAATGTAACATCATCACTTGAAACACTAATGTAATCAATGAATCGTTCAACATCTTCATTGTCGGTTAACAAATAAACTTTACCATTTCTCTGATAAGATAGCCTAAATCCACTTAGGGGCTCTAAATTCAATTTATTTGCAACACGTAACATTAGAGTTTCATAAGTTAACTTTTTTAATGACAGTTTTAGTTGAAGATTCATGGGTAAAGGCATATATTGTAAAACACCATGAACATTCTCCCATGACCCTCCAAAACACAAATCTATCCAAACATGATCAACATTAGATGATTTCATTATTGTAAATTAATTTACTAAACAAACGATCTGCGAAACTAAAACCTGTTGCCGGATGGGGAAGGATGTTGTTGGATATAGGAACGGATGTCGCCGGAGAGAGTGATAGATGGAGATGGAATGAGTTGCGATTTAGGGATTTAGGTTATGAGTTGCTGCTGCTGTGTATTTATATACTCAAAACATTTGTGTTGCGAAATTAAAACCTGTTGCGAATTCAGAAATCGAGTTGCGAATTTAAAATTCAGTATTGCGATAGTAAGAATCTCGTTGCGATTTTCCTAATTCGCAATGCGATTACGTAAATCGCATTGCGATTTACGTATTCGCATTGCGAATTAGGAAAATCGCAACGCAAATTTGGGAAATCGCAATGCGATAGTCAGAATCGCATTGCGAATCTGGAAATTGATTTGCGATACCGGAGATCGCGTTGCGAATTATCGATCGTATTGCGATTTAGTTGGTCATTTTGGCAAATCCAAAAAAAGTTGGTTAAAATCGTATATTATAAGGCATTTTTTGTCACTGAGGTTATTTTCTCTTTAAGGAACATGACATTTTCTTATGACACACATTTTTTATAAGTCATAAATTAGCATGTGCCATCGTTCGTGTGTCATTAAAGTTATATTTTCTTGTAGCGACTCTACCACATGTAGATCATTAGATAAGTTTTGGCAGATTGCATGAGTAAGTTATGAAGTATGTCCATTGCAGCTTGCATCTTTTGATGTTTTCAACATGTTAAAAGACTTATTATGACCCTTTATAATCCTCATAAGACTTAATAATAGTTGAGAACCTTAGTAGGACACTTTTAGATTGAAATTTAGCATTTTTTGTGCTCAAAACAGGGCATTTTTGGGCACGAGTATTGGTAATGGAAGAACAAAATCGATATTGTTAGTTAGACAGTTCAAAACTAGGAGATTTTAGGCTAGAAGTATCAATACTCCTTCATTAGCTATCAATATTAGGGTTGGGTATCGATACTCTCAGTATGAGTATTGATATTGAGATTACTTAACATATTCCAATAGCCATTTTTTGTATCGGTACTCATGGGAGTATCGATACCGGGGTAGAGTATTGATACTCCCAATAGGGGCATCGATAATGAGGCATTTTTCAAAACATAGAACCTAAATTTGATATTGATACTCAGGATAGTATTGAAACCTTAGCACTAGAGTATCGATACTCCTAAACAAACAGTTTAAAACTAGGGGATTTTAGGCTAGAAGTATCGATACTCCTTCATTAGCTATCGATACTAGGGATTGGGTATCGATACTGGGATCACTTAGAAGATTCTAGTATCCATTTTATGTATCGGTACTCATGAGAGTATCGATACCGGGGGTAGAGTATCTATACTCCCAGTAGGGGTATCAATACCGAGGCATTTTTCAAAACATCAAGCCTAAATTTGGTATTGATACTCAGGATAATATCGATACCCTAGCACTAGAGTATCTATACTTAGTTTAGGAGTATCGATACTATCCTTCACTATCAGCATGTATAGATACCAGAAGGTGAATATTGGTAATCATGTGTCAGTATTGATACTGAAGGGTTCAATATCAGTACAAGGGAACAATTTTGGATAAGTTATCCAATGGTTAAGGGATTAGACTTGAGGGGCCCAATAACACTAGAATGACAACAGATAAAACTATAAGTGAAAACATTAATTAAATTCAGAACATCTATAAACAGTAACAGCTAGGGTTTCATAAAACTAGCCTTGTTTAATGCTCAAGAAACAACCACGACAAGCTACTTTCTTTAGCATAATATGATAGTCTTAGTTGGATAGCACAGTCAGTGCCAAGGCACTTTAGTTGCAGATTGGGTGCAGATGCCCCAAGACTAGACGAAGTAAGTTGGTCAGGTGTACGTTTCTGATGCAGTTTCGTATCTTACCCTAGATACCCGAGGGTATTTCAAAAAGATTAGAGGGGTGTGTGAGTTCTGAGATATAGAACCCTTAGCCACACTATGATGCCTACTCAACAGTCCATATCAATATTTTTACATATGTTCATACCTATGCCACTAGCCAACTCATTTAATGAATACATGTAGTATATACAATTATTAGTGTGGTACTGAGCTCGTAAGCTCAATGTTTGGAATGTGTTTTCATCCATAGGTTCCTAGGAGACCAGTCGATGAGAATGATCGTTATCAACAATTCCATATTAGCTGAGGAACCAAAGTACGTCTTGAGTTATTGTTAGAGGGCATGTACTATTGTATACCTGTTTATATTCAGATGTAACTCTATTTTGTTTTAAACTCGATATTGTATTTGATTTGGGTATTTTGAGAGCTCCATGTATTTGTAAACTTTATTATTGTGTTTTATTTTATTTACTATGGGTGGATTTTTATCAGATGCTTTATAATCAAGTTTTAAATAAAAATTTGGGTTACCCACTTCGATGGTCCCCAATGACATTCTAATCCATCAGTATTTGGGTCGTATCAGATTAGGGTGTTACATAATGGGCTTTATATTCAAAATCAAATATCATTCATTTATAAGAAATATTCATAAATACTAATATATATCATTTATCATAAATCAATGCATTGGCCAGTTCGTACTTGAAATCATCCATAAACCATTTAGTAAAATGTCATATAAAAATGTATTGGGTACTTCATACCCAAAATCATCTGAATACCATTTTGTAAAACAATATGAAAATAAATCAAAATGTGATTTAAATTATTTTCATTTCAAATCGTTCGAGGTTGACTCATACCAAGCCTTCCTCATATCAAATATATAAAATAAGTAAAATGCACTAACCTGGTAATGCCTCACTAGCAAACCTTTATTTTCGATATAACTTCACTTTTGTGCTTTTTTCTTAGATTTTAGTTCAATTCGATCTCGATTTTGATCACGATTTATATGTGCAACATTAAAAAAAAAACAAACATAATTCAAAGTATAATTTAATATTATTTTAACATAGGCGCACGTTAACAAACAAATCCAAAAAACTTCATTCGATACTAATTTCATTTCATACAATCAATGTCAACTTTAACAATCCCAAAAAAACACCTTAAGTTATTTACTATTCATATTCATCAATAATTCATGACATTTTTAAATTCTACATTTCAGTCATAAAAATGAATTCTTTTAGAATTCATCTCAACTTTTTCAAAATATTCAAAATGATCCCTTGCTATTTAAGTTTAATTCAAACTTTTAATAGAAAATTTTCAAATTGGTCCAAACAACATTCTAAAGCATTTAGAATCATTCACACATCAATTCTAGCCTTATTGAAAATTTTCCATATTTTTCTCCTCACGGTCGAATATTATAGGGTGTTTTAGGAAAAATTACCAACTTGATTCAAGCATGAATTCAAGCTCACAACATCATTTCCATGCAATCTCAATCCAAATCAATTTCAATTCATCTCCAACTTTCATAAAAACCCTAATTAACTAAACCTTTATTCAACATTTTCTAAATGTTTTTAATCATCATACTTGCTTGGAAATGATTCCATAGCATCAACTACAACAAAATACATCCTTAAATCATAAAAACCTAACATCCCTTCATCCATCAATTTCATGATCTTGTGATTTAAGCATAGAAAGCTTGAACAAATTTACACCAAATGATAGAGAATTTCATGTAGAACAATTTTCTATTTCATACTTTCATCCAAAAATATAATACATTAGCTTAAAAATGAAAAAGAAAAACTTTCTTACCCTTTTTATGGAGATCATGGCAATTTGGGGAAGATGAAGAGAATTTTTCTTGATTTTTCTTTTAAAATATATAATACACTTTGCTTAAAACCATTTAAACTAAATTTAAAATTCATTTTTAATGTCCAAGACCTTTTTACCCTTAAAATCTCTTGATGATTACCATAATACATTATCATAACATCATCCTTACATCATTAATAATCAAATATATACAAATATATTCCTTTTTTCCTACTTTGCCCTTATACTTTTCAAAAAATTTCAATCTTGCAATTTTAATCCAACGATCCCTATTTAACATGGAAAAATAAACTTAAATATAATGATCCATGTTAAATTCTACTAATTTAAAATATAGAAATGACATTAACCTTTTAATGTCATCCTTCAAAATTTCCTGAATATTCAAATTTAATCCGATTATCCAAATATTTTATCAAACTTTATCACTTTATAACCTTTAATACAGATTCTATATCAAAATTACAAGAAAAATAAATATCATTCTTGAAAGTAAACTATTCATTTATGGAATAAAATTTCTCTTCGGGAACATTATCGACTTTGATCCCTGAACTTTTCCAAAATTTATACTTTAGACACTAAACTTTCAAAAACTAAATTTTGGTCAATAGCCAAAATTTTGGGATATTACATTTAGCATGCTTATGTTTATGGGATTCTTAATGCTACTCTAGATTAGCCATTCTAATGTTCGGATTTGTAAGCTCAACATCCAAATATTTTTTATTCGCATGTTATTAACATGAGCAGGTCGAAGAACATCGATGCAGCAGGGTTCCAACATTCTTCCTCAGAATATTTTATTATAGCTTTAGTGGGCATATGTATTCATATGATCCTTATTATTCGTATTTATAACTCTGATTTTGTATTATATTGGTTTTAAATTATGTGTCGTGGTTCTTCGATTTATAAATTGTTTTTTATAACTATCATGTGTGTCAATTTTGATACCATACTATATGTTTTGAAAAGAAAATAAGCAGGTTTTGAAAAATCAAGAGTTGCCTCGGTGGCCTAATGTGACATTTTAGGCCTATTTGAGTTTAGGATGTTATATTTAGTGGTATCAGAATGTCAGGTTGAGTCGGTCTTAGAACCTAGTGGTTAGTTATAGTAAGGTGTCAGTTACTACAGGCCCCTAGGTACTAAAAGTACTCGTATAAGTCTAGAATCTTGATGGTGCTTCCTTTCTTTGTATGTATTTAGAAATTTATTATAGCCGATAATTCTGAACGTAGCCTCGAGGATAGGATGGAGAGTTGTGCCTATTATCCCGATAGCGTCAGCGATGAGTTCTTGCCTTGGGCAGATGATCATGGGGTCTCATTAGGTGCGGGAGTTACAGAGGTGACCTTCTTTAGAGGTTTGACTTTCACTCTCATAGAGATAGTGGGCATTATTCTTAGAGTATAAGTTGTATAACCAGCCGCCTAGAGTATATTAGTGTCGATAGAGTCCTCACTGAGGAGTTATAAGATAGTCAACTTCTTCGATTTAAGTGATGATGATCTGATTTAGATCGATCAATGGTTGAGGGAGACCATGAGGACTTTGAGACAACTTCAGCTTACCCCAAAGGGTAAGTTAGAGTGCGTCACCACTTTGCCCAAGGGTGACACTATCGATTGGTGGGAGACTTTAGAGACGGCTCTACAGTTAGTAGTGCCTACGTGAAATCAGTTCCCGAGTGAGTTTAGAGGCAAGTATATCAGTGAGGCACACATCGATGGGTTAAGGATACAATTCTCCCACATAGTTCAAGGAGATCACTCAATGTTCGAGTACGAGAGGTATTTTATTTGATTGAATCGTTATGCTCCAGAGTTGGTTGCTAATGTGTTCTTGTGGTACAAGAGGTTTCTCGAGGGACTTCATATTGATATCTATGCGTAGTTAGTGATATACCCACGTAGGGTATTTTTAGAGTTGTCATGACATGCTAAGGCTGTGGAGATGGTGCAGAGTATGAAGAAGAGTTTATTGGGTAAATCAGGCAGCCCAAGTATGAGGGCCTGTATACCAATAGATCTATCTCAATCAGTGGTAGAGAAAGCTCGAGGTCTATGCTAGTAGAAGAGAGTGCCGTCAGCTTTGTCACACTTGTCGAGTCAGGGGTTAGATGTAGGGTCTCTAGGAGAACACCAACTTTATCATATGTGATGAGATCTAGAGGCACTGATAGAATTTTAAAATATCTAGAGAACAACCATTGTGGAAAAAATCATCAAGGAAGATGATTTAAGCTCTCTAGGAAGTGCAATTGATACAAATCCTTGGTGCATTTAGTAAGGGATTATCCTAGTTTGGATGGTGATGTTTCAGCTTGACCTAAGGAAATAATCCCATTAGCTTAACATGACAGAGAGCTTGGCCAGAGATGTGTTAGTTCTATGCTCGAGCAGGGGAGCAAAAGAGCGGATCGACTTGTTTCCGATTTAACTATGCATGATCCTGCTTGTCAGATCATAGTGAAGCTAATACATGATGTTGATATCGTAGATGAGATGTCAGGTATGTTTTCAACTATCTTAGTTTTTCATATTGCTCCAATAGACCTAAGGGCGTGCATTCTTTTGTGGTGTCAAGTAAACTAAATAGAAAAGATATTGTATAGAGGATCTTGGCAAGAAGATCCAAGTGCCTAGTTGGTGGGATTTAGTGGAATAAATAAGGTTACTTTATATATTCTTTGGAGGCTTGGGTTAGACTTGGTAGTCGACCTAAAAGAAATTTGTTAAAATAAGCGTTGCTTTGACCTCAGGGTTATAGGTATAGAGATATGAGAATATATGGTTGTTTCTTGTAGAGTTGAAGGTCAACTCTAAGAAATGTGTAATCGCAGAATCTTTCACCCTTGCATGTTCCCTAGGGGAGCATCCTTGTGGGTTGTCAAGTTAGATGTAATACTATAAGAAAGTTTGCATTGTTAGGTGAGGGTTCATGTGACCGACCTCACATAAATTTAGTAATCCCAAGTTCAGACTTAGAGGTAGAGATCTCTATGAGATTATTAAGAATACATAAGTCACTACAGCCTGTAAGATGATCATCTTAGTTGTTAGAATTATCAAGATATATCTCAGCTAGTGCCAAGATACTTCAGTTGCTAACTAGGCACAAATGCCCTAAGTGCTCACAAAAAGTAAGTTAGCATGATGTATGTTTTGTTATAGTAGTTTTGGAATACCACCCTAAGTACTAAGGGTACTATAGGTAAGATAATGAGTTACGAGTCTCGAGGTGCAGAGAACCGTTTGATTTCATAATGATGCATTCGTGCATGAACAATAAATGATTTAGCTAGGTGAGCCAAGCCTTATCTGTGATGTCTTCATTGTTGGTATATGAACGTGAGCTATATACAACACATAGCAGTACGTAATGTGGTGTAGTACCATGGATTTTAATGCTTGAGACTAAGGGAGATCAAGTACTTTAAGGGTCGTTTGACTAGCGTTAGTCATCATGAGATAGCTCAATAATGGTAAGCGATAGTGAGTGAAAGAAGTAGTCTCAAAATATTTAAGTCAACATACGGTTGTGAGAGATCTCCGCTTTGTGATGCGAACTCTCTAGGAGAGCTAGATGTTGCTAGTTTCATAGGCAAGTGGTCAATTTTCGATTGTTAGTAGCTTAGAGGAAGGATCCGATAAGTAACACACATGTGAACTACAAGAGAAATAAAGAACAATTAAGTAGCATAAATGAATATTGAATAAGAGTTGCACAGTGAAAATATTAGAATGATATGTAGAGAGTTAAAAATCATCATCATATCTTGAATGGATGACAACGAGGCCATGTATGGTACGTGTCCATAGGATCACGACATGTCGTACGATAAGTTACCTAAGCTCAATAAGTAAAGGAGATTTATAAGATGGTGCAGTATGTTAACTCGATTGAGTAAAGTTAAATAGTGAAGGATTTTGCATTTTCCTTCTGAAACGTTCTTAGCATTATGTGTTAGACAACAATAATGAGATTGTCTGACTTTAGGTGTAACCTCCAAGATCCGGCCTGGACGTTATGCCCAAATCTAGGCGGTTACATATTTTATTCAGAAATTTCTTTTCATATTTAAAACAACGTTAAAATCTATATAACATTATAATATGAAATTAGTCATAAGAAAGGTTCATATGATAAACATATATATATATATATATATATATATATATATATATATATATATATATATATATATATATATATATATATCAGAAAATCGTATAAAACATATATAAAACAAAATGCCGGTAATACAAATATATCGAGACAGTAGCAAAAACAAGTGTCACTAAAGTATAATAAAAATTCATATAAAGATATACAATGGTAAAAAATAGGAGTAGTCGATCCTCTTGATGCCAGGTCTTCTAGTCTACGGTTTGCTATTATCTGAAAAAGTTAAAATTTATAGAATGAGCTAAAACGCCCAAAGTACTTCTTATGGTGTATAAAGCCATACAGATAAAATACTTCAGTAAAAACCGGTTTATCAAACATGTTTTAAAAATATTAACACTACCCCAATTCGATCACCCGAATGAGTAGGTTCCCAGAACTATACACCCACTTGTACACCCGGTAAAGGCCTTATACACATAGCATAAGGATATACGATAAGGAATTAAACTGTGTAAAGAGCAGAGGATCATGCGATAAGAACTTACCCTGAGCACAAAGCCGAAGAGCCTGCGGTGAGGACTTACCCTGAACATAAAGTCGAAGAGCCTGCGGTAAGGACTTATCTTGAGCACAAAGTAGAGGAGCTTGCGGTAAGGACTTACAACTCATAGACTAGGCCTGAGATACTTCCTCCAATAATACCTTAAACATTTATATATTCAAGTGAAAACGATAGTTGAATCCATTAAAACATAAAAATATTTCAGACTCAGAAATCAGATACAGAAAATACAGAAATCAGAGATCATATCTTAAATATACATTAAATAAGATAACAGATAAACACTATTCAAAAAGCCAGGTATCGTGTCGTAAAAATATTCAGTATTATCATAAGTCTAAAACAATTCAGATGAATAATTTAAAACAGTAATGTAACACCATCAAGAAACACACCTGTACCGGTCTGAGTAGTCTAATAAGAAAGCCTACTATTGAGTCTACTGATCACGATCAACGATAACGCTAGATCCTACAAATCAAAAAATCAATATCAGAATCCTAATATGAATAATAAAAACCCTATTCAAACAATTTACGAATACCTACGAGTAATTCTTGAGGAGCGTGGATCATGCAAATCTGAAGAACGAGAAGCACCAGATCTAACAGACCCTTGGTCGGGTGAAACATGAGTACCTTCATAAAAAATATATTCTCAAATCAATTCCATAATGAAATCCTAAATAAATAAGTAAAAATGCTAAAAAATACTAAGCCTTTTCAGATTAACGGGCTCGATTCAGGGTTTTTAGGTTAGAATTTGGCAAAATAGATCACGTAATCGGACCCAAGATGTCAAAAAACATCAAGATGAAGGTTTTTGAAAAAAAGTTAACGCTAGTCAAAGATCAACAGTTAACGGTCGGTTAACGATCAATGGTTAATTGGTTTGATTTGGGTTGGGTTGGGTCAGACACGTGTCAGGTAGACTCATTATCAAGCAGGCCACCAGGCGGTGGAATTTCCTCACGCACAGGGGCGGCGCGTGAGGGCGCGTGCGGAGGCTTCGGAAGTTGGAAAAATTATGAAAAAAATTATTACTTGCATTTTGAAGGGTTTTGAGAGGCTTACCAAGCTTGTTTCACAGTGCTGAATGGCGGAGAGCTCGATTTTGAAATGTCAGAAATTTGATCTTCCTCACCCCCTCACACACCGGTGATAACAGAGACAAGATGGACACCAGTGGACTTGGGTCAATGTAAGGAACACAATGGTGCAGGAGGTGTCGAAAACGGAGCAACGGTCGGTTATGAAACAACGGTTGAAGGTTTCCTTCTGAATGAGGAAAAGTTAAAGAGAGAGAAAATGAGTTTTCAAAATGGAAATGTTGAGTTTTGGGGTTTTAAAAAGGAAAATAGGTAAATTACACTCTACGTCCTCTATTTTTTGATACTTTCTGAATTTCAATCCGAATTTAATCAAAATTTTAGTTTGGACCCCAAATTTAGTTAAAATTTTAATTTAGTCCTTGAAATAATTTTAAGAAAATTTTTAGGCCCTAAGTTGTAGTGTGACATTAGGCCTCTTGAAGTTGTTTAAAGTTCAACGCATATAGCACCCTTAGAAAATCATAGATTGATTTTATGAGTTCTATGTCTTTTTGTAGGGACTTCTTCCTTGAGGATCAAGCTTGATAAGGGTTTAGGTGCTTCGAGGTTTCTAAGTATGGAAACCAATGATAGGTCGTTATATAACCCAAGTAAATTTTGAGGATGAAATTTCTTTAAAGGAGAGGATAATTACACTCCAAATCCTGGGCTACTAGTTTCGAGTTTATCCGACAGGTATGTGGGCCTCAAATATTTTGTAATTGAAGTTGATGGGCCCAAATTAGCCATAAAAAGGGATTTTTACATAGTAAAAAAAATGAGAAGGGACAAAAAATAATTATCCTATTTTTAGAATACAAGAGCTTTTATATCTCTCTCGTCATCTTTTTCCCTTCATTATCATTTCATCATTTTCCTCTCTAAGTGCCTAGCTCAAAGAAAAATTGAGGGTTTATCATCCAAATCCTAGAGGAAGTGAGTGTGGCTAAGAAATGAGCTTCATTTCAGGATTATATCATTAGGTAGTGTATTTATAGTCCTTTGTGGTGTTAAGGTTTTCATAAAATTGATGATTTGTTAATATTTGAGTATTTGAGAATTTTAGGGTATATGTTTAATTTCATGATTAAATGACATTTTTTAATGTAAAACATGTTTTTTATGAAACTTTATGACCCTAAGTAGCTTCCTAAAGCTTTAGAACATGATTATAAACTAAACTAAGACCTTTAGGTTGATTTTTGGGCTTTTTGAGCTTAAATAAGGTGTTTCTAGGTTCGAGTATCGATACTCGATGAACAATATCGATACTGGTTAAACTGGAATAAAATTCAAACATTTTTAGTAGGGAGCATCGATACTGATGGAAAGAGTATTGATACTGTCATTACAATATCAATACTGATGGTGTATGGTATGGATACTGAATATATTTTCGGCAAATAGAAGCCATTTTTAGTATTTATACTCATGGGGTATCGATAGTTGACCCTAGGGTATCGATACTACGAGTATAATATCGATACTACCTAATTTGGATGGTTAGATTTGACCTCGTTAAGGCTCGTAAGAGTTAAAGATGATCAGTAATGATAGAACTTAGTCCGTGAGTGACATAAAGCACCAAAGAGACTTGAAGACACTCGTAGGAGTGAGTTACAACCATAGTAACAATACCAAGCATAATAAATCCAAGTATATTTAGTCAAGCACATATCGAATAATTAAGAACAAAGATCGTTGTCGAGGATGTACCGACAAGTGGTACAATAAGTAGTCAGATTACATAATAGCGAAGTCGTGTACTCTAGAAACATTAATGAACCGAGAATGTGTAAGTCATCCCTTTAATTCAATTGGCATTGAAGAGAAGTATGATAAGAATGACTAGAGTATCGTTACCTAGTAATGAACCCAAACAGGTATCGGGCTAGCTGGTATTACAACCAGTGAATAGCAAATATAATAATCGTCATAAAATCATGAAAAGCATAGAGACCTCTCTAAAGACATAATTGACTAAAATACCATTAAGTTATAATGACCAGAACAAAACAATTTAATAAATTATCAGAAATAACAAACTAATATCCTTCGAATAACGTTCTAGATGAGAGATCGAGTACGATAGCAACTAGTAAGAGGATGACCTCACTTTAGTTTTTGAGCTACACTAGTGTGTAGTTAGGCTACTTCAGTTGCCCTAGTGGGGCATTGTTAGTGATGTGTGGCCTAGGGCCCTTAGATATACATATGTAGTTATATTAGTCTAGTACATTAGATATTCTTAAAGCTTGGCTTGATAGTTGTGTGAGACCAAGCCAATGCTTTAGTTCAGCTAGAATTGTATCAATTGTTATGTGATGAAAGGGTTTCCCCTCCATGTTCTACCTGATGGCTATGTGAGACCAGGAGATCATTTAACAGCTTAGTGGGAATTTTACTAATGCTAATTGACACCGGGTTCCCTTAATTAACTAGTGTCTGATGGCTATGAGAGACCAGATACTAGCTGTGTTACTTTTATATAATGCACAACAGTGCCAGTGTCGCACTTAGATGATGCAAAGCAGTTACAATTAGTGTGGGTAGAGACCCAATAGAGGTGTACTCATGGAGAGGCCCTTAGCAGAGGATTAAGGGGATCATGAGACTCATACTTCAACGATAGAACATTAAAACCTTAAGTAGATAGTACTTGGTTAAGATCATGCATGTACCTACTGCTTAGTACCATGTCTTTAGCATGCTTATATTTATGGAATTCTAATTCTGCTTTAGATTAGCGATTATACTACTGGGTTTATAAGTTTAGCGTTAAGATGTTTTTTCATTCGTAGGTTATTAGCTTAAGCAGTTCGAGGAGCATCGACACAACAAGACTTCCATCATTCTTCCTCAGATTACTGTATTGTAGCTTTAGTGGACATATGTATTCATATGAACCTTATTATTATATTTGGATTTGTAACTCTGAGTTTGTACTATTTTGGTTTTAAATTATGTGTCACGGAGCTCTGATTTATAAAATGTTTTTATAACTTTCATGTTTGTTTATTTTGATACCATATTGTATGTTTAGAAAAGAAAATAAACAATTTTTGAAAAATCAGGGGTTGTTTAGGTGGTCCAATATGACACTTTAGGCCTATTCGAGTCTTGGGTATTACATTCAAACTGCAAATGCAAAGTTTGGTCTTGTGCAAAGTTGAGCATACATTAAAATTTCAACAGTAGATGCATATGCATTATTTTCTCCTCTCAAAGTCATTCTTTAGGCATAAGTTCAAATTGAACATATCACCCTTCATGATAGAAACAACATTAGATAAATATTCTTTTATCCAAAACTTTTTTAAAAACTCAGTTTATATAGATTTCTTGAGATATACCTAAGAAATATTGATGATTATCTTGATGAATCTTAACATCAATGACATAAGATGCGTCATTACTATATTTCATATTAAATTTGTTAGAAAGAAATTATTTCACTTCATGTAATATATATATGTCATTTGTTAAAAGTAAAATATCATTAACTTATAGAATAATGAAACAAACTTTTAGTATATGCGTTGATCCATTATATTCTCAAAAAACCAAATGAAGCGATAATTTCATGGAGTTTTAAATACTATGACCGAGAGGCCTATTTCAATTCATATATGGACTTTTTAGCTTGCATATCAAATAGTCTTCATCACTCGAGGTAGAAAGAGATTGAGGGTGGGTGGGGGAAGTCACCGTCTTGAGAATTTAAAATTACCATATATTTTAGGTATTTTCAATGTATTTTATATTGAAAATATATTTCCCCTAATTTTTATAATCTCGTCCCTTCCTAAAATTTTAGAAATTCTCCCCCTAACGTAAAAGCTTGCATCCTTCCCTAATTAGAGGGGAATCTTTTATTTTATTTCATGAATACATTTTCTTCTAGGTCATCATTGAGATAGACAAATTTTACATGAATTTGTTGTAACTCAAAGGTCAAAATGAACTACTAATGATAACACGAATTTAAGGAATTTTTCTTAGATATCAAACTAAAGGCCTTAGCGTGATTGATTCTTTCTTGTTGGATCTGAAAAATATGATCTGAACCTAGTTACCCAAATCAATTTATATGACCTGAGATTTGATATGGACGTGAACATTATGAACAGACTCGATATAAAAACCGAAACAAACTGAATTAAACTAAAATTAACCTAAATTTTAGCTGGATTGATATTGAGTTGCAACCAATTTGATCGAAACTAGAAGCAATCTAAATTTAATTTACCTAAATTTGATCCAAACAGAACATCAACCCAATTTTAACTCAATAATTGAGTCAAAGTAGAAGAAGAATTTATTTTTTAGCAATGTGATAAATAGTAAAATATTGTATGTTTTATTCTTATTTTGTATTATATTACTAGTTAACCATCATAATTTCTAATAGTTTAATGAGCCAATATTAATTTTTTTGTTTTGTTTTAAAAGATCATCTATGCATCTGATTTGACAATTCTAAGGGTTATTTACAAGCTCTTACACATCGTATAAATAGTATATAAAGGGATACTTAAAAATTGTCTAAAATAAGATTAGATGTGTGTATTGATATAAATAATTTACAATATTTTCAACTATATTCAAATAAAAATTAGTAAGTATGGACTATTCAGTAAGAATATTTTGTTGTATAAGTATTGGTGATAGGATTAATGAGGCTCTAATGATCAACCAAAAAAGAGCCAAGATGAGGTGAACTAACCTTTTGAAAATTTTGGTAGAAGCAACCAAAAAATAGAAAGATTTACAAAAATATTTAGAGTGGTTTGACTTTATCAACTAAAGTCTGCATCCACTACCTTAGCTTCACACTAAAAATTTTGAACAAAATCAAATTTGTTCTTTCTTTTTCTAGGCTCAAGAGTAACCTTTACAAATCCATATATTTTCAAAAGATAAAATAGAATCATTCCTCTTTTTACAAATGATTACTTGTGTAAACAAGAAAACCTCACAAAATAGATGATTACAAATTTGAGCTCATAAGAATGGATACTAAAGATTTACAATGAAGCTAAAAGCTCCATGTACAAGAGAAAATGGGAAAATAAAGAGTGAAAGGACTTTTCTCTTGATCTCTTTTGCTGGAATAGGCATTGTAACTTTCTTCAAGTGTTCTTGACTTGTTTTACGAGTTGGAATGAGCTTGTGATCGGTTTTAGTCATTAGGGTTGATTTGGAGCTGTTGGGGAATTAATTTATGCAAAATAGAACTGCCCAACACAGGGAGTATCGATACTGGTATTTGTAGTATCGATAATTCTTTCTTTGTTATATTTAAAAATCTAGTCATATTCGATCATTGGGTTTGACCAATATCGATACTAGCATTTTACAGTATCGATACTACTGTGTAAAGTAATATCTAGAGTCCTAAAGTATTTGTACCAATTTTGCATGCTAAAATTTGAAAAAATCTGAAAATAAGAGTAATATCGATACTACCATGTAAGTATCGATACTTCTTTTACCTTTGGTATCAGTACCACATGAACAATATCAATATTGTTCATGCAATATTGATACTAATTACCTAGAAAAACATTTTGTGTTCAAATTATTGTTTAATGGACTTTGAATTATTTTTAAATCTTTGAATAAATTCAATTAAGTCCAAAAACATTTTTTCTTTATTTGTTATATCGAAATATATGTTCGACAATCTCTCCCTTTTGATATAACAAAACTTTTGAAAATAGTTTTTGGCAAAATTCACCATTAGCAAAACATTTCTTGAAAAAAAGAAAATATTTGAAATATATTTAAATTCCCCATTTTTCTTTTAGAAATTGAATTTTTCAAACTTATACTTCTCCCTTTTTTGTTATATAAAAAATAATTCAAACTTTTTGGTTCAAAATAACAATGGAGAGTAAGTTAAAATAAAATAGGATTTTAAGAACAAAATTTCTTTTAAAAAAAGAAGTTCCTCCTTAATAAAAACATTCCATATAAAAATTATGACACAAAATCTTAACACTTAAATGATATTGAATTTTAACAAAGATGAGTAAATATGTTAGTAACAAATGAAATTCAATAAATCAAAGTCCATCATACTTTATGTAATATCAAGAAATGAAACATTATAACTCAAATGCATAAAGCATTATAAAATGTTATGCATTTGAAATGGATAACAATTGTTAGATAGATATCATTTGTAAATGAAGGATAACAATTGTTAGATAGATATCATTTGTAAGTGAAGGATAACAATTGTTAGATAGATATCATTTGTAAGTGAAAGCACATACATAAACATTTAAATAAAGGTCAAGATAAAAAGAAATAATTTAAAGCATAAAAACATAACTTGACAAAAAATCATTACAAAGAATTAAAAATTGATGAAAATATTTAACTTTAAAATTATGTTTATCATAACACATTTTCAACATGAGTGGGATAACATATAGCATAAAAAATCATGCTCAAAATCTCATGTTTGTTAAAAATATCAAAATAGACAACCAAGATACAAAATTAATAAAACTTAAGTTTAGAGGTTACTCATCATTCTTTTGTGTGACTAGATCATCCAAGATCTTTACCTTTATAATCATTGCTCCAACACACGTACAAGATACATTCATTTGGATTTTGGTACCCAAATTGCTTTGGGTCTTTGAAGGTTAGTACCAAAGTCTCTAGTTCCCAAGGGAACCTATACTTACCTAATTTTAATTTTTTTTTTCTATTTTTAATAGGTCAAATATGTGGATTATGATCATGATAATGATAATGTGAACATTTTGTAATTATTAAACTAGATGAATTATTTTTAGAAATGATTTATTTTTCTTTTATTAAGTTATCAAGTTTAATTTTCAAATCAAAGTTCTTTTTCAAACTCTTTAATTTTCATTTTTGAAAGTTCTAAATCATTTTTCAAAAATTCATTTTGTTTTTTAAAATATAATTTAATTTTCAAAATAATATCATTTTATTTTTAAATTTATAAATCAATTTCTTATATTTGGAATTTATGGTTTCAAATTCCAAACATAGTTCACTGTAGACATTTTTTGAACTCTTTAAGAAAATAAGAATTTAAATCACTAGAGTTGGAAGATACATTTGAATCTTTTTGAATGGAAATGAGGTAAAGATTGACTACTTAATCTTCTTCATTGGAGTGTCCTCATCAATCCTAGTATCCACAAATGCCTTCTTTTTGCTTGATATCTTCTTCTTTAGGATGTGACTATCATACTTGATTGTCCTGTTCTTTGGCATTCAAAGCACACTAGGGACCATTCTTTTTACTCGATTCATGCTTCACATATTTCTATTTTGATGCCATGAATCACTTGAATCCTTTGAAGAGTTTGACCATCTCCTTTTTTCTGACCTCTTCAGTTGAGTCTTGATTACTCTCATTAGTGGACTTGAAGGTGATTCATACTTCTTTCCTGTTTTTGTTCTTATTTTATTCATCCTATTCTTCTTTATTTTGGAGTCTCATCTCATGAGTGAAAAATGAACAATTGAGTTCATAAAGAGTGAGTACCTCTAAATATTTAGCATACTCGATGAAGGTTCTTTTTTTCCCATGACAATGCTATGGAAGAAAAAAATCATTCTCACTACTTTTTCATTGAGATAAACTTTCCTAAAACTCTTAAGTCTATTGATGATGGATGTGAATCGACCGAACATTGTCTTTATATCTTCATCGAGGTTCATCTTGAAGTTCTCATATTTTAGAGTGAGAATGCCAACTTTAGACTTCTTCACTTAGCTAGTACCTTCATGATTCACCTTTAATTGTCTCAAATATTCTTAGCATTTGAACAAGATGAAAATCAACTATATTCATATTCAGTTATATTCATTGTTTCAAATTGAATAGTTAGTGTCTTGAATAAACATCATCCTATTCTTTTAATAGGAATTGTTGGCACCATCCTCGATGTAGTACGAGTTAGAAGTCAAAGTCATCTTGTCAATTCAATTGAGAATTGATAGAGCACTTATATGATCTTTACAAGGTTGTTAAAATGTCGATATAGACCCGTTCTAGTACCAATTTTTAGGATTAATGAAGCTCTATTGATCAACCGAAAAAGTGCCAAGATGGAGTGAATTGGCCTTTTCGAAAATTTTGGTGGACACAACCGAAAATAGAAAGGTTTAAACAAATATTTAGAGTGAATAGAATTTATCAACCAATATCTGCATCCATAGCCTTAGCTCCACACTAAGGATTTGTAACAAATTCACTAATTTATTCTCTATTTTTCTAGGATCAAGAGTAATCTTTAGAAATCCTCAACTTTTCAAAGGCTAAGATAGAACCACTCCCCTTTTTATAAAAGATTACTTGTGTAAATAAGAAAACCTCACAAGGTAGGTGTTTACAAATTTGAGTTCACAAGAATGGATACTAAAGATTTACAATGAAACTCAAAACACTATGTACAAGAAAAAATGGAAAAATAGGTAGTATGAATACTTCCAAGAAAGTATTGATACTTCTCTAGCTTTTAGTATTGGTACTACATGAACAATATCGGTATTACTTGCCTAGAATAGCATTTTGTGTTCAAATTCTTGTTTAGTGGACTTTGAATTATTTTTGAAATCTTTGAGCAAATTCAATTAAGTCCAAAAATATTTTGCCCTTATTTGTTATATCAATATAAGTTCAACATTATAGTAATAAAATCATGTTTAGTATGCATACATGCTTGATATAAAAGTGTATGACATCTTTAATAATGACTGATGTATATATAAAGTTAAAAGCACGTTGACTTTGTTAATTCAACTTTATAAATATAATTAATTTATCTTTGTATCTACACGTTACATGTTTATATTATATTAATAATTTATGATTTTATATATTGTGATATTTTTTAATTTTTAAATAGTATTTTAAATTTTGTATTTTTATATTCTTTAATAGTTAAATATTTTATATTTAGAATAATTTTATTTTTTGCTCTTTTTCTAAAAATTAAACAAGTCATCTACCTATCTAACTTGACCAAAAATATCAATTTAACTCTACCACATCATCATCTATGGTACACTGTCACGTTAGCATCAGAGATCGTCACATCAGTATCATAAACCACCACATGAATATTATCATAGTAACGTTTGATTTTATTGATCAAAAGACTAAATTAATTTTTTTAGTTTAAAGAATTCATTAAATATAAAAAAATAAAGTTCACATCATTAATTTTTTAAGAAAAGATTGTTTGTAAGCTCAAAAAATAGGGGAAACATAATAAAAATAATGTATTTTAGGGGACAAATAAACCTTTAAGTTAAAATTAAAAACAAATATAAGCAATCAAAACTAAATTTATAATTATACCTATTTATAATATGATTTTCTCATATAACTTTTTTCTTATTATCATATCATGACCAAACCCTTGATTCTAGATATATTATCCTAAGAGTTTCCTTTTTATGTGAAAATTTAACACCCCTCCCCCTCCCCCTCCCCCTCCCCCTCCCCCTCCTTTTTCATCATTGACTGATTATGTATACAAAACGCATACTTTACCCATAAAAAATAAATTTCACAAAGGCCTTATCTTTCTCACGGACTTAACATTGTTTTAAATTTTAATAAAAATATTAGTGTCGGGTCCATGCTCGTGGTTGAATGCACTGAATATGGAGGGAGGGACCCAAATATTATAGTGACATTAATTTATTAACTTATTTCTTTCATGTGTATTATATTCAAACATATGTACACATGGATGGAATGAGGGTGACAGTCGCATCCTCTTCGAAAATTTAAAATTATCATATATTTTAAGTTTTTTCTATGTATTTTTTATTAAAAATTTATTTTCGTCCTCTTGAAATTTTAGTTCGTCTACCTCTAAATATAAATCTGCCCCTTGTCATAAAATCATGCGTTCGTCCCTGCATATACATACATATTACTCAAATAAATTTCGAATTCTTTTCTCGTGTCTTTCGTTTTCAACACCAAGTCCAAGTCATTGGTTTGTTGTCGGCAAATTAATGTCAATTTCTCTCAAATTTGGTTTTGACACCATTCGAGTTTTTCCATTTTGGATGGCTTACATTATTTGAAAGGAGCATATTTTTTTCGGATTTAGCTAAGGTGATTTCAAAGTAGTATCTGTTCTAAATACTCTCAACCATTTCACATTGAATGCTCAATCACTCTGCTGCAGTCTCTGGTGCTTGAAACCGTGACCTCAAGGAACAACTATTCTTTTATCTACTAAGGTACGTTGGTTCGTGCAGAAACATATTTAATAATTATGGTATGTCCGTTTGTTATATTTTGTACAATTATATTAAATTCTTAATTCAAAATGACACTTATTGATTATTTAATAATTTATAATTCAAATTAAATTGGTAAAAATGAAATCATACGATACAACTAATCTAACTAAATGAATCATGTCCTTAAATAAAAATGATTAAAATATTCACCAACTTATTAAAAATACTATAATAACAATTATTTCAAAAATATATCATGATTGTAATGACCCGATTCTCGAATTAGTAGTTTCGGGTAAAATCCGAATGAGTTTTAAATAGACTAAGGAAACCATGTATGAGTATTGGGCTAATGTATAGTTGTTTTGGTTTGCGCTTCAGCCCAATAAAGCTTTAAAATGGGTGTTTTTGAAGTGGGCTTCAAAGGATGGGGATTAGGAGTGTAAATTTCCCCTAAATTGTTTTGAAAGGCTTAATCCTTTTAATAAATGGTGAGATCACGACAGAAAATCACACACCAAATAGGAAGAAGTTCTTCTATATATTTTTCTTCACCATTCCCTTATAATTTTCTTCCTATTTTGTTTTTCTTAAGCTAGTAAGAAGCTTAAAGGTGAAAACTTGTTAGTGCTTATCCAGTCCGAAATTAAGAAGGTAAGTTTTGGAATCATTTTCTCAAGAGCTTTAAATTGAGCTCACAACCTTGAGGTTTGGCCATGGTTGCCAAGGTTGGGTTTTAGGAGGGTTTTGAGTTCTAGATCTTAGAGGGAGCTCTAAAACATTTCCAAACCTTAAGAATCTTACTTCTAACGTTTCTAAGCCTTTAAGAGAGTTAATAACTCCTTTGAATTGTTTGTTCTAGTGAGAGAAGTGAGTGAAAGATCTAAGGGTCAAGACAAAGGAAAAGAGGTTGTTGAGTGAGCTTGGGGTTGGTGTTTACGACTCTTAAGATCATAGTAACACATTTCTAACATTTTCCTACTGCTTGTGGAACAAAATGTAAAGCTTTGATGCATGTTGAGTGTATGAGCCTTTATGTGCACTTGGGTGGGGTTTAAAGGATGAAAATGATATTTCTTGTTGATGTTGGGTCAAGTAGTGCCCTTTTATGTTTCTTATGAACTAAATAAGCTTTAATCATCACTTGGGGGAATTATAAAATCATTAGGATCAATTTGGGAAACATAAAAAGAGTGAAACAGGGACTTTCGAGTAGGGGTATCGATACTGAATGAACAACACCGATACTTCCCTTCGTGGAAGAGAGAAAATTTAAATGTTTGTGAGATGGGTATCGATACTCAGCAGGGAGTATCAATACTTTTCATGAGGTATCAATACTCAAGGATCAGTATTGATACTCAGGGTCCCAAATTCGATTTTATTGTATAATTTTAGTACTGATACTCAAGGGAGTATCAATACCAAAGGGGTAGTATTGATACTTCCTATAGGGGTATCGATACTGGGTATTTTATGAAATATCGAATGCAAAATTAGTATCCATACCAAAGAGATTATCGATACCGAGGAGGGTGAGTATCGATACTCCCAGGTGAGTATTGATACCTACGTGAAATTTTGGGCAATTTGGTTGCTGATTTGAGAAAGGTGAGTTAGGTTTCTTCAAGGGATTATATTATTCCATAAGAATTAAAGTGGTGATCATTAATAAATGTGTGATAACATAAGGTCTTAATGAGGTAAGATTCTATAAGACTTATTCATATCCTAGATGCTCAGAAAACGACGAGGACACCCGAGTTACTTAACAATGCTAGTGTAATTGTGTAAGGATTATCCAGATAATTCTAATAAAGTACTTAGGCACTCTAATTCTAGTTGGATGCTGTGTCGATGTTATGTGACCCGAACATGTCCCAAATACTCTAGAGGAGTAGACTACCAGGGTAAAGTACCAACGCTCCAAGACCCAGACTTAAACTGAAGTTTAGGGAGACATTGATGTTATATGAACCATATCTTTCTTAAGTGTTGTAGTATGTAAGGAAGGGTGTGAGTTCCGCGAGGCTAAGTGACCCTGATCTACACCATGATACTTACTTGTTTGCTTGAGTGATTACAATCGTTCATGACCATATTGTATCATGCTTATATGTTGGATGCATATAATATAATATGGTTATTTATGTGGCACTGAGCTGGTGAGCTAAACATATGGAATATGTTTATGTGCGTAGGACCTTAGGCTCCGGTTCGAGGAGCACATCGTTAATTCTGAACTTTCATAAACTCTGTATTTTTTTATTGAACGAATTTTTGTAGATATTAAGATATCATCGTTGTTTGTTTGATAAAAATTGTTTTTAAAAAAATGGTTAGCCACTCACGTTGTTCTATGTGACATCATAGTCCATCGACTTTCGGGTCGAATCAGATTAGGGTGTTACATTTAATGGTATTTGAGCATCAAGTTTAGTCGTTTCTAAGACCTGCGGGTTAGAGTCATTAAGTGTTTGTGAAGTACATGCCTGTAGAGTGTAAGTGTACTTAAAATGTATGAAAATGGAGATACTGACTCATTTCTCATATTGAAAATTGTAGGTTATGATTGACGATCCCGTCTACAGTTAGGAGGGTCATGAGGAGAGCCATGACTCATTAGTTGGGGATACAAGGGACGAGTTTATTCCTGACTTCGAGGCCATGGGTTTCCGGGATGAGGCTAACATAGATAAGGCGTTATTCTTCTGTGACCTCTTGCAAGCTTTGAGGTACATAGTTCGACTATCCCTAGGGAACCAGCACTGTCTGCCCCACTTCTAGTAGCCCATTAGGAGTCATTCGTTAAGAGACTACCACTACAAGACCACCAACTTCTTCAGATCATATGAGGATGATCCTGCAGCCGCTGACCAGTGGCTCCGCGAGACCCTTCGTACCCTGTGAAACCTTTATGTTTCCTCTGAGGGTAACCATGAGTGAGTCACCACCTTGCTAAAGAATGATGCGATTAATTGGTGGGAGATGGTGGAGATGGCGCTGAAGCTCGAGCATCCGACGTGGAAGTTTTTTCTGTATGCGATTAGGGAAAAGTGCATATGTGATACCTACACCGACGACTTGAGAGTCAGGTTTGTACAACTAACTCAGGAAGGTTGCTCAATCGATAAGTATAAGAGTGAGTTATTGTAGTTGAGTCTCTATGCACCCAAGTTATTGTCCACCTAAGAACACCACTACAAGAGGTTCAGAGAGGGACTCTATATTGACATTCTCACTCTCCTGGAAGCCGACCCACTGAGAGTGTTTGCTGAGATGACCCTTTATGATAAGGCAGTTGAACGAATTCTTAGAAAGAGATCTAGCTTGTTGAGTGGCTCTACAGGCTAAAGTTGTTGAGCACCTAACACTACAGATAATCCCAGACTTTTTCCAAGAGGGCCAGAGGTTTGAGGATCTTATTAGGGTGGAGGTAGTATAACTTTTGGGTAGCATAGCAGGGGTACCATCAAATCATTAACCAGACCCGAGGTCACAGTTACTTCCTGCCAATACACCATCAGAGCTCAAGAAGACTACGAGCCTACTGATGTCATCTCAGATATATTTATAGTTTTTGGCATACAATTCACTACATTGATAGATCTCGGATCAACCTGGTCTTATATCTATTATGACCTTATCTGAGAGAGGGACATCCTAACTAAGGACTTAGAGGTTAAAGTTTTTGTGTCAATTCCTTTAGAGTTAGATGTGTAAGTAGATAAGGTCCACTGTAGATATGCCGTTGAGATTCAAGATCAAACCTTTCCAGCCAACTTGATGGAGATATTGTTCCGAGAGTTCAACGTAATCGTTAGGATAAATTGGCTAATCAAGTATAATACAAGTCTAAGGTGTAGAGCGAGGCAACTCAAACTACGTAAATCTGATCGTACTAAAGCTGTGATGGTGAGCAAGGATCTTAGTTGCGTCTCGAGGATCATTTTAGACTTAGAGGCTCACAAGTTAATAAGTACGGGTTGTGAGGCATTCTTAGTTTACGTTGTCGAGACTTGTATTCCTATAGCGAGTCTAGAGGATATCCTTGCGGTGAGAGACTTTTGGATGTCTTTTCAGAAGAATTATTGGGTTTACCACATGAGAGAGAACTAGAGTTTGGCATTGAGGTTATGCTTGGTTCAGCTCTGGTGTCCATTGCTCTCTATCGCATGCTACTGAGGGAGTTGAATGAGCTTAAAACCCAAATTTAAGAACTTCTATACTGAGGATTCATCTGCCATAGTGTGTCACCGTGGAGAGCACCGGTATTGTTCGTAAAGAAGAAAGACAGCTTATTGAGGTTTTGCATTGACTACCGCCAGTTGAATAAGCTAACTTTGAAGAATCGATATCTATTTTTTTAGGATAAATGACCTTTTTGACTAGGTCAAGGGAGCTAGAGTGTTCTCCAAGATTGATTTAAGGTCAGGATACTATTAATTAAAAGTTAAGGAGGCCGACATAGACAAGAATACGTTCAGGAAAAGATATGGTCACTACGAGTTCCTAGTTAAGTCTTTTAGTCTCACTAATGCCCCTACAACATTTATTGATTTGATGAACATGATTTTCAACAATATTTAGACCAGTTCATAGTGGTTCTCATCGATGACATCTTGGTGTACTCGTGTTTCGAGGAAGAGCACTACTACCACCTCAGTATCGTTTTTCAGAACTTGATAAAACATCAATTGCCTGCCAAATTTAACAAGTGTGAATTCTGGATGTCAGAGGTATCCTTATTGGTTCATGTAGTGGTCGCTGAGGGTATCCAAGTGGACATGTAAAAGATTTGAGATGTAGTTGAGTGGGAACCTTCAAATAATGTAACTGAGGTGTATAGTTTTATAGGACTTGCTGGTTATTATCAACGCTTTGTAAAAGTTTTTCTATGATTGCCGCTCCAATAACGAAGTTTCTAAAAAAGTAGAGTCGTTTATTTCAGACAATAAACATCAGTAGAGTTTCAAAAGATTGAAAGAGATTTTGATCCAAGAACTAATGTTGAAACAACCAGAATCGAGCAAAAATTACATAATGTTTAGTTGTGCTTCACTGAATGGGTTAGGCTGTATGTTGATGCAAGAGGGTAAGGTGGTTACTTATGCGTCCCAACAACTCAAACTGCATGAGCGTAACTAGCCCACCCATGATTTGGAATTAGCAGTTGTGGTCTTTTCCTAGAAGATTTGGTGGAACTATCTTTTTGAGGAGAAGTGTTACATCTTTACTGACCACAAAAGTTTGAAATATTTACTCTTTCAAAAGGAGTTAAACTTAAGGCAATGACATTGAATAGAATTGCTCAAGGATTATGACTGCGTGCATTACTATCATTCGGGTAAAGTGAATATAGTAGTCGATGCTCTGATCTGGAATATGATGTCTAATCTTTGAGCCTTACTTGCACGTTTGAGTTTGACTATCGATGGGGGACTAATAGATGAGTTGCAAGTAAAGCCCGAGTTAGTTAAGGAAGTCAAGGAGCTTTAGAGGACCTACACTCTCTTGATAACCAAGGTTGATCAGACTCGTCTAGGTAACTTGTCAGGTTTTATACTTAAGGATGACAATGTGTTGTATTTTTAAGGACGGTTGTATGTTTCTTTAGTCAGTGAATTACGAGCCAATATCCTTGGGGAGGCGCACTATAGTCTATTTTTAGTCCATCCTGGAGGAAATAAGATGTATCAAGACCTTTTTCATCTATATTGGTGGTCGAGCATGAAAAAGGAAATATCTAAGTTCATTTCTAGATGTTTGGCGTGTCAGCAAGTAAAGGCGGAACATCATGTTCCATCAAGGTTACTGTAACCCATTCATATTCTGCAATGGAAGTGCGATAGAGTAACCATGGATTTTGTGACTGGGTTGCCTATTACGTGGAGGAAACATGATGCCATTTGGGTTATGGTTGACATATTGACCAAGTCCCACTTCCTAGCAGTTCGCATGGACTTCACCCTAAAGAGGCTAGCTAGGTTGTACATTCAGGAGATAGTGAGACTGTATGAGGTCCTGACATTGATTATCTCAAACTGAGATCCACGCTTTATATCGACTTTTAGAGGGAACTTCATTAGGTCTTGGGCACCCGACTATATTTTAGTACAACATTCCACCCAAAGACTAATGGCCAGTCAGAGCATGTGATTTAGATTTTGGAGGATAAGCTTCGATGTTGTGTATTAGATCTCGAGGTCAGTTACGAAGATCATCTTCCATTGGTTGAGTTTTCCTACAACAATAGCTACCAATCAAGCTTTCAAATGGTTCCTCATGAGGCCTTGTATAGGAGAAAGTATAGGATGCATTTGTGTTGGATAGAACTCTATGGTAGGAAACTAGTTGGGTCTGATTTGATCCGTGATGTGGAAGAGATGATTCAACTGATTCATGATCAACTTAGAGAGGCTTTTGACCTGCAAAGATCATATGCAGATTTAAAGAAAAAAGACATAGAGTTTGAGGTTGGCGACAAGATCTTCTTAAAGATATCACCGTGGAAAAGAGAGTTTCAATTTAGACGAAAAGAGAAGTAGACTTTTCATTTCATTGGGCCTTATGATATTCTTGAGAGGGTTGGACCTAGAGCCTACCGTTTAGCTCTGTCGTAGGAGACGGAGCAGATCTACAATGTCTTTCACGTATCGATCCTTAGGAGATATCGTTCGGATCCATATCATGTCATTTCGTTGGAGCGAATCGAAGTAATTCAAGATATGACCTATGAAGAGGAACCGATAAGGATTTTGGATCGGGAGGTCAAGTTGCTAAGAAACAAACGAATCCCCTTGGTAAAAGTTTTATGGAGGAACCATGGTGCTGAAGAAGTAACGTGAGAGACTGAATAGAACATGCAGCTCTAATTTCCACATCTTTTCTACTCATGAAAATTTCAAAGTTAAAATTTCTTTTAATGAAGTAAGAGTTGCAACGCCCCAATTCTCATGTTAGTAGTTTCGGGTAAAACTCAAATGGGTTTTAAATAGACTATAGAAGCCATTTATGAGTATTGGGATAATATATAGTTGTTTTGGTTTAGGCTTAAGCCCAATAAAGATTAAAGTGGGGTATTTTTAAAGTGGGCTTCAAATGAGGGGGATTAGGAGTGTAAATTTCCCCTAAATTGTTTTAAAAGGCTGAATCCTTTTAATGAATGGTGAGGTCACGGAAGAAAATCATACACCAAATAGGAAGAAGTTATTCCATCTTTTTTTCTTCACCATTCCCTTGTCTTCTTCTTCATATTTTGCTATTCTTTTCTTAGGCTAGTAAAAAGCTTAAAGGTGTAAACTTGTTTGTCCTCATTCCTAGTCTGAAATTAAGAAGGTAAGTTTTGGAATCATTTTCTCAAGAGCTTTAAATTGAGCTTACAACCTTAAGGTTTGGACATAGTTGCCAAGGTTGGGTTTTAGTAGGGTTTTGAGTTCTAGAGCTTGGAGTGAGCTCTAAAACATTTCAAAACCTTAAGAATCTTAATTGTAATGTTGCCAAGGTTGGGTTTTATGAGGGTTTTGGTTTGAGTTAATAATTTTCTTGCATTGTTTGTTCTAGTGAGAGAAGTGGGTGAAAGCTCTAAGGGTCAAGGAAAAGGAAAATAAAATGTTGGGTGAGATTGGGGTTGTTTTTACAACTCTTAAGAGCAAGGTAACACATTTCTAACATTTTTCTACTGCTTGTATATCAAAATGTAAAACTTTGATGCATTCTGAGTGTAATAGCCTTTATGTGCACTTCTGTGGGGGTTTAAAGCATGAAAACATGATTTTTTTTGTTCTTGTGTATAAGCTTTAATCATCACTTGGGGGCATTAGAGACTTATTAGGATCGATTTGGGGGACTTAAAGTGGGTGAAACAAGGCCTTTCGAGCAGGGGTATCTATACTGGATGAACATTATCGATATTTCCCATCGTGGAAGAGAGAAAATTTAAATGTTTGTGAGAGTGGTATCGACACTTAGCAGGGAGTATAGATATTGTTCATGTGATATCGATACTCAAGTGTCAGTATCGAAACTTGGGGTCCTAAATTTGATTTTAGTGTACAATTTTGGCACCGATACTCAAGGGAGTATTAATACCTAGGGGTAGTATCGGTACTCCCCTAAGGGGTATTGATACTGGGTTTTTTATGAAACATCAAATGCAAAATTAGTAACGATACCCAAGTGAGTATCGTTACTAAGGGGTGAGTATCGATACTCCCAGGTGAGTATCGATACCCACGTGAAATTTTGGGCAATTTTGGTAGCTGATTTGAGAAATGAGAGTTGGGTTCCTTCAAGGGGATAAACTCTTCCATAAGAATTATGGTGATAATTATTAGCAAATGTGTGATAACATAAGGTCTTAATGAGGTAAGATTCCATAAGACTTTTGTCTTTGCATGATGCTCGGGAAACGATGAGGACACCTGAGTTACTTAACGATGCTAGCATAATTATGTAAGGATTATCCGAATAATTCCAATAAAGTGCTTAGGCAATCTAATTCTAGTTGGATGTTGTGCCGATGCTATGCGATCCTGACATGTCCCGAATACTCTAGAGGAGTAGACTAGCCAAGTAAAGTAACGATGCTTCGTAACCCGGACTTAACCCGAATTTTAGGGAGACATTGATGCTATGTGACCCAATACTTCCTTAAGTGTTGTAGTAAGTAAAGAGGGGTGTGAGGTCTGCGAGGCTAAATGACCCCGAACTACACCATGATACTTGTTTCTTGAGTGTTTACACTCGGTCAAGAACATACTGTAGCATGCTTATATGTTGGATGCATGTAGTATAGTAGGGTTTTTTATTTGGCACTAAGACGGAGAGCTCAGCGTATAGAATGTGTTTATGTGCACAAGACCTTAGGTGCCAGTTCGAGGAACACGTCGCCGATTCTGAGCTTTCCTGACTTGATCACCATCAGAGTACATCTCGAGTATTTAGTGAACATGTACTATCATAGATCCTTATTTGTATTTGAGTTGTAAACTCAATATTTTGTTTTATTGAACATAGTTTTGGAGACTTTTGTCGGGAGCTCCCCGTAACTTAAATACTTATATTTTGTAAACATATGGTTTTCGGATATTATCATTGCTCGTTTGATAAAAAATGTTTTAAAAAACATGGTTAGCCACTCATGAAGTTCCGTGTGACATCATAGTCGATCAGCTTTCATGTCGGATCGGATTAGGGTGTTGCAATGATTTAACATATAATATAAATTATTATTTTTTATTTTGACTATTATGAATAATCATGTAAAACTTGATATGATATGAAATCTAATATGTTTTTATATATATAATAATCGATATATATAGATCTAAAAATAGTAATTTATTATGATTCATTAAGTGACTTTAGTAGTTAGATAGAACTGTATTCTCTGTTGAGGTATTAGGTTCTATCAGTTGCGTTTGTAGGGTGTGCTTGCTTTGTCAATTGTTTAGAAAACCTATGAACATATACTACCTTATAATCACTTCATAGTAGGACAAGTAGGAGTGGAATAAATGATGAATGTTTTTTTATATCAAAATTAAGTCACTAATTATCTTTGAGATATGGACCGTGACAAGTAGGAGTGGAATAACGTTACGTCCCTATATAGATTGATTTTTGATGCGAGAGGATTCATCCATTGGATACTATTAGAAAAATAATTATCTTTTTATTCGAAAGTTTGATTTCTTCTAAAATATGATCGATCACTTGAATTTTTGTTCGAAATGAGCAACCTGGTAATAACATTTTTAAGTCTATAATTGTTATTTAACACGTGTGAATTTAATTGAAATATTCGTAAGTCACTAAAATTTTTATCTTAAAATTGAGGATCAATACTGGTAGATGACTTCACTCGTTGCATAAGGACATACTTGCCACAATACAAGTTTGATGTAGTTTCAATTGTTCTAGTTTCATTAATATGGGAAAAAATAATTTGATTCCGATTTAAAAGTTTTTTGGCATGATAATACCCCACAGTTAAAGTTTATAGATTTGTTTTCATCGCTTGACATAGTTCATCTATTCTCTTGTGTAGGGACACCTCAGCAAAATACAATTGCCGCAAGAAAGCATCAGCATTTGTTGGTTGTTGGTCGTGCACTTTATTTTCAGTCCAAAACTTCAGTAAGATTCTCAGCAAAATACAATTGCTGAAAGAAAGCATCAGCATTCGTTGGTTGTTGCTCGTGCACTTTATTTTCAGTCCAAAACTTCAGTAAGATTTTGGGGTGATTATTTGCTTATTGCCACATATATTATCAATAGACTGACATCTACAATGTTGAATAATAAATCTCCTCATGAACTTTTGTTTAATAAAGAACCTTCTTATTTACATCTTAAAACTTTTGGTTGTTTATGCTATGTTTCTACACTTAAGGTGAATCAAGATAAATTTAGGGATGGCAACGGGTCGGGTTATGGTCGGGTTTTTGGTCAACTCGACTTGACCCGAAAATATGTATCCTCCGCCTAAACCCGAAAATTTTATATCCTCTATCCGACCCGACCCGAAAAATATATATCCTACACCCGACTCCGACCCAACCCGATTTTTTAGAGTATAAATTTGACTCGATCCAACCCGACCTGATAAAAACTAAGGACCTAATTTAAAAAATAATAAAATTTTTAAAGAAATTGCATTATTATCATCGGGTCGGGTCGGAGTTTTTTCACCCTCCACCCGAACCCGACCCGAACCTGATTTTTTTATAAAAAAATCTGATCATATCGGGTCGGATCGGGTCAAAACCCGTCAGATTCAGGTTAAATTGCCATCCCTAGATAAATTTGTTGCTCGAGTTTTATCTGGCATTTTTTCTAGGTTATGCACTAGGTGTCAAACGTTACAAGATTTATGTTCTTTAAACCCGTTCTATAGTAATTTATCAAGATGTAGTTTTTCACGTGAATATATAGCCTTTTCATTCATTGCATAACACTGACCCATTTTTTATCTTTTTCAGTCTTTCTCGTTGCCTAACGTGATTCCTGATTCTATAAGTTTGCCTACCAACGAGGATCTTGGTGGTTATGATTTTAAACTCTTGCATACTGATCAAAATGCTATAAGTAAATTCTCACATGCAACATAACATGAAAATTTACTTCCAGTTACTTAAGATGCTTGTGTTGACACACATGAGATATCGAATATTCTTGATGAGCATGTTGCACAAAGTATTTCCCTACATGAGGAAAGGATGACCAGATGATCAACTAGAACTATTCAAAAGTCTTCCTATCTTAAAAATTACTGTTGCAACAATACAACGATAACTTGTACTTATCTTATTGAAGATTACATCTCCACAGGTAAATTCTCCTTCATATGAAACTTTTGTTGGAAATGTTTCTGCATTATATGAGTCTTCTTTTCATCATCAGGCAGTGAAGTATCCAGAGTGGAGAGCTTCTATGCTTGATGAGTTAAAAGCTATGGATGATATTCACACTTGGACAATTATTCATCTTCCAGAAGGAACGCAGCCTATAGATTGTAAGTGGATTTACCGAATAAAGTATAAGACTAATGGCACGATAGATGGATATAAGGCTCGGTTAGTAGTGAAAAAATTTGCTCAAGTTGAAGGTGTTGATTACACTGACACTTTTTCACATGTTGCTAAGATGAATTCTTTTAAAATTCTGCCTGCCTTGGTTGTTGTTAATGATTGGCATCTCCTTCAATTAGATGTTAATAATGCATTTCTAATGGGAAACTTGATGAGGAAGTGTACATGAAATTACGGATCAGGTATAGTTCTGATGGTTCAAGGAACATGGTGTGCAAGTTAAACAAAAGCAAGCTTCCAGGCAGTGGTTTCATGTTTTTTCTTAAGTATTTGTCAAATTTGATTGCCTTCAATCCTCATCCGAACATTATCTCTTTACTAAAAGATTAGAAGATGACTTTTTAGTCCTTCTTGTTTATACCGATGACATAGTTCTTGCAGGAAAGAACTTGGATCTATTGAATAAGGTTCAGACGTTCCTACAACAATATTTTAAGCTAAATATCCTAGGCCCTTTGAAATATTTCCTTGGTTTTGAGATTGCACGAAATGCTACTAAGATTTCTTTGTCACAAAGACATTATGCCTTACAGCTTTTGGAGGACACTGGTATGCTTGGTAAGAAACCTGCTGATCTACCAATTGTTACTTCCCATAGATTGAGTATTCATGAGGGAGAGTTGCTAGCTGATCCTCAATTTTATCAAAGATTGGTTGGAAGAGTTATATCTAAGCCATACAAGACCCGGCATCACATATACAGTTCATTTATTAAGTCGATTAGTTTCTTCTCCTTGCCAACCACATCTAGTCGTTGTTTATCACTTGTCATCCTACACCAATAAAGATCTAGGCCTTGGGCTTTTCTTTTCAAGTTATAAACTTACAACTAAATGTCTTTGTGGATGTTGATTATAGTCCATGTCTTGATACTCAATGATCCACCATTGGTTATTATACATATATAGGTGATTGTCTCATTTCATGGAAATCTAAAAAGCAACATACAATAAGACGTTCATCCTGTGAAGCCTAGTATCGAGCAATTGTTGTAGCCACATGTGAACTAGTTTATATTTCGGCTCTTCTTTCCACTTTCCAAGTTGTTGTCTCAAATGTTTCCCTTTTTTGTGACAATCAGTCGGCCTTATATCTTGATTCGAATCAAGTTTTTCATGACGCAACAAGCACATTAAAGTTGATTGTCACTTTTTTCATGACAAGGTTTTTCATGGGTCTATCAAATTATTTCATGTTAGATCTGCTAATCAGTTAGTGTAACACTTCAAATTACGGGCTAGTAGTTTTGTGTTTACCCGAAGGGATACATGAACAAAAATTTTATTTTAAGCCGTTGGGCCGAGTTGCGTTTATTTGGGTTGGTCTTGGGCCTAATTAGTCATAAAAAGAATTTTGGAATAGTGGAAGGATGAGAAGGACCAAGCGGATAATTTTCCCATTTTATAAAGATGAATTCTTTATATTTCATCCATCTTATTCTTCTCCCTATTTCCTCCATTTTCTTCTTCACTTGGATCCCTTTTCATGTTTCAATTTTGTTCCTAATTTTTCCAACATCATTGTTTTAATGTTTCAACCCATTGGTTTTTATAGTTAAAGAGAAAATTTGAGAGAAATCATCCAAATCTTCAGGGAAAGGAGTTTGGTTAAGCAAGGGCTTCATTTCGGGATTCTAGCAACAAGGTAGTGTATTTCTAATCCTTTAGAGTATTAAGCTTTCATAAATTTCAAGTATTTCCTAAGATTTTAGTATTTAAACATTTTAGGGTTTATATTTGATATCAAGATCAAATTATGTTTTAGAAGTTAAAATGACATTTTTATGCCACCTTAAGGCCCTAAACAACTTACTAAAGCTTCAAAATAAGATTAGAAACCAACCCAAATCATTTAGGATGATTTTTGGGTGTTTCTCGAGCCTAAATAAATCATTTCAAGGATCGAGTATCGATACTGGGATGGACAGTATCAGTACTGGTTAAATTGGGGGTAAAAATTAAGGATTTTGGTTGAGAGTATCGATCCTTCCATAGGGAGTATCGATATTGCCCCAACAATATCGATACTCAAGGTGACAGTATCGATACCAAGGTCTCAATTTCACAACATAATGCATTTTTGGTACCGATAGTCATAGGGGTATCGATATTTGACCTAAAAGTATCGATACTACAAGTAGAATATCGAAACTACTCACTTTGGATGGTCAGCTTTGACTCGTTTAAGTCTTGTAAGAGCTAAGGATGATACGTAATAGTAAAACTTAGACCTGAGGGACATAAATGACCAAATTACCTAGAAGCACTCATAGGAGTGAGTTACAACAGATGTAAATAAATTAAATGTATTACATCAAAATATCTTCACTCAAGGACGTATACAGATTGTTGAGGACGAGGATCATTGCAGAGGATTTACCGACAAGTGGTACAAAGAATAATTCATAATCAGAAATAGTGGAAACCGTGAGCTTCGAGAACGTCAGTAAACCCAAGAGGGGTAGGTTGTCCCTTTCAGTTCAAAGGGTCATGAAAGGAAGTTTGATAAGAGTGACTAGAGCATTGTTACTCAAAGTTGAACCCCGATCGGGTATCAAGCTAGCGAATAGTACAACTAGTGATCAACAAACCCAGTAATCATTTTAGAATCAAGAAATGTGTAAAGACTTCTCTTGAGGTAGAGTAACTAATACACCCCTAGGTATTGGACGACCAAAATAAAACCGCTTAATAACTAACATTAGTAACATAATAATAAACCCCAACATAATGTTCTAGATGAGAGAACGAGCAAGATAGAAATTTGTGAGAGGATAACCTCACTTTAGTGTGTTTAGCCATATTAGAGTATAGTCAGGTTACCTTAGTTTCCCAAGTCGGGTATTTTCTATGCACAAGGCACTTCAAAAGCTAGCTAGGGCACGAGGCCCGGACACTCGTGAGGAGTGGGTTAGCGGCATCAGTGTTGTGTGGCCTTTGGGCCTTAGATATGCATGTGTAGTTGCATCAGTCCAGTACCCCACTTATCAGGAAAGCTTGGCTTGATGCTGTGATATACCAAGCCAACGCTTTAGTTGAGTAGGAATATTTGATGTTGTATGATACTGGGATCCCTTCTCAATGGTCTACATGATGCTATGTGATACCAGGAGATCATCCAACAACTTAGAGGAGACCTTAGCGATGCTATGTGATACCTGTACCTCCTATCAATACGCTAGTATCTGATGATGTGTGATGTTAGATACAAGAATAGCAGAGCCAGTATGTTATTCAGATAATGCACAGTCGAGTTAATGTCGCATTCAAAAAATGCATAGGGGTGTCAGAGTCGCATTTAGACAATGCATAGTAGTTTCAGTCATTAAAGTTAAAGACCCTTTGGAGGTGTACTAATGGAGAGGCCCTTAGTAGAGGATTAAGGGAAGCGTGAGACCCCTAATTCAGTGATAGGGCAGTAAAGCCTTAAGTAAACAACTTTTGATGTAGGTCATACATGCACCTATTACTTAGTATCACGTCTTCAACATGCTTATGTTTATGAAATTCTTATGTTGCTCTAGATTAGCGATTATACTATTGGGTTTATTAAGCTCAGCCTTCGGATGTTTTCCGTTGGCAGGTTAGTAGCTTGAGTAGTTTTTGTAGCACTGTCACAGCACGACTTCCATCTTCTCCTTCAGATTATTGTATTATAGTTTAGAGGGCATGTGTATTCACAACACTTTACTTATGTATTCATATTTATAAGAAATAGTTTTATTACTTTGATTTTAAATTACATGTCACGGAGCTCCAGTTTAATAAAATGTTTTTATATCAGTTATGTATGTCTTTTAATTATGATACATTGAGTATATTTTTAAAAGAGAACAAGCAAGTTTCAAAAATCAAGGGTTGCCTCTGTAGCCCAATGTGGCACTTTAGGCCCAATCGGGTCTAGGGTGTTACAGTAAGTAAACATCTGAACCAAAGCTTTATCTGTAACACCCTAAACAAGTACGACACATAGTCGACCAATCAGAATGCCACACAGAACCACCGGAGTGGCTAAGCAAATATTTCTTTTAATTTTTTTCATTTTAAAAAATGACAATTTGTAACCACTCATGCTAAAATAAATCAACTACAATTTAAATAAAATAGTTTACATCAGGAGCTCCCAAAATAATATTAAATCATACAGACCAAAGTTTAAAATGAGTTATGACTCATACAAAAATATACAAATTGGGGTTTACAATTATACATGTCCTCTAAAGATGAACTCGAGACTTATTTTGCTCTATCTGGGTCTGGATCACTGTTATCAAAAAGTCTTCGGAATGCTCCTTGACTAACATGCATAAGGAAACAAATTCCAAATGCTGAGCTAACTAGCCTAGTTCCACACTAACAACTAAGCCAAACTAAAAGTGTTCATGTTAAGCTCAAGCTAAATGATAACTACAATAATGAGTATACCCATATACTTCACTCTCTACTCTATGGTAGACATCATGGTGCGGCTGAGGGTTCTGCATCTCGGAGCTCACACACTTCTCTAGTCTACCGAGGTTAGTTGCCTGGAATCTCTACATCGGTCAACCCCCTTGACTAGCCCATTCCTTGAGTGTCAGACCTTGCGCCCAAGCTAGTTAGCTTTATGTGCCTCACGAACTACCTAAGTATATATCCAGAGTGAATATATACCTTCGATAATGCTAGCATTTTCTAAAGGAACTTGGGTGTCCTGATCGTTTCCCAAGCATCATCCAAGGCTATTTTTATGTCATCCTAATTGATCTTGTTTCTAATTGTAATATTAATATCATTAATATTCTCACTTACATTCTTATTTGATGATAAAAAGAAGTGTCGGGGTACCTCAAGTCTAATTCCCCTGATATTTTTGGCCAAAATAGACTAAAAGTATCGATACTAGCCTAAGAGTACCGATACTCCTGCAAAAGTTTTGATACTTCATATAAGTAGGATACTTTTAAACATTCTGTTTTGACCAATTTCAAAACTTTATGGGAGTTTCTAAACTATGACCCAAAGTTTTGATACTCTTGAAAGAGTATCGATACTCTTGCCCAGAAACTCACGAATTTGCCCAAAACAAAGAACAAGTATTGATAATATCCCTATAGTATCGATACTATACCTGCAGAAATCATAAAACAAGTATGACAAAAATCAAATTTTCAATCCTAAAGACCTTAGTGAGGTCCCCAAACATGCTTGAAGTTTTATTTGACCAACAAGGGTTATAATAGAGGCTTTAAACACATTTATAACTCTAAAACAAGAATTTCACCATGAAAATGATTATCATGCTCAACTCAAACATTTAAACTAACTTGAACTTCTAATAACAATATAGAAGAGTTGTAAAGGTGTTACGTTGCTCATTGGACGGCTAGAAACTTTCTTAACTCACTCAAGATTCAACTTTTCTTTTCCCTTAGCTCTTGAGCTTTCTCCTATCTCCTTCACTAAACAACATGAGAAAATGGATTACCAATCCATCTAGGGGTTGAATAACATCTATACCAACTCCCTACGACTCAAAACTTAGTTAGAATCCATAGAGTCCCACAAATCTATCAAGACCTATTTTTGGTTCTATGTATAAAAACTAATGAAATTGAGCTTATATTGAAGCATGAAGAATAAGGAATTGAAATCTTACCTAGGATTCACTTAACTAAGCTTGGATTTTTCTAAATTCCTCAATTTTGAAGAGAATGAAGAAGAGGGAAAGATGAGAAGATAGGAAGAGTATTTGGTGAGATTGTAAGGGGTTAGTTCACGTAAAAATCATATATTATGAAGGGGTTTTCCTGCTTTCAAAATAGCTATGGGTAAACTACACTTTTTGTCCCTTTACTTTTATTTCATAATTTACTCATACCCAAACAATAACTCTCTTTGGGCCCTAACTCAAGCCTACAAACAACAAACTTGGTTCTACTATAATATAAGGTCCAATGGCTCAACTTTCGGCTTTGGGTTAACACGAACTACTAACCCAATATTTGTGGCGTTACAACTCTCCCATCTTAATAAGAAATTTCATCATCAAAATTTACTTGGATAGAAAAAATGCGGATATTGGAGCTTCATATCTTTCTATTTTTCCTAGGCAGCTTCCTTGACCCAGTGATTCCTCCAAAGTACTTTTACTAAAGGGAACTTTTTGTTTCTCAAATGTTTCACTTATTTGGCTAGAATTCTGATTGGTTCCTCCTCATAAGACATGCCAGGGCTCAACTCAACTTGTTCTAAAGATAGGACATGTGATGGGTCAGAACAATATCTTCAGAGCATGGATACATAGAGCACATTATGAGTGAGTTCCAACTCTGGTGGTAAGGCTAAACGATAAGCTATCTACCCTATTCTCTCAAGCACCTCGTAGGGACTGATGAAATGTGGAGTCAACTTTTCTTTACGTATAAACTGAAATACCTTTTTTCCACAGGGACATCTTAAGGAATACCTGGTCTCCCACTTCGAACTCAATTTCCTTACATTTTAAATATGCATACGATCTCTGCCTATTTGAATCCTCCTTAAGTATACTCTGAATCATCCTGACCTTTTCTTTAGTTTCCCATATCAGATATGGTCCCACTATTTTCCCTTCACTAAGCTCAGCCTAGCAAAGAGGAGTTCTACACTTGTGACAAACAGTGCTTCGTATGGAGCCATCTGGATGCTTGACTGATAACTGTTATCATATGCGAACTCCACCAATGGTAGGTAATCTTCCCTACTACCTTCAAGATCCATAATAACATATCTAAGCATATCCTTAAGAATTTGAATAACGCGCTCTGACTGACCGTCTGTCTAAGGGTGAAATACGATGCTGAAATGAACCTTTGTACCTAGGGAACTGTGAGAGATTCCCAAAATCAAAAATTAAATCTAGAGTCTCTATCTGATATTATTGAAGTTGGGACTCCATGTAACCTCACTATCTCGCGAATGTAGAGTTATGCTAGTCTCTCTAAGGTAATGTTCATTCAAACTCATAAAAAGTGAGCAAACTTGGTCAGCCGATCTACTATCACCCACACAGCATCATGTTTGTGCCTTGTCATCGGTAACCCAGTCAATAAATACATCGTTACTCTATCCCATTTCCACTACGGTATCTAAATCGACTGGAGTAACCTGAGTGAACCAAAAGTAGAATGGTTGAAGCTCTTTGTACATCTTATTGCTACCAAGATGGACATAAAGTATACTACAATGGGCTTCATGAAGGATCTTGCGACGTAACTGCTCAACATCAGGCACACATAACCGCCCTATAAAATACAATACGTCACCATCTTGCATTTCAAACCATTGAGTCTCACATTGGCTAACTTGTTTCATTCGAGCTCTTAGGCGACTATCTGAACTTTAAAGTCTCTTGACTTCACTCACTAACTCGAATTATACTCAAAGTTTGGCTAACAACCCTCTATCACTGGATATACTCAGGCGCGCCAACAAAGCTCTCAGCTCAGACATTAACATTTGGCTCAGCGCATCTGCTACAACATTCGCTTTCCTGGGGTGATAACCGATAACACATTCATAATCCTTAAGCAATCTACCCACCTACGTTTCCTCAAGTTTAGCTCCTTCTGGGTAAGCAAATACATTAAAATTTTGTGATCTATGAAGATGTGGCATTTTTTCCCAAACAAGTAATGCCTCCAAATCATGGGCGCGAAAACAACCACTACAAGCTCTAAATCGTGGGTGGGTAATTACGCTCATGAGGTATGAGCTGACGAGATACATACTCTACTACATTTCCATCTTGCATTAATACATATCCAGGACCATTTAGTGAAGCATCGTTATATACTGAAGCTCCTTTCTCAACTCAAGTTGGGTTAAGACTAGGGCTTGGGTTAACATGGTATTCAATTGCTCAAAACTATACTGTTGTTTCTCACCCCACACAAACGGTACACTTCTCTGAAGTAACTTTGTCATCGGGGCGGCTATCATCGAAAAACACTTTACAAAGTGACGATAATAGCCCACGAGACTTAAAAAATGATGTACTTCGATTACTTCTTGGGTGGCTCCCACTCAAGGACTGCTTGAACTTTCTAAGGGTCAAAAAGGATATCATCCACTACTAATACATGCCCTAAAAATAAAACCTCAGACAACCAAAACTCGTACTTTACAAACTTAGCGAACAATTGACGGTCTCAAAGTGTTTGAAGAACTATGTGGAGGTATCAGTCGTGCTCATCCTCTGATTGTGAATACATCAGAATATCGTCTATGAAATCCACCACAAACCGATCCAAATACGGGTGGAAAACTCGATTCATGAGATCCATGAATGCACCAGGGCATTTGTAAGTCCAAACGGTATTACAAGGAACTCATAGCGATCGTATCTTGTCCTGAACGTCATCTTTTCTATATCCGCTTCCTTGACCTTTAACTGATAATATTTGAATGTCAAATCAATCTTGAAGAAGACACACATTCCCTTGAGTTGGTCAAAGAGGTCATCAATTATGGGTAAGGGATAGTGGTTCTTGATGGTCAACTTGTTCAACTGTCAGTAATCGATGCACAATCACATCAACTTATCTTTCTTCTTAACGAAGAGAACTGGTGTCCCCCACGGTGAGATACTTGGCTGAATGAAACCTTTCTCCAGAAAGTGATGGATTTGAACCTTCAGCTCTTTTAGTTCCGTCGGTACCATGCGATAGGGAGCGATGGGCACCAGAGCAGATCTTGGGCATCACCTTAATGCCAAACTCTAACTCTCCATCCGGTGGTAACCCTGATAACTCATCCAGAAAAATTTTTTGAAAACTCTCTAACTGTTTGGATGTCCTCAATCCACAAAACTGCTACTCTGGTATCGATTACATGAGCCAAAAAGGCTTCACAACTTCGATCCAACATCCATTGAGCTTTAAGAGCCGACACAGTCTGTAACACCCATCTCCCATATACCTATACGTATACGAGGTACATATATTACATCACTAATATTATTATTCCTAATTCGAAATCCCGTAAAATTTTGTTTCATTTTTATAAAATATTTAATTCACTTAAAAGAAAACATATATTAACTTAAATATACGATCAAAAAGAGATGTTCAAGTACCTCATCATTTTACAACAATTTAATCTAAATACTATTTAGAGCGATTTTACTAAACCCTATTATATGCCAACTAAAATATAACAAAAGTAGACAGTTATGTCATACGGTTACTGATGAGGCGACTCAGCCTGGATGTCCAAAGACCTCCTTACTCAATTGTATTCAACCTATGCATGAAATAAACACATGTTAAGTATTACTTAGTGAGGCATAATCAATCACAAGTAAAGTTCTAAACACAAGTTATCTTATTTCACTTTACACTTCAATAAGTATTCTATATTTTGTATCACTAGTACTAATATCTTCATTTATCAACCATCACTCAAATATGTGTGGTTTGTATACCCATTACCAACATGAAAATCCACTTCTTTATTAAGAATTTCTTAGGTTTATACACATACATTTTCCATACGGAAATTCATACACTTAGTATGAATTTCTAATCATTTTAGCAAACAAGGTGCCCAATATAGAAATTCATACACTTAGTATGAATTCCTTAGCATTTTAGCACACGAAGTGCCCTATATGGAAATTCATACCCCTAGCATGAATTCCTTATCATGTTAGCAAACGAAGTGCCCAATATGGAAATTCATACACTTAGTATGAATTCCTGATCATGTTAGCACACGAAGTGCCCTATATAGAAATTCATACACTTGGTATGAATTCCTTATCATGTTAGCATGCAAAGTGCCCTATATGGAAATTTATACACTTAATATGAATTCCGTATCATGTTAGAACTTGATGTGCCATATATGAAAATTCATACACTTAGTATGAATTCCTTATCATGTTGGCACACGAAGTGCCCTATATGGAAATTCATACACTTAGAATGAATTCCTTATCATGTTAGCACACGAAGTGCCCTATATGGGAATTCATACACTTAGTATGAATTCCTTATCATGTTAGCACACGAAGTGCCCTATATGGAAATTCATACAATTAATATGAATTCTTTATCATGTTAGCACACGAAGTGCCCTATATGGAAATTCATACAATTAGTATGAATTCCTTATCATGTTAGAACATGAAGTGCCCTATATGAAAATTCATACACTTAGTATGAATTCCTTATCATGTTAGCACATGAAGTGCCCTATATGGAATTCATACACTTAGTATGAATTCCTTAGCATTTGGTAATCACCATAAATACATCAATAATTCATAGTACTATGATTATTATAGCATATACGTACATATTTAAATGTACTCACCTAGATATCCAAAATGAGAAGATAATTGCTCCGGAACTTGACCCTTGCCTTTCGCCTTACTCGACTCGGGAGCTTGATTTCTATCTATCGTACATTAATTAAATACATGCATAATATCAGTTGTTAGTGTATTTCCTAACAATTATAACTTAAACATTAATCAAAATACTTATTATTAACCTTCCTACAACAATATCAGCCCAACTTAAAATTATTGGCCCTTCAGTATCGATACCCCTACCATGGTATCGATACTACCCTACTATGGTATCGATACTATCCTATTATGGTATTGATACCTCTTTCCGGTATCGATACCAAAATTAGCTTCGATGTGGCTTGGTATCGATACCCACACCCTGATATCGATACTACTATGTTATGGTACCGATAACCCTTCCGGTATTGATACCAAAATTATGTTCGATGTTACCTAGTATCGATACTTTTACCATAGTATCGATACTAAATTTTCAGTACCGATATTGATTGAATCAGTATAGATACTTCTCATATAATTCAGCCCAAATTTTTCCTATAGTATCGGTATTGTTCTATCAGTACCGATACCCCTGCCCAGATTTTCCAGTTTTCAACCTGAAACATACCCAACTTTGGCCAATTTTCCTCTCATTTACCCCTAACAATACTATGTAACTCTTCTCTACTTAACCCTACTAACTTTCCTTCATTTAGATAATTCAAACATCTATTATCCCTCAATAGCATTTGATTCCAAGAATCGCACCACAATTTCTAACTTGTTATTACACTCATCCAATGCTTCTAATCTTTCATTTAACTTATTGACAAGTCAATTCTACCAATAAACATTAATAAACCCTCATATATTAACATATCATTATAAAACCCATTTTCTAGAATCTCTTTTATTTCCCTTATCTCATTATTTTAATTTCATCTAAACCTTCATTAAGCTTCCATTATATACAAAGATTCAATAACCAACAAAAATTGAAGGAATAAACCATTAAATTGAAAACTTACCTTTGAGATATAGGGGAACTATTCTACGGGGAGAGAGGAAGAATAAGAAAGAGAACTTTTTAGCAATCTAAATCCCTTTTCCCTTTATCTATAATACCTATTTAAAATACACTTTAATTTCTCTTCCATTTAAAAGACTAGAATGCCCTCTTAATAATTCATTGTTACAATTTAGTCTATACCATTAATCCTAATCCTTCTCATCTTTCATTATTTAATAAAATAAATCGTCATATTTTTTAATCATTTTAATATATTCCCTAAATCAATATTTGGGGCATTACAATTCTCCCCCTTAATAAAATTCGTCCTCGAATTTTAAAGAAATACCTGAAACAAAGAGATATGGAAACAACTTTTTCATATCCTATTCTCTTTTTCAAGTAGCCTCTCCCACCTTATGATTCTGCCAAAACACTTTGACCAACGAAATCCTTTTGCTACGCAATTCCTTGGTTTCCTTAGCCAAGACCCGTACCGGTTCTTCCTCATAAGTCAAATATGGTCAGATTTCTATCTCTTCAGGAGTAATAACACGTGATAGATCTTATCTATACCTCCTAAGCATCGATATATGGAAAATATTGTGGATCTTGTCCATATCCGGAGGCAAAGCTAATTGATAAGCCACGGGTCCAACCCTTTTCAATATCTCATACGGTCCAATAAATCTCGGAATTAGTTTTCCTTTACGCCCAAAACGTAATACCTTCTTCCAAGGCGACACTTTCAAAAATACTTTATCTCCCACTTGATATTCTATTTCTTTCCTTTTCAAATCCGCAAATGACTTCTGTCGATCCGAGGCCATCTAAAGATTACTCTGTATAATTTTCTCTTTATCCTCTATATCTTTCATCGAATCCGGCCCGACCAGATCTCGATCTTTCAGTTCAAACCAATTTAATGGTGTTTGGCATTTTCTCCCATACAGAGCTTTATATGGGGCCACCTTAATACTCAATTGATAACTATTATTATACGTGAATTCCGCTAACAGAAAGTACTTATCCCATGATCTCTTAAATTCAATCACACAAGCCCTCAACATATTTTCCAATATCTGAATAGTTCGTTCTGATTACCCATCTGTTTGTGGATGAAAAGTTGTATTGAAGTTCAATCGAGTACCCAGAATCTTAAAGTAAACCTTGGATCTCGATCGAACACCATCGATATCGGTACTCCATGTAGTCTCACTTTTCTTTTATATACAACTCCACAAACTTATTCATCGAGTAGTCTATTCGAACCGGGATAAAATGAGTTGTCTTGGTCAATCTGTCCACTATAACCCATATCGAGTCCTTTTTACCTGGTGAAAACATTAGCCCCGTAACAAAATCCCATGTTACTCGTTCCCACTTCCACTCAGGAAAAGAAATAGGTTGCAGTAACCCGGATGACACCTGATGTTCAGCTTTCACTTGCTGACATGTTAAACATTTAGCAACAAATTCTGTTATTGCTCTTTATATGCCAGGCCACCAATAACGACTCTTCAAGTCTTGATACATCATATTCCCGCCTGGGTGTATAGTCAAAGGGCTATAATGGGCTTTACAAAGAATATCACTCCTCAAATCATCATCATCGGGAATGCAAAGCCTTCCACGGTAATATAAGCATTTGCTCTCTTCTATTTCAACATGTGTTAATTTCATCAAACATTTCTTATCTTGCCCTTGTATCTCTTTTACATGATCTAACAACATTAGTTTTACCTTTAATTTGGCAATCAAGGCACCATCTTCATTCAAAGACGTACGTGTATCTAAAGCCCTTAAAATTGCAAAAGTCTTTCGACTAAGTGCATACGCTACCACATTAGTCTTCCCGGATGATAGTCGATAAACAAATAATAATATTTCAAGAGCTCAATCCATTTTCTTTGCCTTAAATTCAACTCTTTTTGAGTTAGCAAATATTTTAAACTTTTATGATCTGTATAAACATGGCAATGCTCCCCGTACAAATAATGGTGCCAGATTTTCAAAGCGAATACAACTGCGGCCAATTCTAAATCATACGTCGGGTAATTTTGCTCGTGATTCTTCAATTGTCTGGAGGCATGAGCCACAACCTTCCCTTCTTTTATCAATACATAACCTAACCCATTATGGGATGCATCACTATAAACGACATATTCTTTACCCGACTCAGGTTGCAAGCATTGGAGCCTCAGTTACAATTATCTTTAGCATGTCAAAACTTTCTTGACACTTTTATGTCCAAACAAAAGGCACATTCTTTCGCAACAGTTTAGTTAACGGCATAGCTAGCATTGAAAAATTATTCACAAATCGCCTATAATAACCAGCGAGTCCCAAGAAACTTCGAACTTCCGAAATATTCTTTAGGTATTGCCAATCTACTATGGCTTGAATCTTTTTGGGATCCACTCTAATGCCCTCTGCCGACACTTTGTGACCAAGAAAACCAATCTCAGAAAACCAAAATTCGCATTTGGACAATTTAGCGTATAACTTATTATCAAGAAGTATCTGAAGGACTACACGAAGATGAGCATCATGATCCTCCTTTGACTTGGAATATACCAAAATATCATCTATAAACACTACCATAAATTGATCCAAATATGGTTGAAATACTCTGTTCATTAAATCCATAAACGCTGCAGGATCATTCGTCAATCCAAACGGCATTACCACAAACTCATAATATCCGTATTTAGTCCGAAAAGCCATCTTGGAGATATCCTCTCTCTCGGTCTTTAATTGATGGTACCCTGACCTCAAATGTATTTTAGAGAATATCGTTACGCCTTTCAATTGATCAAACAAATCATCAATCCTAGGAAGAGGAACTTTTTCTTTATTGTTACCTTAATCAGTTGATGATAGTCAATAAATAACTGCATAGACTCGTCCTTTTTTTTCACAAATAGCACATGTGCTTCCCACGGAGAGACACTGGATCGGATAAATCCTTTCTCTAGTAGTTCTTGCAAATGAGCTTTTAATTCCCTTAACTCCATTGTAGCCATCCAATACGGAGCCATAGAAATAGGTTCGGTACTCGGATAAACCTCTATTCTAAATTCAACTTCACGATCTGGAGGTAAACCTGGTAACTCTTCAGGAAAAACTTCTGGAAACTCCCTAACTGTGAGAATATCATGTAGTCGCACACCCAACAATCAATTGTCTATCACGTTATAAAAAAAAGCAACACATCCTTTTGACATCAATTTCTTTGCGGTCATAGCTGATATCACATTTGTCATGGACTTTGCCTTTTCTCCTATCACCACAATTTCAGTCTTCCATATCCTTTAAGAATAATCCTTCCGACGATAATCTACCCATCCATGGTGTAGAGACAACCAAATCATGCCCAAAATGATTTCAAACTCATTAAAGGGAAACTCTATCAAATTTTCCAAGAATACTACCCCTTGAATCATAATTGGACATTTTCTACATACCTTAGTTACCCTTGCACTCTGACCCATAGGATTTATCGCTATGATTTCACTAGCAATTGGTTCTAAAGGAATTTCTCTAGTTCTAATCAGCTTGGTACTAATATATGAGTGCGTAGAACCAGGATAAACTAGAAAAAAAATAGGCTCATCAAAAAGGTGAAATATACATGTTATGATCTCTGGATTATCCTGGTCATCATTAGTCTTTATATTATATACTCGGGCCACTCTCCGAGTCTCTTGTCTCTGGCTAGCTTCAAATTGATTGCCTGATCTTTCTCTCCCTCTACTTCTATTAGGTGTTACTATTGATCTCTCAGATTGTACTAATCTATCCCAATATTTCTTCGGGCAATTTCGAGCAAAGTGACCAGATTCACCACAATTGAAACAACCACCAGACAGCAATCGACAAACTTGTCGTACGTCTGACATAAAGCTTTCTATCCATGAGCTCTACCCGAGCTATCAGTATAGGAATTTGATTGCTTAGTTTTCCGTGAAGCTGCAGAATGATCAGTTCTATCTGTGAATCAAGAACCTGAGCCCTTTCCTGTAACATCCTCCATACCGGTTTTAGTGATCAAATTGTGGAATTTTAAAATTTAGTGACCAAAGTAGATAAATTGAATAGTTGAAAGATTTAATAGGAATGTTTCATGTAGGATGGATAAGCAAAGAAGGGAAAGTAAGAGGGCAAATGAGTCTTTTAGCAAGAGAAATAATTAAATATTACTTAAGGTTATTTAATAAACCACGTGGAAGTTAGTAGAGAAAGAAAAAGTTTCCAGATTTCTCTTCTTCTTCTTTCTTCTTCTTCACCGTGAAGACAAAGCTAAAGGTGAGTTTTCTTGTTAATCAAATTCTTGATGAATTTAAGGTTGCTTATTGATCATTAGATGATAACTAAGCTTAAGGAAAACTTAGGTTATCCTAAAACCATAAGATGATGGGATTATGAAGGATTAAAGAAAGGAAGTAGAAAAGTAAAATCTTGGATTAGAGTTTATAATAAGAATTAGAAGTGGGATTTGACTTGTCATCAAGCTAATTAAGGAATAGGAAGTGTTAGAATTAAAATTTGAACATGTTAGAATTTGAGTGAGATTCTTAGATTCCATATGGAATATTGGATTTCTAAGTTTTATAAGTATGGAATGGATAATAATTAGTTTAAATAAGAGTATGCAAGTTAGGGATATAAAAGGAGGTGAAATATAAAGTGTAGAGAAGATTATAAAGAGATTTTTGTGCTTAAAATGACATTTCTGGGCTATGTGCATCGATGCACATTCAATATGCACCGATGCATCAAGGATAAATCCCATAAATTGTTCAAGGTGTATCGGTGCACATGAAGTGTATCGATGCACTCTTTTAAAATACAAACATCGAATGCCATCAGTGCATCGATGCATAAGGAGTGCATCGATGCACCTCCTTAAATATAAACATCGAATAGGATTTATGCATCGATGCATGGTGTGGTGCATCGATGCATACCTTCATTAAAAGATGAAAATGGCTTTTCTTTTAGCCCAAGAAATGATAGTTTAGAATATATTAATTATTATACTAATTAGCATCAATGAATTACTCTGTAGATACCGAGCCTAAACAAGTTCCAGAACAATTGCCTCGTAAGATCGATCGAGGAAAAAGCAAAGAAATATAGGTGAGTGCATATGCATATCATGAATATAGTATTCTATTCAGTTCTAGACTTATGATAAGTCTAGATTCAATATTTTGATACATGATCGCATTTCATATTATGATACATGACATGAATTCATATTATATGCATTAAGTGACATGAATATGCAGGAAAGGTTATATAAGCTATGTGATACAATGATGGAACATGATATGTTTATGTGATAAAGGTATGGAAATTATATGTCTATACAATATAAATTATGGGAATGGTGAAAGCCCATGTTATGTAGACGAGAACTATAGGTATAGTTGGCATGCCAAGAGTAGAGGGTCTACGCAGTCCTTCGGGACATATATGTATTCTTTGGAACATGTGTGAGGTCTTTTAAGACACATACTTGATCCTTGGCATATGTATATGATTCTTAAGGAAATTTTCTACGTGGTCCTTAGGGACAAGCTTATATGGCACTACGGTGCAATTCTACGCGGCACTTCGATGCAATTTTACGTGGCACTTCGGTGCATTTATACGAGTTGTGGTGACAACATAGTGCACAACCTCACAGTACTTACAAACCTTAGGTTCTTAGTATGGTATCATGGGCCAATAATCTTATTAATATGAATTCATGAATGTTAATATATTATGCTTACCGGTAAAGAACATGGTGATATAAACGGCATGGTTAAGCATTTGATTTCATCTCATTCCATTTAATTATGGCATTTTCATTACATTTATTTGTTATCATTATTATTATATTGCCTCACTAAGTTGATGACTTAGCGTATGAGTGTTTCACATGTAGGATCCGAGAACGTAAACGATCAAGGATAAACAGCTGGACAACATTACTCCTGCAACTATCAGATCAGAAGCAACTTAATAGTATGTCATTTTGTTATGTAAATCAATGTTGGCATGTAATAGAATGTTATGTTGTGTATGCTCTGAGTATTTTGATAAACTTGTATTAATATATGTATATTATTGTATTTTAATAATATAAGTTCAAATATTTTATCGGTTTTTTTAAGAGTATTGTTTTGTTTAGTCAATGTGACATCCTGGACTCGTATCCGGATCGGGTATGAGTTGAGGGTGTTACATTGCCCCTCTTTACATAATATGTAGATGAAGACGTTTCAATTCTTTTTCCTGTCTGAAAACTCTATTTTGCTGCTAATGTCTCCTCTTGAGCTCTTTCAATAGCCTTCGCTCTATTTATAACCTCTTATAGACTGGACAAATTTAAGGCCAACATCATTTCTTTCAGCTTAGGTCTCAAACCTTCAATAAACCAATCCCGACGAGCTTTTTCATTAGGTACTACCTCGGTATCATATCAGCTAAGTTTTTTGAATTCAGCCTCATACACGTGCATTGCTCGATCACTTTGTTTCAAGTTTAGAAACTTCAACAACATCGATCTGATGAAATGCTCCCTGATATACTTGTTCTTGAACTCCTCTTTGAAGAACTGCCAGTTCACTTGCTCGGGCGACGCATACATCATTGTATTTTTCCACCATACCCGAGTCGATCCTTTGAGTAATGATACAGATCCTCCCAGTTTCTCATGATCAGAGCACTACAAACTTTCCAACATTTCCTTTACATCATTCAACCAGAAGTCTGCGTCCATCAGGCCTTCACTTTCTTCTCCCCTACACTCATAAGCTCCCAAACTTCTTAACTCCTTTGGGATTAGTATTCGTGGTACTAGAGGAGAAAAGAGAGGTGGAGAAGGCTGAAATCGTGTCAGGATAGCATCTAGAGCTTGCATGAAAGCTCTGAACTACGGAACAGGCATGCCCTGAGGTGCCAGTGCACTGGCATTGTCAGACAATATCGGATGTTCCCTATTCTCTTCATAGCTCTCACTACCTGATTCGTCTCTACTCTATCGACCAGCCGCTCTTCTTGAGTTCATAGAATCTGACATCTATCATATCATTCATAAAATAGTAATTATGTTAGTAAGGAGAGATATTTTTCATATTCATTATATACCCTATCAATAACCATGACATCTTAGTGGCATGTCAACTCTTTTTTCATAAAAAAAGTACACTTGATTCGACCGAGAATCAGCTAAACCTATAGCTCTGATACTAATAAATATAACATCCATATCTCATATACCCATACGTATACGAGGTACATATGTCACATCACTAATATTATTGTTCCTAATTCAAAATCCCGTAAAATTTTGTTTCATTTTTATAAAACATTTAATTCACTTAAAATAAAACACATATTAACTTACACAGACGAACAAAAAGAGATGTTCAAACACCTCATCATTTTACAACAGTTTAATCTAAATACTGTTCAGAGCGTTTTTACTAAACCCTATTACATGCCAACTAAAATATAACAAAAGTAGACAGTTATGTCATATGGTTACTGATGAGGTGACTCTGTCTGGATGTCCAAAGACATCCTTACTCAGTTGTATTAAACCTACACATGAAATAAACACATGTTAAGTATTACTTAGTGAGGCATAATCGATCACAAGTAAAGTTCTAAACACAAGTTATCTTATTTCACTTTACACTTCAATAAGTATTCTATAATTTGCATTACTAGTACTAATATATTCATTTATCAACCTTCAGTCAAATCTGTGTGGTTTGTATACCCATTACCAACATGAAAATCCACTTCTTTATTAAGAATTTCTTAGGTTTATATATATACATTTCCTATACGAAAATTCATACACTTAGTATGAATTCCTTAACATTTTAGCACACAAATTGCGCTATATGGAAATTCATACCCTTAGTAAGAATACCTTATCATGTTAGCACACGAAGTGCCCTATATGGAAATTCATACACTTAGTATGAATTCATTATCATGTTAGCACACGAAGTGCCCTATATGGAAATTCATACACTTAGTATGAATTCCTTATCATGTTAGCACACGAAGTGCCCTATATGGAAATTCATACACTTAGTATGAATTCATTATCATGTTAGCACACGAAGTGCCCTATATGGAAATTCATACACTTAGTATGAATTCCTTATCATGTTAGCACACGAAGTACCCTATATGGAAATTCATACACTTAGTATGAATTCCTTATCATGTTAGCACATGAAGTGCCCTATATGGAAATTCATACACTTAGTATTAATTCCTTAGCATTTGGTAATCACCATAAATACATTAATAATTCATACCACTATGAATATTATTGCATATACGTACATATTTAAATGTACTCACCTGGCTCGTCTTGCTTAGATATCCAAAATGAGAAGATAATTACTCCGGAACTTGGCCCATGCCTTTCGCCTTACTCGAAGCGAGAGCTTGATTTCGATCTATCCCATATTAATTAAATACATGTATAATATCAGTTGTTAGTGTATTTCCTAACAATTATAACTTAAACATTAATCAAAATACTTATTATTAACCTTCCTACAACAATATCAGCCCAACTTAAAATTTCTGGCCCTTCAATATCGATATCCCTACCATGGTATCGATACTACCCTAATATGGTATCGATACCAAAATTAGCTTCGATGTGGCTTGGTATCAATACCCTCACCATGGTATCGATACTACTATGATATGGTACCGATACCCCTCCGGTATCGATACCAAAATTATGTTCGATATTACTTGGTATTGATAACTTTACCATAGTATCGATACTACCTCATCAATACCGATATTGATTGAATCAATATCGATACTTCTCATATAATTCAGTCTAATTTTTTCCTATAATATCGATATTGTTCTATCAGTACTGATACTCCTGCCCAGATTTTCCAGTTTTTAACCCGAAACATACCTAACTTTGGCCAATTTTCCTCTCATTTACCCCTAACAATAATATGTAACTCTTCTCTACTTAACCCTACTAACTTTCCTTCATTTAGATACTTAAAACATCTATTATCCCTCAATAGCATTTGATTCCAAGAATCACACCACAATTTCTAACTTGTTATTACACTCATCCAACGTTTCTAATCTTTCATTTACCTTATTGACAAGTCAATTCTACGAATAAAAATTAATAAACCCTCATATATTAACATATCAATATAAAACTCATTTTCTACAATCTCTTTTATTTCCCTTATCTCATTATTTTAATCCATCTAAACCTTCATTAAGCTTCCATCATATACAAGGATTCATTAACCAACAAAAATTGAAGGAATAAACCATTAAATTGAAAACTTACCTTTGATCTATAGGGGAACTCTTATACAGGGAGAAAGGAAGTAGAAGAAAGTGAACTTTTTAGTAACCTAATTACGTTTTCCCCTTATCTATAATACCTATTTAAAATACACTTTAATTTCTCTTCCATTTAAAAGACTATAATGCCCTCTTAATAATCCATTGTCATAATTTAGTCTAAATTATTAATCTTAATCCTTCTCATCTTTCATTATTTAATAAAATAAATCCTCATATTTTTTAATCATTTCAATATAGTCCCTAAATCAATATTTGGGGCATTACACAGTCCTTGCGTACTTGGGTTTTTCGCCAAACATCCCAATTTATATCTCATCCTCTTTCCTGAGTTTAAGTCATCGAAGCTTCCACCTCAAGCTCGCATCATGCTCTGACAACCAGTTCATGCCCAAAATTAGATCAAACTATCTGAAAGGTAGATCCATAATGTCAACGGGGAAAGTTTCACCTTGAATTTCAATAGGGCATCTACGGTGGACCTTGTCCACTTGGATATCTAATCCTAAAGGGCTAGATACTCTGAACCATATCTTAAGTTTCTCAGGTGGGATACTCCTATCTTGATCTAGATCATAATAGATATAGGAATGACTATATCCTGGATCGATTAACGCAATAACTGGAAGAGAAAACACTGTAAAAGTACCTGAAATAACATATGATGAGTCACAATCCTCCTAGACTCAGACTCATACTGACGAGCAGATAACTCTGGGCTCTACACTGGCCCCTTATCGGCCCCCACCTCTACCAGTCTAACCAGATGATAATATACCACTCCTATGAGATCCTCTACGCCTTATAACTATAGAAGTTGACCTCCGCGTCAAAGCTGGTGTCGTATCTCGAGCCTCTAGGCACTATCTGATAAAATGGTTTAAAGAACCACATCTATCACAACCTCTGAACCCTTGATGGCATGTCCATGCATGCTTTCAGCTACAAACTAAACAGACAGGCTGAGACGGTACCCTCGATGAACCTCTAAATCTCGCTACTAAGGTAGTGGCCAACGATCTCATGTACTGATCAGATCTACCACCTCCTCTGTTCGTATGATGAGATGGTATGCTAGACTGGCCCTGTAAATTTCTCCAATAACCTTGAGAGTGTCGTGCTCTCTTCGATGGCTGCGATGGCCTAGATGACTCAACAACTCCCCTGACCTGACCAGGAGAGCACTCGCAACTGTAGCTCCTCTCTGTAGCACCCTCTCTAAGGCCTTGGTTTGGCATACCAACTCGGCAAAAACTCTGAGGGGATTGGCAGATATATGGGTGAGGATATCATGGTGGAGTCCCTCCTTAAACCTCCTACAGCAAAAATGCTCCGACGATACTAACTTTGGTACGTACCGGTTGAGTCGAAGGAACTCTACCTCATACTCAAAAACAGAACGGTCTCCATTCCTTAACTGCAAAAATTGATCCCTCAAATCATCCATGTGAGCCTGATTTCTATACTTCTGGCGAAACTCCTCAAAAAATTATTTCCTAGTAGGTCGCTCGGGCTCCACGGATATCTCGACTATATCCCACCAGTCTATTGTGTCACCCTTCAGCAAGAAGGTAACATGCTTAAGCATACCATCGGGGGTGAGGTGTAGCTTGCACAGGGTCCTCTGAGTCTCACTCAACCACTGATTAAATGCTACTAGGTCGTCGTACTGATCCATAAAAGTCTGTGGTTCGATATCTCTTAAGTCTCTCAACAGGTGACTCATGTAGAGCTATGGCATGTGGGGCTGGCGGGGCTGGCTGAGTAGGTAGGGCTACTGGTGTCCTAGGTAAGGATCTAGCTATGAGGCTCAGGGTAGCAGTCATCTCTCTAAAGAAAGTTGCCTCCTCAACTCCCGTATCCACAAGCTACTAAAAATATGTCTTGTGAATAAAATCATCACCGATATCACCCATGAATTAAGTTTTACTCTCGTCCCTACCCTCCTGACTATGACCTGGGCTCTCATTCATATCTAATTCTGAAAATTTAAACAATAAGAGGTTTTACTATACTCATAAAGTTTTACTAACTCTGACCTGCAAGTCCTATGAACATTTAAACCTGGCGTTCTGATACCACTAAATGTAACACCCAAAACCAGTACAACACACAATCGACCGATTAGAATGCCACACAAAACCACCAGAGTGGTTAACCAAATTTTTTATAAATTTTTTTCGTTTTTAAAAAATGACCATTTGTAACCAGTCATGCTAAAATAAATCAACTACAATTTAAATAAAATAATTTACATCAGGAGCTCCCAAAATAATATTATATCATACATACCAAAGTTTAAAATGAGTTATGACTCATACAAAAATATATAAATCGAGGTTTACAATTATGCATGTCCTCTAAAAATGATCTCGAGACATACTCTGTACTATTTGGATTTGGATCACTACTGACAAAAAGTCCTCAGACTACTCCTCGACTAACATGTGTAAGGAAACAAATTCCAAACGCTGAGCTAACTAGCCTAGTACCACACTAACAACTAAACAATACTAAAAGTGTTCATGTCAAGCTCAAGCAAACTGATAACTACAATAGTGAGTATACTCGTATACTGTACGCTCTACTCTATGGTAGACATCATGGTACGACTGAGGTTTCTTCATCTTGGAGCTCACACACCCCTCTAGTCTATCGAGGTTGGTTTCTCGAAATCTTTTCATCGGTCAACCCTCTCGACTAGCCCACTCCTTGAGTGTCGGACCTTGTGCCCAACCTAGTTAGCTTTAACTGCCTCGCGCACTACCTAAGGATATATCTGGACTGAATCTATACCTTCGATAATGCTAACATTTTCTAAAGGAACTCGTGTGTCCTCATCGTTTCCCAAGCATTATCCAAGGTTATTTTTATGTCATCTTAATTGATCTTGTTTCTAAGTGTAATATTAATATAATTAATATTCTCACTTGCAATTTTATTTGATGATAAAAAGAAGTGTCAGGGTACCTCGAGTCTAATTCCCTTAAAAACTGACATTTTTGCCCAAAACAGATTGAAAGTATCGATAATAGCCCAATAGTATCGATACTCCTACAAAAGTTTTGATACTTTATATAATTATCGATACTTTTAAAAATTCTGTTCTGCTCAGTTTCAGAACTCTCAGTTTCAAAACTTTATGGGAGTTCTGAAACTATGACCCAAAGATTTGATACTCTTGAAAGAGTATCGATACTCTTGCCTAGTAACTCACGAATTTGCCCAAAACGAAGAACAAGTATCGATATTATCCCTATAGTATCGATACTCTACCTGCATAAGTCATAAAACAAGTATGAAAAACTCTATTTTCCAATCCCAAAGACCTTAGTGAGGTCCCCAAACATGCTTAAAGTTTTATTTGATCAACAAGGGTCATAGTAGAGGTTTTAAACACATTTATAGCTCTAAAACAAGAATTTCACCATGAAAATGCTTATCATGCTCAACTCAAACATTTAAACTATCTTGAACTTTTAATGACTCACTAAGAGTATAGAAGAGTTGTAAAGGTGTTACCTTACTCCTTGGATGGCTAAAACCTTTCTCAAATTACTCAAGATTCAACTTTTCTTTCCCTTAGTTCTTGAGCTTTCTCATATCTCCTTCATTAAACAACATGAGAAAATGGATTACCAATCCATCTAGGGGTTGAATAACATCTAAACCAACTCCCTATGACTCAAAACTTAGCTAGAATCCATAGATTCTCACAAATCTCTCAAGACCCATTATTTGTTATATGCATAAAAACTAATGAAATTGAGCTTATATTGAAGCTTGAAGAATAAGGAGTTGAAATCTTACCTTGGATTCACTCAACTAAGCTTGGATTTCTCTAAATTCCTCACTTTAGGAAAAAAAATGAAGAAGAGGGAAATATGAGAAGATATGAAGAGTATTTGGTGAGCTTGTAAGGGGGTTAGTTAACGTAAAAATCATACATTATGAAAGGGTTTTCCATCTTTGAAAATAGCTATGAGTAAACTACACTTTTAATCTATTTACTTTTATTTCATAAGTTACTCATCCCCAAACAACAGCTCTCTTTGGGGCCTAACTCAAGCCCACAAACAAAAACTTGGTCCAACTATAATATAAGGTCCAATGGCTCAACTTTGGGCTTTGGGTTGACCCGAACTACTAACCCATAATTTGGGGCGTTACACTATCTTCATCACTTTTTAGAAGTTTCGTTGTCAAGTTGGGTCTTCTAAATATTCACGGTCTCCATCTTGAAGGGGGGTGTTGTAACTAAAATAATAGTAGGTTAAAGTTAGTTAATCAATCTATTAGTTAGAGTTAGATAGGGTTTATCAATATGTGTATAGGAGTAGATGTTGTATTATTCATGAATCAATTCATTGTAAAGTTTTGATAATAAAGAAGTATTTTCACACTTCTCATCTCTGATAATATTTTTAATAATACAAGAATAAGAGTTATAATTTGATACACAACTTACATAGAATTTATTTTATACAATTTATTTGTTTTAATCTTAAATTTTAAAATATAGAATCATAAACTCAAAATCATAAATCCTAAACTTAAAATAGGACATATGACGTTAAAATAACAAGCATTTGTAAACTAAAGTGTAAATTAAAAATTTACGCAACCTATGTATCAAATAAATTTTAAGAAAAATTGTTCTGCTTATTTTGAAAGGGTTAAATTACTCCTTATCTAATAGTACAAGGACTTAATGGATATTTATATGTATTCAATACTATAGGATCTATCAAAATAGTTAAAACATTGCTTCAAGGCCATCCATATCTTTGATGAACATGACCCCTTGGAAAGTGGCAACCACAATATGAACATCTTTTAACGCTGCCTTCATTTTCACTCAAAAACTCAGGCCTTTATACTTAATTAATCTATGTGATTTATAGTTTAGGTGGAGAAAACATTTACTTTTCCAATAAAGTATATCTATATCTACATGTGGATTGATAAGATTCCCAGAAAAATCATTTCCACTCACTTTCCATCTTTTCCCCACTTTTTCGGTTTGGATTTTTCTTCCAAGTGAATTCCCTAACAGTCGAGAGTTCAATGTGGGGCAATTCCCTTGAAATTAACGGTCTAATTTGACGTTTGTCACACGCTATGAATCTTTTATAATATATGAAATTAACGGTCTAATAATGATATTTATATATTTCAATAATTTATATATTATTAAGAATTTTTATTAATCTGAGGTAAATACAATGTAGTATATATTCAAATACTCAATCATTTGACAAGAATTGTTCAAACATTCAAATACTCAATCATTTGACAAGAATTGTTCAAACATCCTTACATATATGATGTTTAAACTTAAAACTTCAAAAAAATTAACTAAAACTGCAATCGTACAAATATCTTAAAATCGATGAGTTCAATATAATAGAATAATCATTTAATATATTGCCAGTGAATTTTTTTTACACCAACATAAATTAAAAACATAACAAATGAAATTAAAATAGATAAATACGACATTTATAACCATTATATTGCTTCCTATGAAAAAAAATATATAAATGAATGCAACTGATAATAATCTTATTAATAACAAATTGACGGATGTTTATAAATATGAATTAACACAGAATTGCTTTTGCATTTAATAAATTGAATTTTAATGTTGCGTTCAAATTTTAGTTCTGTTGTTGCTTGTTTGATTAAAGAAGATTCGTTCCATTGGATACCTATTCTAGGAGTAGAGGGACGAGAGTGAGTCGATTATATGTATTTTTAATTCATCAAAATTTAAATATATAAATTTCTATGACTCAAATATATATATATATATATGAACTAAATAAAGTTTGATTTCACTTATTAAGATTTTGGTTAAGAAATATGGAATACTTCTACACATATTTAATCTTTTTATTATTATAATAATAATGTAAAGAGGAACAAGTGTTTGATGTAAAAAAAATACTTGTAGGGAGATTTAGAGGTTCAAAGAAGATTTGTGGTAGGGACTTTGTACAAACAGCGCAAGGGATGGGATGGGAATCAGCTTAAATGTCAGTGCCCAAAAAGCTGACTTTTAGGAATCTTATAACCCCCCGCCCCAAAATAAAAAATTGAACCCAGCACCAACATGCCCTTTAAAGGGATTGCTTCAGCCTTTCATTTTTCATTTTTTTGTACGACTTTTGCTGTTACCAACACTATTTTAATTATTATTTATTGAAATTTTGAGTTCGAGCACCACAAATAATATAAATATAAATATTTAATGTAAAATAATTAAAAAATTATCTTTAAATAAATACTTACTTATATTTATCTTGTATTATTAAATAAAAAAGCTCCCTAATAAATCACTTTCCTTTTTTTTTACTTTTCTAGTGTTTGTTGAGTTCTTGGTGTGCAGTTTTCATTAATCTTTAATCTTATAGTGCTCTAAAGAAAGTGGAGTTCCCATTTTGTGGTCAAAGAATTCCTCAATTTAAAAATATATGAGAAATTATCGAGTTTATTATATTTTATTTTTAATAAAAGTGACGTGAATCAGTTGAATGAAAGTTTGAATCAAATAAAATTTTAAATTAAATAAGCCAACTTTTTTTTAAAGGGAGACTTGTTTATATAAGGTAAAAGGGTTCAATAGATATTAATTCGGACATCAAAGATTAAATGGATTACTCCACATGGTAGGCTCAAGTTTGATCAAGAAACATTAAATTTTTTAATTGACTTCCATTGAAAGAAATACAACTTGTTCACTTTGATGTTGTACATTACTAATGGTACTAAAGCAAATAGTTCCACATGTGAAATAAATTCAATTAGGTTAGCTTGGTGGGTGAAATGTCATGTAACGAGAACAACAATAATTTAGCTTGAGAAACAGATTATAAACTCTTTCTCCCTAAAACATTATGAAGGACATGTAAGTCTTGGGCTTTTTCTCTTTCTCCTATATATAAAATTAGGATAAGTATTAGGTACTTTAGAATTTAAGATTGGTGGTAGTGTGAGTCGTACATTAAATCATTTCTTTCTCTTTTCTTTTTCATGAAGCAAGAACTTTTATTCTAGCTATCTCTTTCGTGTTAGAGATGTTAATCATATTAAAGTTATATTAAGATCAAATGTGATTGGCTAATGTTAAGTAGTGTAGGTTCTACAGCAGAATGGTTTATCTTTTTTTTAAAAAAAAAAGTTAGGCATTTGAAATATAATTTTTATTTAATTATCTAAAATATTTTTAGTTAAAGTATGTATCTAAAATATTTATATTTTTAAATAAATATTAAAATATTTTTTTATCAAAATAGATACTTCAAATGCATCATCTTTTTCATTAAAGTACATTAAAGTTGACCTGTTATATGATTAAAAATTATTATAGATACTTATATGAAAAACATAGATGGAACTATAAATTTATTATTACGGGGTTAAAATATTTCGTCATAAAATGAATGTTTTAACATTATTATTCGTTCCAAAAAAAGGATAAATTTTATAATATAGTATTTTTATTATCCCTATTTATTCACGAAAATGGATTTTCGCAAAGGTAATGTGCTTTTAAACCTTTAATATTAATAGAAATAGAAAAGATAAAAAGGCAACGAATTTGAATTTTCTTTTTTTCTTTTTGTAAATATGATTTATTCACACAAAAAGGAGAGATCAGTGTTTTTATTGACATTGCAAACGACTAACTAATAGAAATGCAATGCAATTTTAATTTATTGAGTCCACTGCCCCAACTATCACGTTAGTCTTTGGACTCTCTTAATTAAAGTAAAAGACAAAACATTATAAATGTCAAGTTTTAAAATTTATTAATTAATTTTATGGTGTATAAAAAATAAATTTTGATAGTTAAACAACTAATTGAAATAAGTTTTACATGTGTCGTCAAAGCAATAATATAAATTAGGGTAAACTATAAATTAGTACTTAAACTATTATTTTTAGTCCGTTTTGATACTATTTATTCTTTCCAAAATCACACCTAACGTTTAGTTTAGGTTTCATTTTGATATCTCATCATTAAAAATTTAAAAGTAATGTTTTCATGTCATCATAAGGTAATGTTATATTATCATTGCAAAAATGGAAAAAAATTATCACATCAACAATTCTGCTAATTTTTAATGGCGATATAGCAAATTGAAACCTAAATTAAATGTTAGATATGGTTTTGAGAAAAATAAAATATTTGTGGTAAAATAGAATAACAATAATAGTTTAGGTGCTAAACATATAATTTAACCTATAAATTAATTAAAAAATTGAATGAACTAAATAAGGCGACAAAGGGCTTAGTGTATATTCCTGAACCTCAAAAGAAAATCGGTGGAGGAGCTGGAAGCTTCCCTCTCATGATAATTGGGTTTTGGATTCTAATGAAAACGTGTCACTCCAGCTTATATTATTTTACTTTTCTTTCACAACGCTTATTTTTCTCAATAAAAAAAATCAATCTATTTTATCTTTTGTCATACGAAATCCTAATTGATTAATACTACTCGGTTAAATTTAGTTTAATTAATTAAAATAAAAATATTTAAATAATATAAACATTAGAAAAACTTATTAATATTTATTTTTAATGGCTTAATATGTTTTTTAGTGCCTAAATTATATCTTAAAATGACAAAATATAATTTTATGCTTAAAGAATTTTTTTGTTAGCAATATGTGCTTAATATTTTCTCCGTTACACTTTCAGGTACCTACAGTTTTCTTCGTAATACTTTTAAGTGCCTAACTTTGTTTTTTTTTTAAATTTTGTAATAATAAAAATATTTTTTTTAAATGGAAAAAAATTAAAAAAATAAAACCCCACATCGTCCCTCTCCTTTCCATCCCCTACCATCGATGGCAAAGGGTCACTATCGATCGAGTTTTGTTCGGAGTAGAATGAGGAACTCAAAGATGACAGCTGTGTAATGTGCTGACAGTTTTAGCGCCATAGAAATCATCAGAAAACATCAACGAAAGCTCTAGAAATCTGGTGAGCATTCACGGTATTTTTCACAAGTGTCGATGCAATTTCAAGTGGGTAGGGAATTGGGTTTTCGTTGCAACGACGAGACAGTTTTAATGGTGTCAACGGTTATGACCATGGACTGACGGTGGTCGATTAGTGGTTAAAGATGTAAAATTTGGAGATTTTTAAAATTTTAATAATAAGTTTTTTAAATAAAATAATTTTTGAAATTTTATGTGTGACATGTGTCAGATAACGACTGTCAAGGTCCAGACACCTAAAAATATAACATTAGAAATATTAGACACTTATTATTAGCAGAAAATTATTTAGACACTAAAACATATTTTTAAGGTATATTTTAGACACTTAAAAGTGTATTATGCCAATTTTTTTAATAATGGTTTTGGTCTCTCTATTATTGTTATGGGTTCCTACGTTTTGATTAGCGAAAAAGTGAGCTTCCTTTTCTGACTTAGCCTTGCATTAAGGGTATTTTATTAGTTCAAGTTTTTTGTAGAATTTAATTACTAAATTATTGCAACAAGTAAAAATTGTATGTTCAATATTGGAAATTATAATAATATGTATTTACAAAAAAAATCACGTGGTATTATTTTTCTTTGATTCTTTCACGTATTTAAGGGAGGTGTTATTATTTTTTTACAAGATTTATTAAATTTTTTAATATCAATCGAAATTAAATTAATATAATTTACCAATACATCACAGAACCGATAAATATACATTTACCAGACTTTCAAGTGCGCTAATAAAATTTAATTCAATCATTGATTGATATCCCTTCCACTAAAAGATTAAAAGAAAACAAAAATTAAAATAACTTTTCTTTTATTTTCAAATTAAATAAATATATAAAATAAATATTACTCTATAATCATCTTAACCTACTAAAATAAACTAAATAAATAACCCCCACTTCTTTTACACATCACATGAGTGATCCTTCCATTACACAAGCATAAACACTTTGAGCTCCTTTGTTTTCCCATCCACTTCATTTTCTTCTTCCCTTCCAAACTCTCATCCAAACTTCCATCTCCACTCTTTTCCACCAACGATGTCGGTGAAAGAATGCGGCGACCATGGAAAATGCCGCCGGAAAATCTTCCGACGGATCATCGCCGGCATCCTAATCTTCCTCCTGATAGTCCTCATAACAATTCTCCTCATCTGGGCAATCCTTCGCCCTAGCAAGCCCAGGTTCATCCTCCAAGACACAACCGTGTACGCCTTCAACGCCTCCACCCCCAACCTCCTCACCTCCAATTTGCAGATCACTCTATCTTCTCGGAACCCCAACGACAGAATCGGCATTTACTATGACCGCCTCGACGTTTACGCCACTTACAACAACCAGCAAATCACACTCCGAACATCCATCCCTCCGACGTACCAGGGTCACAACGAGATAAACGTCTGGTCGCCCTTCATCAACGGCAACTCGGTGCCCATTGCCCCTGAATTCTGCGCCAGTTTGGAATCCCAACAGGCAGCCGGGTCGGTTTTCTTGATTATCAAGATTGATGGAAGGGTGAGATGGAAAGTTGGAGCTTTCGTCTCCGGAAGATATCACCTTTACGTTAGGTGTCCGGCTTATATCACCTTCGGGAGCAGAAGCACCGGAGTTGTGGTCGGAGAAAACGCTATTAAGTACCAGCTCGTCACTAGATGCAGTGTTACCGTCTGAAAATGGCAATGTCTGAGGAAGAAGACAGTGAAGAAATAAACGTCGTTTAGTATATCGTTTGTTTATCTCGGTCTTAATATTTTAACTTTCTTCCTTTATACATATAGAGCTGCAGTAAATTGTACATTTTGCTATAGAATAAATGAGAAATAATTTGATACGAGGGAAAAAAGATAGCAAAATTTACAATTAAATATGTGAACAAGTTGTAGAGATTTTAAATTTATGAAAAATATTTTGTGATCAATAAGAAATATTTTTCAGTGAATATTAGATGAGCAATTAATGAATTTTCTTTTCTTGGCGTTTACTCTTCATTTCATTTCTTTTTCATTATTTTCTTATATAGTATTATAAACCAGTACGATACACAATTGACCTAATTAAGGATGCCACACGGAACCATTGGAGTGAGTAACCAACTCTCTCACTTCTCTTTACTTTAAAGTGACTATTTTCATATACCTTTTTCCATACAAAAACATTAAAAAATTTACATTGGAGTGCTCTGAAAATAACTAAATATATTTAAAAAATATACAAACCGACTCTTATGACTTCACAACTCAATACAATTGGGTTTATGAATATGCATGCACTTCAAAAAAACTTGATGGCATACTTTGCTCTGCACTGATCTAGACCTCAGTCACTCTAAGGCTCCTCGAACTGAACGAACCACTAACATGCCAACGGAAAATCCAAAGGCTGAGGTAATTAGCTCAGTGCTACACTAATAACTAGAACATACTAAAAGTGCATCACTGAAAATACATCAAGCTATCAAGTCTATTTCTTTTCTTTAGTGAGTATACTTGTATACTCACTCTCTACTATATGGTAGACATTATGGTGCGGCTGAGAGTTTTGCATCTCGGAGCTCACGCACCCCTTTAGTTTACCGAGAATGTGACCCCCAAAATTCTCTACATCAGACACCACACTCTCGACTAACCCACCCCTTGTGATTGTCAGGCCTTGGCCTTAGTTAGTCAGCTTAAAGTGTCTTGCGCACTCCCTAAGGATATATCCAGATTGCGTCTATACTTTCGACTCTACTATCTTTTCTAATGTAACTCGGGTGTCCTGGTCGTTTTCTAAGTGTCAAACAAGGCTAGTCTTATTTCTCCTAATTATTCTCGTTTCTACATTTGAAATAAACTTTATTTATGTTCTCACTTTTAGCCTTATTTGGAAGTAATTAAGGCTTTTGGGAAACCTCACTTGCTTCTATAATTCCTCCTGAACTTAAGCCCATTTCTTACCCTTAGTATCGATACTGGCCTTATAGTACCAATACCCTCACTTGTCTCTATACTTTCTCTTGCTTTAAAGCTCAAACCATACCATTGGTATCAATACTGGCCTTATAGTATCGATTCTCTCTCTTCAATATCGATACCCTACCCAAGGTATCGATACCCCTCCTGCTGAAATGCCTTGAAAGAAAATGGAAAGTATTGATACTCTTATATGAATATCGATACTTAGACCCTAGGTATCGGTACTCCATAGAGTACCAATACCAAAATAGCCTACTGGAATCCCGGTCTTGATACCAAGCCCCTCGGTCTCGATTCCAAACCCTCAATATCGATACTCCTGAAAGGGTATCAATAATATTCTTCTAAAACTCTTGATTATATGCTTGAAACATGAATAGTGTCGATACTCACCCTTAAACATGCCTTATGTAGGCACGAATTTAGAACCCAAACTCACTAATTTTTCTACCTTGAGGTTTCCCAATTCTTATCAAGTCTTATTTGAATCTTAAGGGTCATAAATAAGGCTTGAAAACATGCTTTAACTTTAAAACATACAATCTACCATGAAAATCTATTTAACATACTCAAACTCAAATTTTAGCAATCTTGCATTTCTATTGACCTGCTAAGGGTATGAAGGAGTTTTGAGTGTGTTATCTAGCCTTCTTGATTGCTAAAACTTCTCTCAATTCAACTAGAATTAATCCTTCCTTCATCTATAGCTTTGAACTCTCTTCCACCTCTTTAACTAAATCAAAGCAAGGAAATGGATTACTACTCAACTAGAGGTTGGATTAAGCTTAAATACAAATCTTATAACTCAAATCTACCCAAAAACAAGCTTAAAACCCTTGATTTCTTTCAACTCCCAAAAACTCATTTTCTCAATCCTTACCCAAAACCTAAGATTTAGGGCTTGAAATGAAGCTTAAGGGATAAAGATTAAGGTTCTTACCTTGGTTTCTTCAATCTAGGCTTGAAAATCTCAAAAACTTCTACCTTTTAGTTTGCTCTTGGGAGGAAAAAGAAAGAGAAAAAGAAAGATAATTTTGGGGCTTAGGTTTACGTGAAATCCCTTATTTAAAGGGGTTTCTATCCTCTTATATTAGAAATGGGTATACTTTTAGTCCACCACCTTAAAATCCTTCATAAAACCATAACTCTTGGGCCTACCTTAGGGCCAATACTCATAATAATTGGTCTAAATTATATTGAGAGATCTAATGGGCTCGATTTACGAGCTTTGGGTTTACCCAAATTAGTGACCCATATTTCGGGGTATTGCATTTTAAGATTTGATTTTCTTAAAAGAATGAAATATTTTTAATTTTTTTAATAATTTAAAATGATTCATCTTGCAAATACAATTGTTTGACTTTATTCTTTTTAATAAAAACAATATTTTTTATTAGTAAGACTATTTAATAAGTTTAAATATTTTAACTTGAATTACGGTGAATGGTTAATGTTTATTTAATTATATTTTATTAACTTCACACTAAGTTCCTACAAATACAATTTTTAGAGCGAGAGGTTTAAATTATTGGGTACGAGGGGATAGGTTTGGTCAATGTCATATGGAAATGGGAAATGTGTTGGTGGCCTTTCCACCTCTCTACCTAATAATAATAATGGCGTGTTAGAAAGGGACTTTCCTAAATGTCTACCCTCCATATACCTAAAATATTATTTTTTACCGGATTTTTCTACCGCGTTTACCTATATCGGTAATTAAAACTGGTAGAAATAATAATATTTTCGGTCATTTTTACCGATTTTATTATTTAAATAATAACAAAACCGATAACATATTTTTAACCGTGAATACGTTGAGTTCTCATTCCACTGTTGACAAATTCTTTAGCATCACTTTAACACACTTATTTTTATTTTGTTTGTGTTAATTTCTCAACATGATTAAATTACAAGTCCATATACCAATATGAATTTTATTATTTTAGACTAAAATATTTTTTTATAAATGTGCAATATTGTTTTTAATATTTTTATCCTACTTGAATCATAAATTACTTTCTTCTTATTTATATCTAAATAAAATTTATTTTAAGGAAATACGGATTCTACTAAAGGCTATTTTTAATATAAACTAAAAGTTAAGGCTTTAAACTGAAATGAGGCAAAATAAATACTATCTCCAATGTTTTGGTTTTAAATACTTCCTGGATCTGTCAACCAAGCATATGGAGTAATGGCAAATGATATCATATTAGTTATGATTGATAATAAGTCTAGAATTTAATTTCAAACAATCTCTTCCTCTTTTATAAAAATATTCTTCTTTTAAGTTTTTAAAATTTCGAAATTAAATAAATTACACTTTAATCTTTAATTTAAAATTTAAAATTAACATTTAAACCTTAAATTTTTTATTATTACAATTTATATTTATACCCTAATATGGGTGGTTGTTAGATTGTATTGAATCTATTTCTTTCCTTCACCTAAATTGATTGCTTTAGGAACTTAAAGATATGGGTCCAAATTCTAATGAAAGAAAATAAAATAGGATGAAATTTTGGTTTTTTTTAATCTTTTTAATGCTTTTATAAAACCTATAATAATTTTAAAGTATACATTTAATTTAACCTTGTAATTATTTAGAATAATTTAACATATTAAACTTATTATAATAATTATGAATAATAAATCGTATGTGTTAGTTGACAAGCTTCTAATTTTACTAGATCTCTTAGAAAATGTAACATAACCTCCTAAGATCGTTACATTGAATAACACATCCAAACTGGTAAATATCTATCTCGCTTTCTCTTTTCATGATGTAGGTCAATTTTCATGATTTTTGGTAAATCGATCATAAATAATGATTTTTTTCTTTTTATTGTGTTAAAGTTTTATTCGTCATTAATTAAATTATCTTTGGTAATTAGTTTACTAAAAGACTGTTTAAATGTTTTGAGTCTGAACAATTGAGTTCGTAAGACACTTGGAAAGAAACTATAGTAATTCGTTATTAATACATGAAATGAAAATGACGAGATTTAGTTATATTATTGATGTTTGAATGAGATCTTAAAGTATTTAAATTCTGAATTTAAGTCTTATATTATTATGGACCGGTTGATTTTATTTTATTTTCTTATTTGAATATTAAATATAATAATTTATTGTATTAGTTGAGGGTTGTGTGATTATGATTTTAGTTTTTATTTATTCTTTTATAAATTTTAAAATTTAATATTAAATCTACTTAAATATTAATATAATAAAATTATTTTTTAATTATAATTGTGTCATATCAGTGTATTATTGCATCTAGTCACAATTAGGCATTGCACTTGAGCCTTCTCGGATAGGTTGCATTTGATCATGCACTCTTTTTCTGGGTGATAGAAAAATTCTCAAAATTTTAATTTTGAAAATACATTTTTTACAATTTTCATAAGTTTTAAATTTTTAAAAATATTGTTTGAAAATATTAAAAAATAAAAATAAAAATTTTAATTACAATTCAGGAGAAAAATGTGATATTATTCAATTAAATTAATTTGTCACATCATTCCTCAATAATATTTGAATATTTAACGATAACTAATATTATAATGGATATTTTAATAAATAAAAAAATTAATATTTATTTTAAATTTTAAAAAAATTTAATGATAAAAAGATCATTTAATATAATTTAATGATCATTTGAGGACATCTCTCAATAAAATAAAGAGAAAATAACTTCAGTGACCGAAAATGCCTTATAATATACGATTTTAACCAACTTTTTTTGGATTTGCGAAAATGACCAACAAATTCGCAACGCGAACTCCAATTTCGCAACCCAGTTTCCAAATTCGCAACGCGAATATGTAAATCGCAAATCGAATTTGTAAATCGCAACACAAAAGTCAAATTCGCAACGCGATTTCCAAATTCACAATACTGAATTTCAAATTCACAACTCGATTTTCGAATTCACAACACAAATTTAATTTCGCAACAGGTTTTAGTTTCGCAACACAAATGTTTTGGGTATATAACTACGCAGCAGCAGCAACTCATAACCTAAATCCCTAAATCGCAACTCATTCCATCTCCATCTATCACTCTCTCCAGCGACATCCATTCCTATATCCAACGACATCCTTCCCCATCTCTAATTGTTTTTACATTATTTTATTTATATATATAATTTTTCAATGATTTCTCTCCCAAATTATCAACTATCAACTTAATAAAGGTATGTTTTTCTCTAAGTTAGTTATGATATGTAGTTTATAGCTCGTTTGTTTAGTAAATTAATTTATAATTTGTAGAATGAAATCATCTAATGTTGATCATGTTTGGATAGATTTGTGTTTTGGAGGGTCATGGGAGAATGTTCATTGTGTTTTACAATATGTGCCTTTACACATGAATCTTCAACTAAAACTGTCATTAAAAAAGTTAACTTATGAAACTCTAATGTTACGTGTTGCAAAGAAATTGAATTTAGAGCCTCTAAGTGGATTTAGGCTATCTTATTAGAGAAAAGGTAAAGTTTAATTGTTAACCGACAATGAAGATGTTGAACAATTCATTGCTTACATTAGTGTTTCGCAAGAAGATGATGTTACATTGTATGTTGTTGAACCTAGAAGTAGTGAAGTTGGGTCAATAGCGGGTAGTAATCAACTAAGTTATTCAACCCCAGTTTATGATGCTCACAATGTACAACGTTGTTATCAACCTCAAAATTTAATGGTTCCACCACAATTTCATCACCAAGAAAACTTTGTTTCACCACATTTCCAATACCAAACACAATATCAAACACAATCTCAAAACCCACAACCTTTCCCTAATCCAAATCCCAATCAACTTTTAGCACCATTCCGGTTTTCGTATTGACCAGTTAGACGATGATGAGCCAACAGAAAAAATTGTGAGTACTAGTCAGTATTCGAAATTTGCTTGGTCAATACCCGGACTTTGATCTTGGTCAATACTCGGATTTTGATGATGTTTCGGAAGAAGAAACAGACCATGTGTGTAATGATTTTGATATTGGTCAATACCCGTATTTTGATGATGAAACAACCGCTGCCGAGGAAGATGTTGTTGATGATAATGAGGAGGAAGTTACGACTGTGAATGAACATGTTGAACATCCATTCTATAATTCATATAACCCTGAAGAAGAAAAAGCCCCCGAAGAAAAGAAAAAGAAGAAAATGCCACAGGAGTATAACTGGAATATGCCATAATTACTTCAGATACCGGAAGAAGAGTTGGTAAAGATAGCAGTTGATTGTTACACAAAAGTTATTCATATCAAGAAAGATGATTGTTTTGATACAAAGGAAGACTTGAAGATAGCTTTGTATACGAAATGAGTGGAAGATGGCTATCAACTAAAAGTTAACAAATCAAGCAAAGATCGTTTCGAAACAAGGTGTACGATTGACAAAATCTGTACGTGGCGTATGATTGCAAAGATGATAAAAGATTGCGAAATGTTTCAAGTTAGGACTTTTATTGATAAAATACATGTTCAAGAACCCAAGTTTTTCCTCACTATAGACAGGCAAACAAAAAGGTGTTGGGTGGTTTTCTGGCTGAGTTAATGTTTTTTAATGACAGGGTATATCGGGGACATGAAATTATGACTGACATAATGCTCGGTTCAAGATTAGTATCTCATATTCTCAATCTTGGAGAGCCAAATGTTATGCCTTGGAATTGTTGAGGGGGTCACCAGAAGCATCGTTTGCCCAACTGCAGGCTTATTGTCACAATTTAAAGCTGAAAAATCTTGGGTCGGTAACTCATATCAAAACAAATAGAGATGGATGCTTTGAGTTGCTGTTTATCGCCATTGGAGTTGCGGTTAGTAAATCAATATAATTTTGTTGACTCATTTTTGTTAGTTACATGCATTTCACATTTAAATGATTATATTTCTTGTGTATATTAGTTTGTAGATTCGTTCGTTTATTACTTGCATGCGCCCAGTTATTATAGTTGACGGAGCACATTTGAAAGGTCGATACCTTAGAGTAAACTTATTAGCAGTAGCCATGGATGCTAACAATAGGATACTGCCAATAGCTTACGGGGTTGACAAATTTGAAACCTCTGATTCATGGGCATGGTTTATGGGGCATCTTAGGAATTGCATAGGTCCTATTAGCAATCTGACAATCATATCCGATAGGGCAAACTTAATTGACAACGCTGTTAGAAGGTGTTTCCCATATGCCTTTCATGGACTTTGTGGTGTTCATTTGTACAGAAATATAAAATCAAGGTCTGTTGGTATAAAAAAATCACAAATGGACATACTGGAATGTTGTAAAAGCTTAACGGGAAGTGGATTTTAATAAGCATATAAATTGTTTAAGACGTGTTTTGCCTCAATGTGCTCAAACACTAGAAGATGTCGGGTTTGAAAGATGGTCAAGAGTACATCAACTTGGAGCAAGATATGGTTTCATGACATCTAATAGTGCAGAATCAATCAACGCTCTAAGTTTTCATTCCCAGAAATTACCCATTACTATGTTAATGGAGTTTTTTCGAGCCTCTATTCAACAGTGGTACTATAAGAAAAGAAACCATGCATGTATTATTTCTTTAAATTCGTAACTTATCATATTTAATATATATTTTACTAAGTATTATTTATTTTAATTTACAGGAACATTGGAACGTCATGTTACACCATAGACTGAAAAAAATAATGAAATGTGTTGTGAAGTCAACGTCATGGAGAGTTGAACCATGTTCAAACACTTTGTTTGAAGTATTGGATAATAACTTAAATGGGCTTATCGATCTAAATGCAAAGACGTGTAGTTGTATAAAATGACAAATATCTAGTTATCTGTGTGGCCATGTTATAAAAGTTACTCTTCATCTAAACCAAGATGATTCAAGCACATACACTATGGATTGCTACACTACAGAAGTATATCGACAGACTTATGCCGAGATTGTCTACCCTATTCCACATCCTTCTGAGTGGGACATACCGGATGACTTACAAACAGTTTTACCACCAGTCATGGAAAGCAGGCTACCTGGCCGACCAAAAAATCACGATCGTATACTGTCTAAGGGTGAAAAGAAGAGGATATCAACATGTAGTCGGTGCAAGGAAAGTGGTCATACAAGGTTGACTTGTGGATCACCAGTGCCATCACAATCATCTTTTCCTCTACCAAAATATGGATCCTCATCAAAATCCAAAGCTCATATGGTGCCAAGCAAAAAGAAATCAAAATCAAAATCTCAATCACAACCGACTTTACCTTTTGGGACTTATTAAATTAGGTGATTTTTAAATGCAAACGTTGTATTATGTGTATTTTATGTGTGAATGCATACATTTTCAGTTAGACATGCATTAGTAACTTGAGTTCGAACATTGCTATGATCTGTTCAGTTGTTATCACTTATCAGATTGTTATCTTTTATCTTTTTCAGTTGTATTTTATGTAGTCAAATATGCAACGTGAAAATCAAATTCGCAACGTAAAAATCGCAATGCGAATTTGACTTTCGCGTTGCGAATTTGATTTTCACAACAATCGCAACGCGAAAATCGCATTACGAAAGTGTTCCTTCAACATATAGCTTTTACCTTCAACATAATGCGGATTGAAAATTAAACAACAAATCAATTAAACATTGTTGTGGGTACATTATTTGAACATTGTTATGGGTACATTATTTGAAAATAATGTTCCAGACTTCATTAGAAATAACCCTTTTTCATCGGATTAATTTCGTTGTTGTGGGTACATTAGTTGAACATTGTTATGTATAAATTTGTTGTGTATGTATATTTTGGTTTGATTATATTGTATGTATATTTTCATTCAGATGGGATGAGTTATGCATAACAAAACAATCTATCTCTTCCATGTGAGTACTTTATTCCCACCATGTGACAAGTGTGACAACCCCATCAACTCACAACTCAGCTTTGAACTCAATCAATATTGTCTTTTAGCTTGATGATTCATAAAGCATGTTACTTGAACAGTATGAATCAATTATGCAATTTCCATGTTCAATTTAACACTGCATTTCAAATTCATTTCATATGTAATTGGAGTTTGAATTTAAATTTCAATTTGAGTTTGAATTTCAATATATATAAATTTCGGCTCCACTATAAATATTAGCCCAAGCCTTTGTTCCATCCAAACAACAACTTACTCAATGGAATAACTTAGCCAATATGCATGTTATCATTGATTATTCCTAATTTCCATGGTTTTTTTCAACTTTAAACGCGAGGAAATCCTGACCATCGTAATTTTTTGTTAACAAGCAGGAATATTGGATATCCGAAGAATGCCTTTCGGATATTATCCATTTTAGCTCACTGAGGTAGGTTAACCCTAAACTAAAACTATCTTAGCTAAACATACTTGATGTAGAAGTAGCTGCAGTTTTAAAATCTCAATGGTGATGCATTTGGTTCTCAAACAGTTAGATCGTCAGAAACGTTTCGGACGAATGATCTGGGTGGTATACGGGAAATGCAAAAAATGGCAACTAAAAATCCCGATAATTGAGGGCTATAACTTGTAATAATAACAGAAATAATAAGTCCAAAATGCTTCCGAGTACCACCGAAATCATAAGTCTGAAATGCTTCCGACGCTTTAAATGTTTGAGAACCAAATAGATCGCATTCGAGATTTTAAATATGCAGCTGCTTCTACATCAGCTATGTTTCTCTCAGATTGTTTCTGTTAACGGTTATTCTATCTTAATGAGCTGGATGAAATGGATAATATTCGGAATGTATTTTTTTTTACATAATTTTATTTATATATATATAATTTTTCAATGATTTCTCTCCCAAATTATAAACTATCAACTTAATAAAGGTATGTTCTTCTCTAAGTTAGTGATGATATATAGTTTATAGCTTGTTTGTTTAGTATATTAATTTACAATTTGTAGAATGAAATCATCTAATGTTGATCATGTTTGGATAGATTTGTGTTTTGGAAGGTCTTGGGAGAATGTTCATATGGTGCCAAGCAAAAGGAAATCAAAATCGTAATAAATCTCAATCACAACCGGCTTCACCTTTTGGGACTTATTAACTTAGGTGATTTTTAAATGCAAACGTTGTATTATGTGTATTTTATGTGTGAATGCATTAGACGTTCATTAGTAAATTGAGTTTGAACATTGTTATGATCTGTTCAGTTGTTATCACTTATCAGATTTTTTGTTACGATTGTTGCGAAAGTCAAATTCGCAACGCAAAAGTCAAATTCGCGTTACGATTGTTGCGAAAGTCAAATAAGAAACGCGAAATCGCAACGTGAAAATTGCAACGCCAATTTGACTTTCGCATTGCAAATTTGACTTTCACGTTGTTTCGCGTTGCAAATTTGACTATCGCAACGCGAAAATCGCAACGCGAATTTAACTTTCGCGTTGCAAAAGTGTACTTTTACCATGTCTTTTTTGCCTTCAACATAATGCAAATTGAAATTTAACAACAAATCAACTTTTACAAATCAATTAAATAAGCAAAAAATAATTCTTATTTACACATCAATTAAACAAATCAATTAAACAAGAAAAAAATAATTCTTATTTCCTCATCAATTAAACAAATCGACTTTTACAAATCAATGTAAATTTCATTTAAACAAGCAAAACAAGTGTACCCCAGACAATTGTTTATGCACAAATACATCAATTTCACGCAGCTCACTTCAGGATTAACCTGCAGAAACCAAACATTTGCTCAAACAACACTTTCTACACATCTAAAACCAACAAACAACAAATTATTGAATTTTAGGTACTTAACCAAACATTTTCAAACAAAAAAAAGAGTATATATGTTAACAACACTTGCTCAAACTTACCAATTGTTTATGCACACTTTCAGCATGCGGATGCAGGTAGGCAACATGTCGCATATATCGCTCGAGCCATAAAATGGCGAAACCACAACCCTACTGTACCTCTATCTCTATCTGTAGGAGGTATAAACTGTTTACTTCCTGTCGTCAAACGTTCCAAGCACATGCATACAAGAGGACCACAATCCCCTCTAGCTCCCTCCGTTTGTTGTGGCACGATATCGTCTCTGATCATTGTAACTTTGAACTTTTTTGGCTTCTTGTTTCCAGAATTAGTCCAATAATCAATCGCGTCCAAGTATTTTTCCAAATGAGCACTCCATCCCTTACAAATAATATCTCTCAAATCAGACAATGGTATGTAATTCAACATGCTGTCATATACTATTGTCTTCAGGGATGGGAGCTGAATCTCGATGAGAAGCTAATGACGACGTTCCAAAAGAGGGATAAATATCTGCAATCATTAATAATTGCGCACATCAAATAAAATTTATGAACACCTTTAAAATATTCAAAAAATAAATACTAACCTTATCGACCTCCCACCACGTATGATAAAGTTTAGCTTTTCCATTACCCAATATATATGAAGAATCTCTCGGATCCTTCAAGTGAGCTATGTGAAAAGACGTCGACATAATAGTCCATCGAGTATTTTTTATTTTCTTTAATTTCCTTATTATTAGAAGACGTGACACCCATGCATCAATATGCTATTTTATAAAAAATATATATATATATATATTAGTGAATTTATTAAAAAATTTAAAAAAAATTAATCAAAATACAATATAAGAAGAATATAAGACTTACCCCCCTTCGAAATAGCCATTATCTTCAACCCCTAATAAAATACCCCACCAAGGCCGATCAAGAAACAAATACATAACATCGTCGAGTTTACATATGTTAGAATAACACCCCTAGCTCCGCTCATGTAGATAAAAATAAACTGCGGTCTTAGCCCAAAGGGTATTATCCGTAATTGTGTCCGGTAGTGTTCCCCTCTCCTGCTGAGGAATGATACTGGCCAGTAACTCATACGAAAGCCAACTCGCATCCATTATATCAGGTACGGGAGGGGGTTTATCAATATGTCGACATATGACGCCATGTGAATCAGGCTCTTGAACGGTTGGAGGGACCTCTTGAACGATGACAGAGGCCTCTTGAACGGTGGGAGGGGCATCTTGAACGATGAAAGGGGCCTCTTGAACGATAGGATGCGCCTCTTGAATGATGACAGGTGAATCGAGCTTCTTCTTATGGAGTCTTGGCACTATTGGGGTGAAAGGAGACGTAATGGCACGTGCATGACGTCTGATGCGTGAACCCCGTCGTGCAAGAAAAACCCGACGTAAAGCATCTACCTTATCAGGCTGCTGAAAATAAATTAATACATAAATCAGTAAATAAATAAATAAATAATGCCGAAAAAAGGTTATTTGCATTTTTAGTATAATATTAAACAAACTTACCTCATTGCGTAGAGCATGAACCTCATTCTATAACGATGAAACAATCTCACGTAGAGCGGCTACCTCATCACGTAAAGTAGATACCTCACCACGTAGTGCACCATTGTCATCGCGTAAAACATCCACCTCACCACGTAAAGACCGTACCTCATAACGCCATGCACCATTGTCTTCACGTAAAGTACCGACCTCATGAGGCAAAGCACCGACCTCATCATGTAACTCCCCTAACTCATCCCGTGGAGGTGGAGAACAGGGAGATAAATGTCGTGGCCTTTTTGCTGGTCGCCTATCATGAGGTGATGGTGGAGAAGAGGCTCGATGATGTGATGGAATAGGTGATGATGGAGGTGGACAAGAGGCTCGATCAGGTGATAGCTCCGGGTGTCGAGCTGTAGAATCGGCCCGATCAGGTTATGGCTCTCGAAGTGGGGGGGTGCTCATCATCCGTCCCATCAAAAAATCGCTTACTAGCTTGCCACCAATCAGTGGCAAGCTCATCCTCTGTGGTTGTCAGCCTCTGTAATGAATAGTTGGTCTCCTAACAATATAAAAGCTCAAACAAAGTTAAACGTGTACTAGTAATAACTTGTTTATATATGGTAATATTTGTGTGTTAACTTACATCATTCATCGTCGTATATGGTAGTAACTCTTCCCAATCCAACAGGCGGATCCTCCTCCAGTTAATTGCCCTAGGAATATCATTTGAATTTTTTATCGCATATGTCCGTATGCTGGGAAAAACCTCAAATATCCAAATCTACAAACAATATAATACACAAACATCAGTAATTGTTAAATAATTAATTATAAATTTGGAAACATTATATAGAAATTCTTACCTTAAAGGCCCAAATAAAGCCTGCCAAAGTGTATTTAGAACCATCACCCCGCAAACTTTTTCGGTCCTCAAAGGCAAACGACAACTTCTTCCAGGTAGCTTTCTATAGATATGAACCCCACGGAAATATGTTCCATGCATTTAGGTCCTCTACCAATAATATTAGGTCCTCGGAAATAGGTTGTCTACCCTCTTTGCCTAAAAAACCGGCATGCAAAAGCAATAAATGGCATACTCGGACAACATCAAGGTCATCCATCCGAATAAAACCATCTTTAACAAATAATCTCTTCAAGTCGTCGACGTGTAAACTCGGCTTGGACTTTGCCAGCTCAGGAAAAACCCAAGATAACCATGATGGGCGGGAGATATGACTAGTGTACCGGGTTACTTCATCGTGTCCGAAGCGTAGACCAGTGATTAAGCAAAAATCCCCCCGCCCAAAACAAGTATACGCCGGAAGAAAATGAAACCATATCTCTTCATCACCACGTTGTATCCTCTCGGGGTAGATCGTTAATCATGGTCTGAAGAAAAAAATGTGTCAACATAGCATCTCCACCCGGATGTTGTACTTTCAGCCATGGCCCAAAGCAAGTATCCTCAAACAATTTTCTTTGTAGAGGTGTAAGCGTCGACGCAATTTTAGTGGCTAGGCTTAATTTATTCCTTAAAGTCAATTGAGCAGAAAAAAATTTCTACAAAAACAATAAACATACCAAGTTAGATATACCAAAAACTACAAATTATACACTATAAACAGACATGATATTAAACAGTGAAAACAAAGCCAAATATGTTTCAAACTAGCACGGTATTCACCCAAGTCATTATTCCATCATAGTTCACAAAATGCATCAGATAACATTCCAGAAGTAAACACTTATATAAACATTTAAAAGGACAACATATATGTTTAGTGCATGTTCAAGGACAACATAAAGAGTAGTAGTTTATTCTTGAAACTTAAATTCGCAACACTATGAAGTTAGTATTTGTCTTTGTTTTTTGGTTGAAGTAATGCAATTCATTCAAGTTTCAATTTGCAGAATAAGAGTAGTTTCTGAAACTTAAATTCACAACGTGAAAATGAAAATCACAACTCAAAAATGAAAATCGTAACGAGAAAACTGCAACGCGAAAATGAAAATCGCAACGCGAAACTAAAATCGCGTTTCGATTTTCATTTTCGTGTTGCGAATTTAAGTTTCAAAAACTATTCTTCTGCAAATTGAAACTTGAATGAATTGCATTTCTTCAACAAAAAGACAAAACAAAAATAAGTATTAACTTCACAGGGTTAAAGATTAAACAGTTTAGCAGTATTGGCAGCAACCGAATGAATTTACTAAGCAATCTCAGTGAAATGGTTAATCTATATATATTGAAATTACCAGTAAATTTATCATCAATATAAGAAAAAATCTAATAATAATACAAAAATTTCAAAATAAAAATAAGAGATTAAAAAAACTAACCCTCAATGGTTGATTTTCCATTTCTGACTATGAATGGTTGTGAGGGTTGCTCTGAGAGATGGAGATAAACGGATTTTGCCGGAGATGGGGACGGATGTCGCCGTAGAAAGTGAGAGATGGAGATGAGATTAAGTTGTGATTTAGGGTTTTACATTATGATTTGCGATAATATTGTTTACATTTGTGTTGCGAAATTAATATTGTGTTTCGAATTCGAAAATAAAATTCACGTTGCGAAAATAAACGCGCTTTGCGAATTTGACTTCTGTATTGCGAATTTGGAAATCGCGTTGCGAAATTGACTTCTGTGTTGCGATTTACAAATTCGCGCTTCCAATTTGGAAACTGGGTTGCGAAATTGGAAAATCGCAACGTGAATTTGGAAAACCGCAATGCGATTTGCATATTCGCGTTGCAAATTTGGAAACTGGATTGCAAAATTGGAGTTCACGTTGCGAATTTGTTGGTCATTTTCGCAAATCCAAAAAAAGTTGGTTAAAATCGTATATTATAAGACAATTTCGGTCACTGAGGTTATTTTCTCTAAAATAAATGTGTAGTGTGATGAAGAGTCCTTTCTATTTTTTTTGTGGTTCTTCATGATTTTGTCTTGATTAATTCAGATCAATCTATGTTACACATTTAGTTTTGGTAGGTGAGTTTCTCAACCGGGATTTTATATATACACAAGACTTCAAACTCAAAACATACTTAAATAATATCAAATTGCTTACCATTTGAATCAATCCATTCATCTTTCCCGCTCTATATTTTTGCAACAAAAGTACGTTGTGTAAACCAAAATGAGAGGATTCAGTGGAGGGAGGAGGTTTTTGAATTACATGTCGGGATGTTCATTTCTGCGGGTAATTAGGTATGTGTGAGCATATATAATGGAGGATTTTTAATTAAATCACCTTTATTATTAAGGAATATTCAAAGGGCATTCACAATTCACATGTTCATGCAATCCCATCTTTGCAGAGTTGGTATCTCCTTGGATTTTGGCCATCCCACTCATAACAACCGGCCGCTACCCTCCATGCTTTCTATATATATATATTTAATCTAAGGATTATAAGGTAATATATGTTCAGAATTTTCTTAGTTAATTGATAATGGATATACATTTTACACATACAGTTGCTCTAATTTAGGACTCCTAAAAAGAACAATATTTCCTTTTACTACTAAAGTTACTTGATGAATTCATCCTCCATTAAAAATTAATCCTAGAATTATATATAAATTTTAATTTAATTTATAATATGATAAACACTCTTTTGAATAGTTTGGGTGATTACAAGTTAACATATGTTCAAAATTGACGTTCAAGTGAACTTATTTATTTCTTTTTTTATTAAGATAAGGTGATTACAAAGTAGTATATGTTCTAAACACTCTTAATCATTTGACAATTAACGTTCAATCACCCTGCTGCAGCCGCTAGTGCTCGAACCCGTGACCTCTAGGAACAACAACGATCCTTTAATCACCGAGGTAAGTAAAACTGTTAACTTCTTCCTATTCTGATGAGTTGTGCTTTTCTTTTTTAATTATATCTATTTATTATAAGTAGCGATGGACCTAGAGAAAGCGCTGGGGCATTCGCCCCCTCCTAGAAATTTCAAATACCTATTGTCGCGGTCGTCTTTCGATTAGGCCCCGAATTGTGCTTCGACTTGGATTAAATGAATTGGAGTCGCCACCAACCATTTAAAACGAATTTAGGTAGGTCAGACACCATCTTACCTGATCTGCGTTGTACAAAAAACGTGTCGGGTTCGGGAGTCGGTTACGATCAAGAAATGATAAGCACCCTTGAATCGCCCTTTCGGTACCATTTAATTCATCGGTTGTCTTAATCACGAAAATCAAAATCAAAATTGAAATTTAAAAATTCAATTTGAATTAATTATCTTTGATCGATTGAAAGTATCCCTAAAAAGTTAAAAGTGTTAGCTTGTAAAACTGAAAATAAACATGAGAAAATAATAATAAAAAATATTAATATAATAATATTAATAAAAATGAATATATATATATATATATATATATATATATATATATAACAATGTAAAAAGAAATAAAAATATTAAAATTAGGAGAAAATGAAAAATATATAAAGTAAATAAATAAAAAATGAAATAAAAAGAATAAGTCAAAAGTTGTTACATCTCCCATGTTTTGCGTGTAGAGAAACTGGATTTGCAATGAAAATGCTCTGCCACTCCTCGTGCTTTTAGATACTGGCTTTGGATCCTCCACGCTTATTTTTTGTCATTTTCTTCTCTTAGTTTTTCCAAATCATTGCCCCTTCATCTGATTTTGGTTCCACGTTTTTCCATGTCCTTTTCTCTTGATGCACGAGTCTATTTATAGTCTAAAGAAACCTATTTTTAGCTCAGATTTAGAGTCCTACTTGGACTCAAAATACTTCGGTTTTAGTGTTTCAATAGGACTCAAATACATTGGTTTATTTTTTGAATCTCACTAAATCAAGGTTATTGAGTACGGGGCCTGAAAAAATAATAAAAATATATTAATAATATATATATATATATATATATATATATATATATATATATATATATATATATATATAATATAATAAAATGTTTTTGTAGACCCGGACAAAAATGGGTGTCTACAGCTGCCCCTCTTTGCACATTTTTGTGTTAACAAGAATAGGGCAAAGATGAAAAAGACAACCAGTTTTTGTCTAGTTCTCTTTGATTTGAGACTTGATAGTGTTTGTTGTGATACTAAGTCTATCCATTGGGCACGATATCCTTCTCCTTGAAGTTCAAATCGTGGGGAATCGGAAAGTGACTCTTTGTTGCCAATCTTGGTCGACCTTGGTCTTCTTCTCGATTTAGAGACCTGGGTGTAAAAATTTGATTGGAAAGTAGTTCCTTGTTGATTCAACGTGGTTGATACGCCCTCGAACTGAATGGAATCGAACTCGAAGGTCTTTGGCATATAGCCCTTCTTGCCTTGAGTTATGCTGCAAATGATGGTGCCTTTGAGCTGAGTGGAGTCGAACTTGAAGGTCTTTGTTGACAGATAACCCTTCTAGCCTTGAGTTATGCCGTAAATGATGTGCCCTCGAAGCTGAGTGTAATCGAACTCTAGGGTCTTTGGCATATAGCCCTTCTCGACTTAAGTTATGCTACAAATGATGTGCCTTGGAGATGAGCGTAGTCGAACTCGAAGGTCTTTGGTTGGCAGATAACCCTTCTCGACTTAAGTTATGCTATAAATGATATGCCTTGGAGCTGAGTATAGTCAAACTCGAAGGTCTTTTGGTCACAGATAACCCTTATAGCCTTGAGTTATGTTGTAAATGATGTGCCCTCGAAGCTGAGTGTAATCGAACTCGAGGGTCTTTGGCAGATAGCCCTTCTCGACTTAAGCTATGCTGCAAATGATGTGTCTTGGTGCTGAGCGTAGTCGAACTCGAAGGTCTTTGGTTGGCAGATAATCCTTCTCGACTTAAGTTATGTTGCAAATGATATGTCTTAGAGCTGAGCGTAGTCGAACTCGAAGGTCTTTTGGTCACAGATAACCCTTCTAGCCTTGAGTTATGCTGTAAATGATGTGCCCTCGAAGCTGAGTGTAATCGAACTCAAGGGTCTTCAGTTGGTAGATAACCATTCTTGACTTAAGTTATACTGCCAATGATGTGCCTTGGAGCTGAGCGTAGTCGAATTCGAAGACCTTTGGTGGGCACGATTCCCTTCGTCGTGAAGTTGAAACCGTGAATGGCCCCTTCGTTGTGAAGTTGAGCCTCGAATTGGATATCCTTCTTCGTGAAGTTGAAATCCAAATATTTGTGATGTTTCGAGACCAATATCCTTCGCCGTGAAGTTGAAATTGACTCTGAAACTGGAAAGTTATTTGTTGATAGCAAGTCGCCCCTTCGCTGTGAAGTTGAGCTTGCGATGTCTCGAGTCCAATATCCTTCGCTGTGAAGTTGAAATTGACTCTGAATGAAACTGAAAAGTTGATTGTTGACAGTCAGTCACCCCTTCACTGTGAAATTGAGCTTGTGTTGTCTCGAGTCCAATATCCTTCACTGTGAAGTTGAAATTGACTCTAAATGAAATTGAAAAGTTATTTGTTGACAGTCAGTCGCCCCTTCACTGTGAAGTTGAGCTTGTGTTGTCTCGAGTCCAATATCATTCGCTGTGAAGTTGAAATTGACTCTGAATGAAACTGAAAAGTTGTTTGTTGACAGTCAGTCGCCCTTTCACTGTGAAGTTGAGCTTGTGTTGTCTCGAGTCCAATATCCTTCGGTGTGAAGTTGAAATTGACTCTGAATGAAATTGAAAAGCTGTTTGTTGGCAGTCAGTCGCCCCTTCGCTGTGAAGTTGAGCTTGTGTTATCTCAATTCCAATATCATTCGTTGTGAAATTGAAATTGACTCTGAATGAAACTGAAAAGTTTTTTGTTGACAGTCAGCCGCCCCTTCGCTGTGAAGTTGAGCTTGTGTTGTCTCGAGTCCAATATCCTTCGCTGTGAAGTTAAAATTGACTCTGAATGAAACTGAAAAATTGTTTGTTGACAGTCAGTCGCCCCTTCACTGTGAAGTTGAGCTTGTGTTGTCTCGAGTCCAATATCATTCGTTGTGAAGTTAAAATTGACTCTGAATGAAGTTGAAAAGTTGTTTGTTGACAGTCAGTCGCCCCTTCGCTGTGAAGTTGAGCTTGTGTTGTCTCGAGTACAATATCATTCGTTGTGAAGTTGAAATTGACTCTGAATGAAACTGAAAAGTTATTTGTTGACCGTCAGTCACCCCTTCGCTGTGAAGTGGAGCAACCACCATCAATTTTTGAATGCACTTTTTGAATCGATTATCTTTCATCTTGAAGTTGAAATTTGACTCTAAAAGCTGTAAAAAAATATGTGTGCTAAAAATTATAAATATGATGCTCTTAAGTGTGTCTAAGATGCATGCAACATGAATTAATTTTGTTTTATCTCTTGGATAGAGCCTCATTTTTGTCTGTTGGTCTTGACATTGGAATCGACCATGCCCCATTTCAAGCTTTGGTTTTACAGACCTTTCATATTTGAGACTGTCATATTTGAAAATGTTTTTCTCTTTTTTCTTGTTTTAGGAGGGAAAATGATAAAAATACTGTAAAATATTGTTCGTAATTGAATCAAATTATAAACATAAGTTCAAAGTATATCAAAGGAATCAATAGCTCTTTTAATGCTTTCAGAGTTACAGCTCTTTAACAAATGTTCAAATGGATGAGTTGGTTTTAGGTTAACCTAAGGTTTCAACCATAAAAGGGGTTATTTTTTTGTTATTACAACGTGCTTTTTTTTGGTTTGGCATTTTAATTAGGTGTGGAAAAAATGACGCAACTAGCATGATCAATTACTAGGCCTTTTATTTCGATCCTCTGAAATCTTGCATTTGTTCAAGCCTCGTAAGCTCCTCTAACAAAGGTAGTGCAGAAATATCGGTCTAAAAATGAAATTCCTGAGTGCTCGTGTGAAGTTGACTATAACAGGTGTTCTTTAACTCCCTTAGTTCATCATTACCGAAAATTTCTTGCTTAGATAAATTTGATTTAATTTGCCGTTATCTGGCTAGTTGAATCCATAAAGTCGGGGCATTTAACCAATTGCTTTTGAGGGATAACTTAACATTATAATCAGTTTTATCAAGTTAACTGAAGGGTTCATCTCATCACAAAGTCTTCGGCCTGATAAAAGCAGTGGAGCAAACACCGAATAGGTGTCCGAGCAATGTCATGGTTTGAATGCAATCTATTCATAAAGCCAGAGCTTTTGAGTTTCCTCTGTAACCAATTGCCTTAGTGGAATAGCTCAGCTTTACGGATTTAATTTCTTAAGATTGTGAAGAAGAACCTGTTATAGTCTAGGTGTTTGTTGAAAGTCAAAAATTTCATCTTTAGAGTTCAATTTCCAAGCAATTGACCTAAACTAGATTCACCTGACTCTTTCATTTGTAAAGATCATTATCGTCATTGAACGTCTTAAATAAAAAGCATAGTAATGTCATATGAAAAAGGATGCCCCATGTTGTTCGTACCTTATGAAAGGAAAATGTTATATCGATTAATTGCAAGAGCAGGGTATAGTGTTTAAGTGTATATTCTGGGTAAGATCCAAGTCCTTGGTTTTATTGGCTTTTAATCGTGTTACTTTGTCAAAGATCTGTAACTGAATCATTTGCAGAGTTTTTTAATTCAGATGATATTCAAAGAATTGCAAGTTTGCAAATGTGATTCATTGCTTAACGTCTTTAAAGTAACATAAATTTATTTAAAAGTCCTTACAAAAACTTGAGAAAAAAATGAAAAACAAATTCAAACAGAATGTCTCAAATGATGAAATGATCTTCCTCACTTGGATGCCCCCAAGTTGTTGAAGTCGATCCATTTCTGGTTACGCATCTTCTGCACGACTCTCTTGAATGCTTAACAATTCTCAATTGTCTGCCACGTGACACCGTCGTGATATTCACAATGAGCATTCTTGTCATACCACTTGGGGTATAGGGACTTCATGGTTTCCACCAGGTATAGTGACACTATATGGGTGTCAAGAAATTGCTGGTAAAGCTCTTTATAGGTCCTGGAAATAGAATCAAAATGTTCTTATTTTTTATGAGACATGTGAATGTAATAAAAAAGAAAAATAATGCGAAATATGCAGGAATGCATGATGCATGCAATGTTCGAGGCATTGATCAAAAAATGTGTCTGTTATTAGAAATAATCCTTATTGGAGGCAAAAGTGTTTTATCTTTTAAGAGACAAAAATATCCTGAGAGCTTCTGACATGTTGACTAGTCTTCTGCCTTCGTCTGTCACCGGTTGAATAACCTGTCGAACCGCTCTGGCTTCTCTGGATGAACCGTGCAAATGTTGAGTTACTTTTTTTACTGGCCCAAGAAGTCTCGAATGACTGCATCTCTGGTATTTATCTTTTGTTGAACCTGTTCCCAACGAATACATCATTGGAGCCATAAATTGATAGGAACTATGTAAAGTTCATTTGTCTGTTTCTTGAATTCGTCAGCTAGGGTCTCCAATTTCAGCTATTGTTTTGTCATTGTTGTCTTTGAAGGGACTCCCTTCATCTTGCCCCTACAACCTCTGCCAGTCAGTTCTTCAAAGATAGATTTTCATTGTGCTTGATGTAGATCCGATTCATTATGAGTCCTTTATAATGCAGTAGAGTGATACACTCTTTAATTGTGGGCACCACGTCTTCTGGATTGAATGCGACACATAGTCGCCTTATAGATTGTCCTATGTATTTTCATCTCTTGTATTACAACCCCTTTGTCCATTAATGCAGATTATTCATGTTTAACAAACACATTTTTTATGGATCAACACCTCTTTTAAATGATGCAGGTGATGAAAATAAAAGAAAAGAAAATGAAAATGAAAAGAGTTAGTGAGGTGAAAATAATAAAAAATAATCATGAAAAATAAAAATCCTACCCCACATGATGTTTACCCCATATGCTTTAATTCCTACCCGGACATGATCTCTGTCCCGCATGCTAATATCAAACAAATTCTAACCGCATATTTGTCTATTTGGCATGCTTTGAACATAAAGTAAGGCAGGAAACAAAGCAGCCTAGGGTTTGGAATGAGGTTTTGGGGTGGGCTCTAATTCCCTGTACTCTCCCGGTTTAGGTTCTAAAAAAGGTAATTGAGTTCTCCTTGCTGGTTCCCCCTTGGGCTTGTCAAACCCTTAGTCCTAAACCCATCACAAGCTTATGTGGACTAAGTTAAACTCGAGAGGATACATTCCCTTATGCCCATACAGAGAATAAATTCACACGAAGACATAAGGTATATGAATCCCGAAAGTTACTTGCTAGGCCCATACGGAGAATAAATTCCCACGAAGGCGTCTCTTTCGCCCCCACTTAAAAGGTTTCGGAGCTCGGGTATAGAGCTAGAGATGACAATTTTGAAAAATATTTGAAATCATTAAAAAAACGTTAGTACAACTATTTATTTGAAAAAATAATCAAAGATAAATAATAAGAATCGAATAAATAAATTAAAATTTAAACTTGTAATTTTCGCTAAAAAAGACAACCGGAAATTAATTTCGACCTGACTCACTTACCTGTCCCCAACAGAGTCACCAAGCTATCGCGACCGTCTTTCGATTGGGCCCCGAATTAGGCTTCGACTTGGATTAAATGAATTGGAGTCGCCACCGACCATTTAAAACGAATTTAGGTAGGTCGGACATCATCTTACCTAATCTGCGTTTACCACAAACGTGTCGGGTTTGAGAGTAGGTTACGGTCAAAGAAGGATTAGCACCCCTGAACCGCCCTTTTGGTACCAATTAATTCATCGGTTGTCTTAATCGCGAAAATCAAAATCAAAATTAAAATTTAAAAATTCAATTTGAATTAATTATCTTTGATCGATTAAAAGTATCCCTAAAAAGTCAAAAGTGTTGGATTGTAAAAATAAAAATAAACATGAGAAAATAATAATAAAAAATATTAATATAATAATATTAATAAAAATGAAAAAATAAATATATATATATATATAACAATGTAAAAAGAAATAAAAAAATATTAAAATTAGGAGAAAATGAAAAATATATATAAAGTAAATAAATAAATAAAATGAAATAAAAAGAATAAGTCAAAAGTTGTTACATCTCCATTTTGTTGCGTGTAGAGAAACTGGATTTGTAATGAAAATACTCTGCCACTCCTCGTGCATTTAGATACTGGTTTTGGATCCCCCACGCTTATTTTTTGTCATTTTCTTCCTTCAGTTTTTCCAAATCGTTGCCCCTTCATCTGATTTTGATTCTACATTTTTCTCTGTGTCATTTCCTCTTGATGCATGAGTCTATTTATAGTCTAAAGAAACCTATTTTTAGCTCAGATTTAGAGTCCTATTTGGACTCAAAATGCTTCGGTTTTAATGTTTTAATAGGACTCAAATACGTTGATTTTGGTGTTTCAATAGGACTCAAATACATTGGTTTATTTTCTGAATCTCACTAAATCGAGGTTGTTGAGTGTGGGGCCTGCAAAAATAATAAAAATATAATAATAATAATAATAATAAATAAATATATATATATATATAATAAAATAAAATATTTTTGTAGACCTGGATAAAAACAGGTGTCTACACCTATGTATTTTAATTTTTTTTTGTATTTTCTATTGAGAATATGTTTTCACCCCCTAAAATTTTATAAATTCGTTCTATCCTTTAAAAATTTATAAATTCACCTACTATAACATAATATCATATATCTATCCCTAATTATAAGTGTAACACCCATAATATTTGTGATGTTATAATTCAGTAGATGATATTATCGAGTTTAATAAAATTTTAAAATATGAATTTCATATTTATTAATTTAATATATTTGATCGTAATTAATTCAAATAGACCTTAATTATCAAATGAATTAATTAATCTTTCTGGTGAGAGAGTGAGAGATGAAGGAAAAAGGGGGTGATTCTGCTATGCGGCGTCTAAAAAACGGTTAAAAAACGGCGTGACCTGTTAAACAAGTATATTTAAACCGGTAACATTGCAAATTTACCTATTACATTATAATTATCGGCTTTGATGTTTTTGGGATTGATACAATTTTAAATGTATCGACACTTTATGTGTGCACCTCGTTGTGCTTTCATTTTGGGAAAAAAGTATCGACACGTATTTAAAGAGTGTCGATACATAATGGAAACCTATTTGCTAATTAACCAATATATTTTTACCGGTTACATTGTAAATTTACCTGTTACATAATAATTATCGATTTCGATGTTTTTTGAATCGATAATTTTCATAAATGCATCGACACTTATGTGTGCACCAGTTTGAGTTCTTCGATCATAAGTTTATTCTTTAAGAAACTATAACTGGCCTAATTTTATCATATGTAGATAATAAGAGTATATCATAAGTTTGCGTTGAGAGATGTTTGTTTCTGGGTTTTTGCTCTTTGAGAAACTGATAACATGGTGGGTTTCCCAATGTTATTCTTTTGTTACTGCAAAGTTTTTGTTATTTTCTTATTGGGTTTTACTTAAAATATCCAACTTTTTGTACTAAAAAATGAAAATTATGAAATAAAAATGATCACACAAATACACTTTTTTACTACCGATTTTGTCATTTCGAGATCGATTTTGTCATATTTTTACCTATTATATTGTTATGGATCGATACATTTTTATAAAGTATCGACACTTTATTGGCGCTATAACTTCTTTTCTTTTAAATTCCAAAAGTGTCGATACTTATAATAGAGTATCGACACTATCAACATATCCGGTAGCTCTTTACCGGTTTTGTCATTTCGAGACCGGTTTTGTCATATTTTTACCTGTTATATTGTTATGGATCGATACATTTTTATAAAGTATCGACACTTTATTAGTGTTATAACTTCTTCTCTTTTAAATTCCAAAAGTGTCGATACTTATAATAAAGTATCGACACTATCAACATATCCGGTAGCGCTTTACCTGTTTTGTTATTTATAGACCGATTTTGTCATTTTTTTTACATGTTTTATTGTTATGGATCGATACATTTTTATAAAGTATCGACACTATCAACATATCCGGTAGCGCTTTACCTGTTTTGTCATTTATAGACCAATTTTGTTATTTTTTTACCTGTTATATTGTTATGGATCGATACATTTTTATAAAGTATCGGCATTTTCAATATATCTGGTAGCGCTTTACCTGTTTTGTCATTTATAGACCGGTTTTGTCATTTTTTTACCTGTTATATTGTTATGGATCGATACATTTTTATAAAGTATCGACACTTTCAATATCTTTACCTGTTTTGTCATTTATAGACCGGTTTTGTCATTTTTTTTACCTGTTATATTGTTATGGATAGATACATTTTTATAAAGTATCGACACTTTCAATATATCCAGTAGCGCTTTACATGTTTTGTCATTTATTGACCGGTTTTATCATTTTTTTTACTTGTTATATTGTTATAGATCAATATATTTTTATAAAGTATCGACACAAACCAACAAGTTAAGTTTGCCGGTTGTCAAATTTTTTAATATTTCTTCATGATTTCCACTTATTACATTATTATTACTCGATATTTCCGATAGCGCTAAACTGAATTTGTCAAATATCTTTTAATGTATCCGGTAACGCCATATATTACCCTATCGCCTTTCCGGTGACAATCCCAAGGAAAAAGGGCATATGGAAAAGAGAGAGAGTGGGAAGGCAAACGGTAGAAACCCTCATCGGAGTTATCAACCAAACATCATTAATCGTCGCCGTTTAGGGTTTGCAGTGTTTGTAGACAACGTTAGCAAAAGGATTCATCCAACGACTTTAAAGGAAGCCTTTCAGGTATATCAAATCATATTAGATTTTTTGTGGCTTTCTGTTGTGAAGCAATAGTAGTTATGCCAATTCAGCACACCCATCAACCATTGACGAGTCAATATCAAACGATGAGGAAGAATACACGTGAGAGAAAGCATCTCCAAAGCCTTGTTGGTTGCGATTGCCAGCTGTTAAATACATCATAGAATAGAAGGAATGGCATAAATATTGTTACAACATGTGAATCCCTCTGCATTTTCTAATTATTCTCTTTTCCTCTTTGTTACTGTACTTCTCTTGTTCTTCAATGAAAATACAGCTCTATAACTTGTAATTCGTATCAATGAGTTATTGAGTTCATAACATTGGTTCTTTCATTGAGAGTCGAAAGAAATAATGACACTGATTTATATTGGGTTACTCAAATTTGATGGCAGAAATCATGAATTATGGATTTCTCAGACTGCATAATACTTCAAGTTCTACCAAATAGAGGATAATCTTCGAATTACCATGGCTGCTTATTACTTTGAAGGAATAGCTAGTCGAGGTATCTATGGATTAAGCGGTATCAACAACTATCATGTTGGGAAAATTTTCACCAAAGCGATGATGTCAAGATTTCAATGCAATACTCGAGACAACCTAAGCACAATGGTCTCGTACGTGTTTGATAAATTGCCAATACCAATAAATATTGGTTAAATTCGAGACACTTGATGTAAATTCGAGCAAGGAGGTTGTGCAACAAATGACTTTGTTTTGGTTAAGTTAATCCCATATCGGCAGGTACCACTTAGCTTTCTTTGCTTTTGGATTTACACGAACAATTATTTGAATTTTCTTGTGCATTCCTTCAATGCTATTGGGATAGATATTGTCCTTAATGAACTCGTTGAAGTAAGAGTGGAACCTCTCAAGCTTGTCTTTTATCAAAGCCCTCGTGTCTACAACATGGCCTCCATAAATGTATTTGCAATGAATTGCGGGATCAAGTTGTTTAATGAATTTCCTAGCTTTCTTGTCTATGTTAAAAGCGGTGGAGAGAGATTATTTCCTGACTGGTACAAGAAAAAAGGATTCAATTGATCCTCAACACTAAAATGATGAATGTAGATCTTTCACGACCCAATCTTCCTGTCGAGCTCAAGCTAATCTTGCAGCAGCATCAGCGCCCTTTGGGGAAGGATTCGAAAATCATGATCACTGAGATGGTGGCTTTCGTGGCTTTCGTGGGACATTCTGGTGAGAAATACGCCGATTTGTTGTCTTAGTACATGAGTTACAAGGTTTTCGGTTCTTGTCCCGATGACTGGAACTTTGCTCAGAACCTAAGCTTGAAAGAATGTGAGACTTTGCCGAGAATGAAAGGTTTGGCTAAGATTGTTCCTAAACCAGATTTCTCTTTTTTACCTGCTTCTCTATGGAAACTTGTTACTTACAGGATCGTTGCTTGGAGTGGCCTAGGTTGCAAGAATTTTTATTGATTGAATAGTAAGAAATTGAGTAGAGATTCTGTTGGTTATTTTGAATTGGTTAATGGGTATGAGACTCATGGATATGTTAAGTCTAGAAGGCTAGAAGCAAGACAAATTTTCTCACCGATGAAGATTTAGCTATGGGGAATGGTAGGATCCAAATCGGATTTGATATAAAAGGCGACTCTACGACTTTTGCTGCTAGAATGGTCGAGAGGTACAAAAAGCTCAAATATACATTTTTCAAACAAAGCATTCCATGGAAAATTCAAGTCCAACATCTTCTTCGAACCTTGAGGACAAGGTTCCTTTTGAAAGAGGGGTATTGTTGAGATTCAATAGTAGTTATGCCAATTCATAACACCCATCAACCATTGACGAGTCAACATCAAACGGTGAGGAAGAATACATGTGAGAGAAGACATCTCCAAAGCCTTGTTGGTTACGATTGCTAGCTGTTAAATACATCATCGGATAGAGGGAATGGCATGAATATTGTTACAACATGTGAATCTCTTTTCTAATTCTTCTCTTCTATTTCCCCTTCTATCTTCTTTGTTATTGTACTTCTCTTGCTCTTCAATGAAAATACAGATTTAGCACTTGCAATTCATATCAATGAGTTATTGAGTTCATAGCACTTTCAATATTAGTTTGAGACGAAGAGCCAAGGCTACTACTTTCACGTTCGTAAAGTTCAAAAGTGAATTAGAAGCCCCAGAAAAAAATCCAAAAAGGCAATGGAAAACTTATGGATGGTTTTAAGATTAGGTCATTCCGAGACGAGTAAAGTTCAAATATTCAAACAACACATATCATGGACCTAACAGATCGTAAGCGGATTAACTTGGTAGTGAGAGATTCAAGTTCATATAAGGACTATTTGTTGGGTGCACCATGAGTACTTTTGGAAGAATCCCAATCATTTTCTAATTCAAAGCAGGAAGAGGAGACTAACATTGTTTCTAATGAATCAAAGATCGAAGTCGTAGTGGTCAAAGGCATGGGTTATAATCAGCCAGCATCTGAAAGGTATAAATGAATTTCGATTCTGAAATCCAAACTGACATGGGGGGACTGTTGTTTAATTGGAAAATCAAATCAATGTATAACGTGGAGTTAATTCAAGATGCGTTGAAGTCTGAAAATATAGAAGCAAAGGTATGTCCGCGCCATGGGTTGCTCGTGGTCATTCATGTTTTCCATTGAAAGACATGCTTAGCTATGGTTACGAAGGGAAGAGATGCTTATCGTAACTGGCCCTTCGGGGACAAAGCGGATGGAGGTTTTTCTTTTAAAATATTTGTGAAATATTAGGAGTCGCCACCAATTATTTTTAAGGTGTAATTGGAACATCTAGAATTAGGTAATTTTGATAAAACATCTTTTAATAAAAAATACCAAATTTTGTCTACGAAAACAAAAAATCGGGTACGATAGTCAATTACGCATGGGGAAGGATTAACACCCCACAACACCCAAAATTGATACCTAGTCGATTACCCTATATTTTAAAATTAGAAATTTTGAGTTTGAGGTATTGTTTAATTTAAAATTCATTATGGATGCCAATTTTAAAGACCAATAACGACCACCCTTGGACATTTATGCGAAATATGCGTTATCAATCCCAATAAATAAACATTGCCTCGGTAATTTAAAAAAACATGAGGGTTTTGAAAAGGATGTCCACTTACTTCGGGAATTACCAATAGTCACCCCCTGAGTATAATGCAGATGATACACTATTAGCTCCTTAGTAAATGAACATTGCTTTAGTTTTGAAATCGAAATGCAATCAAACAGTCAATTTATTGAACCTAATTAAACCAAGTGATTAATTAAGGCTTCTTCTAACCTAAAGTGTCAAATTATGTAATTTAAAGAACCTAGAAGACTAAACCTAGAAATGGAGACTCTAATATTAACAACAACAACAAAACAACAACAATAACAAAACCCTATTCCCATATGCAATAGGGTAAGGGGGAGGTAGGATAGTAGGCTGTCCCTAATGCATGGTTGAGAGAAGCTTCCGTGAAAGACCTCCGACAGTCAAAAAATTAAAATAAAGATAAAATGCAATGCATGTATAAATTAATAAAGAAATACATAGTTGAATAGTTTTCATATGCAGTCTTCATATGCGCGATTTTACTGGGAATTACTCCCTGCAAATAAATCCCTGCGTAAAAATCTCTGCATATTAACCCTATTTGATTTTTAACTAGTTATTGAATTCAATAATCGAAATGGTCACTTAGGCATTAAGGCGAGGGTCAAATCAAATTATTCCCTAAACTAAGGGACTAATAGTGAAATTAAGCATGAAATGGAGGCTCCAATATTAATCCTAATTAATTATTGAATCAAATAATCAACATGGTCTTTTAGGCAGTAAGGCGAGGGCCAAATCGAATTATTCCCTAAATTAAAGAAAGTTCAAGGATTAATTTCAAGGAGTTATAAAGTTTGGGGACTAGTTCCAAAAGAAGTACTAATTATAGACTAATTTAAAAGAATCTAAACCTAATAGTGCCAATATGCTGGGGCTAAAATACAATTAACTAAAACATATTCAAATTAAACTAATCAAGCATGAAAATGACTAATTCAAAAATAAAAGGAAATAATAGGCCCAAATTAGAAAAAAAATGCAGAAGGATACAAAAGCAAAGAATAGCAACTTTAGAGGGACTAAAAACTAAATTTCACTTGTTTCACCATAACAGTTTAGCAATATATATAAAAAAAGAAATACCTAATTTAGAACTCTAACTTGCAACAAAATAACAAACATCAAGGATTTCAATGACTAAATCAAACTAAAAGAAACTTACATGCCGAAAATCGAATTAATAAAAGAGCACTTAGTGACCTAATCTTAAAAACACAATGAGTTCTAAGGACATAAGGCAAATTTTCCTATTTTTTAAAGATAACATAAATCTAGAAAATCATTCAAGTAGGGTTGTACATTCAATTTGAAGAAAAAAAAATAAAGAAAACATGGGACCTTTTTGCCAAAACACGCTTAGAGTATAGTGACCCAAAAGCAATTATTCCATAAGCGTTTATATAAAAGCAACCTTTTTGGCCAAATCTGGAAAAAACCAAAACCCTAGCCATTTTCACTCCTCTCTTTGTTTTCCTCTCCCACATTGCATTCATCTCTGCTCGGCCGAGAGCCACTGAACCCCTTTGAAACTCAGATTTCGACCACCGTGTACGACGGTGAGCGAACTCAAAATCAAACATAAAACCACCTAAACCCTTTATTTTGACCTCCTAAACATAGATCTGACCCTATATCTTACAAACCAAGTCTCCTGAACCATGAATCCTTTTTGGTTTTTTGACTTCAAAATTTTCATTTAGCAGACTAGATAAAATTTGGTGTTTTTTTTCTTTGCTCTATCCACGTTCTACAACAATGTGCAAAGAGAGGTACAACTGGGACAGTTGTAGACACCAATTTTTTATTAAGCTTAAATATAAATTAGTTCAAAAGTTAAAAGTCCATATTACAAAATAAAACCATAACCAAAAATTTACCCAGAACCGATTCAACCCAACTACAAACCCCAACACCAAACTCAAACTAAAAAGAAAAATCAGCAGGGTCGTGTGCACAAACCCAAGCCAATTAAGGTTTTATGTTTAACCTATTTGCACCAAACCAAATCTCAGCATTAGATCACCTTGCAGCCGACGGTCCAGATCTCAATGATCTAGGCTTTTGGAACCCTAGTAGAAACTTCAGTCGCGCTATCGACTCGCTTTCCACATCAGATTACCATAACAGTGGTCTCCAAATGTCCTAGCAAGATACGGGTTCACCTCTAACAGTCCCCAATAGAAATGAGAGCCTACAGTCAGCACCAATCGAGTCTTTCCTCCCCACCAGCAGCCACATAGACAAAAAAGAAACACAAATTAGAAAATGAAGACTTTTATTGTTGTAACCTTGTGAAAACAGGTTTAAAACCCAAAACAAATTTCTTGTTATGGGATTTGGAAAAAAATCAAAAAGAAAAAGAAGCATTTCAAAGTTTACTCACACATTTTCTTGGACTTTTTAGTTTTGTTTTCTTAAGATGTATGTGTGTTGAGGGGAGGGAATCGAAAAAGAAACATAAAAGATGGATTTTTTAGGTTATTACCTTGTCGATAAAGTACCTCATCTGAGTACGGTCACTGGGTTAGAGTGTTAGGGAGGAGAAATCAAAGCTATCATGGGGCTTAGGGTTCATGCATATTGTTCTAAGGGGTTGTTTGGGTTTATGTTAAGGAACCCGACCACTGCGGATGGTGGTCAGAGTTTACTTCGAAGCTATTTCATGGTCGGGTAGGGTATCTTAAGATTCGTTCAAAGGGGAAATATGGGTTTATGAGAGGAAACGGGGGGTTTAGGTTCGATAAGGGTAAGTTTTAACATCTCCAGTGGTTGATGGAGGTGGCCATGGCTCGAATCTAACCGACATACGACACGACGGTGGTTTCGAGCCCCGTATAGTGGGAGAGTTTTCTCCAAATAGGAGGTAGAGCATTTGTCTTAGGTTACATTTTAACCAAATTACGCAAAAGTTAGGGCGTTTTTCTCGAAAAATCATCTTTTTAATTTAATATTCCCGATCAGGCACCCTTCAGACTATATTTCCTGATCTAACACCCTTTACAGTAAGGCGCGCCCCCTGCAGCGCGCTATACGCTGATTTAGCGCCACGTGGGGTAAGGCATGCCCCCTGCGGTGCGCCTTATGCTGACATGGATACACGTGTGTATGGCGCGGGGCAGGGGCCGCACCATAGGTCACGTCTGCGCTATTCAATTATCTAAATTATCAAACATGCATAATGCAAGGCGCGGTGCAAGGACTGCGTCTTGCATTATTTTCCTAGACTTATCGGCTTTAAGGCATCCTCTCTCGGCTATAAATAGCCGTCTCCCATAAAATCTCTCACCAACAATCCTTTGAATCAGTAAATAACATCCGACAATCATCTCATATTTGATTCAGAAGTTTGCTCGATCTTTCGTTATAATGTAATTTTGTTATAATATATATTTTATAGTTATATATGATTATTTGAAAAAATATTATACTAATTATTTTCAATTAATTTCTGTGTTTGTAGAATTAGAAAGTGGGAGCATACGTAGAAATATTTTTACGGTGCATGTAATAATATAAAATTATATTATTTAAATTATTTACGTTTATGTGTAAAAAATTTATTCTGTTATATTTTTGGTCATATATTATTTATTTAATCAGGTTTGTTTCATTTGTTTTTTTTGCATATATAATATTGTTGCACTTTTAAACTCTAAGAATGACGCAACTTTCAGCTATTGTTTATTATGATGGAGAAATTTGAGAAGATGAAACTGGCGTTGTTTTCGTATCAAATGAGCATGTTAAAATATCATTCAAGAGAAACATAACTCTGAGGAGCTGATAATGAAGATTTCGAGGAAGGTTGAAGGTTCATGTTGGAAGTAGAAAAAGAATGTCGTCGTTGCAGTACAGATTTCCAACATCATTGTTGCCATTAATTTATACAGCGTTCAAACTATCGAACAATGATGATGTTGAAATGATGGCTGATTCTCAAAGTAATTATTCAGACGGCGATATTGAGATGTATGCAAAGTTTGTTCAAGTGCGTGTTGTTCGGGGTCAGCCATTAAGCTCACACTATGGGCTGGCTGAACAAGTTGATCAAGTTGACAGCCCTACTACAGTAATGTGTAATGATTTTAATGCCATAATGAGAAATCCACATCATGGTACCGGTACATCAACTTCAATGGGGAGACATTCATCCGCAACTCCTTACGATATGTACTAAGGTGGGTCCACGAATAATCTATATGGAAACATCACGTCCAGTTCTAGGGGAAGGCATTCATCTGTAAATTTCTTTGACCTTAATATGGAGATGTCATCGACGCAACAATCTGTGCAGTTTCCATTTGACACGATGGCTTCAAGCTCCAAGGGGAGGCATTCGACTACGAACTTTTTCGATCTCAATCCAGATATGCCTTCTAGTTCAAGGGGAAGGCGTGCCAATAGTAGGTTCTTCGAACTAAATGTGGAGAGCATGGAGGAACCATCATCTCCACCAGAAGAATCGCTTCGTGAGCCTGGTGCGAATGGTGCTGAGACTGGACTATTCATTCACCCAGAATCACCGTAATTCAACTCTGATGGTGATGATGATGTAGATGAAGTTCCAGCAAATGTGGCATAAACTGACCCTCCAACACACATGTATGAAGCTGATTATGATGCAATATACGGGCCAGAATTTGCGGATATGCCTCATCTCGGTTACTATGGATATTACTCATCAATAAATAATGGTGAGTTATCTTTAGGCATAGAGTTTTCAAGCAAGGAACAAGCGATGATGGCTATCAAAAATTACAATATCCGTAATTCTGTTCATTGCAGAGTCGACCGCTCCACGACCAAAAAATATGTATGCTACTGTGCCCGACGCAAAAATGGATGCAATTGGATGGTTCATGTATCGAAGTGGAAGAGGAAAAACAACAGATGAGAACTAACAGTATACAACGGTCCTCACACATGTTGTGCTGGAGGGGTCAACCAAGATCATCCCAACTTGGACTCTGAAGTGATATGCCAAGTCATCATGCCCATGGTAAAAGCAAGCTCTCATATAGATGTTGCAGTGTTGATTTCAGCTATACAATCTTAGTAAGGGTACAATGTCTCATATAAAAAAAGCTTGGTTGACAAAACAAAATGTCATTGTCAAACTTCATGGCGAATGAGATGCATCTTACAACGAACTTCCAGGTTGGTTTACGCTGGTGCGAACGTTGAATCCTGAGACAATTGTGGACTTCGAAACCTCCTATATATACCATAATGATCGAGTTCTACGCGATCGATGCTAATTATATCGGGTTTTTTGGACTTACCCACAGTGCGTTAATGCTGTCAAATACTGTAAGCCTGTGGTCCAGATCGACGGGACTTTCTTGTATGGAAAATACAATCAAGTTTTATTATTGGCAGGTGTCCAAAATAGCAATCGCAACATTCTTCCAGTTGCTTTTACTCTTGTCGAAGGAGAAGATACAGATTCTTGGGCTTTTTTCCTCTGAAACTTACGTGCACATGTTATCATGAGGGAGAAAATCTATGTCATTTCAGATCACGAAGCTGGGATCAAAGCAGTAATGGAGTCTTTGGGTCCAATGTGGCAACCACCCTTTGTCTAACATAGGTATTATCTCCGACACATTACTACAAACTACCATGGAAGGTACAAGAAGAATGATGAGCGTCAATTAATTGTGCGCATGGGTAAGTGAAAGCAAGTTAGTAAGTTATACATTTTTATCATTTTAATTTTGCAAAGAAATCAAGTTATTAAGTTATACATTTTTTTATCAGGTTACGAACTACTTCCTTGAACGTTTGAATCAATGCTTCAAGATTTGCGGGTGAAGAATGAGGAATGATACGATTACATCAGCCTCATCAATAAATAAATGTAGACGAACACATAATTGTGGATATTGATATGGACACATGATGACCAACTTGGTTGAGGCAATCAATTTAACCTTAAAGGGTGCACGTCACTTACCTGTAGCGGCTTTGGTAAAAACTACATATTTTTTTTGGGGGTGCTTTTTGCGATGCTCGGGGGACAAGCTGAAACCTGGATGCAAGGTGGTCTTATCTATCACCCTAGATTAGTTGCAGATATACAGAAAAAAATTGCTTCATCAAATGTAATGTCTGTAACAAGCTTCTCTAGAAGGCATAAAATGTTTCGTGTCACAGAGTTGTTGCAACCTCTTCAAGGGATTGAAGTTGTGTCGTTAAGAGTAAATCTAAGGGACAAAACATGTGACTGCGGGTTTTTTCAAGCTCTGAAGTATCCATGCTCTCATGTGATAGCAGTTTGCTCACATACACGTCAAGACTATAACCGTTTTGTGGATCTCGTATACATACTATCTGAAGTTTTTAAGGTATACAAATTTGAGTTTCCCCCCCCATAGGTAATGACAAAGACCCTGATGAGGTTCAATATTGGCTTCCGATTGTACCAAATCTGAGTTTATTGAGGGAGCGTGGTCGTCCAAAATCCAATCGAATTCATTGCGATATGGATATTCGAGAAAGATCTAGACAAGACAGAAGATGTGGGCATTGTAGAAACCCAGGACACACTAGAAAAACATGTCCACTTCTGTTGTCATCAAGTAACAATTGATGAGGAAATGATGTAGTTGTTTATCAAATAATAATTCTTGTACTTTACTTTGCATTTACTTCAAGTTAATGTTATTCGATAACCGCTGATGAAGATTAAAAAAATGATACAATTATAAGAGATTAGACGTTGGCGTTATATTAACGAATAATTGATATTAATGATACAATAAGTATTAAATGATAAATGATAACCAAACTACAATAACTTATATTAAATGATAAATTAACAAAGAAAGTATTAAATAATAAATAATAAAAAAATTACAATAAAAAAGTCTAATAAACAACTATAATAAAAAAATATTAAATACAAGTATAAAAAAAACAAAATCTATCGATGCCTGTGACACGAATGTGTTCCGCAGGGCGGTGGCTGTCGGTCTCGAGGAGGATTTCTTCGTATCACTGGTTGTGACTCCTCGCTGTCATCATCATCATCATTATCTTCGTCGTCGTCCTGAGAAGCTATATTTTGTTGATGAGGATCTAATGACGATGAATCACCTCTATAGAATAAGGACCCTCGAGGTGTATGACTGACTATCCGACCGGCCTGCGAAAACTGGGAAAACTCATAAAACCCAGACATCGCTGAGTGTGAAAACTGTACAGGAGATGTATGTGTTGTGGCCATGGATGATGAGGCTGAACCCACCAAAATGTGATCATATGAACCCCAAGTTGGATCTGCAAACATAGACCCATAATAGCCTCTAGGAGGGGTCATATAACTTTGTGACGGTGGCGGCGGTGGGGTCATAAAACCAGGTGAATATGGCGGTGGCGGCATCTGGTAATGGAAAGGCAGTGATGGCATCATATATGGCTACGGTATGTAAGCCGGTGGATACAGTGGCTGCTGTGAAGGTCCTGCTGGTGCAGCTGAGGATGAACCGGAAGCACCTGATCTCCGTCCACGAGTCGGGGGACGATGGTACTGAGTCGGTGAACGTCTCTATCGACGTCGCAGAAATGTCTACCCTCATGCATCATCGGGAAGTAAAAACGGTTTCTCGTTACTATTGAACCACTCGTAATAACCGTCAGCAACCATCAAGAGGTCAATTAAAATGGGCTCTCTACGGGGAAGGCGCTGATGTCGATCCTCCCACAACATGACCCACGCATGATGCCTCACCAACCAATCTATATCTGTCTTGCAGCATCTATCTGTGCCATGCAACTCATCCATATTGCAAGGTACTTCCGAAATTGGTTGAAAACAACCAAATTGCCGGAGCACGCGATTAGTAGAGTGCCACTCGACGGTCGCATAACATATCAAAGGGACTATCGCCATTTAAACATCTGATGGGCCCCTCAACTTAGGTGGGATCACCGCCCTCACATCATCAGTAGAATATGGCACCCATTCAAACTAAAACAAATATATATAATTTTTTATCAAAATAATAATCTAATTATATAACTATAATCTAAAATCGATTTTTAAACATTAAAATTCATACCTGTATGCCAGCCTTCTGATCGATTAACAACCTAATTTTTTCTAAATCATCAGGTAGCTCCTGATGATTTTTCCTATCAGTAGACCACCTATTCAAGAAAAATAATTTCTTATTCACTGTATAAAATTATTAATTTACAAAATCAGTTTTATAATTACCTCAGGAGTAGCGGAAATACGAATGGTTTCTTAACAACGGGACATAAAAAGGGCAATCGATACCATGCCCAAGACTGCAGCAGTAGGAGACATCCGCCGATAGCATTACGCCTGTAGTCAATGGCTCGACACATCTCCCTGTACAGGCAAGCCAAAACTGTCGAGCCCCAACTGAGTGATCCGACCAGATGAAAGTCGCCAAGATGTTGCAACCACATACAGTGAATTTGGTTGCGCGATTTGTCTGGCATCAGCAACCCTCCTATCAGCTGCAGTATGCATGCCCGTGCATACTATTTAACTTCATCGTCAGACGCGTCCTTGCTCAACTCCCGAAAATTGGCATCTAACCAATTTAACGGTATCCGTCCACCATTAAAATTTTCCAGGACACGTCATAGACTAAACCGACACAAAGTAGTCCAAGAGCCGGAAGATGGAATATGTTGGTCTCCGACCTCCACCGCTCTACTAAGGCAAAAATAAGGTCTAGTTCTATCTTACAGCGACCCTGATATCTACCTAGGTGATCGAATCCAGCCTCTACTAAATACAACATTACACGAGTAGGTATAACTAACTTAAGGTTCCTAATAAAAGGATATAATATACGGTCTCTCTCCTAAAATATAAATAATTACACAAATTAATTTTTAAACTAATAATCATGCATTAAATTAATTAATTAATTAATTAAATTAAAACGTTAAAATGTTACCGTATCAGCAAAATATCGAGATATATGATTTCCATCCAACCAAAGTAGACTGCCTTCCATTTTATATATGTAAAAAAATTAATTAATTAAAATATTAAACAATTAAAATAATTAAATAAATTACTAAAAAAAATACTAAATATAATAAAATATACCTTAATAAGAGAATATAAGAGTATTTGAGAGAAGTTGAGAGGATTTGGTGTGATGAAAGTGATTGAGAATGGGGTATTTATAGGGAGGGATGTGTTTGAACGGGCGGGGGTAGGTTGGTAATTAAGGGTATAGCGCGGGGTAGGGGCCGTGCCTTTCTGACGCATGTCAGAATCACAGGTAAGGCGCGGCCCCTACCCCGCGCTATACCCTTAATTACCAACTTGCCCCGCGCCATACACACGTGTATCTATGTCAGCATAAGGCGCACTGTAGGGGGCGCGTCTTACCCCACGTGGCACCAAATCAGCGTATAGCGCGCTACAGGGGGCGAGGCTTACTGCAAAGGGTGTTAGATCGGGAAATATAGTCTGACCGGTGCTTGATCGGGAATATTAAATTAAAAAGATGATTTTTTTGGGAAAAACACCAAAAATTAATATATATACCTAGAATTTTAGGTTTGTTTTTACAAAATAATCACCATTTTATGATTTTTGATATATTATATTCGTATAAGTGTTCGATTCGATCTTGTAGTGACCCGATCCGGAATACGACCAACATTATTATGATCCAAACTCATTTTTATTATTCTAACTAGTAACTTTTTTAACTTCTAACTACAAACCACTAACTTTTAATTTTTTATTCAAATCAATCGTACGACCTCGCAGTGACCTACCCCGGTGTACAATTCGTGTTATTAAGATCCTGATTAAACTCGTACGCTAATAACCGCTAACTACTAACTTTCTATTTTACTTTTATTTTTAACACTGCTAACCGCTAACTTTCACTCTTCACATTCGAATCATTATATGACCTTACGGTGACCCATCCTATGGTACGACCCACATTATCACGATCCGGCTTAAAAATTAAAATATGAATTCTCTAATTTTATTTTATTTTTCATTTTATTTGTCAGCCACTTTATTTTCTACCCTTTAAATTTCTTACTTTAAATTTTTAGTATTTACATTTAAGTCCTATAAATTTTAACATTTAAATTTCTAGTTTTTTAATTTGAACTTTATATTTTTTTAATTTCATTTTAGTTCTTCATGTTATTTATGGTCTTTATTTCATTTCCAGTGCATGCAATTTACTTTATTAGCATTTTTTTTCCTCATTCTTTACCATGTTTATATTTATGGTCATTTAGTCCCTATATTTTATACATTTGTACCTTATACTTTCTTTGTGTAATTTATATATTACTCTAGGTAAAACTTCATTTTCAAGTATTTTATATATTATTCATTAAAATATAAAGTAATATATTTTGTGCGATGAGCTTATGAGAATGCACCTTGACTGATTAGGATCGTGTCCCCAAGAGTTATTCGTACGAAGTTACATTTTTATTCGAGTATTTTTTAAAATATACTAAATATATGTATCTTATTACTAAAAAATCAGGGCAATATAATTTTGTATGGGGATCTATGAAAATGCGTCTTGACTGATAAGGAAGGTGTTTTCGAGGATTATTCACGCAAAATTATATCCCTTTAATTTTTTATAGAAGGATCATGATTTAAATGAATATTTGAATATGCAATTTTCGATATAAAGATGACGTATAATCAATTAGGTACAAATTTTGGGCATTGTAGGGATGGTCATCCTTCCACATGTAACCGACTCTTGAATCCTTAAAAATGAATTTCTGGTTAAACACAGACTATTTTATCTTTTAATTTCATTTTTATTAAAACTTTATTTTAAGAGGTGTCGGAACCGTCTTTCGAGTGGGCCCTGGAATTGGGCTTCGACTTGGATTAAACGAATTGGAGTCGTCACTGATCATTTATTTTAAAACAAATGGGTTGATCAGATACTTTATTTCTTACCTAATCTGTGTCTTTCCAAAGATGTGTCGGATTCGGGAGTCTGTTACAGTCAAGGAAGGGTTAGCACCTTTGAACTGCCCTTTCGGTACTACACAATTTTCAGTTGTCTTAAATTAAGAAAATTATAGTTTAAAATTAAAAGGTAAAAATACGACCCCAATTACTTACCTTAGATAGTTTTAAAGATGTACCCTTAAGAGAGTTAAGAAACGTGTTAAATAAAAAAATGAAAATAAATAGAATAAAGAAAATAAAAAAAACGACCGAAATAAAAGAATAAAAAAAAGAGTGAAGATAAAAATGAATACGATAAGAAAAATAAAATGAAGAAAAAAGAATAATAATGATAATAATATATATATAATAAACGAGTAAATAAAAAAATAAGAAGAAAATACAAATAAATAAAACAAATGTAAAGAAGATAAAAAAATAAAGATAAGGAATAAAAAGAAAAATGAAATAGAGGAAAAATGGTAAATAGAAATAAATAAAATATAATAATAATAATAATAATAATAATAATAATAATAATAACAGTAAGTAAAGAGTGATAAAAGAAAAGAAAAATAGAAGGGTATAAGAATAATAAATAAAATATATGTATATATGTAATAATAAATATAATATTTTCAACAGATAAAAAATAAATGAAAAAAATGTATATATAATAATAATAATAATAATAATAATAATAATAATAATAATAATAATAATAATAATAATAATAATAATACGTATAGATAAATAATAGAGAGAAAAAATATATAATGATGGTAGGGAAATAAAATAAAATTAGATAAAAAATATAATGAATATGCATATAAATAAAATGTTTTAAAAAATAATAATAAATTTTAAAAAAAGATAAAACAAAATAAAACATATAAAATATAATTATAATAATGAAGTATATATAATAATAATAGTAAGAAAAAAATAAAATATAAAAAATTGAATTTTTTAAAGCTCTTCCCCTTCTCTTTCCAAATGTCCGAACGATTTTCAGAAAATAACCTCGGGGTTCCGTAGATCTAAAAAGTTAGTTTCGAAAAAAACCCTCCGATCATCGACCTTTTGAGTTTTTGTGGTTTTACAAATCGAACGCAAGAAACAAACAACACATGCAAGCCTAACAACCGAAAAAGGTAAGGTTTTTTACCTTTGTTGCCTTCGAAACTTTGCAAAAACAAATGCTTTGATTGCTCCAAATTTTCTGTTCGTATTTCATCTATAAATTGTGTGTTACAATAGTGAGTTAAAATGGCTATTTATAATGCATATGGATCCTAGTTTTAGGAGTTTGAATCATAGTAAAACTCTATCCTATTTTTAGGAGTTTGAATCATAGTAAAACTCTATTCTATTTTTAGGAGTTTAAATCCTAGTAAAACTCTAACGTTATGTTTGTTTTCTAAATCCCACTAAATCAAGGTTGTTGAAAGTATTGTACCCGGGTGTGTTGACAGCTACCCATCTTTGCCCATCGTCGTGTAACGGGGATAGCGCAAAGATTAAAAGACACGCTTTTCGTTCGGTGGAGTTGAAAATTGACTCTGATGTTTCAAAAACTCCCTGTCAAATTGAGTTGCGGATGACTCTTACGTCGTGAGGTCGAGTTGAACTGGAAGGTTCTGAGCAAGATATCATTCATCGTGAAGTTGAAATAGAACTCAAAGCTCTTGGCGAGTGGCCTCTGAATCATCTTCTGGCTCAAGATACTTCGTCGTGAAGGTGAAACTTGACCTGAAGACTTTGGTGTTGATCTGTTACAGATGACTCATTCTTCTTGAAGTTGGGTCAATATGCTTGTGAAGTTGGAATCGTATAGGACCCCTTCGTCATGAAGCTGAGTTTGGGTATTGGATGTCCTTCATTGTGAAGTTGAAATCCAATGTAAGTTGCGCTGTTCTGAGGCCAATATAATTCACTGTGAAGTTAAAATTGAATCTGAAACTGGAAAGTTTATTGACAGACACTCCTTCTTTGAGTTGGATATCCTTCGTCGTGAAGTTGAAATCCAATCTAGAGATGGATGTTGCTTGTGTGTACGATTCCCTTCGTCGTGAAGTTGAAACTGCGGGTGGCCCCTTCGTTGTGAAGTTGAGCCTGGAATTGGATATCCTTCGTCGTGAAGTTGAAATCTAAGTAAGTTGTATTGTTTTGATTCCAATATCCTCTGCCGTGAAGTTGAAATTGGCTTTGAAACTGGGAAGCCCATTCGTCGTGAAGTTGAGCCTTAAATGGCACGATATCTTCCGTCGTAGAGTTGAAATCATGGATGTGTGGGTACGATATCCTCCGTCGTGGAGTTGAAATCGTAGATGGCCCATTCGTCATGAAGTTGAGCATTTACTTGTATATCCTTCGTCGTGAAGTTGAAATCCAAGTATTGTATGTTACGGGTGGACATTATTCCCTTCGCCCTAAAGTTGATGTTTCAATATGTCAAATTAGTTGAGGTGTAGCTCCTCGCTGCTGAGTTAAGCAACCACCATCGATTTTTTACAAACTCTTTTGAATCATGTATCTTTCGCCTTGAAGTTGAAACTTGACTCTAAAGCTGTAAAAATTAAGTATGTGAAAAAAATGATAAATATGATGCTCTAAAATGTATGCATAATGAATTAGTTATTGTGTTATTCCTCGGAAATCTCATTTTTTGTTTGTTGGTTGTTGCATGTGGAGGAAAGACCTTCGGAAGATCTGATTGTTCGCATCAGGATTTTGAATACCCGAAGATGCCCCAATATTCGATGTTGAATTTCCAAAAATGCCCCAACATTTGATGTTGAATCTTCAAAGGTTCCCCCATTGTTCCTTATTTCTTGCTTCAACGTTGATTCTAAGCATGAGATTAATGTCTGAGAGCCACATGTCATTTACCAAGATCCACTCTAGAGAGATTATCTTGTTTAAAAAAATGTTATTCTTTCTCTTTTATTTTCAACGTTCTGAAAATATCAATTAAAAGAGTTTCGAAAAATGTTAAACCAAAAGTTTTGAAAATATTGCCCCTTTCACGGTTTTACAATTGAGACGAATCATAAAACTAGAGTTCATTTGATATCAAAGAATTAATTACTTTGTTAATCCTTCAATAAATTATAGCTATTTGAAAAGTGCTAAGATCAAACCTATCTTTGGGAAATTGTTAAACAAGGAAAAAAATCTCAGGTTATTGTGTTTGGTCAACGGTTTGACATTTTTGTTTATTTGATTCTCAATGGTTTCATGGGGTAGCTCGCATGCTCCTTTACTGGAAGTGTTCTTCGACTCCCAGCTTTCATGGACACACTCAGATTGGGCGATGTCTTATTTATATTTGAGTTGCCTTTTCAGGTTTTCAACTCAAATCCTCCTTTAGTTTCAAGGAGTAATTAGAATTTACGTCTTAAACCCCCTTTGTTATTTTTCTCTATCATGCATTAAAGATTTTAGAAACTTTTTGCAAATAAAAATTAATCCTGATGGACGGGATGAAATATGAAGATAGTCTCTTATGTTAGAAATCCATGTATGATTAGAAGGGACTTTTAAGGCACGTAATGTAGGCCATGGTTCATGGTTATGAAAGAAAAGGATAAACAAGCCCAAACAAGTGTTTCAGGGTATTGAACCAGGGATCAATTCATTCAGATGTCTTCAATCCTGTCTTGCTAAATTTGAATATGCTCATATGTGTTTCTCTTGATTTTCTCTAGATGCTCTATGATCTTCGAGTTAAGTGATTCTGGAATGATTATGCTTGATCAATCTCATAATTTGAATCTCGATGCGTCATTTGAATTAAGAGAATCTTTGCATATGTGTCTTGTCTTCTTTTTTCTTCACTTTTTCCTTGGTTTTTGTTTCTCTTTTTTATTTTCTCTTTGTTTTTTCTCTTTTTTTTTGCTCTGATTGGATCTTCGCACTTGGCATTTGGTATCTCCTTTGGATTGATGTCTTCACTCATGTGAGCTTATTTTTTCCACCTTGCCCCTCAGTGTGGAGGGTGATCCTTGGTTAGGGTTGAATCAGAAGGAAAATACTATAGGCTCAAAAGAAGGCACAATGGATATATCTTTCCTCCTATTGTGAAGGGTTGAAGAAAGAAAGTCGTTCATCATTTTATACATGGAAGTCTTCACAGAAGAGGTATCCCCAGGGGGATAGATTTTCAGGATTAATTTTATTCACATGAAAACAATGTAATTAATGCATGATAGAATTATTTCAAATGAATTATTCTTTCTGCTTCTTGCTCCCAACATGTCTCAATGTTCAGACTCCCTGCGAAATGCCCCGAGTTAGAAGAATGCTCATGTTCAAATGAATAACTCAATGCCTTAGGTCTTAATGGTATAAAAATGTCAATTTTGAGTCTAAAAAACAGTGATGTGACTTTATTGACTCAAAGAAAGGCTCAAAAGTTTCAAAGGGTGGTAATGTCAAAATCGGGTCTTTTGTAATGATCATGAATTATTTTGGGTAAAGAATCAAGGTATTTTATTTTTGGGATTTGAGACATGATAAGAAAGGTCTAATCTTGCCATATGTCAAAAATCTATAATTCTTGAAGAATTAAAATAATCCTTAATTCATTTAATATTCGAAGAACTAAAGATTAAAATTTGTTCAATTATTCCACCTTAGAAGGTAGCATAAATTTAATCGTTTAAAAGATTAAAAAACATGAAAGATCAAAAGCGTGTTCAAACAAAACAATGCTCTCAATGCAAAAGGTAAATGTCATGCTGTTGAAAACATTTTGATATTTCGATATAACAAATTAAGTTAAATGAATTTTAAGATTTTCCAAAATGATTTTCTAAAGTATGTTCGATAAATTTATTCGAATATAAAAACATTACTCCAAATATTTCAAAAGTCATTTTTAATCCTTACTTAAGTGTAAAATTAAGTTTTAATCTTAAAACAATTTCAAAATAATCTTTCAAAGTATTTCGAACCATTTCAAACCCAAAATTTCCAGATTGCTCAGAGGGAACCGATTCCCTCCCATAGGGGGTACCGATTCCCCCCTGAATGGTTTGACTCCGAGATTTCCAGAATGCTCGGAGGGAACCGATTCCCCCATAGGGGGTACCGATTCCCCCTTGTACAACGGTCGAAATATTTGAATTTTACACTTAGGAACCGATTCCCTTAAAGAGGGAACCGATTCCCCCCACGCTCCAAGCTGTTTTATTAAATGTTTTCACACTAAAACGGCTATAATATCTTCTCTAATCATCCCCAACGTTCAGAAGTGATCCAAGGTGTATTTAAGCAAGCTTAGAAGCCATTGATCAACAACAAGAAACATCAAGCAACTAGAATCAAGAGAGAATCAAAGAGAAAGCATCAAACCTCAAGTTTGAGCATTTCAAGCCTATTTTCATTCAATATTCATTTTGCTTTCAAGAACACTTTTTGTGCTCAATTGTATTCATCTTTGAGTGTTCTTTTCTTTGTTCTAGAATTGTGCAAACATCTTACCTTGTGAGGTTTTCTTGTAAGTTTGCAAATTTGTAATCTTCTCTTTGGGAAAAAGAGTGTTCTCAAGAGTTGGGGTATACTCTTGAGGGATTTTGTAAGGTTATCTCTTTGGCCTCAAAAGAAAGAACAAATTAGTGAATTTGTTGGAAAATCCTTAGTGTGGATAGCTAAGGTAGCGGACGTAGACTTTGTTTGAGAAAGTCGAACCACTGTAAATCGCTGTGCAAATACTTTCAATTTTTCTGCAAAAGCTTCCACGAAATTTTTAATTGCCAATTCACCCCTCTCTTGGCCGATTCCGTCGATCGATTAACTCAACAATTGGTATCAGAGCCTCACTCATTTGAAGGTTTATCCGCCTCTTGAGTAGATCCGAGAAGAGTTAAATCGATAAAGATGGCGTCCACTTCCGGTTCATTCTCCATGGAAGAATCCAGACCAATTGACGTGCCTCCTCACTTCAATGGAACAGATTATCGTCGTTGGAAGAGGTGTATGATGATGTTCATCAAAGATTTTGATATGGAAGCTTGGATGATAATCAAGAAAGGATATTCCTCTCCTACTAAGAAGGCAAAGAAGTGGAGTGTTCAAGAACGGAATGAAGCTCAACAAAACTCAAAGGCTATGCACATGTTGTGTTGTGCAATTAATCCTAATGTATATACAGGAGTTTCTTCTTGTTCAAGTGCCAAGGAAATGTGGGAAAAGCTTGATGAGATCTATAGAGACGAGGAAAAATAAGAACCAATAAAAGTGATATCTCTATTAGCTCTCACAGAGCCAAAGGTATCTTCTAACTCAAATAGATTAAATTCAAAATCCTTTAGTGAGTTACAAGCTACTTATGATAAATTTTTTTCGGAGTTTGAGATCATGAACTCCAAATACAATAAATTGATTTCTAAATTTATAGCTAAAAATGAGCTTTTTTTGAAAGCTAAAACAGACTTGGAAAATCAAAATGAAATGTTGAAAAAGGAGTTAGAGCTTTCAAAAATAAAATCTGAAAACTTTGAAAAAGAAATTTTCAAATTAAATAACCTTCTTTTAGAAATCAAAATGGATTTTGAAAAACAAAATGAAATGCTGAAGAAGGATTTAGAATTTTCAAAAATGAAGTTTGAAAATATTGAAAAAGAAAATTTCGATTTGAAAGTTAAGCTTGAATGCCTAACAAAATAAAAAGAAATCATTTCAAATAATTAAATAATGACAATATGCTCACATTGTCATTATCATGGTCATAAGGAACATACTTGTCCTTTAAAGAAAGGAAAACGATTTAAAATTAGACAAGTATGGGTTCCAAAAGAAACAAGAGGGATTGAAACTAATGTTCAAGGATCCAAAGCAATTTGGATACCAAAATCCACCTAAATGTCTCTTATAGATGTGTGGGAGCAATGGTGATGAAGATGATGATATTCAAGATGCTCTAGCCACACATGAAAAAGGAATGGGTAACCTCTAAACTTAATGTTATTATTTTATTTGGTTGCTCATTTAGTTTGTGCATACATGAGGTTTTAAATATTGAATAATTTTTGATTTTGCATAATTGTTTTATTCTCATGTATGTTGAAAATATTGTTATGATGAACATTTTAAGTTATATTTATTTTTCAGAATTTTAGTTCATCATAATAAAACTTGGTCAAAATTTTAACGTAATTGATATTCATTTTAAACCATTGATATAAATTTTCAAACAATTTAATTTTTGACCTTAAATTTTGTTTTAATGTTTATGCGAGTAATTTCAAAGTTTCAATGATATCTCTCTAAATCGATATCAATCTTTAATGCATAACATCTTTATAAAAACTTTATGCATATGCTCTTAATTTTGATAATCAACATTGCATAATGGTTTATATGTGAATGGGTTAAAGCATAATCTTTTGAATAATGAATTTGACAAAAGATACAATGTCTTATTTTCTTTTAAATTAAAAGTTTGCAAAATTGATTGACATTGCATCTATTTCGATTATGTTTATTGGTCATAAATAGGAAACATATACATGATGCATTTATATTTTATTTACATGACTATTTTTGTGCCTAGTTGCTAAGGATGAGCATGATAGTTGGTTATGGCATAGGAGACTAGGATATGCTAGTATGAGTGTTTTGCAACGGTTAATTCAAGGAGACTTAGTAAGAGGGTTGCCTAAGCTTAAATTTGATAATGATAAAATCTGTGATGCTTGTGCTAAAGGAAAACAAAAGCGAGTTTCTTTTAAATCTATTAATGATGTATCAACTAGTAGAGTATTACAATTGATCCATTTAGATCTTTTTGGGCCAACTAAAACTACTAGCTTGGGTGGAAAACAATATGCATTTGTCTTGGTAGATGACTATTCTAGATATACTTGGGTTCTATTTTTAAATACTAAATATGAAGCATTAGAACAATTCATCACGTTTTCAAAAGTAATCCAAAATGAAAAAGGTTACTCTATAACTAGTGTTAGGAGTGATCATGGAACTGAATTTGAAAATCTTGGATTTACTGAATTTTGTAACTCTAACGGTATTAGCCATAATTTTTCAGCACCTAGAACCCCTCAACAAAATGGAGTTGTTGAGAGGAAAAATCGAACTTTAGAAGAAATGGCTAGAACCATTCTTTGTGAAAATAATTTGCCAAAATATTTTTGGGCGGAAGCCACAAATACCGCTTGTTATGTTGTAAATCGAGTAATGATTAGGCCAATTTTAAAGAAAACTCCATATGAAATTCTCAAAAATAAAAAGCCTAACATTAGCTATTTTCATCCTTTTGGATGTAAATGTTTTGTTTTAAACAACGGTAAAGAAAATCTTGGCAAATTTGATGCTAAAAGTGATGAAGGAATTTTTCTGGGTTATTCCTTAAATTCTAAAGCTTATCGTGTATTTAATAAAAGAACTTTAGTTGTAGAAGAGTCTATACATGTTGTTTTCGATGATAATCCCCTTCCGAGGAAGGATTCTCCTGTTAATGATGATGTAGGTATTGTACAAGCAAATGACGTTAGACATAACGTTGGAGAATCATCATCAAAGGAAGAAACAAAAGATGAGGAAACTCATGATCCCCTCGAGAATCCAACCATTGAAGAAAGGGAAGTATCTTTTCCAAGAGAGTACAACTATGTCAAGGATGGTGAAATTATAGGTGATCCATCAAAAGGGGTAACCACTCGATCTTCTCTTAGAAATATCTGTAATTATGTTGCATTTATTTCATGCATAGAGCCTAAGAACATCAAAGAAGCATTAAAATATGAACATTGGATTATGGCTATGCAAGAAGAATTAAATCAATTTGAGAGAAGTAAAGTATGGACATTAGTTGAAAGGCCTAGTAATAAATCTACTGTAGGTACTAGATGGGTTTTTAGAAATAAACTTGATGAAAGTGGTAATATAGTGAGGAATAAGGCTAGACTTGTTGCTCAAGGCTATACTCAAGAAGAAGGCATAGACTATGATGAAACATACGCTCCCGTAGCTAGGATGGAAGCAATTAGAATGTTATTAGCATTTGCATGTTTCAATGAATTTAAATTATATCAAATGGATGTTAAAAGTGCATTTTTAAATGGTTTTATAAAAGAAGAAGTGTACGTGGAACAACCTCCAGGTTTTGAAGATTCAAATTTTCCGGATCATGTTTTAAAATTGACAAAAGCTCTTTATGGTTTAAAACAAGCTCCTAGAGCTTGGTATGAAAGATTGTCAAATTTTTTAATTGAAAAAGATTTTTTAAAAGGAAAGGTTGACACTACATTGTTTTTAAAGAGAAAAGGTAAAGATTTATTAGTAGTTCAAATTTATGTTGATGATATAATATTTGGTTCTACTAATGATGTTCTTTGCTAAGAATTTTCTAAGCTAATGCAAAGTGAGTTTGAGATGAGCATGATGGGGGAGCTCTCATTTTTCTTGGGACTCCAAATCAAGCAAAGAAAAGATGGCATCTTCATTAATCAAGCTAAGTACGTCAAAGATATGCTCAAGAAGTTTGGACTGGAAAATGGGAAACCTCATAACACTCCAATGAGCTCTTCAACAAAGCTTGACTTAGATGAAGGAGGTAAATGTGTAGATGTTAAATTATATAGGTCAATGATTGGCTCTTTGCTTTATCTAACTGCAAGTAGACCGGACATTATGTTTAGTGTTTGCTTATGTGCTAGATTTCAATCATGTCCTAAGGAATCACATTTACTAGCTGTTAAGAGAATCTTTAGATACCTTAAGGACACTCCTAGTTTAGGACTTTGGTATCCTAGAGACTCTAGCTTTAGCTTGCATGCCTTTTCTGATGCAGATTATGGAGGATGCAAATTAGATAGGAAAAGCACCTCCGGTACTTGTCAATTCCTTGGAAATATGTTGATTTCTTGGTTTTCAAAGAAACAAAATTGTGTTGCATTATCTACCACTGAAGCGGAATACATTTCAGCCGGTAGTTGCTGTGCACAAGTTTTTTGGATGAAACAACAACTTTTTGATTATGGAATTGAAGTAGGTACCATTCCTATCAAGTGTGACAATACTAGTGCTATTTGTCTCACTAAAAATCCCATCCAACACTCTAGAACTAAGCACATTGAAATAAGACATCACTTCATTAGAGACCATGTCACTAAGGAAGATGTAGTTCTAGAATTTGTTGATACTTTGCACCAATTAGCGGATATATTTACAAAACCCTTAGACAAGGAAAGATTTTGGACACTTAGGAGAGAATTAGGTTTGACCAACCTATCTTCACTTAGTGTTTAAAATAATTTTAGCACTTTTAATAAATCTTGAAAAATGCTTATAATAATAATTTTTGATTGCATTCTTGCTATTAGTTAGGGGGAGTTTGTGATTCTTAATGAAAATTAATTTTATGTTCAAAAATCGATTAAAGATTAATTTAATTGTTTGAACATAATTAATTTTTGATATATGAGTTGCCAATACCACTAGAAAAGATTAATTTAGCATTTTGTGCTTAAAAAAATCGGATTTTAGCATTTTGGTGCAGAGGGAATCGATCCCCCCCTGAGGGAACCGATTCCCCCTTTGAAGGGGAACCGATTCCTCCCACAGGGGAATCGATACCCCCTGGGTTCTGTTAAAATCGGGCAGAACCCTTCAAAACATTCAAAAACCCTCCATTTTCTTCCTTGCCGACCAAACTCTCTCCCTTTCTCCTTTCTTGCCTCAAATCAACGATATTAATCAGAATTCGCTTCAAATATCATCTTTTAAACCTGTTGGAGTCATTAAAATCGTGCAAACAACATCTAAATCCCCTCAATCTTCATCTTTCAAGGTAAATTTTTTTTTAAAACTTCTATTTCATCAATTTATAAACATAGAACTAGTTTTAATTAGTTCTAGGATGAACTTTAGATCGGGCATTAATTGTGTTTCGATTGAATTATGTTGTTGTTATGAAAACTATATTGTTTCTCAAAAATCGTATTTTTCAAAAGTTTTCAAAAACTTTGCCCATTAGGATTGATTTAGAGAACCTTGAAATATTGAGGACTCAATTGAGTTTTGGGATTGATTGAATTACATACATGTGTTTTTTAAATTTGCAGGTTACATATTCTATTCCGATTCTTAAACCATGTCAAATCCTAAACGACCTAGGACATTGTCTAGTCGCTCAAGTCAAAACCGACCTCTTATTCCTCCACCCAATCCAAATAACCCAAATATGACCATTATGAACTCTTGTTTCAACGTACCTGGTTATGGACAAGATCTATACCATATGTACCATACTTGTTTTGAGTCATATAAAATCTGGGAAGAGTGTATCCCTTCGATCCAAGCTATATAAGATATGGACTTCCAATATCTTCCTACTCTTAAATCCTAGAAGTTTTATAAACTCTTTTAACTCAAACCTTTGGTTTATCATCAATTAGTCCGTATTTTTCTATTCCAATGTGGTATATGTCCAAAACGAGCTCCGATCTGAAACTATAGGAATTTGATCCTATCTTTTAGGATAATTCATTTTTATTGACTCCGGCACAATCGCTACCCATTTTGGACTAGATACTTCAGGTTTAATAAAAAAAAGGGACTGTGGATTCACCCTATAAGTCTAAGGATAGTGAGAGTACCCTAAGAACTTATCGTGATAGATTCCTTCATTATTTGATCTCTTGGTGGTTTAGACCATCCGGAGGTAGGTACTCCTCCCTTAGGAACATATATATATGGTGGATATATTGTATCCAACATAAAAAGAAGATTTATCTGCCACATATCATTTTTAGTGAGTTTCCATAAACATTGTTCCTTCCAAGAATATAGAAACCTTGGTTTATGGTTGTCTCCTTAGTAATTTGTTTATCAAACTCGGTCTTTGGGTCAATGGGATCGTCCCGAACTCAGAACTTTTAATTGTGAAACATTTTGATGTTCATGGATTGTTTTATTTTGGGTGTTTGAATTTGTTGGATAAATGGATATTTGAACTTATATGCTTATATATTTGGTTTGATTTTCACTTTCATTTTAAGCTTAATGTTTATTTTTGCATCATTTACATATTAGTTGCATTATGACCAATTTTTGTCATTTCACATTAATTATGAATATTGATTATGAAACTAATGGCTAACGTTTCTCTTGCTTATGATCTTAGCAGCTTATGCATACATATACCTAATCAAATGGCTTAATATTTTTCACGTTTATTTGAATCTATTTGATTTAACAAAAAGGGGGAGAAGAAGTGTGTTTAAGTGTGTGTGTTTTTAAAATGATAAATGGGAGAAGTGTTAAAGTAAGGGGGAGTAATTTCAAAACTTGATTTCAAAATCTTAAAATTACTAAAATGTTTTGTTATATCAAAAAGGGGGAGATTGTTGAAAACATTTTGATATTTCGATATAACAAATTAAGTTAAATGAATTTTAAGATTTTCCAAAATGATTTTCTAAAGTATGTTCGATAAATTTATTCGAATATAAAAACATTACTCCAAATATTTCAAAAATCATTTTTAATCCTTACTTAAGTGTAAAATTAAGTTTTAATCTTAAAACAATTTCAAAATAATCTTTCAAAGTATTTCGAACCATTTCAAACCCAAAATTTCCAGATTGCTCAGAGGGAACCGATTCCTCCCATAGGGGGTACCGATTCCCCCCTGAATGGTTTGACTCCGAGATTTCCAGAATGCTCGGAGGGAACCGATTCCCCCATAGGGGGTACCGATTCCCCCTTGTACAACGGTCGAAATATTTGAATTTTACACTTAGGAACCGATTCCCTTCAAGAGGGAACCGATTCCCCCCACGCTCCAAGCTGTTTTATTAAATGTTTTCACACTAAAACGGCTATAATATCTTCTCTAATCATCCCCAACGTTCAGAAGTGATCCAAGGTGTATTTAAGCAAGCTTAGAAGCCATTGATCAACAACAAGAAACATCAAGCAACTAGAATCAAGAGAGAATCAAAGAGAAAGCATCAAACCTCAAGTTTGAGCATTTCAAGCCTATTTTCATTCAATATTCATTTTGCTTTCAAGAACACTTTTTGTGCTCAATTGTATTCATCTTTGAGTGTTCTTTTCTTTGTTCTAGAATTGTGCAAACATCTTACCTTGTGAGGTTTTCTTGTAAGTTTGCAAATTTGTAATCTTCTCTTTGGGAAAAAGAGTGTTCTCAAGAGTTGGGGTATACTCTTGAGGGATTTTGTAAGGTTATCTCTTTGGCCTCAAAAGAAAGAACAAATTAGTGAATTTGTTGGAAAATCCTTAGTGTGGATAGCTAAGGTAGCGGACGTAGACTTTGTTTGAGAAAGTCGAACCACTGTAAATCGCTGTGCAAATACTTTCAATTTTTCTGCAAAAGCTTCCACGAAATTTTTAATTGCCAATTCACCCCCCTCTTGGCCGATTCCGTCGATCGATTAACTCAACACATGCCCCTTTTTTCGACTGTCTATGCCCCTGAAGCCATCAGGTTTTGGATCTTACGCTCACAATTCTTATATGAATGTTTGAAGCTTCCTATGTTGTAACTGCAAACAACTTCAACATTGTAGCCCTTAGGATATGTGGATTATTTTCTCATATCATCCTGGAAGGCTTAGTCCTATAATCAGTTGATCAGGCTCCCATTGTATTGATTTCAAATTTTCTTTTAATTGCTAAAATCTTGCTTTCATGTGGTATCACGTGGTTAAGAACACTCCATCGAATCCTCCATGAAGAAATTTCATGTTTATGAAAATACTTAAAATGAAATGTAGATGCAAAATGCAAAAATGCATGAAATGTTGGAGGCATTGATCCGAAAACATGTCTATTATTATGAATAATCCTTATTGGGACAAAAATGTTTTATCTTTTAAGAGACAATAAACATATTTAAAGGTACATCCGGAGTAAACCATTTAAACCAGAAACAAGTTGACTAGTCTTCTCCCTTCATCTGTGACCGGTCGAATACCCTGCCGAACCGCTCCGACTTCTCTGGCTAAACTGTGCAAGTGATGAGATGCTTTTTGTACATGTTCCCAGAAGTATCGAATGACTGTATCTTTAGCTTTCATCCTTTGTTGAACTTTTTCTATAACGGAAATGCCATTGAAATCCTCCATCAAAGGGATTATCTGATGTTCATTTGATTGTTTCTTGAATTTGTCGACAATGGCTTCCAATTCAGCTATTGTTTTGTCATCTTGTTCTTGTTGTCTTTGAAGGGACTCTCGAGGTCAGCAACCTTTTTCTCATCTTACCCCGGCCACCTTTCTCAACCTATTTTTGAAAAGTTGACTTGTGATGTACTTGATTGTGGGCATCACGTCTTCTTGATCGAATGTGACACATAGTTGCCTTGCAGATTGTCCTTCTTTTCTTTCTGAGTCTTTTCTGACCATAGTCGGACTCCTGCGTTTTTCACCTCTTGTATTACAACCCCTTTGTCCATTAATGCAAATTATTTACGTTTAAAGAACATGTTTTTTTTTGGATCAACACCTCTTTTTTTAATGATGCAAATGATGAAAATTAAAATAAAAGAGAACAAAAATAAAAAAGAGTTAGTGAGGTAAATCAAAACAATAATGAAAATGAAAAATCCTACCCCACATGATATTTACCCACATGCTTATTATTCCTACCCGGACATGATCTCTATCCCGCATGCTAATTTCAAACAAATCCTAACCACATATTTGTCTAGTTCGCATCCTTTAAACAGAAAGTAAAGTAGGAAATAAAATCAAAACAACCTAGGGTTTGGAATGAGGTTTCGAGGTGGGCTCTAATTCCTTGTAATCTCCCGATTTAGGTTCTAAAAAGGTACCCAAGTTCTCCTTGCTGGTGCCCCCTTGGGCTTTTCAGACCCTTAGTCCTAAGCCCGTTACAAGCTTGTAAGGACTAAGTTAAACTCGAGAGGAAACATTTCCTTATGACCGTACGGTGAATAAATTCACACGAAGACATAAGGTATATGAATCCCGAAGGCTACTTGTTTGGCTTGTGCGGTGAATAAATTCACACGAAGGCGTCGCTTTCACCCCCACTTAAATAGGGTTTGGAACTCTAGTTTAGAGCCTTAAGTGAGAAACAAGCTTTGAAGGCTGAAATCATTAGAAAACGGTTAGTACAACTATTTACTCGAAAATATAATCAAAAGTACGTAATAAGGATCGAAATGCTACCTTAAAATTTAAACTTACTCTTTTCGTTAAAAAGACAACTGGAAATTACCTTAGCCTAACTCACTTACTGGTCCCCAGTGGAGTCGCCAAGCTGTCGAAACCGTATTTCGAGTGGGCCCCGGAATTGGGCTTCGACTTGGATTAAACGAATTGGAGTCGCCACTGATCATTTATTTTAAAACAAATGGGTTGATCAGATAACCTATTTCTCACCTGATCTACGTCTTTCCAAAGATGTGTCGGATTCGGGAGTTGATTATAGTCAAGGAAGGGTTAGCACCCTTGAACTGCCCTTTCGATATGCAATTTCCAGTTGTCTTAAATTAAGAAAATTACAGTTTAAAATTAAAAGGTAAAAATACGATCCCAAATACTTACCTTAGATAGTTTTAAAGGTGTACCCTTAAGAGAGTCAAGAAACGTGTTAGATAAAAAAAATGAAAATAAATAGAATAAAGAAAATAAAAAAACGACCGAAATAAAAGAATAACAAAAAGAGTGAAGATAAAAATGAATACGATAAGAGTAATAATGATAATAATATATATATATAATAAACGAGTAAATAAAAAAAATAAGAAGAAAATACAAATAAATAAAACAAATGTAAAGAAGATAAAAAAAAATAAAGATAAGGAATAAAAATAAAAATGAAATAGCAGAAAAAAAGGGTAAATAGAAATAAATAAAATGTAATAAAAATAAAAACAGTAATTAAAGAGTGATAAAAGAAAAGAAAAATAGAAGGGTATAAGAATAATAAATAAAATATATGTATATATGTATATATGTATATATATATGTATATATGAAATAATAAATAGAGAAAATAACTTTAGTGACCGAAAATGTCTTATAATATACGATTTTAACCAACTTTTTTTGGATTTGTGAAAATGACCAACAAATTCGCAACGCGAACTCCAATTTCGCAAATCAGTTTCCAAATTCGCAACGCGAATATGTAAATCGCAACGCGAATTTGTAATTCGCAACACAGAAGTCAAATTCGCAACACAAAAGTCAAATTCGCAAAGCGCGTTTATTTTCGCAACGCGTTGCGATTTTGGAGAACCGCGTTGCGAATTTGAAAACCGCGTTGCGATTTTGGAGAATCGCGTTGCGAATTTGGAGAACCGCGTTGCGATTTTGAGAATTGCGTTGCGATTTTGAAAACCGCATTGCGATTTTAGAGAATCGCGTTGTGAATTTGAAAATCGTGTTGCGATTTTGGAAACTGTGTTGCGAAACTAGAGTTCGCGTTGCGAATTTGTTGGTTATTTTTACAAATCCAAAAAGTTGGTTAAAATCGTATATTATAAGACATTTTCGGTCACTGAAGTTATTTTCTCTAATAAATATAATATTGCAACAGATAAAAAATAAATGGAAAAATGTATATATATATAATAATAATAATAATACGTATAGATAAATAATAGAGAGAAAAAATATATAATAATGGTAGGGAAATAAAATAAAATTAGATAAAAAATATAATCAATATGCATATATATAAAATGTTTTAAAAAATAATAATAAATTAAAAAAATATAAAACAAAATAAAACATATAAAATATAATAATAATAATGAAGTATATATAATAATAATAGTTTAAAAAAATAAAATATAAAAAATTGAATTTTTTAAAGATGAAGTATATATAATAATAATAGTAAGAAAAAAATAAAATATATAAAATTGAATTTTCCCCCCTCCTCTTTTCAAATGTCCGAACGATTTTCACAAAATAGCCTCGGGGTTCCGTAGATCTAAAAAGTTAGTTAAGAAGAAAAAAAACCCCTCCAGTCATCGACCTTTTGAGTTTTTGTGGTTTTACAAATCGAAAGCAAGAAACAAACAACACATGCAAGCCTAACAACAAAAAAAGATAAGGTTTTTTACCTTTGTTGCCTTCAAAACTTTGCAAAAAAAAAATGCTTTGATTGCCAAATTTTCTGTTCGTATTTCATCTATAAATTGTGTGTTACAATAGTGAGTTACAATGACAATTTATAATGCTTATGTATCATATTTTTAGGAGTTTGAATCATAGTAAAACTATATCATATTTTTAAGAGTTTGAATTATAGTAAAACTCTATTATATTTTTAGGAGTTTAAATCCTAGTAAAAATCTAACGTTATGTTTGTTTTATAAATTCCACTAAATCAGGGTTATTGAAAGTGTTGTATCCGGACGAAAATGTGTGTTGACAAGAGATATTATTAGGTATCCAACCTACTAAACTCAAAGGTCGATAGCGACTCTAAATTTTTTATTTTTCAAAAACCCAATCTTTTCAAAATTAAGTTGAACTGATCCACTCCAGGCCTTAAAAAGCTAAAGGATCATTCAGACACCGTACCATTCTGTTAATCACATATTAGGATAACTGCGTGCCAATGGAGTATTATCTCAAACAGCTACATCTGAATCTTATGGTACGAGGCTCCATGAGGTTTCTATCACTTTTGTGGTGGATCTTAGGCCCATTCGAGGAAGTGATCCTTCTAACCCAAATACCGAAGTTCACATAAAGACACAAGTGGATCCGCCTATTTCATATGAGTCTAAATTACAAGATGTGCCTGTAAAGGTCTTCGACGTCAACCCGAGAAGGCCCAATGATCAGTTGGCCTGCTTTAATGCCTCTCGTATAAGCTATGAAGGGTTGTTTGGTCTTCACGGGTGGAAATTTGGGCTTGAAAACTGGCTTCGATAGACCCGACTGTATGCATGTTAAAGCAAAAAACAGGAACAAATCCAGAGTCGATAGCGAGAAACAGTCAAATATGAGAAAAAGTGGTAGTTCTGTTTGCTTAAATGGTTCAGAGAAATGTAATTTGGAGTTGAGCTCTACTTTCTCTAACTGCATGGTTCCAAATTGTGTAGAAGTTGAAGAGATTCTCAGATTGATGTATAACTTGGGCGTAGAGTTTGATGCACTTGAAGATGTAATTGTCACGCCCCCAGAACTTCGACGCCTCACACCGTCGGAATATCAGAGTCAAGGTCTGACGGGTCGTGCGGCCTTAGACGCTTTAGACGCTCCTCGGTCTTCTCGGCGACTAAGTAAGCCTTACCCAAGCTAAGTGAGTGTGCAAACTCACAAAGGTTGGAACCAAGCCCTCAAGGCTTCGGATTACGGAAGCTTTAGAATGCCGACAAGGTCGGACTATCGTGTGGAAGTGCTAACACGAAGGTGGCTACTCCTGGCCACCGAGATAGGCAACAAGAACAAAGAAACTAAAGAACTCAGAAAGAATAGAGCAAATGCCTCAGAGCTTTATTACTCTCTCACAAAGAGAAGAATGGAATTGGGTGATTACAAATGAGGAGGAGAGCTCTCTATTTATAGTTGAGCTCCCTCTCAATCAATGGCCTAGATCATTTTACATCAACGGCTAAGATTTGCCCAATTAATGACAAATCCCCTAAATCAAGGAATTACAACCAAATCCTTCCTAATTACATCCATTAGTAGGATTCTTTCCTTGGATAGGTGTTCACACTGGATATGGTAAGATTTTCCCACAATATCTTCCTGATTTTGTTTCCTCTTTCCATATTTACCGAGCTTCTGTGATCATCTTCAGATATGATGCCACTTTCCTTTTCTGCACGGCCAATGTGAACGGGCTCCATAGCATTCTCCAAGCGATGGGCCAAGTCTGGTGGCTTTGGCAAGCCCGATAACTATCTTGAGATTCCCTTTCGGACTCTTGCACCAATGTTTTAGCAAGCCCGATCCTCTGTCTTGAACCTCTCTGTCGGACACTTGCACCAGTGTCTCGGACCCAAGTTCCTAGCCCGTGACACTCTCCCCTACTGAACTTAGCGACGCCCTCGTCGCTGCACTCAACGATCTTGGGCAACACCACTTTGGATACTCTTCAGTGCCTTGGCTTGTCGCGATTCTCCCATACGAACTGCTTGCCTTGGCTTTTGCCTCATGTAACTTTCTCGATCTTTCACGCCATAGTTCACATCAACATGGTTGCCTTTCGACGCCTCTGCTTGCTCATGTCCCCCCATAAGGACTCAGCCTCCCATAATGGTTGTGCTTGCTTCGGCTCTTGCTTCCAAGTGATGAAATGGGCTAACACGCCCACAAGTGCATCTCTTCCGTAGGATCTCTTTCCTACAAGTCTTGATTTGCCTTGGTTTGGACCTCCCTGTCCCTTGCAGTAAAGTCTTGGATCCCATCCAAACTTTGTTCCTTCCGCGTTAAGAGTTAGGTCTTGCCCGACCTACACTCACTTAAAATTGCAAATCAAGCTCACAAGAACACAAGAATAGTGTTGAGATGTACCTTCCCCTCTGATTAGTTGGCATTTACTCAAAATTTTTGCGTCAGCCCTTCTTGCTCAATGAAGTCTGACACTCCCTGCATTGAACCCTTGTCATTGGAGTTCTTTGCGCCATCCTGCATCGGCACTTTCTCACGGCAAAGTCCGATGCCCCTCCTTGCTTCCTCCCTTCTAACAAGAAGGTTGGAGCTCGCTTCCCACCTTTGAAATGGGTGGTGTCTCCACGGTTGCCTTGTCCCTCAATGTGTTGGCCTCCTTCGACTCTTTTCTATGAGTCTTTGAAGGATTGTTCCTCTCTTGAACATCCTCGGCAAGCCCTTGCTTCGACTCCTTGGACATGGACAACTTGGTCTGCCCTTGGCCTCTACTCGCTTTGGCAGAAATGAACCGTATTGAGCCAATCCTCAGTGCCCCTTCGATCCTTGGTATGTCCTCTTCTCCGGATAACTCGATCCTGGGCTCATCCATCACCTTGGATGACTCGGCTCCCCTTGGGTAATCTTGCAACACTGTTGGCACCTCAAGTTTGCGCCCCTTCGCTTGCTCGACTCTTACCCTCGGCTTAGCATCTGTGTCACTTGAACTAGTGCACACATCATTACCAGATCCACCGTCTGGTTCATCATTGAGTGGACTTTCCCTACCACTCGAGGAACAACATTCCTTATCCTTCGACTTGCCTTCATTGCGGGATCGCTTGCAGCTACCTTCGGCTCTCGGCTTTGGTTTGGAAGTCTTGTTCTTCTTGACTCCAAACTCTTTGATGGACTCCGCGGTTGTCAAGGCTTCAGATAGCTCATTGACTTCCCTTCGCTCCAACGCCCTCTTTGCCCACGGCTTCAATCCGAACATGAAGGTGAAGAATCCCTCTTCTTCAGTCAAACTTGGGACTTTGAGCATGAGTCTTCTGAATCGGCTCACATACTCCTTCAGTGTCCCCTTATGCCTGAGGCGCCTCAACTTGGACCACGCCTCCATCTTGGCATACTGTGAGCGAACCTGCTCACTTTGCACCCTCGGCTTGACGGCTTTATCACTTGCTATCGCATCGGGTCCTTTCCTGTGCTCGACTGCTTTGACACCCGTAGTCTCGTCACGTCTCGATCCTGGCTTGACTACTTGAGAACTTGTAGTCACACCATGCTTTCCCCTTGATTCGGCTACTTTGGAACATGTAGCCTCGTCAAGTCTTGCCCCTGACTTGATTGCTCGATCATTCGCAATCGCATCGGGCTTTCGTCTAGGCTTGGCTGTCTCAACATCAATAGCCTTGCCTTGTCTGTCTCCTTGCTTGGCCGCGTTGATCCCATCAATTGGACCAAGTCTTTCCCTTGACTTGGCAGCTTGAACTCTTCTACCTCCGCCAATGCTTGCTACTCCTCCTTCTCCCATCCTCTCCATGATGGTTGTAAGGCGACGCTTCTCGGGACATCCTCTAATCAAGTAAGGACCATCACAGAAGTAACACTTCAGCTTTTCCTTGCTCGCCTTCTTCTTTTCCCCGGACTTGGCCTTACCATTCTTTCCCGATGGCTTTCCTTGGCCGCGAACAGTCGTTGGCTCAACTTGGCCACTCGAAGAGCTTTCTATACCATCTTCCCGCTGCACCATTTCCCGGTCTCCCCCATTGTTGCCACTATCCCTGGGCATGGGCCTGGACGACACATCGCTCTTTGGCTTGACATCTGCAAGCTCAGTCGGCGTTCCGGCTACAGCTATGGCTTCCGAAAATCTCTGGGCATCACCTTGCTCTCCCCCGAGCATCGCCCCTGGTCTAAGTCCTTCCAAGAAGGTCTTGAGCGCACCCCATTCACTCATTGCTCCCTTGCATATGAGTAGCTCCCTCTTGAGCTCATCCACCTCGCTTCTCAAAGCCGCTACCTCGGCTTCTTGGGCATTTCTCCCTCGAACCGTCTCCAACTCGTCAAGAACTCGTTGCGTCTCGACCTTGAATCTGCCCTCCATGGACTCTAATCGATCAAGGCGGGATTCCACAACACCTTGGGTCTGTTTGGCCTCATCTTCGGCTTGTTCAAGTCTCCCGACCCTTTGTTCCCACGAAGTTGAGATCTCCTCCAACTTGATGAACCTTTGCGTGTGGAAAGCCAAACCTTCCATCAAATAGGCCCATTTCTCGTCGATCGTCAGTTCTTCTTGTTCCTCGTGAAGACTCTCCTCGTCTTCATGAGAGAACGTGTCTCGCTCGGACATGCCTTCGGCGTCACCCTTGAGCCTCTCTACCTCGAGAACCGGCTCCCCTTGGTGTGCTATCGTTGCCTCGAGCATTCCTTGCGAACTCATCACGTCATCCTCATGCTTGGACACCGACGATGCTCTCGAGCCCAACGGACTCTCTTCCCGTTTCCCACCATGGCACTCCTTGCCTTTGCGTGCGGAAACTCCTCTTTTCTTATGCCCCATTCAATTATCAAAGTAAATTGATTGAAAGTAAGTAAAACAAACTTACCCGACTCGCACCTTCCACCAAAACACGGTTGAAACGATCGTTGCTTGCCCACAACGACTCGCTCTGATACCACTTGTCACGCACCCAGAACTTCGACGCCTCACACCGTCGGAATATCAGAGTCAAGGTCTGACGGGTCGTGCGGCCTTAGACGCTTTAGACGCTCCTCGGTCTTCTCGGTGACTAAGTAAGCCTTACCCAAGCTAAGTGAGTGTGCAAACTCACAAAGGTTGGAACCAAGCCCTCAAGGCTTCGGATTACGGAAGCTTTAGAATGCCGACAAGGTCGGACTATCGTGTGGAAGTGCTAACACGAAGGTGGCTACTCCTGGCCACCGAGATAGGAAACAAGAACAAAGAAACTAAAGAACTCAGAAAGAATAGAGCAAATGCCTCAGAGCTTTATTACTCTCTCACAAAGAGAAGAATGGAATTGGGTGATTACAAATGAGGAGGAGAGCTCTCTATTTATAGTTGAGCTCCCTCTCAATCAATGGCCTAGATCATTTTACATCAACGGCTAAGATTTGCCCAATTAATGACAAATCCCCTAAATCAAGGAATTACAACCAAATCCTTCCTAATTACATCCATTAGTAGGATTCTTTCCTTGGATAGGTGTTCACACTGGATATAGTAAGATTTTCCCTCAATATCTTCCTGATTTTATTGCCTCTTGCCATATTTACCGAGCTTCTGTGATCATCTTCAGATATGATGCCACTTTCCTTTTCTGCACGGCCAATGTGAACGGGCTCCATAGCATTCTCCAAGCGATGGGCCAAGTCTGGTGGCTTTGGCAAGCCCGATAACTATCTTGAGATTCCTTTTCGGACTCTTGCACCAATGTTTTAGCAAGCCCGATCCTCTGTCTTGAACCTCTCTGTCGGACACTTGCACCAGTGTCTCGGACCCAAGTTCCTAGCCCGTGACATAATAAGGAACCGTCTTAGGACTAAAAAACGTCGATATGTGCCGAGTGCTGCCGAGGGTGGACTCCTAGTGAGTATTCAAAAACAAATTCCCATGATTTGTTGTCTATTATCTTGGAATATGAAGGGCTTCGGTCAGAATGAGAAGCTTAGGGCAATCAATAGGATCATTCGCTTAAATAAGCCGCAAATAGTATTTCTTCAAGAGTCGAAACTATCAGTGTTAAAACCACAGTTGATAAAATAGGTTGTGGGGATCTAATGCCGGTAATATTATGTTGTCTGCTTCCGACGCTGCAACATGATGTTTTATCTCTTTACAAGATCCAAACTTTTTTAGGATCGAAAGCAAAATTGTCAATCCCAGATTTATTCCGTTGATTGGGATGCTTACTGAGAAGAGATTAAAGTTCGGTTTATTAAATGTGTACGCTCCAAATGAAGTCAGAGAAAAAAGGGTTTTGTAGAATTGATTTTAGATCTGTTGGAGTCGCATAATGTTTCGGTTATCATGGGATGAGACTTTAACCAAGTCAGATCAACTAGTGAAAAGATTGGAGTCTAGTTCAATGAGCAAGCTGCAAAAAATTTTAGGGATTTCATCCATTTGAACAGCCTAGCCTAATTGATCTTCCCTTGTCTGGAAGTTCAGTTGTGTGGCTAAGGGGAGGTTTCAATGTCGTTGCATCTAGATTGGATCGTTTCTTAGTATCGTAGAGTATATTGAACATTTTCCCTTTTTTGAAGTAATTTGTACTGCAGAGTGGCATATCTGATCACAAATAGGTTTCATTGAAAGAGGCGAAGATCCTTTCAATTTTTTCGTGTTAGGCTGATAAACCAAGCTATGGTGAAGTCGTCAATAAGGCTATAGTCAAAAAATAGGGGACGGGGGTGATTAACCTGCTTCAAGCAATTAGGATTGCGTCAAAATCATGGTATATTGATTACAGGGACAACGCTGATGTTATTGGGGAAGAATTGGAAGAAAAGTTAGAACACCTTGAGTTGGATCTAGTAAAGGCTGGCGATCCATCAGAAATATGGAAACATATTTGTGCTAATGGCTTCAAAAATCCCGCCTCAAATCAAATGGTTCAAAGAGGGTGACAAGAATACAAAGTATTTTCACGCAGTAGCTTCATAGAGAAACCAGATCAACCACATCTCATCTATTCGAATGGGCAGCCATATTATTACCGATCCAAAGGAAATTTTCAGCTCTTTTGAGAGCCATTTTCGAAAGACTTTCAACGAGAATGGAACATTTCCTGTTAAGAAATTTGTGTGGGATTTTAAGAGACTAATCGAAGTGCCCTTGAAGCTCTTTCCTCGGAAGAGGAAGTGTGGGAAACTATCAGATTGGCAGACGGATCTCAGGCTCCAGGTCCTGATGGGTTTAACTTGGATTTCTTTAAGAAGTTTTGGAGCAACCTCAAAGGAAAAGCGTTGGAATTCTTTGAAAATCTGTCTGAAGAGGATATTCGACATCTCGTTTAACCATTCATTCATATTGCTCATTCTGAAGTTATTGGTGTCGGAGGTCATCGATGATTTTAGACCAATTAGTTTGGTGGGGAGTATGTACAAAATTGTAGCTCGAGTTCTGTTAAGGAGATTGACAAGATGCATCAATGTAGTCGTTGGGAATACTCAATTCACCTTCATCTCTGGTAAACAGATATCAGACTGCTCATAGTACAAACGAGGTAGTTGACTTCTTGAGAAACAATAACATGGAAGCGGTCATGTTAAAAGTTGATTTTCGAAAGGCGTACGATACTACAGATTGGTCATTCCTGGATCTTATCCTACAAAGTAAAGGCTTTGGAGCTAAATGGCATAAATGGGTGAGCTTATGTGCTTCTACAACTTCAATTTTGTTATTGCTAAATGGATCTCCATCAGGCATGTTTAAAATTAGAAGCGTCAAGGCTGTCATTTATCCCCGTTTTTGTTCAACATAATGGGCGAAGCTCTTAGCCTCCTAATATTCAAAGCTACTGATATGGGATTTCTAAAGGGTATGACAGTTGGAGCTGATGGTTTAGAATTGTCTCACTTATAGTTTATAGACGATCTGGTTATGTTTTTGGAAGCTTCAAAACGTACTGTAGTGAACACAGAGAGTTTTGAGAATTTTGAGATTGCATCAGGACTTAAGCTCAATATGAAAAAGACGAAGCTACTTGGTATTAATTCAGATAGCAGTCTGCTATCTAATTGGGCGGATCCGATTAAATGCGCGGTTGAGTCATTTCCAGCCTCTTCCCTCGATTTACCATTGGGGCACAACCAAAATTCTTTAGCTATGTGGCAGCCTGTCACAGAGAAATCTAGTCTAGGTTGGACGGGTGGAAAGGCCAACACCTTTCGTTCGGTGGAAGATTAACATTGGCAAAATCAATGCTTTCCAACCTTCCAGTATATTACATCTCGTTATTTCAATTACATGTGTTGATCCTTCAAAGATAAATAAGATTGCGGTGAGCTTTATTTGGGGAGTATCTAATAAGCGGTCGATCCATTAGGTTAGTTAGGGGAAAATGGATATACCTAAAATGTTCGGAGGGCTTGGAATCCTTGACATAAACATTTGCAATTGATCTCTCCTTAATAAATAGATTTCGAGATATGAAACGAAACCCAACAGTCTTTGGAAGAAAATTGCGGATATAAAATCAAAGTCTGACAAGATGCTTTGTCCCCAATGCATCTTATGGAAGAAAATGTCGTGGATTTGAAGGAATATATATCGTCCTCTCCAAGAGCACAATAATCATTTCACTCGGAACTTGCAAATGAAACTCGGTGACTAACTGTACATTGATTGGCACGATTGTTGGGCTGGACCCATGACTTTGAAAGATGTGTTTCCACGAATTTTTGCCCTCGCAGTCAAAAAGAAAGGTAAGGTGGGTGAATTTGGAAAGCTCGACAACGGCAAATGGGAGTGGAACATTCAAACTCAAAGAAGGTTTTTTGGATGGGAATCTGATCGCTAGGAAGAATTTATGGATGTTATTTCTAGCACTTCGAGAAGTTCTGTTAGCAAAGATTATGTGAGGTGGTATGGAGCCTCGAACGAGCTTTATTCACCTAAAGCGTTTTGTGTAAAGTCATTCCCAGCAAATCAAATATGGGTAATGTCAGAAACTTTTTTTTTTTGGGAAAGTTGTGGCCCTCCAAAAGTGGACTATTTTATTAGAGAATGGTCTAAAATTGTAATACCATGAATACAAGGCTAGTAGTTTCATGTTAATTCAATAATTTATTTAATAGATTTATTATAACATGAAGTTGTATTGGTTCAAATTTGGGATCAATCGGGTAAAAAATAAGCTTTACTAGAGGTAAAAAGAGGATTTTTAAGCTTAGGATGAAAGTACATGGACCTAGAGTGTTATTTACTCATTGGGAAATACATGGCAGATTTGAATTTTGGGTGACATAGACGTCCATTTTAGGCTAAAAAGCAGAAAAAGTTTTTCCCTTCATTTATTCAATTTTCCCAATTTTATCTTCTTCGTCTCTATTTGGTCTTCCTATTCTTCTTATTCTTTTTCATACTCTCTTAAACAAGAACAAGAAAAAGGTCTCACCTTTCTTCATCTTCATCTTTAATCCGAAAATCTAGAAGTAAGATTCTTAATCTAGAGTTTATGAACTTTATGAAAACCTCATCATCTCCATAAATGGTGTTCTTGAGTTCTCATGGGGTTTTGGGAGGATTTGAGCTCCAAAGGCTTCTCTCATGGTTTCTATCCGATTTTAATGTGTTATAGTCATTGTTTAACATCTAGTCTCATTTATTTTCATGTTAGAATTGTTTGATGGAATTTAAGTGGTGGAAGAGTGGTACAAGAACCCTCCAAAGAGTAAAGAAATGATAATGTTGGTTCTTGGAGGATCTAGAAGGGTATTTGGGTAGCTAGGAACTGATGTAACATACTATAACTCTTCCTTACTACCTATATATCATCTACATGAGTTTGCTTGCTTGTATTGTAATACCCTAAACCCGATTGGGCCTAAAGTGCCACACTGGGCTACCGAGGCAGCCCCTGATTTGCAAAACCTATTCATTTTCCTTCAAAATACACCAAATGGTATCATAAATAAAACATAAATAATTGATATAAAACATTTTTGCAAAATCAGAGCTCCGTGAAACAAGATTTAAATCAAAATATTATAAATTCTTTCTTATAAATCTGAATACAATAATAAGGGTCATATGAATACTCACTAAAGCTACAGTACAATACTATAAAGGGAAATGTCGAAAGTCTTACCACGACGATGCTCCTTAAACTGCCCAATCTACAGGCTTGCCAACTGAAAGCATTCGAAGGATGAGCTTACAAAGCTCAGCAGTATAATTGCTAATCTACAACAACATAAAAATTTAATACACGCAAGCATGCTGAAGACGTGGCTCTAAGCAGTAGGTTCATGCATGATCTAGATCAAGTGCTACCTACTTAAGGTTTATATGTTCTATCTATAAAGTAGGGGTCTCACCAAGAGTACACCTTTACGGGTCTCTAACCCTAATAATTGTAACTGCTACGCATTTTCTAAATGTGACACTGAGACTCGTGTACATTATTTGAATGCAAACCTGATTGTACTGTGCATTATCTAAATGCAACACTGACTCTGCTGTGATAATATCTAGAATCACGTAGCATCAGATACTAACCTACTGGAAGGGAGTACCGGTATCACATAGCATCGATAAAGTCTCCTCTAATCTACTGGATGATCACCTGATATAACATAGCATCAGGTAGACCATCGAAAAGAAATCCCTGTATCACATAGCATCAGATATTCCCATTCAACTGAAGCATTAGCTTGGTATATTACACAACATTAAGCCAAGCTTTTCTGATAACAGAAGTCCTAGAATGATGCAACTACACATGCATATCAAGGCCCAAAGGCCATACAACATTGACACCGCTAACCCACTCCTTATGAGTTTTCGAGCCTAACGACCTAGCTAGCTCCTAAAGTGTCTCGCTCACTGACAATGGCCCACTAGGGCAACTAAGGTAACCTGGCTATACCCTAGCTTAGCTGGACTTACTAAAGTGAGGTCGTCCTCTCGCTAGCTTCTATCTCACTCGTTCTCTCTTCTAGAACGTTATTCGAAGGCTTATTAGTCTGTTAATATTGTTATTATTAAGGTACTCTATGCTAGTCGTTCATTATTTAAGGGTGTTTTAATCATTCTCTACCTCTAGTGAAGTTGTATCGGGGTTTTTATGACAATTTTTATGGTTGTTGTTCATTGGTTGTACTATTCGATAGCCCGACAACTGACTTGGGTTCAACTCTGAGTAGCGACACTGTAGTCTCTCTTGCTATGTTTTCCTTTAATTCACCCTCGAGTTAGAGGGACGACTGTACGCCCACTATTCACTAATATTCTCGTAGTACATGATTCATATATTTCATAGTTTGATTAATTCATTATACCGCTTGTCGGTATATTCTCTATAATGATCATTCATTCTTAGTTAATCACTATGAAGCCTATAAGGGTAATTTGGTAATTTTAGTCCCTAAAGGCATTTTAGTCATTCTCACATACCTAGATAGATGCCGATCTCAAATGTTATTAAGCTCCTCAATATTGAGTCTATTCGACATCTTGAAGTCACTTAACCACTTTGCGTATTGATACCAAACCTATAGTATAATTACCCGTTCATCGATATGGAGACCAGTCATTATGTATGGAGACAAGTCCTTCGGTATGGAGAACAATCCTTTGGTATGGAGTCCAAACAGTCTCGAGACCAAATATTCGTTCTCGATACTACAACCCTCAGTATCGATACCAAGGTTTCAATATCGATACTACTCTCTGCCATAAACCCTAATTTTCCCTCATTATTTATTGTGACAATTTTTTCTGTCATAATTACTAAAAGTTTTAGTTACAAAATTTGTCACTATGCCTTTAATTTGGCACCCAAAAAAATGGAGGGAAACATTTGTGACAAAAATTAGTAATAAAATTTATTTTTTCACCATATGTTACACATGTTTGCTGATCGTGACAAATTATTATGATGATTTTAACTTTTTTCATAATTGTATATCTTTTTTTTAATTTAATGCGACGATTATTTATTTTCTCACCAAAAAACTATTAATAGTGACAAAAATAATTTTGACAAAATTAAATTTGTCACAATAGTAGAAATTTCTTATAGTGTGGATAAAACCCCATTTTCCTTAACTATAATTAAACCAAGACTTTGATTTAATAAAACGACGTTGCTAGGGCGATTATGAACGAAAATGATACATGAAAAAGGCTTGAACTCTTACTTTGGCTTGACCTTGAAGAGAAAGAGGAGGAGAAGAAGAAAAATGGAAGAAAAAGAAGAGGAAGAGGAAAACCCCAAGTCCAAAAAGCTATAAATCCCCATATTATATCTTGAAATTTCCATAAATGGTATAATTACTCATTTGGTCTCTTACAATTTATCTTATAATTAAAAATCCCCTTTTTATATCTAATTGGGCCCAAATCTAACCCAATTAAACCTAACAATTTAAACCATGAAATCTACGAGGTCCACTTACCTCTCGGGTAAACCTGAAACTACTAGCCCATAATTTAGGGTGTTACAACTCTCCATTTCTTAAAAAAAAATTTGTCCTCGAAATTTACTTGGATTTAATAGTGACCTATTCTTAAGTCCAACACCTAGAAATCTCGAATTGACTAAACTTAATCAAAATTGATTCTTAAGGAAGAAGTCCTCACAGTCTAACGTACAGCTCAAAACTCAAAAAATTGATCTACGACTTCCTGAGGGCACTACCAATGTTGGACTTTAACGAAAACCTTCGAGAGGCACGAAATTAAAGAAGTCACATTTTTTCTATTCAATACTGACTACTAAATATATAATGATAATTCTTGAATTCCTTCTATGTTTCTGTTGTGCAACTCCAATTCAATACTCATCCATAGTAACTTATTGTTTCTCGTATACCATACGATACGCTCTACTCACCTTCTCGAATGCCTAGGGCGCTCACAACTAGAAATCAGCCACTTGATGAATGAAAATAGCAATATCTAGCTCTCCTAGATAGCATACAATACAAACAAAGATATCTCGTAATTGTATTTTGACTTAAGGGTTCTGAGCTATTCGATGACAGCTATCGCTAGTCATATGACGATTAACGCACTTGATTTTCTTAAATCTGAAGCAACCAAAGTTTGTGATATTATGCCATGTTGAATACCACTGGTATGATGTATATAGCTCGCACTCTTATACCACACGAAGATACTACTGACGAGGCTTGGCTTACTTAGCTGACTCACTTACTGCTCGTGCACAAATGCACACTGATAAAATCAAAGGGATCTTTGTACCTCGAGACTCATAACTCATTACCTGATCTATAGTACTCTTAAAACTTAGGGTGAGATCTAGAACTACTACATCGAACATATACTCTTCTAACTTACTCCTCAAGAGTACTTGGAACATCTACACCCAGTTAGCAACTTAAGTGTTTTGGCATTAACTGAGATATATCTAGTTGTTCATGACAAAAAGGTGATTTTTTATATTGGTGGGAGAAACTTGTACACCCTTAACACTCCCATAGAGGTCTCTACCTCCATGCCTAAACCTGGGATTATTAATTCTCTACGAGTCGATCACACAAACCATCTGCTTACAATACAAAGAGTATCATATAGTCTCGTATCTAACAATACCATGTGCAAAGATGGTCCATAAAGGATCACTCAAGGGTGGAAGATTTTACGACTGCATATTTCTTAGGGTTTTCTTTCAACTCAACAAGCAACAACTTTTTCGTACCTATAATGTCATCATATGTCTCTGAGCTTGCATTCTGAAATCCGAGAAACACTTGCTCTAACAACTTTATTTTGATTGTCTAATGAGCCTAACTTAACTCTTTGAAGAATATTTAAGTTTTATCTATTAAAGTCTACATATTAGCCACTTGGATCTTCACTCACAGATTCTCTACCTGAATACGCTTTCTACTATATCCATTGTCATCGTAAAAGAATACATGCTCTTACACCTACTGATGCAACATGAAAAACTGAGGTAGCTGAAAACATACCAGACATCTCATTTGAACTATGACAATCTCTCGCGACGTGCCCCAAATATATGTATCTGTAGCACTTCCTAGAGAGTCTAAATCACCTTCATCTATGTTTCTTACCACAATTCTCGTACTCTAAATGCTCTAAAACTATATTAGAGTTCTCAACACCTGCCACAAACTATGAAACTGATGGTCTCCTATGATACCTTACATCTAAACTTTGACTTGATAGGAGTGACAAAGGTGATGCCACTATTCTTTGCTTACACGAATATCTGTCTCTTTTGGCCACTAACTGAGGAAAATCCACTGATACATAAGTCCTCATTCTTGGACCGCTTGATTTACCCAACAAGTTTTTCCTCACGTTCTACACCCTTTCCACGGCCTTAGCCTACCGTGTCAACTATAAAAACACTCTAGGCGGGTTTGTCACCAACTGCTTAAGGATGTCAAGATGAAGTCCCTCTAGGAATCTCTTGCATATCAAAGATTCAATCGTAACTAACTCGGGATCATAACGGCTCAACTAGAGGAAATATCTATTTTACTCGATCGCTAAACGATCTCCCTGAACTAGCTGAGAGAACTACATCCTTAAACCATCTACATACACCTAACTGATATACTTGCCTCTAAACTCCTCTAGGAATTGATCCCACATTGGCACCTTCGGCTATAAAGCCATCTCTACAGTCTCTCACTAATCGATAGCATTACCCTTGAGAAAAACGGTGATGTACTCTAACTTACCCTCTGGGGTGAGGTAAAGCTACCTCAAGGTCCTCATGATCTCTCTTAACCACTAATATATTGAAATCAGATCATCATTGCTTGAACCATAGAAGTCGATTGTCTTATACCTCCTCAGCCTCTCTAGTAGGATCTCTGTCGGTACTAACGTACTCTGACTAGCTGGATGAACAGTCTGCACTCTAGGAATGACATTCACCATCTCTTTGAGAGTGGAGGTTAAACCTCTAAAGAAGGTCGTCTCTGTGACTCCTACGTCTAACGAAAACCCCTGATCCTTTACCCCAGGTAGGAACTCCTCAATAACGTTATCTGGATGAGAGCTTCAGGTCTCCATCTTATCCTTAAAACCACGCTCAGAACTATCAGCTATCGCCACGCTCTACAACACATATTTAAAAAGGAAGCACCATCAGGATTCTAGACTTATACAAGTAATTTAAGTACTTAGGGGCATGTATTCACTGTCACCTTACTAAAATAGATATTTTGGTCCTAGGAATAACTTAACCTGATGCTCTGATACCACTAAATATAATACCCTAAACCTAATTGAGCCTAAAGTACCACATTGGCCTACCGAGGCAACCCCTGTAAAACTTGTTCATTTTTCTTTAAAACATACCAAATGGTGTCATAAATAAAACATAAATAACTAATATAAACATTCTACAAAATTGGAGCTCCATGACACAAGATTTAAATCAAAATATTATAAATTCTTTTTTATTAATATGAATACAATAATAAAGATCCTATGAATACGCATGCCCACTAAAGCTATAGTACAGTACTCTGAAAGGGGATGCTAGAAGTCTTACTACAATAGTGCTCCTCGAACTGCCCAATCTATAGACTTGCCAATAGAAAACATCCACAGGCTGAGCTTACAAAGCCCAACACTAAAATATTTAATCTAGAGCATCATAAGAATTTCATAAACGCAAACATATTGAAGATGTGGCTCTAAGCAGTAGGTTCATGCATAATCTAAATCAAGTGCTATCTACTTAAGGCTTTGTTGTTCTATCTCTGAAGTAGGGGTATCACCATGAGTACACCTCTAAAGCTCTCTAACACTCTAAAGCTCTCTAACACTAATAACTGTAACTACTACGCATTATCTAAATACGACACTGAGACTCATATACATTATTTAAATGCAAACCTAATTGTACTATGCATTATATAAATGCAACATTGAATCTGCTATGGTACTATCTAGTATCACATATCATCAAATATCTAAATATGGTAATTCTTGTGTTGACAAGAATAGAGAAAATATGAAAAAGATAACAATGTTTGTCTGACTCACTCTTTTGTTATGAGACTTGATATTGAAGACGACACTATTCATCTGCGATGAAGAGTTATGGCCGTGTTTAGGTAATTTTGGAGATAACACGGTTCCTACGTGATGAGGAAGTCTAGCTATCTAAGGGTGACACGACTCCTACGTGATGAAGAGATATGGTCGGTGGATGACACTGTTCCTACGTGATGAGGATGACTAGCCATCTTCAGGGATGATGATAACACGGTTCCTACTTGATGAGGACGGTTGGTTATTTAAGGTTATCGCGACTCCTACAAGATGAAGAGATATGGTCGGTGGATGACATTGTTCCTACGTGATGAGGAAGACTGGACATCTGTAGGGATGATGATAACACGTTTTCTACGTGATGAGGATGACTGGTTATCTAAGGTTGATGCGGCTCCTACGTGATGAGGAGATATGGTCGGTGGATGACACAATTCCTACGTGATAAGGACGGCTGGCCATCTTAGGGATAATTTGTTTCAAGGGAAACAGACTCAAAGATTTTTTTTGTTTCAAGAGAAACTGTCTCAAGAGAGACAAAATTTTGTTTCAAGGGAAACAGACTTAAAGATTTTTGTTTCAAGAGAAACTATCTCAAGAGAGACAAAACTTTGTTTCAAGGGAAACATACTCAAAGATTTTTGTTTCAAGAGAAACTGTCTCAAGAGAGACAAAACTTTGTTTCAAGGGAAACAGACTCAAAGATTTTTGTTTCAAGAGAAATTATCTCAAGAGAGACAAAACTTTGTTTCAAGGGAAACAGACTCAAAGATTTTTGTTTCAAGAGAGACAAAACTTTGTTTCAAGGTAAACAGACTCAAAGATTTTTTTTGTTTGTTTGTTTTTTTGTGTGTTTCAAGAGAAACTGTCTCAAGAGAGACAAAACTTTGTTTTAAGAGAAATTTCCCCAAGCGAGACAAATTTGTTTTAAAAGAAACAATCTCAAGTGAGATTAATTTTGTTTCAAGTAAAACAACTTTGAAATTTATGTTCCAAAGGAAACTATCTCAAGTGAGGCAAAATTTATTTTTAAGAAAAGTAATCTCAAATGTTTGTGTCTTGAGGAAGACTGTCTCAAGTGAGACGAATTTTTTTTAGAAAAACAATCTCAAGTGAAATGAACTTTGTTTCAAGTGAAACAAATTCAAAATGTACATCTTAAGGGAGAATTGTCTCAAGCGAGATGGAATTTATTTTTAGAGAAAACAATCTCAAGTGAGATTAATTTTGTTTCAAGTGAAGCAATTTTAAAATTTGTAACTCAAAGGAAAAATGTTTCAAGCGAGACGAAATTTATTTTGAGAGAAATTATCTTAAGAGAGACAAAACTTTGTTTCGAGAGAAACGATCTCAAAGGCGACAGACAGCCTGCTTGTTCTTGCATGTTGAGAAAATTCCTTCTGAAGATCTGATCGTTAACTTCAGGATGTTGAATCTGTAGATGACATTGTTTCTCCATGTAAAGACATCTGGTCATTTCTGAACTTTTATTTCCTGAAAGATCAATAAATGAAAATGCATTTATGAATGACTATCTTGGATGTTATGATGGATGCCAAGATGAAGTTTATTTTATGACTTAATAAATTTTTGAATTTGTCCTCATAAGAGGGAAAATGTCTCTTTAGCAAAATTTCAAGTTAAATTTTTAAAAGTATCCTCATGAGAGGGAAAATCAAAGTCTTCATTGCGTGATGATGAATGTATGATGTAAAGATGCAAACTCATGTAACATGTATGTATATATTGATGTATTTTTTCCTGGTTAATGGTGGAAATGATTGCATTGGCAGTCTTCATTCTATCCCTGATTCAGTTGTCTTCATTTTCCACCAGGTCTTGCAAACTTTGACCCGAGATAATTTGTTTTCCTGGCCCCATCAAATTTCTCCCCATTAGTTCGGCTTCCCTTGCCTCAGCTTCGATCATGAGCTTTGGAAAGATATTTGTTGAATTCCAAGATATGCTTCCAGAGAGATTATCTTGTTTGAAAATATTTTTAGTCCTTTGAAAAAAAACTTGATAAAAAAAGAAAATGTGAATTTTTTTATTGTCAAATGAACTAAAATAATGCCCCATCTTCGGTCTCACAATTGAAGCAAATCACAAAACATGAGTTCATTGAATACCAAAAGAATCAACTGCTTTTTTAATCTTTCATAGTTGCAAATATTTGACAAATGTCAAGATCGACAGGTTGGTTTTGAGGTTAGCTATCTACATTTTGTGGTTTGTTTCATCGATTCTTCTTTTTCCTTTTTTCGGTCATCGTAAAAATTAGGACATGCCCCTCTTTCTTGGTTTGGCGTTTTAATCGGAGGCAGACAAAATAACGCAACTAGCATAGTCAATTGCTAGACTTTTTAGAACACTTCTATTTCAGAGCTCTGAAATCTTCCATTTGTTCAAGCTTTGTAGACTCTTCTAGCCAAAGCAGTGCAAAAATATCGGTCTAAAAATGAGATTTCTAAGTGCTCGTGTGAATTCGACTATAACAGGTGTTCCTCCACTCCCTTACTCCATATTCACCGAAACTCCTTATTTAGTAAATTTGATTTAATTTGTCATTGTTTGGCTAGCTAAATTCGGCTTTATTGTACATATATATTTTATAATTGCCTTTATCTGGCTAGCTGAAGGATTCATGTCGTCACAAAGTCTTCGACTTGATAATCACAGTAGATCAAACACTGAATTTCCAAATACAATATCAATGTCATGGTTTGAATGTAATCTATTATAAAGCCAGGGCTTTCGAGTTTTCTCTATAACCACTTGCTTTAGAGGAATATTTCAGCTTTATTTTATACATATATATATTCTGGGTATACATATTCCATTTCTTAAGCTTGTCAAGAAGAACCTGTTATAGTACAGGTGTTGTTGAAGGTTAGTAAATCTCATCATTAGAGTTCAATTCCTAAGCAACTGACCTAAACTAGATTCACCTACTCGACCATTCTATCTGTGAAGATTATGATCATCATTGAACGTCATCAATAGAAGTAGGAACCAATTAGCTTTGCAATCTCATGTGCAAGATGTCCCATTTTGTCCTCTCCTAACACATGCCTGAAGGCCAAGCCCTTGATTGACTCTACATGCGAGGATAGAGCTAGCTTGGTCCCTGCAAGAGAAGGATATGTATTCTGATGTATATTCTGGAGTAGGATTAGGATTTTTTTGTTTTGCATAGGTTCAATCTTGTCATTTGTCAAAGATTTACAACCTCAATTATTAAAGAGCTATTAATTAAGATTATATTCAATGAATTTCAAGATTAAAATTTGCTCATTGCTCATTTCCTCAGAAGGAAGCATTTTATTTAAAATGTTCGAATGTTAAGTGACTTACAAACATTCAAACGTAAGGAGAAAAACAAGTTCTAACAAGATGAAATGTTTTTGATGAGAATGCAACAAAATTCCTGATGGATGTCACATCCTACTCCTGATCAGAATACCCCATTACACATCAAATGTCCATAACCCTGAATCATTCAGATCTTGGACCTTGCGCTTCAATGCCCCACAATTCTCAGTGGTGTGCCCTAAGCTCCCAATATGATAGTTACATATGGCGTTAACATCATGGCCTTCAAGATATGGGGCCTCTTTTGGTTTGGATCGAACTCCAGTTACAAGGTTCTTTTCAACTAGTGTTGGGAGCAATTCCTCATACGTCATTGGAATTTGATCAATTTAACTCTTTTCTTGGATCATCTTATGAGGTTTGGTCCCCTGATTAGTTAGATAGAATCCCATGATGTTAATCTCAACTCTTTCCTCAATGTCAATATTGTTAGTGCCTCTTTTCTTGGATCATTTCTCCACACATGATGATGTTAGAGAAGCTTTTACTATCAGCTCCTATCATGTGGTTAATAAATGGATATTTTAATGTACCAATGAATAAAGTGATGAACTCTCTTTCAATCATTGGTAGATGCACTTAAAATACAACATCCCTCTATCGTTGTGCATATTGTTGGAAACGCTCACCACTTTCCATCTCTATATTTTGTAGCGTCGTTCGATCAGGGGCCATATCAGTCATGTATATGTATTGACTTAAAAAGGCACGAGCCAAATCCTTCCAAGAGTGGATTTGAGTACAACACAATTGATTATACCACCTAGAAGCGGGTCCAGTCAAACTGTCTTAGAAGTAATTGATCAACATTTGATCATTGTTGGTGTATCCAGTCATCATTCAAATAAACATCCTGAGATGGGCACTAGGGAAACTAGTTCCATTGTACTATTCAAAATCAGGCATTTTGAATTTGGGCGGGAGCACCAAGTCAAGAACTAAAACTAGCTCTCTTACATCTATTTTATTATGAGAGCTTTGTCCTCTCATTCCCTTGAATGTCTCTCTACACCACTTTTTAAAATTCTCTGGGATCTCATTCTTGGCTCTTTTCTTCTTATCATGTTCTGACCGGTTGTGATCAATAGGACTATACCAAGGATCTAACACGGTTGCTTAAGTTTTAGTGGTGGAGAAGCCTACTTGATGGCTTGGAAGCTTGTCAGGCGAAATGAATATCGGTGGATTAGCATGTGTCATCACATATTCAAAGGTTTCATGGGTAGAGGAAATCTTCTCTTTGCCTCTTTCTTGGTTTAACCCAGTCAGTTTTGCTACAATTTGGTCGACTAGGTTATCCTGGTCTTGCAAAATGCGATCCACAATGGCTTTTTACGCTTGCTCCATTTTGGTTTCCCAATCTGTTTGCATCATTTGCAAACTCTCTTACAACTTTTTCTTCAGTTTCTCAAATTTTACTTCCATTTTCAGTACTATGTGAACGAAGTTGGACAGTTAAAAACACTTCCTCAGAGTCATCCACGAGATAAACCCATGAATTCATGATTAATACATGTAAAAATGTTTAAATGAATGCCATACAAAATGCAATGATGTAAATGAAAATGCAAAATATTGATCACAACGGTGAATATCATAGAATAATTTTTACCTGAAATAAAGCCTTTACATTACAAGACAGTCCATTTACAAACATGTTTTTGCTTAGACGCTGAGTCTGAAATGGGTCAGCGCTTCATCTCGGATCTTCATCCTTGAAAATGATGCTTCTCAAGTGTTATGTAACCTAACTCGGTTAATGCCCCTACGGTGTTGAATTCAGTGCGTTACTCTTTGTTGGTTAGCGATGGAATGATAGTAGATAAAGCTCTACTGCTGAATTACTCCTTGGATCAATGGATCATCTTTCCAATCTCGAATGTTGAACGATCTCCAAGCAAGTCTCCTTCTTGTACTCTGAACTTCTTTTAACCCTCGGTGCATGTCTGTGTATGTGACTGCTTGATTGAAAACTTTTACATATTCTTGTGAAAATTTTCTCTCGAATATCCCCTTGCAGATTAACACTTTCACATTATGTTATGTTAATGAAATCTGATGCAAAAATGATGAAAAATGATGCAAATGAAAGAAAAGAAATAAGTTAGTAGGGGTAAGATAATCAATAAAATTAAAAGAAGCTATTTAAAATAAATATAACACCTACCCAATCATGATATCTACCCGAGCATGCTTTTATTAGATAGCAATCTTATCCGGACATGCTTTCTACCTAAAATGATTATTTTCAAGAAATTGTTCATAATCACATGGTATCTAATTCACATGCTTTTATTTAACAAAATTTAAAGCAAAAGATAAAGGTTCAGAAACACTCCTCCTTTTTGTACACTTATTTTGGGTACCTACTAACGGACAAAGGTTCGGTATGGTTATACCTAGGGTGATCGTTCTACGGTTCACTACATGCATGGTTTCGACTCTATAAGGAAATGGTACTTGAATCGTCTTTGATGTCGATGCCCCCTTGAGCTACCAAACCCTCGATCCTCACCCATTACAGGTTTCGAACGGAACGAATTCAATTCGATGGGATTCACTTCCTTATACCCATACGAGGAATAAATCCCTACGAAGGTATAAGGCATATGTATCCCAGGGGTTATTTGCTAAAACTTATACGAAGAATAAATTCTTACGAGAGTAAAGCGTTCACCCCCACTTACTTGGAACGAAGCGCGGGTCTAGAGCTTATGTCATGCAAATGCATGTAATGTGTGTGAGGAAGAACATTCAAACCTTTGACTAAAAAAACGGAAAGGTAAAAAACTCTCAATAGAAACTTTAACAGAGCTGAAAATAAAAATTAGATCATTAGTATGAAAAATAAAGAAATTAAAAACTTCAATAAATGAATCATAAGTTAACTATAGACTTGAACTTATAATTTTCACCACAACGACAATGTATAAGCGACTTACAGTATGAATCTCTAAAGTCCCCAACGGAGTCGTCAAACTGTCATAACCATTTTTTGAAAACAACTAAATATTATTTTTAAAAACAATTATGACTTTATTTTTGAAAAATTGGTGAATTTGAATTAAATTGAATAGGAGTATCCATCGACCTTTGGGTTAGGTAGGTCGAATACCTAAAAACGTCTTTTAAAACAATTTTTAAGAAAAAAAATCATATTTTAGACAAAAATCGGTTTGCGTCATCAAAGATTCGATTTAACGGATTCGAGAGTCGGTTACGCATGGTGAAGGATTAATATCCCCACAGCGCCCAAAATTGGTACTTAGTCGCTTATACGTTGTCGTAATGGCGGAAATCTTGAATTCTCATCGATAATTAAAATATGATCCATTTATTAAAGTTAATTAATTTGCTTCAAATTATTTGTTAGAGAACATTCCTTAATTTGCGAAGAAATATCGAGATTCGCTCATCCTCCGACGGGAAAGCTACTTCTTCTTATTCATTTCTTAAAAGAATATTCCCTCCTTGATTTAAAAAAAATACAAGTCGAATATAAATCTAACATTTATATTTGTATACAATAAAATAAGTTGATATATAGAGAAACATGCATTGACTTAAATGAAATACTAAAAAATTAAAATTAATTAACAAAATAAAGTTTATTTATTTCAATTTCACGTTTTGTTCGAACGTCGTATCAGATTACACCACTTCGATCAAGTGATACTTTCCACGCATGTTCTACAAATGTAATTCTTGAAAGTATTCGAATAATATACAATAGATAAAGAAATATGAGGGAAATAAATATTAATAAAAATATAACAACGTATATTTAAATACAACAATTATGGATAATATTTATTTAATATATGTCATACATAAAGGACTAAAGTGAAAAAAACAAGTTATCATTACAAACAAAAACAATTAAAATAATAAAAAAAATAATTACATTCATTGATTTAAGGGACCAAAATGACACTAACAGAACCTTGAAGGATCCAACAACAATTATGAACAAACAAGTGCCACAATAGAACATTTTAAACAAACATAGGTACCAAAAATGAAAACAACCCCTAAATAACATTAAAGACTAAAATAAACTAAAACAGAATCATGAAAGGAAAAATAATAAATAAACCAAATGTAAGGTAGTGACTAAAATGAAATAATTACAAATATCATGACCAAAGTCAAACATTAACAAGAATAACATAATATGTAAGAAATTACTAAAATACAAATATTTAAACATAAGTTCTCGAAATAAAATAAGATAAAAATTCATTAAATGGATGAAAAATAAAATTACAAAGGCATAGGGACCAAAGTGATATTTACCCAAGCGCAAAAATGCCCACTGGTCCCCACCGAAACTACGTCATTTCGTGGGGTATATAAAAGACTAAAACCAAGGCTTTCCCCTCTCATCTTCTCTTTTTCTTTTCTTTCAAACCGAGGGAAGAGAGAGAGAGTTTTCAAACTCTCTCTGTAACACCCCCAACCCGGATACAACCCGGATACGAATATGAGATATCACATTGACTTTTCAAAGCATGTTCATTTATAAAAACTATACAATATTTAAACTTTTATTAACACAAAAACTATATCTACATAATTAAGTTAAAAACATTACAAAATTGATCAGAGCATTCGTAAATTACATTTTTCTACATGCCAACACTGTTGACCCAACAAAATATATACTGTGAATTTACTTCTGATCTGATCTTGGAGTGAAAATATGTTGCTCTGCAAATTCTAAGCTTGCTCCTCTTGCTCTTCTCAACCTACGTATAAAAACGCTTACATGCTAAGTCATAGACTTAGTGAGGCATAAAAATATAATAATGCATTTCCTATAACTATGAACATGCAAACTAATTACTTAATTACAATCATATCATAATTTAGTCATGTCACACATATGATACAATATAAACAATAATAATATGGTAACATATACTCATATAAATACCTTTGATATCTTTATAGGCCCATGTACATTACTGAGAACTTAAGGTATGCGAGTACATTGAGGTTGTGCACTTATATTGTCCCCACAGCTCATACTGGGTCCCACTAAGGGCATATGAAATTTATCCCGAATGACCTATGTATATTTCCCGAAGGACCTCTGTAACCCTCGACTCTTTGCATGCCAACTATACCCCTAGCTCTCATATCACATAACATGGGCATTATTGTTATTCTTCATATGTTCATGTATTCATATCATTTCTCTTGTAATCACATATGTCTTTTCTTTTATCACATAGCACATGTACATATAACTATCAATCTAGTATCATATAACATGTGTATTGGAATCTATTCATATGAATCATATATCATTTATCAAATCCTATAAATATATATATAACTTGTGCATGTATTTATAATAACCATCATGTATGCATGCTTATAATTACTATGCTATAAATACTAACATAGGAATAGACTTATCACAAGTCATAATTCCTTTGAACTATATCTATAGTATGCACTCACCTTGGCCTCACCGACTATCAATTATTCCTACGACTTCCTTTCTTTCGATCGAATCCTAACTCGGTGGTCGTTCTAAAGCTTGCTTTTGCTCGGTATCTATATAATCATATATTCCAATCATTATAATTAAATCCTTAATTTCTTAAGCTAAAAGAAAAGTCTATTTTCAATTTCCCTTTAAATAGGTATCGGTACCCACAATAGGGTATCGGTACTACCTTAGCTAAGGGTACCGATACCAAGACGGGTATCGGTACCGAAATTACATTTGATATTTCCCTAGTATCGATACCTCCCTTATTGTATCGGTACCTATGGTATCGATACCAGCTTCCCAGGTATCGATATCATTTGAATGCCTTTGTTAATTTTACTCTTGAGGTATCGGTACCTGTTGAATGGGTACTGATACCCCTCTCCCAGAAATCACTTTTTAAGCCCGAAAATTACTTCATTCTAACTTAAATCCTTAATAACTTAGCTCCTTTAATACCCTAAACTCAAGAATACATATTCAAACAAATTCCTAGACATTTAACACATCTTTATCCTCAAAATCTCATTCTCCATATGTATTTCAAGAATCATACCAAATTTTCTACTTGTTCTAAATTCAATTCTATCACTTCATATCTCTTAATTTAGCCATTGACAAGTCAAATTTAGTTTCAAATTCCACCTATTGACTCTTTTCCAAAATTTCATTTAAAAACTCCTAATCTTTAATCTCTTCTAACTCCTTCATTCTTTGATTTTAAGATGACTTAAGCTTTCCTTAATCTTAAGTATTATCTAAGGATCATAAAACAACCTTAAATTCAACAAATAAACAACTAACAAGGAACTCACCTTTGCTTTCACTCTCACGTTTGTAGGAAGAAGAAGAAGAAGAAGAAGAGAAATGTTGTTCTGGATATTTCCTTTCCTCTCTTTCTTTCCACTACACGTGTATATATATCATCCATCTCTCAATTTTTAATTCATTTCCTCATCAAATGACTATTTTGTCTTTCCATTCTTCATTCTTTAATATTTAATCCTATACAAAATTTTCAATATAAGTTCCCGCACTTTTCAATTTATCTACTTTGACCAACAAATTCTGAAATATTTCAATTTAGTCACTAACCCGATATTGAGGATGTTAAAAATCTCCCCTCCTTTAAGAAAATTTGTTCTCAAATTTTCAATACGCTACTAAATGAAATGTCTACACATCTCCTATTCATATTCACATACTACCTCTTCAATTAATCTATCGTTTTATCATAAACTTGACTTCTATTACTTTAATTCTTCTATTACCTTTTTTCCTTTATACATCCATATCATTTAAACATAACACACATGTCCTTCACTACTTAAACCAATATAAAATAATCCTTATTTCTCTGACTACGTCTACTTGACTAAGAAACACAATCTTAAATCTTCATCATAGATGGTCAAGACATATCATTTTCAAAATTAAACAATATTTCTACAACCCTTTACCCCCTTTTCTTACTTCTACATCAAGTTTATAATCCACACTTCAATATAACCCTTGTTCTATTGGTCCTTTTAAAATTCCCTTTTTTCATTTAATTTCCTTATCTTTTTAATCCTTCATAAATCAATATCTCATTGTATCACAGATCATATCTTTTTCCTTATGCTCCCATACTCCTTCCATTTCACCTAAACTTATCCTTAAATAACCATCTTCATCGTATTTTCATAACTCTAATAGTTAACACTACTTGCACAAACTTTATTCTTTGTGATATCTTTATTCAAATCCCAATATACTTATCCCTTTTTATCATTCTAAACTTTTTTGTAAATCCTTAACTTCCGTCAACATGCAAATTTTTTAACTCTAATACTCTCACTATCACATTACTTTGTTATTTAACCTAATTCTTTCACAATAAAGCCTAAACCTTCGTCAAACTATTCATATATATATTCTTTCCAGTCAAAATGACTCATCCTCCATTTACTCAACTTATCAAACGTTTATTTTTACTCATACATAATATAATTTCCTTGATTTAAATTCAAAGATTTCATCTACTTTTGTCTTATAAACAGATCATTGATTTACACATTCTTAAACTCTTCCAAAACAATATCCCCATCACTTACACTTTTAATATTTTCCTGATATCATATATCCTCTCTACTCTTACTTTGTCAATGTAGCAAAGAAACTACTCTACTTTCAAACGATGAAGATCCTCTAACACTATAATTTACAATCCGTCTGAAATGTTTAGCATTAATCTTTCACTCCATTATCAACATTTACATGATAACGATATAAACTATATATTCCTAATATTACTTCAAATCCCTCGCAGAGTAATTCCATCAAATTAGCAAGGAATTTGATTCCCTAAATCCAAATGGAACACCCTTGACATATCTTATTTACTCAAGCACTATGTACTAATGGATTTGTCAATACAATATCATAACGCATTTATTATATAGTAAAAAGATGTCTGCTATTATCTCTTGATCATTACCATTTTCATTGGTAATGATATTATATACTCGAGCAGTGGAGCATATTTACTGCTGAGTAGAAGTTTCTATTTGATTTCTTCCTCTACCTCTACCTTGTCCTCTTTGAGACATCGAAGCAGTCATCCAACTGTGCAGACTTTCCAACCTTTAATGGACAATCCTTCATGTAATGCCCTGTTTCCCCACATCAGAAACAAGCTCCAGTGATCACTCTACATATTCCGCTATGACTTCTTCTACAAAGCTGACATTGTCTAATTTGACCCTGTTGTGCTCGCCAATCACCAAACCCTCCAGATTGAGTCTGACTAGGTCTCATATGACTTGGTTCTCTAGCGGAGGATACCACCGACTTTGACCGTGCTTGAGATCAAAAACCAAGATCTCCACTTCTCTTGGGTGGTATAGAGCTCGATGAAGCCCCCATTCATTTAGAAGATTGAGCTCTCTGCTCCCCGAACCGTTCATTCTGAGATATTTCTAGAGCTTTTGCACAATTCACCACATCTTGAAACGAGGAAAGATTTAATGCAATTAACATTTCCTTCAATCTCAGGCGCAGGCCCTCCACAAACCATTCACATGCATCATTCTCTGTTGGAATCAACTCTGTCGCAAAAGGACTTAACTTATTAAACTCGTACTCATATTCATACACGGTGCAGTTCATCTGCTTCAAGTTCAAAAATTCTTGCTTTATTTTCTTAATGAACTGATCTTCTATATACTTGTGCTTAAACTCTTCTAAAAACAAGTACCATGTTACTTGGTCACTTGTCATTCTCATCGTGACATTCATCCACCAAATTCTCTCTTGCCCACGAAGCAAGGAGACTACTCCGTCTAACATTCCCATATCATAATAATGGAGTCCCTCTAGCATGATCTTCACATAGTTGAGCCAAAGGTCCACAACAACAGGACCTTCCTCGACTTCACCTTTGAATTCATGAGCTCCTAATCCCTTTAACTCCTTTGCTACATTCATCCTCTGAACAGAAGGAGCAAGAGGTGGGAAACACGTCAAAATGGCGTCCAACGTCCTGAAGAAAACTTCTTGGTCTTGCACAGGCACTCCAGAAGGTGTTCGCTCTTCACCTTGTCTGGGCAGGGCAGGTGAATTACTACTCTCAACTAATCTATCATCTCTCGCTTCACTTCAGGAGCTATCTTGTCCGGACATCTAATAAGATATGACCAAATAACTCTATTAGCATAACAACATACTTATTACTCATATCATATCAAAAAGTTATATCTATTATGTTGGCATATACACATTTAAAGACACTCTAGACTTCGGTTTATGCCTAAAATCGGCTAAACCTTAGCTCTGATGCCATTAAATGTAATACCTCAACCCATATCCGACCCGGATTTGAATCCGAGATGTCACATTGACTTTTCAAAGCATGTTCATTTACCAAAACTATACAATATTTAAACTTTTATTAACACAAAAACTATATTTACATAATTAAGTTCAAAACATTACAAAATTGATCAGAGTATTTGTAAATTACACTTTTCTACATGTCAACATTGTTGACCCAAAAAAATAAATAATGTGAATTTACTTCTAATATGATCTTGGAGTGGAAATATGCAGCTCTGCAAATTCTAAGCTTGCTCCTCTTGCTCTTCTGAACCTACGTGTAAAAACGCTTACACACTAAGTCATAGACTTAGTAAGGCATAAAAATATAATAATGCATTTCCTATAACTATGAACATGCAAACTAATTACTCAATTACAGTCATATCATAATTTAGTCATATCACACAAATGATACAATATAAACAATAATAATATGGTAACATATACTCATATAAATACCTTTGATATCTTTATAGGCCCATGTATATTACTGAGAACTTAAGGTATGCGAGTACATTAAGGTTGTACACTTATGTTGTCACCACAGCTCATATGGGGTCCCACAAGGGGCATGTGAAATTTGTCCCGAATGACCTATGTATATGTCTCGAATTACCTCTGTATATGTCTCGAAGGACCTATGTAACCCTCGACTCTTGGCATGCCAACTATACCCCTAGCTCTCATATCACATAACATGGGCATTATTGTTATTCTTCATATGTTCATGTATTCATATCATTTCTCCTGTAATCACATATGTCTTTTCTTTTATCAAATAGCACATGTACATATAATTATAAATCTAGTATCATATAACATATGTATTTGAATCTATTCATATGAATCATATATCACTTATCAAATCCTATAAACATAGATAACTTATGCATGTATTTATAATAATCATCATCTATGCATGCTTATAATTACTATGCTATAAATACTAACATAGCAATAGACTTATCACAAGTCATAATTCCTTTGAACTATATCTATAGTATACACTCACCTTGGCCTCACTGACTTGGTGGTCGTTCCAAAGCTTGCTTGTGCTTGGTATCTACATAATTATATATTCCAATCATTATAATTAAATCCTTAATTTCTTAAGCTATAAGAAAAGTCTATTTTCAATTTACCTTTGAATAGGTATCGGTGCCCACTATAGGGTATCGGTACTACCTTAGCTGAGGGTATCGATACCAAGACGGGTATCGGTACCAAAATTACATTTGATATTTCCCTGGTATCGATACCTCCCTTATGGTATCGGTACCTATGGTATCGATGCCACCTTCCCAGGTATCGATACCTTTTGAATGCCTTTGTTAATTTTACTCTTGAGGTATCGGTACGTATTGAATGGGTACCGATACCCCTTTCCCAGAAATCAGTATTTAAGCCCAAAAATTACTTCATTTTAACTCAAATCCTTTATAATATAGCTCCTTTAATACCATCAACTCAAGAATACATATTCAAACAAATTCCTAGACATTTAATACATCTTTATCCTCAAAATATCATCCTCCATATGTAATTCAAGAATCATACCAAATTTTCTACTTGTTCTAAATTCAATTCTATCACTCTATATCTCTTAATTCAGCCATTGACAAGTCAAATTTAGTTTCAAATTCCACCTATTAACTCTTTTCCAAAATTTCATTTAAAAACTTCTAATCTTTAATCTCTTCTAACTCCTTCATTCTTTGATTTTAAGATGACTTAAGCTTTCCTTAAGCTTAAGTATTATCTAAGGATCATAAAACAACCTTAAATTCAACAAATAAACAACTAACAATGAACTCACTTTTGCTTTGGCTCTCACGTTCGAAGGAAGAAGAAGAGAAAGGTTGTTCTAGATATTTCCTTTTCTCTCTTCCTTTCCACTACACGTGTTTATATATCATCCATCTCTCAATTTTTAATTCATTTCCTCATCAAATGACTATTTTTCCCTTCCATTCTTCCTTCTTTAATATTTAATCCTATACAAAATTCTCAATATAAGTCCTCGTACTTTTCAATTTATCTACTTTAACCAACAAATTCTAAAATATTTCAATTTAGTCCCTAACTCGATATTGAGGATGTTACACTCTCAACTCCCTTAACAGGGAAGGGAGAATTCGCTGCCACCGCTGACGCTCACGGTAGTCCACAGTGGCCGGAGAAAGAAAACCACCCCAGAAGATGCCTCTATTCACCCTCAACCTAGATCCCAAACCCTTTCGGCCTGAAAGTAACCCTAACTCCCTAAATCTAAAGGTTTACCTTTCAAAACAAAAAGGAACTGATGACCTTCAAGCTTCCCTCCGATCCTCCGAACAAAGGTAAGGGGTTTCTCTCTTTGCCTTTTTTTTCTTTGTTTTCCCTCTGTTTCCTCTCTATTTCTTCATTTCTTTTTTTTTTGTTACTTTTTTTATTTTCCCCTTTTTTCGAATGGGTTTTCTCCCTCTTTTATCCGAATGCTTTCCTTTTTCTCCCCCCTCTCTGCATTTTCTCATTTTCTTTATGGTGATATGGTTGTATGTGTGATTTGAGGGAATAGGGTATCATTATCCTATTTGGTTGACAGAATAGGATTTGACTTGTTTTTAATTTTTGGGTTTATAGATATAATATGATTTGTGGTCACTGTGGAACAAAAACATCAAAGTGACAATGGCAGCGGGGAGCTCTGGTGGGGGTTCACGAGGATAGGAATTCAAGTGGTTGGCACATGCATCACACGCGCTGAAGATCGAACGGTCCAGCTTCTGTCCTGGGTCAACAGCGGTTGGAGCTGAAGAGAAAAAATTCTAAAGGGTTTAGGGTTGTCTGTTGGACTTCGGTCGGATCCTGGGTCGAGTTTGGATCCAAATTCTGGGCTCCAGTTGGGTTAGCTGATTTGTGTTTGGGTATTTGTATTCTGGGCTTGTATTGTTGGGCTTCGGTTGCAATTGTTGTAGTTGGGCTTGGATCTTGTATTTTAGGTCCGCCAAATGTCAATAAATTGCATTAATAAAAATAATAATAATAAACGTAAGTAAAACTCGGATAAAAACTGATGTCTACAATCATAATCGAACCTTCAAAATTTGAGAAAACAAGTTTTGACAGATATTATTATATACCCATGATCAATCGGCCAAAGCATGGAAAAAAATAAAAATATGAAAAATTAGAGATAAAATCATATAGATAATTTTAAACGATTAGTCTTCGGAAACATAGACATGTAATACATGCATTCGACATAAACATGAACTTAATTAAATAAGCAACACACACGTGTAGATTAAACCTTAACTTTAGTCGCACCATTTAATGTAAGAAGACAAGCAAAGCTCTATATAGAGCTTTGAAATAGCAAGCACCCAAACAATGTGAGATACTTTACGTTATCTACGATTGATTAATCTAAATTAATTAGGATGAAGGTTTATTATGGAAATGATACATTCAATTTAAATTATTATATGCACAACATATAAATTTAGACACTAACTTTATTTAAGGGACTTAACATTTCATATTTAATCTCATGTTCAATTTATATTTAAACACGAATAAAAGAATACAATGCTATAAATGTATATAAGTTTCTTTAAAATATATATATATATATATTCACTCTTTTTATATTCAAAAATAAATAAATATATTCACATTTCAAATATATGTCAATGTTCGATAATAGATACTAGTCCCTAGCTACACAGATAAATTGTTATGTAATTACTATGTAGAATTAAGCTAGTTGTTACTTGAAAACAGAATTTAGAATCATTAAATTGATATTTTTATTGAAATCTATCAATTAGCTGAGTGATCAATAATATTTATATTTTTTTCATTTTGTATGTGTTTGAATACGTGATATTAATCTTAGAAATATAAATACTTCCTTAATTAATTAAAAAAATGATAATATTACTGATTTTTATCTGGAAAAAAACATAATATTAGCAGTTCAGTCAAAAGATTACTTGTTTGGTATATATAGGGTAATTAGCTTTCTAATTTGTCCCGTGAATCTTGATATCTGGACCAGTCCCCTAAACCGCTGCAAACCCTAACGTGATTATAATAATAATAAGTCGGAGAAATAATTATTCTGCAATGATTTTTGCACGTGAATGTTTTAAATATAATTAATGGTACGAATTAAATTAGTTAAATGATTAAAGAAATATTTGTTATTTGTAGAAATCTTCAATTTGAACATCAGAAACTATATATATATATATATATATGAAATTATGAAGAAACTTTAAAGGCGAAATATAAATATTAATAAAATAATGATTAAAAATTAATTATTAAGTTTTTTTAAAAAAATTTAAAAATGAAAAATATTATAGTAAAACCAAAAATCTAAAGTCAAACGCTCCAAGTGTCTCATTAGTTCCCCCAATTTCCCCCTCATAATTAATTTAAATCCATAATAGTTTATTCTTTAAAAAATATTTTGAATAGTTATTTGAATCTTCATATTTTTTTTAGTTAAAAGTTCAAGTTCATGCCTGATATTCAATGTTTTTATATTTAAATGATTTTATATTTTAAATTTATTAATTACAGAATTCAGATTAAATAATACATAACTTTATTATAAAATGATTTTTTTATTTTAATTTATTTTATTTATATCATTAAAAGTTTAAATCCTTTATTATAAAATGATTTATATCATTAAAAGTTTTGTAATATCTCTTTATCCTTGAAAAATAAAGAACAAATTACTGAATTTGTTAGAAAATCCTTAGTGAGGAGCTAAGGCAGTGGAGGTAGACTTAGTTGAGAAGTCGAACCATTATAAATCGATGTGTCAATTTGTCTATATTTTATTCTCCTTACTCCCTAAAATCAAATTTATTTTTCACCCCTCTTGCATAATTTTCAGTTGTTCAAATTGAGCTTCATCGATCCCAACAATTGGTATCAGAGCTTGACTCATTAGAAGGTTTAACAACCTTGAGACGATTCTTGAAGAAACTCTACCGATTCCCGAAGCAATCGATAATTAAGATGACTTTCACCTCCGGCTCGTTCTACATGGAAGACTCCCAACCGATTAATAAGCCTCCTCATTTCACTAGAGTAAACTACCGTCATTGGAAGAAATTAATAAAGTTATTCATCCAATCTAATGATCTTGATGCATGGGAGATGATCGAGAACGGATACTATTCTCCAAAGAAGAAGAAGAATAAGAATGAGGAGTGGAGTGGAGTGGAGTGACCAAGAACAGAAGAAAGCTTAACAAAATGCCAAGGCCATGAACATGTTATTTTTTGAATTTGGTCCTGATATTTATGAAGGAGTTTCTTCTTGTTCAAATGCCAAAGAGCTTTGGAATAAGCTCGAAGAACTTCATGGAAACAAGAAAGAAGAACCAACAAAGGTGGTGTCTTTAATGGCTCTTGAAGAGCTCGAGGTATCTTCTAACTCAAATGAATTAAATTCATATTATTTTAATGAGTTACAAGATGCTTACGATAAATTATTTTTAGAGTTTGAGACCATGAACTCCAAATACTTGGAATGGCAACGGGGCGAGTTCGGGGAGGGTTTTGTTCCCCGTTCCCCGCCCCAAAATGAATCCCCATCCCCACCCTGTTCCCTATCGGGTTTTTTATCGGGGTACCCCGTCAGGGATGTTTTTGCCCCATCCCCGAACCCTACCCGAAATGTTGTACCCAAACTCGACCCGATCCCGAGAAAAACCAAGTAGTTGTAGTTTTTATAAAAAATAGAGAAAAACGATCACAAAAAACTGGAAAATTAGTCTACATGATTTACAATTCAAGCTACAGTCACAAATTCAAACCCATTTCTAAATAATTGTCTAAACTCCAAAATAAAACACATACATAATTAAATACAAACTTGTTCCGATATTCAAATCATACAACGAAGATGCATCCATAATATTAAGTCAAATAAAGTCATCCAAAATCGTCGTGTCACTTTTGTCACTTTCTTTGGTAGCTCCCTACATTGAGAAATTTATCAATAAATCAACCAAATTTTACTTTAATAATTATAAAAGCATGTTACCAAAATAATAATGTTTTTATAAACATTATTTACCTCATCCACGTCATAATCATATTCAACAGAGCGACAAAATGCCTCGGTCTCTTCCGAACAATTTTCTATAAACAAAATAACATAAATTATCCTTTAACACAAATATTATTCAAAAAGGAAATGGCATATAAGTTAATATAGAATATAGTGTTACCGACTTACCTCGAATCTCATTCAACAACCTAGGTTAAATGTTTTGTTTGTATTATATATGATTAATATAAAAAATATAAAATATTATATATATATATATATATATATATATATATATAATCGGGGTGGGGCGGGGATACCTTGCCCTGAACCCGGACCCGAAAAAATCCCCGAATTTTACCCTGATACCCAACCCGATATTATTCAAACCCGACCCGAACTTAGCCGAGTTTCGGGTTTCCCCGTCGAGTTCAAGTCGTTCTGTCATTCCTACCAAATACAAGAAATTGAGTTCTAAATTTAAATTTGAGAATGATTTTCTTTTGAAAGCTAAAATGGATTTTGAAAATCAAAATGAAAGTTTGAAAAAGGATTTAAAGCTTTCAAAAGTAAAAATTGAAAGTTTTGAAAAAGAATGTTTCGATTTAAAAGTTAAACTTGAATGCTTAACAAAAAGAAAAAGAAATCATTTTAAGTAATTCATCTAGTTCCATAATGATAAATTCTCACATTGTCATTATCATGGTCACAAGGAACATACTTGTCCTTTAAAGAAAGGAAAACGTTTTAAAATTAGACAAGTATGAGTTCCTAAGGGAACAAGGGGCATTGAAACTAACGTTCAAGGATCCAAAGCAATTTGGATACCAAAATCTACTTAAATGTCTCTTGTAGGTGTGTGATAGCAATGGTGATGAAAGTGACGATACTCAAATGTAGGGGTGTAAACGAGCCGAGTCGAGCTCAAGTATTGCTGAGCTCGACTCAACTCGAAAACTCTGAAATGGAGCTCGACTCAAAAACTCGCGAGCTTAAAATTTTTAAGCTCAAGTCGAACTCGAAATCATGAACTGAAGCTCGTGAGTAGCTCGAAAAGGCTCGAAATGAAAAAAAAATCTTAAACTTAACAAGATTGAATCCTCAAACTCGAACTCAAACCTGAACCTTAAATACATGAAAGCCTTATTGTATTTTTTTAAAAAAATCAACACATAAATGTTAATATTATTAATAATTTATTTTTAAAAAAATAAAATCTTAATATATTATATTTTCGAGCTACTCACGAGCTTTTCAAGTCGAGTATCAAGTAGCTCGTTTCGGCACGTTAAGAATTCGAGTTGAGATCGAGTTTGAGTCTAGTCCATTCGATCCGAGTATTTATCGAGCCTTGACCGAGTCGATCTCGAGTAGCTCGCGATCTATCTCGTCTCATTTACAACCCTACTCAAATGCTCTAGCCACACTTGAAAAAGGAATGGGTAACCTCTAAGCTTAAAAGCTTTTTAATTTTGCATAATTGGTTGCTCATTTAGTTTATGCATGCAAGAGTTTTAAACTTAAATGATTTTGTGCTAATTTTCTATCTCATGTATGTTAAAAGGAAGTTATGATGATCATTTTAAAGTTTTAATGAATTTTTCATAATTTTTAGTTCATCATAAGAATTTTGGTCAAAATTGGTTTTAAATGCAAATGATATCTCTCTAATAATTGATATCAAAATTTTCAAATGCTTTGATTTTACAAATTTTAATTTTTTAACCTAAATTTAAATGTTTATGCATGTGGTTTAAAATGCAAATGATATCTATCTAACAATTGATATAAAATTTTCAAATGCATAACATTTTTGGATAACTTTATGCATGTGAACTTAATTTCAACAATTAGAATTGCATAAAGTTTATTAGACTTGGATCTATTGAATTTCATGAGCTACTAACATGTTTGTTATTCTTTGTTGAAATTCAATTTTTCGTTTAAGTGTCAAGCTTTTAAAGTTAAATTTTTGTTTGGAATGCTATTTTTAGGGGGGAGCTTTGATTTTTCAAATGTTTTTTATGTCAAATTTAACACTTACTCTCCAATGTTATTTTTGAACTTTAAAATTGAATTAGTTTTTATATAACAAAAAGGGTGAGAAGTATGGGTTTGAAAATTTTAATTTCTCAATGAAAAAAGGGGAACTGAACATTTTTTCAACAATTGACATCTTTTTCATTAAATATTTTATTAAGGGGGAGTTTTGACAATAACAATTTTTCAAATGTTTTGTTATATAAAAAAGGGGGAGATTGTTGAACTATGTTTTGATATAACAAATTAAGGCAAAATGTTTTTGGACTTGAATTGAATTTATTCAAAGTTCTTAAAGTTTTCAAAAATAATTCAAAGTCCATTAAAAGTGAATTTGAGCACAAAATTGTTTTTCTATGTACGTAGTACCGATACTATTCTTACAATATCGATACTATATGAACATTACCGATATTGTTCATGTGGTACCGATACCCTAGGTAAGAGAAGTATCGATACTCTCTAGGTTGTACCGATACTACCAACATTGCTCAAATTCCAGAATGCAAAAATGGTATCGATACCCAAAGGGGTATCGATACTACTTTATATAGTAGTATCGATACCGTCAGGCCCAACGGCTAGTAACAACTAGTTTTATTTGAAAATAACAAAGGTAGTATCAATACTCCCTATAGGAGTACCGATACCCTCTGTACTGGGCAGATTATTTTTACAGATAAAACATCCCCAAATGGCTAGAAATTATCCCCAACGGCTAGAAAGGGCCACAAACACATTTCAACATATAAATACAAGTACAAGGCACTTGAAGAAGGGCTAGAACACATATCCAAGCAATAAACACAAGAGAAGAGATTTTCACTCTTTATTCCTATTCTCTTGTAAATATTTTGTTCTTGTGAGCTAAATTTTGTAAATTCCTTCCTTTTTAGAGGTTTTCTTTGTTTACATTTCTTTTCCTTATAAAGGGGTTTTGGTTCTAACATAGCTTGTTAAAAGATAGGGAGTTTTGTAAAAGTTATCTCTCTGTCCTTGAAAAAGAAAGAACAAATTAGTGAATTTGTTAGAAAATTCTTAGTGAGGAGCTAAGGTAGTGGAGGTAGACTTAGTTGAGAAGTCAAACCACTATAAATCGTTGTGTCAATTTGTCTATCTTTTATTCTCCTCACTCCCTAAACTCAAATTTGTTTTTCAACCCTCTTGTACTTCAAATTAAGCTTCATCGATCCCAATAGATACTTTATTCCATTTTGGAACTTCATGTTTTTTAGCTTTGTTTTCATTTCTATTGCATGTAATCTACTTAGTATACATTCAATACAATCAAGGCAATACCTTTTTGTATAGGGAATCAATAGAAAAGTCTCCCAACTACAAGGAAATGCATTTCCGAGGATTGTTCATACAAAAGGGCATTCTTTTATATGAGAAATCTATGGAAAAGTCTCTCAACTACAAGGTAAGTGCATTTCCGAGGATTATTCGTAAAAAGGAAGTTCTTTTTATTTTATTTTTGGATCATAACTTAAATAAATTTACAAATTTCGAATATAAAGATGATGTATAATCGAATAGGTACTGATTTCAGAAGCTATAGGGCTGCTCATATTTCCCCACGCGTAATTGACTCCCGAACCCTTTTCAAAATAAATTGTTGGTTAAAAGCAAGCTAGTTATATCTTTTAATTTATTTTTTCTTGAAAATTATTTTAGAATGTATTTTTAAGTATTCGACCTACCTAACTCAAAGGTCGATGGAGATTCCAAATCACTTCATTTTTTAAACCTTATATTTTCAAAATTAAGTTGGCTCGATTCCCATTCTAGCTCATTAAAAAGCTTAAAGACCATTCCGACACACATCATTATTAAAAAATTATCATGTAAACAATTATGTTTAATAGACGATCAAGACGAAACAAAAACATATCTTTATATATGCTTTTGGAAAAAAATAATTGAGTGATCATAATAAAACTGCAAGAATAATTATGTAACTAAATACAATTTACCCTAATAATAAAAGAAATTGACTAATCAACCCTTCCAATGAATTAATCTTCTTCTAGTTGAGCTTAAATTTTAGTTGACAATGATTTTCCTCAATTTGACTGATTAACGTTTTGGCTCCGATTTGTCATTTTCAATAATGACACAACACCCTATTCTAGTTAGATTTGGGCGAAGTGAAGCATTATGACAAATAAAAATGCAATTAAGAACTTTTATTTTTCCAATACAAACCCATTAATGATCCTAATGCATGCAAAACCCAAAACAACAACAACAACAAAACCCTGATTCCCATATGCAATGGGGTAAGGGGGAGGTAGGGTAGTAGGCTGACCCCAACGCCAGGTTGAGATCAGCTTCCGTGGAAGACCTCCGGCAGTCAGAAAATTAAAAATAAAGATAAGATGCAAATGCGTGTATAAATAAATAAATAAATACATAGATGAACAGTCTTCATATGCAATCTTGATATGTGTGTCTGTAATGGGGAGTAATCCCTGTAAATAATTCCCTGCAAATAATTCCCTACATAGAAATCTCTGCATATAGACAAAAAATGTAATACCTAGCTAAATTTAAAAAGAGGAAACATGGATAGAAATGATACACAGAAGTCAATAATAGCAAGCTACGAGGAGGAATAAATTCAAATGAGTTAATTCTTAAACTAAGGCAACACTACTCCGATACCCTAGTTCTAAGCCTTCATACATTTCAATGACAGAAACATGTATAAAGTAGGAGTCATGGAAAGTACTACAAAGACATTAAAAAGAAGATAGAGATGTTACACCCTATGGTTGTGAACCGCACTACTCAACTACCCTGGTCTTAAGTCTCTATACTTTCCTATCAGAGGTCATGTCCTCGGTAAGGGCTAATTCCTTCAAATTAGATCTCAAGCAGTCTTCCCACTTCCGTCTTGGTCGTCCTCTCCTTCTGACACCGTCGACTGTAATCGACTCTACCCTCCTGACCGCATCCGATGGTTGTCGCCTAAGGACATGCCCAAACCACCGTAGTCTTCCCTCCCTCAATTTTTCGGATACAGGCACCACCCCCAAGTACATCCTAATAGCAGAGTTAGGTGTCATGTCCCACAGAGTCCTACCACATGTCCATCGAAGCATTCTCATTTCTGCGGTCCTCCTCCTCCTTACGTGATCCTTCTTGATTGCCCAACATTCTGATCCATACAGCAACGCTGGTCTTATTGTCATTCTATAAAATTTTCCCTTTAGTTTTAGATGCACCTTCTTGTCACACAAAACTCCAGTAGCAGCCCTCCACTTTAGCCATCCCGCCTTTATACGGTGTGTAACGTCTTCATCTACACCCCCATCTTTATGTATCACAGACCCTAGGTACTTGAAACAATCATTTGAGGGGATAATGTATCCTTCTATGCATACTTCTACATCTTCATCGTTTTGGTTTCCACTGAAGTTTGAACATATATATATATATATATATATATATATATATATATATATATAAACTCCGATCAGAATTTAACGGTTCTGATCAATTTTTCATATAACCAAGAGTGACAAGAAGTTGCGGTTCTGATCAATTTGTCATATAACCAAGAGTGACAAGCAGTGACACTATCATTCATGAACCCTCCTTGCTCACATGAATGATATATAGGCAACGTCGGCATGCTCAGCGAGTCACTCTTTTCTTCTTTTTGTTGTGTCTTGTATTTCTTTTCATCCAATTACAAATAATCCATAAAAAACAATGTCAAGCAACAAGAAAAATCTGATTATGAACACAGTTTCAGTCAGCTTAGGTTGCAGCAGTTGCAGGAAATCCAAGCTGACGAGCTTTTTCAACCCAAAGCCTAAACAGAAACTCAAACCGAAACCGAAATCTCATTCTCTTCACAATTACCATTCATCAAGCTCCTCCACCAAGAAAACAACAACCCATTGTTCCTTGTCTGAATACGAAACAGGCACCTCTTTTTCTCCGAGTACCGACACCACCATGTACTGGGACATGGACATGGACACCGACCAGGACAGCACCAACTGTTCGATGGCGACCGTACGAGGTTTCGGGCATCTCGGAGGGGAGAGTCTGGCGGTGGAGAAAGACTCGGATGACCCTTATTTGGATTTCACGCAGTCCATGTTACAGATGATATTGGAGAAGGAGATATACACCAAAGATGATCTGAAAGACCTTCTCAACTGTTTCCTCCAGCTGAATTCGCCTTATCATCATGGGATTATTGTTCGAGCTTTCACGGAGATCTGGAACGGCGTGTTTTCCGTCGAGCCTGGTGCCGGCTCCGGTGCTACTGCTTCCTCGAAGCTTCTTTTTGGGTTCAGGCCAGGATACTTCTAGCTGGATGCAGTGGTTTATTGATAAAATAATAGTAAATTCGGACAGTTGGGAGATAAATATTTGCTGTATTTAAAGAAATATATTTTTGAGTTTAATGCAGTGAGTTTTTCAAGCATTACAGAAAATAAATATTTCTTTAAATAATAACTTTCAAAGATATTGCTATAATTTGGGTCATGTGTAAGCATATATTGTAGTGCAGCAGTTGGTCATTTTTTCAACTTTGGTAATGGAAGTGGTAAAATTCTTATTAAAAAAACAAGAGAGTAAAAAGATACCCAGAGTTTAATCACTAAAATGCATTAAAATTAGGGTTATTTTCACTTTAAGATTTATAATATAATTTTTATGTTTATAATGAATTCTTAGTATGCTAACTGAAATTAAAGGCTTAACGTAAAAATAAGCTGAATTTTACCTTGAAAAATTATTTGGTATCTAAATAAATTTTGCTAAAAAATAGTGCTTAAAATTTTTTCAGTTACATTTTTTAAGTGTCTCCCATTATTATTTTATTTTTTAATGAAAAATGAAAAAAATTAATTTATTTACAAAAGAACCCTAAATTTTTAATGAAAATTATAAAAAAATTAAAAAATCTCATTTCAACCCCGTTATCATGGTAGAACATCGGAGGAGCACCGATGGAGCGACATCGAGGATGTGTTTTGAGTGGAATTGGACAGTGATTCTGGCCGAAGAAAAATAAAGAGTGGACAAAATTTTGAACATTTTTCCACGACAAACGATGATAACTTACGGCGAAAGATCATCGGGGGTTTGATCAGAGGTCGACATCGGTATCAATGATAATGACGGTGATAGTCACCGTCGGCCGACATAAAAGGGGGAAGTAGGGAAGGGGAGAAGGCACTGGCGAGGTGAAGGTTGGGGGTTTCTGCTGGTTTTTTTTAACAAATTTTTTTATTTTTAATTAAATTCTCAAAATTATTAGAGTTTGACATATGTTATTTAACGATTAATTAACGGTGATTTTGAACGACGAACATCTAAATGTATAATTTTAGAAACTTTACACACATATTTTTAATAAAAAATTCTTTAAGTACTAAAATTAAAAATATTTTTTGAGATAAAATTCATACACTTATTTTTTGTATTAAGCCAAAACTATATTAAATATTATTTTTAAATGATTTTAGTTTGTCGAGTTCTCTTTATAAGATAAAATTCTTTTCCGTTGAAAATTCTAACCATACTACTTGACAAATAGCTAAAAAAAAGTTTTGCTGTATAGCTAAAAGCATACTTGAAATAATAATAAAATTACTCTTAATATTTGTATAAATAATCATTTTATTTCTTATTTTCTTTTGGAATATTTTAACTTTTGATATTTTATTTTAGAGTAAAATGTATTTTGGTTAGATGAAAATTATTAATTGACTAACTGTCAATGTTTCATACGGATGTAATAAGTTTATGTAATGTCAATCCAACAAAAAAATATTTTTAGAATAATTTATAATTATAATTAATTACGTATACGCTTATAAAAATATATTTAAAAATAGTGTAAAAATATTTTTTTGATGTACATCACACGTGAATCAATCATATCAATAGTAGGGGTGTAAAAAACTAACCCGGCCTGTAAAACTGACTGAAACCGACTCGAGTTAAAATTGTTTTTGACCTGCGCTGTGACGATCTGAAACCGACTTGAGTCGGAACTGATGTTGACCTGAACCCGAGTTGGACTTGGAAATTGTAGATCTGAACCCAACCTAAGAACAACTTGAGAAATACCTGAACTCGAATTGAACCGAAAATATGATACTCAAACCCGAACTGCATCTGACTGATATGAACCCGAACCCGAGATTGACCTGGTAAATAACTGGTATTACCCGACATGTTTTCAACCTGACCTGTTATGAACCTGACATGTAATTGACTCAACCTGTAATGATCTGACATGTTGTTAAAGTGATATGATTTTCCTGACTTATAAGTAAAGTTACATTAATATAATTATGTTATTTTTAAATTATAAAAACTTATGATAATTAAATTATTATGATAATTAATTATGATTACTCTTTGAAATTTTATCATAAATTATTATGATAATCAAATTAATATGATTACTTTTTTTGAAATTTAATTTTATATAATTATAATTTGTATATTATAATTTGATTTTTATGTTAATTTCCAATTCAAAATTTCTTACAATTTCTTATATTATAAATTTTATTTAAATCACTAAATTAAATTTAAATATTATCTTATTAAACTTGATTTTATTAATTATATAACTAAGTTAAAATATTCATAAAATTTTACTTTTATGTGAAATTGATAATAATTTAAGTAAACTTAACTTGATATTTTAAATCAAATATATATTGAAATAGACTATTAAATATTAAAACTTGAATAACATTACAGATACTAATAAATATTTATAATGAATGTAATTTTATTACAATTAAAACACTAAAAATACAATAAATCACTAAACAAAATAAATGTATGTTGAAATAAATGCTCTCAGATCTATAGCTAATGTTTACAAGGCTAAAAAGCCTAACTATACTACCAGAAATGTCATCATCGAGCATATACCTAAATGCTGCCAATATATTTAATTATGGGCAATTTTCTAGCTTTAGAAGCCAAAATGCCACCAATAAAACATGAGTACTATTTAGATAAAATTTAAGGTTCTAAAATTGATTTAAGTCAGACCAATAACAATAATTTACAAGGCATCAATGTGTAATAGACAACAACATTCGGCAAGCATCAATGTACCAATTCAGCAAGCATTGTTGCATCGATTCAACAAGCCAAAGGGAATTCGATGGCCAACAATTCCAAACATTTCCGACTTTACCAAACCCTTACAAATATCAAGTAGAAGCAAGCAATATCAAACAGAAGCAAACAATATAAAACGGAAGCAAGCAGAATCAAGCACCAAGTATTGCATCTTGTAAGGTAGTAAGGCACCCTACAAAAGAGAACACTTATTAATAAACAATTTGAAAGTTTTATTAAATAAACATAATAAATATAAAATATACATAATAAATATAAAATATTATTAGGTTACCTTTGAAGGGAATAAAGAAGACATAATCTCATATTCGAATCTCCAATTCGAATGATTTCATGGACCTTTAAACACCCTAAAAATTAAAAAGAAAAATTAAACTAATTAATAAATAAATTGAAATATTAATGACATTAACATAAAAAAAATTTGGATTACCTTTACAACGAAGACTCGTTAACCACATAAAGGTATTCTTCGTCCTTATCCTTCGACTCAAAACCATACAACCAATTACAGGTTGTTACAAAAATCTCAACAATTTTAGGTAAGAGTTTAGCTCTTAATTTGTTCAAAATTTGACTCCCCATACTAAAGGAGGATTCAGATGCAACCAAAGTAATTGGAATAGCCAATATATCTCTCGCCATGCAAGAAAGTACCGGATATGAAATACTTTGATTTTTCCAATAATCCAAAATATCAAATTCAGTTTCTCCAATATGAGGGACAAGAGGCAAACTGATGTAAGAATCAACACCAGATCGTCCACTCCTTGAAGCAACTAAATTGGCATCGAAAGTCTAAAAAATAAAAGACAAAGATTAGTAAATGAAAACAAGAAATAAATAAAATAAATTCAACTTAAAATTGTAATTACTAACATGAAATAAATCTGATTTTCTAAAAGCTTGAGGCCGATTGGAACTTGACTCACTTATGCCCAAGGATGTGTTACTTTGGACAGAAGAAAAAGAAGAAAAACCACAAGATGCATTTTTTGAATAAAATACATATAAGTCAAGAAACTCATTATAAATGAGACTTACCCTCCTTTGAACCCATCCTCAACATAAGAACATTGTACACTCTTTCAAAGTTGTAATTTATATCGAGGATCAAGTAAAACAACAAAAGACAGAATCATTGAGTGATCAGACCATATTTCTCAAATAGTTCAAGCATGGGTCTAGCCTTGCAGAAATACCTTCACATGGATTATGAGTATCACAATAGTTTTCAATTGAAACAACATTAGCCCAATACAAGTTAGAAGTGGGATACTTAGAACCAGAGAACAGAGTAGTAATTTCATAAAAAGGCTCAAGAAAATCACAGATTGTTTGAACAATTTCCTACTCTTGACCAGTAATGAAATCTAACTCATTTTCCCTATTAACAAACAAATTAATTGTTAATCTAGCCTCAAGTGCCCTATGACCATCAAGTAAGTAGAATTTCATCGAGTAGGAACATCCAAATACTAACTTACCAGAGAAAGAAGTATCATAGTCTTTAACAGCTAATTCAAATGCACAAAGTCGAGAATCATGAGAATCAATAAACTTAACAATTTCACGCAATTTATTAACAGAAGAATCAATTACCTTCAAACCTTTGAACTATCAAGTTCAAATGTGGCAGCACATCTTATATGGAAGTACTTACCATTGCATGGAGAGATAAATGGCATTCAAATCATCTTTCAGTCTTCTGACCATTTTATTATTTGCAGAAGCATTATCAAGTGTAATGGTAAATGCTTTTTTTTCAAGACTCCACTCACATATCATCTTTTTAACAAACTTAAATATTGACTCCCATCATGAGGAGGAGGAAAACGACGAAAATTAAGAATTTTAGACTGAAGTTTCCAGTTATTATCAACATAATGAGCAGTAAGAGCAAAATAAGAACGTGAAATGCAGGCAGACCAACCATCACATGTAAAACAAACACGACTTGAAACAATATGCAATGAATCAAGTAGTAATTTCTTATGCTTTTCATGCTCCAACATGCAATACTTAGTAACAGTATACCTAGATATATCCTTAACAGAAGAATTAAAGTAATGATGTAAATCCCTAAGTTTTTCATGTTCAACAATACTATATGCATAACCATGACATAGAATAGCCTCAGCAAACAATTCACAGTATTGGTTTTGATCAAAAGAAGGTACACTAACAGGATTTTCAGCAAGAAAATCTTTATATGCTTGGCATTTCTCAGTATGCCTTTAAGGGTTAGAAGTACCAATATAAGAATCAACTTTATACCTTTTAACTTTGCAATACTTACACTCGGCATAAACATAACCATCATCAGATTTGGTGAATGTGTAGTGGTCCCAAACAAGAGAGGTTCTTCTCCTAAATTCGGAACCAGTGAACTTCCTCTTAGAGGATTTATTTAAGTCAATTGCTTCAGACAACACATCATTGACATCCCCTTGCAAAAAAAACATGGTTAGTTTACATTACAACAATAAACCAGCACATAATTAACATCAACAGCAATAAACTAGTATATCATTTAAATCAACAGAAATAAACCAATACATCATTTACATCAACATCAATAAAGCAGTACATAATTAACATCAACAATAATAAACTAGTACATAATTAACATCAACAACAATAAACCAATACATCATTTATATCAGCAGCAATAAACCAATACATAATTTACATCAACATCAATAAACCATTACATTATTTACATCAACAACAATAAACCAATACATCATTTACATTAACAACAATAAACTAGTACATAATTAACATCAACAACAATAAACCAGTACATCATTTACATCAACAACAATAAACCAGTACATATTTAACATCAACAGCAATAAACCAGTACATCATTTACATCAACAACAATAAACTAGTTGAATTATGTTTCGATATAACAAATTTAAAGGCAAAATGTTTTTGGACTTGAATTGAATTTATTCAAAGTTTTAAAAAGGTTTAAAAAATAATTCAAATTCCATTAAATTCGAATTTGAGAAAAATGCTAAAGGGTGTCGCAGTGCATCCATGCACCCCTGCAGTGCATCCATGCACCCCTGCAGTGCATCCATGCACCTGCCACTAGTGCATCGATGGACCATGTAGTGCATCCATGCACTCCATTTCAAATGCAATTAGTGCATCCATGCACCCTGTTGTGGATCCATGCACCCTTTTGTGCATCCATGCACCAAGGCTGCAACGGCTAGTAACAGCTAGTTTATTTGAATTTAATGAATGGGTATCGATGCATCTTGATAGTGCACCGATGCACCATGTTATGGGCATCCTTTTTAAGTAGAAAAATCATCCCCAAATGGCTCTAAAACATCCCCAACGGTTATATACGACATCAAACACATTCCAAGCTATAAATACAAGCGAATGACAATTGAAAAAGTAAGAGAACAACTATTCAAGCAATCAAACACAAGAGAAGAGTTTTTCATTCTTATTTCATCTTTCTCTTGTAAATATTTTGTTCTTGTGAGCTTAATTCTTGTAAACACCTACCTTAGAGAGGTTTTCTTGTTTATATTTCTTATCATTTTGTAAAGGGGAAATGTTCTAGTTTAGCCCGGAAAAACTATAGAGTTGTAAGGTTATCTCTTTGTCCTCAAAAGAAAGAACAAATTAGTAAATTTGTTGGAAAATCCTTGGTGATGAGCTAAGCTAGTGGACGTAGACTTTGATTGAGAAAGTCGAACCACTATAAATCACTGTGTAATTCTCTATCTTTCAATCTCCTTAATCCCTAAACACAAAATCGTTTCAACCCCTCTTTGCAAACCGTTCCGATTATCGATTCGAACTTACGAAAATCCCAATAATTGGTATCAGAGCCGAACTTATTAATAAGGTTTAACCACCTTAAGACAATACTCGAAGAAGCTCTACTAATTTCTGACGCAACCGACAAAGAAATGATTTTTTCCTCCAGTGCTTATTATCTTGAAGAATATCCTATTATGGATTTATAACCGGTCAACAAGTCACCCTTCTTCAATGGAGCAAATTATGCACATTTGAAGAATAAGATGATATACTTTATTCAATCCTACAATCTAGGAGCTTGGAACTTAATCATGGACAATTACTCTTCTCCACCCGACAAGTACAACGATTAGAGTAGAGAAGAGTAGAAAATTTTTTAGCTTAATTCTAAGGCTATACATATTCTATTATGGGCTTTAGGCCCAAATGAATATGGAAGAATCTCATATTGTTCCAGTGCCAAAGAGATTTGGGATAAGCTCTAAGTTACTCATGAAGTAACCGACGAAGTGAGGGAATCAAAGAAAAGTCTTCTCAACCATAGCAACGAGAACTTCAAGATGAAACCCGATGAAGACATCAAAGCTATGATGGATAGATTTTTCGTGATTGTCAACGGTCGCAAGGGATATGGAGAAGTAATCTCAAATGAGAAGCTTGTGAGGAAGATGATCTACTCTCTTCCAAAGGAGTGGCAATCAAAGAAGACGGTCATTATCGAAGCAAGAAACCTAATGTCTCTCACTCTCGACGAGCTAATTGGTTCCCTTCTTACTCATGAGATAATGGTGAAGGAAGATGAAGAAAGGAAAGAGAAGAAAAACAAGAAGAAGGAGGAGGAGGAGGAGGAGGAGGTAGGCATTACCTTCAAATCCACCAATGAAAGCTATCAAGATTCAAGTGATGAGGTAGATGAAGACGATGAACAAGAATAAGAGATGGTCAAGCTCTTGAAGGAACTCAAGAGATTCATGATTTCCAAGGAAGTAAAACATGAATCAACCAAGAAGAAAAGTCCCTCGGTATGTTTCAATTGTCAAAGAAAGGGGCATGTCAAGTATGAATGTCCTATTCTAAAGAAAAAGGGGAAGAAGGCATTTGTTGCATCTTGGAGTAATGAAGATGAAGTAGTCAACCTATTCCTCATGACCACTCAAGAAGAATTCGAGGTACATTCTAACTCAAAAGAGTTTAATTCATTTACTTTTGATGAGTTACAAGATGCTTATAATAGGTTATATTTAGGATTTGAGACCATGAATTCCAAATATACGAAATTAATTTCAAAACTCAAAATTAAAGATAATTTGATTTTGAAAGCAAAAGTTGATTTTGAAAATCAAAATGAAATTTTGAAAAACAATTTAGAGCTTTCAAATATAAAAATAAATGATTTAGAAAAAGAAAATTTTGAGTTAAGAGTTAAGCTTGAAAGCTTAATAAAAGAAAAAGAATTAATTTCTAAAAACAACCTATTATGTTTAAATATGGCAAAATGCTCACATTGTCATTATCATGGTCATATGGAACATACTTGTCCTTTGAAGAAAGGAAAACGTTTTAAAATTAGACAAGTATGGGTTCCGAAAGGAACAAGGGCCATTGAAACTAACGTTCAAGGATCCAAAGCAATTTGGATACCAAAATCTACTTAAATGTCTCTTGTAGGTGTGTGGGAGCAATGATGATAAAAATGATGATATTCAAGATGCTCTAGCCATACATGAAAAGGAATGGGTAACCTCTAAGCTTAATGTTTTAATTTTAGTTATTTGGTTGCTCATAGGATTTATGCATGCATGAGTTTTGATTTTAAATGATTATGCATTGTTTTTAATCTCATGTATGTTAATAAAATGGTCATGATGAACATTTTAAATTTTTAATATTTTTTTTATTTTTAGTTCATCATAATAAAATTTTGGTCAAAATTGGTTTTAATGCAAATGATATCTCTCTAAAAATTGATATCAATTTTTCAAAAACTTTGATTTTACAAATTTTAAATTTTTGACCTAAATTTAAATGTTTATGCATGTGATTTAAATGAAAATGATATCTCTCTAACAATTGATATCAAAATTTTCAAATGCATAACATTTTTGGAAAACTTTATGCATATGCACTTAATTTCAATAATTAATATTGCATAAAGTATTTTAGACTTGGATATATTGAATTTCATGTACTACTAACATGTTTGTTATTCTTTGTTGAAATTCAATTTTGTTTAAGTGTCAAGTTCTTAAAGCTAAATTTTGTTTAGAATGCATTTATCGAGGGGTAGCTTTGATTTTTCAAATAAGTATTAAAATGTCAAATTTACTACTTACTCTCCAAAGTTATTTTGAACTTCAAAGATTGAATTATTTTTTATATAACAAAAAGGGGAGAAGTTTGGTTTGAAAAATTCAATTTCTTAATGAAAAGGGGGAGCTTAACATTTTCATATATTTTCAAACAATTGGTAACAATTGATATCATTTTGTTAACAATTGGTATATTTTTCATTAAACATTTTATTAAGGGGGAGTTTTGCCAAAAAATGAATTTTCAAATGTTTTGTTATATAAAAAAAGGGGGAGATTGTTGAATTATGTTTCGATATAACAAATTTAAAGGCAAAATGTTTTTGGACTTGAATTGAATTTATTCAAAGTTTTAAAAAGGTTTCAAAAATAATTCAAAGTCTATTAAATTCGGATTTGAGCAAAAATGCTAAAGGGAGTCAAAGTGCATCCATGCACCCCCGCAGTGCATCCATGCACCCCTGCAGTGCATCCATGCATCTGCCACTAGTGCATCCATGCACTCCATTTTGAATGCAATTAGTGCATCGATACACCCTGTTATGCATCCATGCACCAAGGCTGCAACGGCTAGTAAAGGCTAGTTTATTTGAATTTAATGAAGGGGTATCAATGAACCTTGATAGTGCACCGATGCACCATATTATGGGCAACCTTTTTGAGTAGAAAAATCATCCCCAAACTGGTCCAAAACATCCCCAATGGTTATATACGACATCAAACACATTCCATGCTATAAATACAAGCTAAGGACACTTGAAGAAGTAAGAGAACAACTATCCAAGCAATCAAACACAAGAGAAGAGTTTTTCATTCTTATTTCATCTTTCTCTTGTAAATATTTTGTTCTTGTGAGCTTAATTCTTGTAAACACCTACCTTAGAGAGGTTTTCTTGTTTACATTTCTTATCTTTTTGTAAAGGGGAAAGGTTCTAGTTTAGCCCGGAAAAACTAGGAAGTTGTAAGGTTATCTCTTTATCTTCAAAAGAAAGAACAAATTAGTGAATTTGTTGGAAAATCCTTGGTGAGGAGCTAAGGTAGTGGACGTAGACTTTGGTTGAGAAAGTCGAACCACTATAAATCGTTGTGCAATTCTTTATCTTTCAATCTCCTTACTCCCTAAACACAAAACCGTTCCGACCCCTCTTTGTAAACCGTTCCGGTTGTCGATTCGAGCTTACGAAAATTCCAACACTAGTACATAATTTACATCAACATCAATAAACCAGTACATCATTTACATCAACAGCAATAAAACAATACACCAATTACATCAACAGCAATAAACCAATACATCATTTACATCAACAACAATAAAACAATACATCACTTACATTAACAGCAATAAACCAGTACATCATTTACATCAACAACAATAAACAGTACATCATTTACATTAACAACAATAAACCAGTACATGATTTACATCAATAGCAATAAACTAGTATATCATTTACATCAACAGTAATAAACCAGTATATCATTTACATCAACAACAGTAAACAAGTATATATATATATCAACATCAATAAACAATATATATATATATATATATATATATATATATATCAAACATATACAAAGAAATGAATGGGCATTTTACCTCTTTCAGAATGAATGTCATTCTGATCTGTTGGGTTTTGACCTACAAAACAAATATATAATAAATTAATTCGAATATTAAAATAAAATTAAAAAATAAAATAGAAAGGAATGAGAAATACATGTGTAATTCAACTTGTACGAAAAACTATCCATGAAACCGTAGGAAAAAAATAAAGGTTTCGAATAGTGTAGAGTTTAGGGTTTAGGGTTTGGGTTTAGAGTTTAGGGTTTATAATTTGGGGTTTAGGGTTATGGTTTAGGGTTTAGGGTTTAGGTTTGGGTTAGTTTGGGTTTGGGTTCAATTTGGATTTGGGTTTATGTTTGGGAGGGTTAGGGTTAGGGTTAGTTTGGGCTTGGGCTTGGGCTTCGGCTTATGTTAGTGTTAGGATCTGGTTAGGGTTTGGTTAGGGGTTAGGAAAGATGAATAGTAGTTTACGGTTAAGGTTGGAGAAGATGAACAATTTGTGTTTTGGTGTTTGATCGAAAAAACCAAGTTGGTTTTATGATTTGGGTGTTTGTAAGGATTTAGAGAAGAACACGGATGAACAATGGATGAATTTACGGCTGTTTGATCGAAATAAACATGATATGGTTTGTGTTTAGGTGTTTTTGAAGATTAAAGTAGGGTTTTGGGGAACAACTGGATGAACAAATGAAGAATACGGAAGAATATTTGGGTGTTTGATAGAAAAAACACAAAAATGTTTTGGTTTAGGTGTTTTTGAAGATCAAATGAGGGTTTTGGGGAAGAATTGGAAGAACAAATGAAGAACACGGAAGAATTTTGGGCGTTTGATCGAAAAAAATAAGAAAATGTTTTGGTTTAGGTGTTTTTGAAGATCAAATGAGGCTTTTGGGGATGAACTGGATGAACAAATGAAGAACAAATGAAGAACACGATTGATTTTCTAGAGAGAAGGCAGAGTATTTGAGAGAATGAGAGAGTTAGAGAGAGAGAGAGCAAAATAATGAAATGAGAAAATCGATGAAAATGAAAAAAAAATCTATTTATACGGGTTCGTTTGGGTTTCGGGTTTGGGTATGACCCGCGTGTTTTTAATTTTTTTGCGGCATTGTAGCGTGGTATTGTAATTTTAAATTTGTTCAATTTAGTCTAAATTTAATGATGCAATATATTAATTTAAGCTTCACATTTCAAATTTTTCAATTTAGTCCAAATTTAATATTACAGTTTATTAATTTAAGTTTCATATTTAAAATTTATTCAATTTGATCCTTATATATTTTTCAATTCTTCCAATTAATACATATGTTTATATTAATAAATTAATATATAGGTTATAATATATTAATGAACTTTTCAATATATAGTTTATATATGCTATATAATTTATATATAGTAATGAACTATATAATATATAGTTTGTATATACCATATACTATATATGTTATATATAGTAATGAACTATATAATATATAGTTTACATATACTATATAGTTTATATATACTAATGAACTATATAATATATAGTTTATATATACTAATGAAATATATATAATGTGTAGTTTATATATACCATATACTTTATATATATTATATAGTTTATATATACTAATGAACTATATAATATATAGTTTATATATATAATATGGTTTATATATACTATAGTATAAATTATTTTATATAGTATATAAATATCAACTATAGTATATAGTTTATATGGTTTTATATATAGTTCATATGTAAATTATACTATATAGTATATATAGTTTATATATAATATATAGTATATAAATATAAACTATAGTATATATATATATAGGTCATATGTAAACTATATAGTTTATATGTAAACTATAGTTCATATGTAAACTATAGTTCATATATATAATATATAAATATAAACTATAGTTTATATAAATAGTATAAAATATAGTATATAAATATAAATTATAGTATGTAGTTTATATAAATATAAATATACACCCTAAACCCTAAACCCTAATACCTAAACTATAAACTATAAACTATAAACCCTAAACCCTAAATCATATATATATAATATATATATATATATAAACTATATAGTTTATATTAATAAACTATATAATTTATACAATATATATTATTTATAATTATACATAATATATAAATATAAATTGTATAGTTTATATATAATTCATATATAAACTATGTAGATTCTATATAGTTCATATATAAACTATATGGTATTATAGTTTATACATGGTATATATAGTTTATACATAATATATATAAAAACTATATAGTTTATATTACATACATATATATATATATATATATATATATATATATATATATATTAGTTGTTTTAATTTTTTTCTCAACTTTTAAAATGAATGCAATTTAGTCCATTTTACAATATTTTTCATATTTGATCCCTTTTGTGTTGTTTAATTTATTTAAATTTTTATTTGTAATTTCATATCTGTTCAATTTAGTCATCCACATTTTATTTGCATCTAAAATTGACCCATACTTATTACTTATTTCTATTTATTAATTGGCCCATAACTTTTTAAATGAGTATAATTTAGTACATTTTTGTATTAATTTCAACCTCAAAATTTAAAATTATTTCTATTTGATCCATTTTGTGTTGTTTAATTTATTTAAATTTTTATTTGTAATTTTATATTTGTTCAATTTAGTCCTCCAAATTTTATTTGCATCTGAAATTGACCCATACTTATTACTTATTTCTATTTTTAAATTGGCCCATAACTTTTTTAAATGGGTATAATTTAGTACTTTTTTGTATTAATTTTAACATCACAATTTAAATTTATTTCTATTTGATCCCTCATCAATGTGTGTTGTTTAATTAATTTAAATTTTTATTTGTAATTTCATATTTGTTCAATTTAGTCCTCCAAATTTTATTTGCATATGAAAGTGATCCATACTTTTTACTTAATTCTATTTTTTAATTGGCCCATAACTTTTTATATGAGTATAATTTAGTACTTTTTGTATTAATTTCAACATCACAATTTAAAATTATTTTGATTTGACCCCTCATCAATGTGTGTTGTTTAATTTATTTAAATTTTTATTTATAATTTCATATTTGTTCAATTTAGTCCTCCAAAATTTATTTGCATCTGAAATTGATACATACTTTTTTACTTAATTCTATTTTTTAATTGGCCCATAAAATTTTAAATGGGTATAATTTAGTACTTTTTTGTATTAATTTCAACCTCACAATTTAAAATTATTTCGATTTGATCCCTCATCAATGTGTGTTGTTTAATTTATTTAAATTTTTATTTGTAATTTCATATTTGTTCAATTTAATTCTTAAATTTGTATTTTTCATAAAATTGTACCATGATTATTTATATTCTTAGTAATTTACTATAAATCATATACAATTACAAATTGCAATTCAACGTTCGTAAAAGACGAAAATAATTATTCAAAAAAAAAAATTAACCCGATTTGAACTCAATTCGTATCTGATAGAGATCCAACCTGAATTTTATCTGCCAATGATGTGACCCGATCGGAACGAGATCCGCCTGAAGTCCATCTGAACCTGAATTAACCTGTTTTTTAACTGATTCGGACCTGAATTGTCTTGACATGAACTAGCAACGATCCGAACTGAAACTAACCCGACCTGAACCCGAATTGTATCTGATGTCAAATCAACCTGAAAATTACCCGATCTGATTTGACCTGGACTCGACCTGATCCGAGTCGAAGCATCAAATTTACCTGACTTGACATGTATCCGATTTTACCCGACCTACCAGGATCCGACTGAAACCTGAACGATTACCCGATTTTACAACCCTAATCAATAGGAAGTATTAATCGTTCTAACCACTCATTTCCAAAAGAATATAGAACAAAATACTTCGGAAAAAGGATTTGAGGATAAACTGACTATTAAAATGATGTTAAGGGATCATTTTATTCTTACGGCAATAAATAAACGATAAGGTGTAAATAATGGTGAATTAGTTGTATTTTGATATAAAGAAATCCGGGTGAATGATATGGATTTAAATGGAGCTGATCTTAGATATACTTTCGCATGTTCATTTCCTAAAGAAACTGTACATCAATTATTAAAATTGTGGTAAGTAAACAGAAAAGTTTTGTGGTGGGTCACCGGAGAATAGATCTTTTGTCACTTTGCGTTCAATTCATCATGTTTTGAGGGAAAATGTGCCCAAGTTCTCTTCCTTGTAAATAATACGATGTAATTATAAGATATAATATGTTGATAATTTTTTAATCATTAATAACACATATTATAAATATAGGTGTTTATCGAGTGAATTTGACTCGACTCATTATTCTTTAAACTCCATAAAATTTTTCTCGACTTTTACTTGTTATTATCCGTGGGATTGAAATTCAGTCTAATTTTCTGTAATGGTCTAATTACATATATATGATCATTTCTCGTTTGTTCTCAATTCAAAAAAAATTCTTTTTATAGTCAATTGATCTCAATTCTTATCTAATTAGACCCAATTTTAACTCGGTCATTTTAATACATACATCAGTCCATAAAACTCTCTAATCAATTTACACATGTTGACTCGAAAATTCAAGGTGTTACATAATTCTTATTTATAATAAATCAAATGTTAAACTGATACATAAAATGTTGTCAATTACGATTGAATATTAAATTTATTTCATCGATTAAAGTCCCCTTTTTAATTTTAATATTCTAATTTTTTTTCAAATCTATTATTATAATAATTTATTTGACTATTGCATTAGTAATTTCGTTAAAAATTGATGAATTGATTGAATTCAAATTGAAAAAAATTAATAACTTAACTGTTAACATTTTTACCCAAAAAGTACAAATGTAACATTAAGGATGAAATTTAAGCTTATACCTTTTTATATTGTTCAAGTTTCGTTGCATAACGTTGAAAATCAAAGCATTTTTTGTACGGGGATGCGTTCTGGTGTTGGGTGGGAAATGATAGGCATTGGGATTTCAACAGTAATAATTGGAGAAGAGTGTCCTTTGACCCTCTGGAACTGGTGAAATGCAGCTCCTTCAATGAGGCTTTTAATGGGTTTGAACCATTTTTATGACAGCCTTTACACATTTCCCGAACGCAGTTTAAGAAATTTCATCTGATAATTGATTTATAGGTATTATTGTATCACTTACCTTTGTTTTATAATAAAGTTAAATTTTCTATTCTTTTTATAAGAATAAATCAAGGAGAAGTAACATAAACTCAAATAAAAAGATGAATTTTTTTATTAATTAAATATTATTAATAATTATAATTATTGTATTTTGAAATGTAATAATTAGATTAATATTTTTTCATGGTGTTCTAGGCATTATACCAAGCATGGCATAAATCTTATATTTATTAGCATTTATTCATTTAATAATGACACATTTACTTGTTCGTGAATGCAAGGAGAAGACCCGTCGGTCATTGAGGTGAGCCAGGCGGGTGGAAGAAATGAAACTACAGCCAATAGCAATCAAGATCGACGCTGATGTTCATCGTCTTGGAGAGACCCAGTTGCAGATTCACTAATTTTCACAGGAATGTTCAACAATTCTACAAGAATCGAAGAAGAATATTATGAGTCGGAAGAAGAGAAGGAATTTCAGGATAACGATATCCCGATCAAGATCGACGCTGATGTTAAAGAAAAATATAGGAGACCTTAGAGAAAAACCTTAATCATCAGGGTCCGAGGCAAAGATATAGTCTATAAAACTCTAATAAGCTAGGTAAACTCTATGTGGAAGCTAATAAAACAAAACTTATCTTATGTTAAGCACCAGCAACATTAATAGAGCTAAACGAAGAAGTGACATGCAATCGAGTTTAGCTGTGTAGAGGAAAATATTTTACCCACAAAAAATTTGAAATTTTACATAGCAAATGTTTTTCCTCAAATAATTAGATTATAAGTATAGTGCGAAAGTGATTGCCTGGAGTGCAGTGATAATTATTGCTTGTATGTGACAATGTCTATTTTCTTTGTTTTTAAGAAGAAATCTTCCATTTCAATAACTATTTCATAAATGTAGTTGAAATTAATGGACATAAATGTGATCAGCATTGAAGGGTTAGTCAAAACCTATTCATTCATCAGTCTGAAAATTTGAATGCTTATACCTCCTAAAAATTTAAAATTATTTTCAAGACAAATATTAATAATTTTTTAAATTGATTAAGATGATAATTAAAGAAAACCCAATTAATGAATAATTTTTACATCGAGTAATGTAAGAAATAGAAATGAAAGAATTCTTAATTATAAATACCGGTTAATAATTTTTTTGGGGTAAACTAAAGAAACTCAATACGAATTACTCCAACAGTGGCCCTCTTTGGTCATGATATCTTGTACTTCCCTTGGTGGTGTGTGAATTTTATGGCATCTATTATCATCACTTGTCGCGAGTTTGTCCTTTCTATCCGCTACTTGGTTAATAAAATTTTGGTTTAAGTATATAAAATGTATTCAACCTATGTCCTTTTTTCTAGTTTAGTGTCTAACTTTTATTTCGTTCCAGTTTGATGTCTACTGTTTTATTATGTTACTCAAAATGGATCAAGCCGTGATGGACCGTTAAGTTTGGTCGTTAAGTGACATGTGCATTAACCTGGTAATTTTAAAAATTTTATTTAAAATTAAAAAAATTAAAATTATATATATAAAGAAAACACAAATTTTGAAATAAACCCAAAACTTTGAAAACCTTCCTTTCAACCCCTAAAACCACGTTGACCGCCGCCTTTTGCTGTCGACGAAGCTCCACACGACCTCCCCTCCCTTCGGCGACTAAAACCTCCATGAAATCGTGATCTATCAACGGTCAATCGGTCGTCGGAATCGCGTGGGATCGTGATTTTCATCATAGGGTTAGCTGGGTATAAAACGTTAATTCGTCATCGATCGGCCTTCGACTGGTCACGATTTCATAGGAGTTTTGGTTGCCGAGGGAGGGGAGGTCGAGTGGAGCTTTGTCGACAGCAAAAGGCGGCGACCGACGTAGTTTTAAGAGTTGAAATGAAGGATTTCAAAGTTTTGGGTTTATTTCAAAATTTGTGTTTTCTTTTTAAAAAATATATATAATTTTAATTTTTAATTTTTAATAAAATTTTTAAAATTATCATGTTTTTACACGTGTCACTTAACGGGAAAATTAATGTCGTTGATGATCCAGACACCTAAATGAGTAGCGAAATAAAACGTTAGACACCAAACTGAAATGAAATAACCATCGACACTAAACTGAAAAAGGCATAGATTGGGCAACTTTTGTATCCTTAACCCTAAAATTTTTAATTGATCAAACTTTGAATAATTTTTCATTAGGACTTTTTCTTGACAATGGGATTTAAGAATGAAATCAAACAAGTTGACTTGATTATAAGTGTGTATCGAAAACGACGGTTGCTTCTATAATTTATTTTCAGTGTCTCATAATTATTTCATAAATGAGCTTGTCTGATCAATAAAGGAACTTAAATTTGGAGCCGTTGGTCAATATCACAATCTTCATAAAATCTCTTGGGGTCAGTAGAGACAACAAGTGAGGCTGATCCATACTTGAGAAATCCCTTTCGGTTACTCTTTCTTCTGTGTGGAGGTAATTCGTGTTTTCCATAGTATAATCATGGGCGTTGTTAACGTACCAAAAGATGTGCACATAATTGAGACGAACATCAATTTACCCTTTATGTTTTAGTACCTTTGTTTTTTTATTCCTATAATTCCCTCCCATTTTTGCTATTAATGTTACATGGTTCCGATGTGAAAGAGCTGTTTACAGTTGCTATTGTCAAGTTCAATTATCGCGAGTAATAATTACCTTTGGCCCATAGGTTTAAAATAAAGATGAAAATATGTGGCTTTTACTTTTTAAGATATTTTTCAGCTTTCATTATTTTCCCTCTCTTTTTCCTTTTCAACTATTTCTTCTGCTAATTCCGGTGAACATTTGTCTTCAGTTTTAATGTATTACGAATCAAGAGGTTTTGTAGAATTTGCTTTGCCTTAAGAAATGGAAAATCTAAACGGATAACAGCATTCTCCTTCAATCACCATAGGTGGAGTTAATTTTGTGGATCGAAGAAATGGGATGATGAATTGAAATGTTGATGCCACCTAGGTCAATTAAAAGTACCATTGTAAAAAGAGTTTGGTAGTCATTCATCAAAATCACTTTTATTTAATGATCAAAATCAAATGATTCGGAGACGTCGAATGATAATTAATTTACTCGCGTAATGGACCTCATTCAAGACTTACTCGAACTATTACTCGACAACGAATAGCTCACCGAGATGGGATGCTTTTTTCTTCTTTGGTTGGATTTAATCACCATGGTTAATCAATGTGCTCTAATTCCAGCAAAAATGTAGGGACATTTAGGTGGTTGTTTAGTACTTGGGTGTCTGCCATGGGAGACATTCATCTTACATGTATATTTACAGAACAATGCGAAAGTATAAGGGCAAGGATGAAGGATAATTGACATGATACATTGGTTTTGTACATGGCGCATATATACTATGCATCATGCCCAGTATGCACAACTTCCATGCATACCCTTTATAAGGGTCCATACATGTCCTCCATTTCGGCTTTTTTTGTACGTGATGATCATTTATAGACCCTTCTTAATCCCCATCATTAATATATAATTTTACAACAGGATTAGGCTTTACAATTTGTTTGTTTCTTGTGCCATCATAAGGTTCGAAGGGATATACTTTGATAGTTAACCTTGGGCTAAACTAATAAAACCCAGTGAACTTCATCACTTTAGCTGGTGCATCTAAATGAGCCTGTGATCCTTTTAATCTGTATTAGAATAAGCCCTTAACCTTTAGTTTACACTTTAATAATAACCTATCTTTAATTTATATTTGAATGAACCCTTAAAATAAATCAAATTTTCATTTGGCATAAGGACATACTTAGAACAAAATCAAAAGATAAAAGGCTTATTTAAATAGAGCACTATTTTAAACTTAATTGCGTTATAAAAAATATGTATGTTTTTACAAAATTGGTTAATTTCAGAGAATTTGTGATTAGGGATGTTCAGTTGGTTGGTTCGGTTAACTGATCGAACTAAAATATCCAAATTTCATTAACTGGATTTTTTTCCTTTTAACCATTAACTGAACAGAATTTTTTTCGAAAATGCTTAATCGAATCGAACAAAATTCGATTAATTTGGTCGTTAACCGAATAACCGAAATTTATTATAATATTTATCTTTCAGGGGTTTAAGTTAATTGGGACTTTAATATTTAATGGGTTTAAGTTAATTGGGTTAAACAAATTGAATTTGTAATGGGTCTGGATTGGGGCAGATTAGGATAAAAATATATATTTAATATTTAATATTTAATAATTTCGACTAATTTGAGTAATTAACCAATTTTGTAACGTCCCGAATTTCAAGTTAGTAGTTCGGGTCAAATCGAGACCCAATAGTTGAACAAGCTGGCCTATTAAAAATAGTTTGGACCAAGTTTAGTGATAGTGGGCTTGAGTTGAGCCAAAGAAATTTATGAAGGGTGATGAGTATTTTATGAAATAGAAAAATAGAGGGACCAAAAGTGTAATTTACTCATGATTCAAATTAAAAGCTAAAAACCCCAATTTTATGCTTGTTTACGTGAACTACTCTCCTTACATTCTTACCAAACACTCTTCTCTTCTTCCTTGCTAAAGTTGAGATTATAAAAGGTTTAAGTGTAGGTTTGATTAACCAAGGTAACATAAATAATCTCCGCTCTTCAAGCTTCAATTCAAGTTCCATTTTTTAAGTTTTAGGTTTAGTTTCCAAAAATGGGTTTTGAAGGGGTTTAAGAGAACCAAGTAATGCAAGCTCATTTTTAGTGGATTCAAGTTATAATAAGCGTCTTTAACTTCAATCCAATAAACTATTTAAGTTAGTAATTCCTTTTCTTATCCTTGTTTACTGAAGGAGGTAGGAGAGAGCTCTAAAGCAAGAGGGAAAGAAAAGTTGATCCTTGGTTGATTTGGGGAGAGTTTCTAATAACCAAAGAACAAGGTAACACATTCACAACTTTTTCATATCACTTGTGAGCATTATAGCCTAAAGTTGAGTTATGGAGGATTCATGGTAGATTCTACATTTTGTGATTTTTAGCATGTTTAAAGCCTTCTTTATGATCCCTAATATCAAATAAGATATTTAAACACTAATTGGGGACCTCATTGGGATTTTTTTTTGGGTGTCTAGTTGGGTGCTTTCGTGCCAAAACAGGGCACTTGTAGCGATGGCATCGATATTGTTCATCCCTTAGGAATAAACTAGGCAAATTTAAAGAGTTAGTTTCGATACTCAGTCATAGAGTATCGATACCAAGGCAGGAGTATTGATACTCCCCATAGGAGTATCGATACTAGGGTATTTTCAAAATATCAAACCTAAATTTGGTATCGATACTCAGGCAAGTATCGATACCCTATCACCAAAGTATCGATACTCAGCCCAGAATATCGATACTACCTTACCCAAATAGCTTATACCAATCTACTAAAAGGTCAGTATCGATACCCGAGAGCATTTTTGGATAGTTAATCCAAGGATTTTGGGATCAAATTCGAGGTACCCAATATACTGAGAATCATATCAGATCAGATAAGTCTCTAAGTGATAACAGTAATTTATATCAAAATAATAGAAATTGTAACTGCTAGGATCAAATAAAACTAGCCTTGTTTGTACACTCGGAAAATGATAAGGACACCTGAGTCACTTTAGTAAATGATACTAGTATCGAATCATAGAATCAGTCAGGATATCCTTAGGTAGTGATCGAGGCACTTTAAATTGACTATAGGGTCGAGGCTCGACACTCGTGAGGGGTGGGTTAGTCGAGGATGATGTGTCCGATGTAGAGATTTCGATCCTCATCCTCGGTAGACTAGAGGGGTGTGTGAGCTCCGAGATGTAGGATCGTCCCGCACCATGATGTCACCATAAAAGTAGAGAGTGCATTATATGAGTATACTCACTGTTGCATTTTACCAATTAGCTTGAGCATTTTATTGAACACTCTTAATATGGCTTAGTTGTTAGTGTGGCACTGGGCTAGTGAACTCAGCGTTTGGAATTTGTTTACTTACGTGTGTCAGTAGGATGAACAGTTGAGGAGCCTTTTGTTCAGCCGAGGTCCAGACCAAGATTCAATACCGAGTACGTCTCAAGATTATCTTTTAGAGGGCATGTATATTTGTAGACCCCTTTTTTGTATATTCAAACCGTAATTCATTTTAAAGCGGTCTTTATATTTTTAATTAATTATTTTGGGAGCTCATGATGTAAAGATTTTATTTAACTGTGGATGACTATTTTATTATGAATATCTTCAAAGAAATTGTTTTATTTAAGAAAAGTCAAGAATTGTTTTGGTTAGCCACTCCGGTGGTTTCATGTGGCATTGCAATCGGTCGATTGTGTGTTGTGCTGGTTTAGGGTGTTACATATTTTGAATCGAATTAACCGATAACTGAACTTTGAAAAAATCATTAACCGTTAACATATCGAACTTAAAATTAGCCGACTGATTAAGTGAAATTTTTTTGGTTCGGTCGATTTAATCGGTTAACCGAAATTTTGAACACTGTTATTTGTGATTGTTGTGTTAAAGCTTGGGAAATGATGTTAAAGTACTCTTAGTGAATTGTTACAATTGATTTGAGAAGATCAAAGTTTTGAGACTTAAAAATATGAAACAATTACGATATATAAAAGAAAAAGAAACCACATTAGAGTCAAATAAAATGAATTACATGGAAATAATAAGGGCATGAAACCATATAATATCATTATTTCTCCCTCAAATACTGGGCCATAGTCATTAAAAGTTTAAAATAACTGGGCTGCTTTCTTCGTTCTTATTGGCCCATGTATTTTGCACAGTGGAGAAACTGTCGAACATTAATATCAAACTGGTATGGCCAATATAACTGACGAGTATTAATTTGAACGATAAAAGACCAATTATTATATTTATTTATCTTGAAGGGAAAACCAATCTACGTCTAAGTGGTGGAATTGAAATTTAAACCTCCTATTTTATTATAATGCAATTATGAACTAAATCCTAATTCGCTCATTATTATCATTATTATTATAATGCACCCTAGTTTGGATCAATTTTCGAAGAATTATTACTAGTTAGCATTAATAAATAAATATTTCTTTTATAAATTAAAAATCCTCTTTATCTAACCAGTAAGAACTTAAAAAAATTAATCTTCTTTAATTATCTTTTTGAAAAAAGAAATCGACGATACAAGGAAACATTCAATGAAGAAAATCCATATTTCTTGGGAAATGGGGTCCAATTAATGTGTCATTATCTCACTAATTACCATACGATGGACCGTGCTCTAATTTAATGGTTTTTGAAATACACATTTTCTCTTGTTTTTGCTTTTAACAAAGTTTTCGACATAGTAAAAGCCTGCAGTGTAAATGGCTCTAAGAACGTTGGGATTAATTGTCTCAAGCAGAAATTATCTGCTGCTGCTCTTCTCTTTTCGTTCTTTATACCTTCAGATTTTTGAAATACACATTTTATTAAGTTTTAATTAAAATAATAACATATTATTAATTATATTAATTACTTATTTTTCCCCTCCAGTTTCAAGGCTTCACCTTGACTCTAGACCGACCCGAGTCACACACCTGATTTTGATAGACGAGTCTTCCAACAGACATTAAAATATTATTATTATTATTATGTTAATAATTATAGTATTAAAATAAAAATATTATATTATATTCTAAAATTATTAATAAATATTTTAAATATTCAATAATTCAATAATATTATTTTTATGAAATTAATAAATAATATAAAATTAAGAAATAATTTATTATTTATTATTAAAATAAAAAAATTTATTATATATTATAATAATATAATTGATATATTATTACAATACTAAAAAAATATAATATTATACTATTAAAATTATCAAAAAGTATAATTTAATAATATATATTTTTATTAAAATGATACTAAAATAATATATTAATATTAAATATATAAAATAATAATATTTTGAGTATTTGTGCTTTGAAGTGAAAAACTCAAAAAATAACTTACATAAAATTATACCGTAAGTAATTTTCTTGAAAATACAAAGTAAATTCTATTGACTAGGAAAATGAATTATATTAATCATCTGTTTTCAACCAACCAAATACTGAAAAATAAGAAAAATGTTTTTTGAAAAACTAATTACATAAAAACAAACAATCCCAAAAGGGAAGTTTAGATTACAAAATGAAAAGAAAGTTAAAAGACGTAGAAAAATATGAGAAAAAATAAAAGAAAAGTTGTACTTTTTCACCTACAAAAAGAAAAGTTATACTTATTCATACAAACAGTTTTTAATAGTTTATGGAAGTTAATTTAATACATGTTTCTTATTTATGGGATAAATGTAACATTAAAAAAATTTAAAAAAATTTATTAACTAAAATTTTATTATTTTTTAAGAATTAATGAATAATTTTCTTATAATAAATTTAAATCAATAATTTTATTTTTTTGTTTAATTACATTGATTTTTTTCTTAAACTCATTTAATTATATTAATTTCATTTTTTGACAACATTGATTGTTACTAGGATCACAATTTAGGGTCTATTTGTTTCACTTAAAATATTTTCCGAAAAAAAATTTCTTCATTTTCAAGTGTTTGGTTGGAGGAAAACTAGGTGGTCAACGTAAAACATTTTTCAGATCAACATAATCTCCTTTGTGTTGTCTGGAAAATGACTTACGGTCTGATTTTTCGCAAGTCATTTTCCAAAATTTTTACTATAAATAATAAATATTCAAAATAATTTTATTTTATGAATTTAATATTAATAAAATATTTTAATATCATTTCAATCAAAATATTTAAAATATTTTATTAATATTTATAATAATATAATTTTATAAAATTTTAATATTATAATAAAATACTCAATTATATTATAGTAATATAAGATATTATATTTTTATAGAATAATATTATTAAATTATTAATAATGAATAATATTATTTATGTATTTAATATTAATATAATAATATAATACTATTTTAATAAAGATATTTAAAAATATATTAATTAATACTTTTAAAATATAATTATCGACACTCGTTTTCGTCCCGACATTAATATTATTATTATTACTTTTATTTTGCAACCCAGCCCCAATTCAGGCCCCAAATACAAAGGACCATCCAGCCCAAACCCAGAGCCTAACAGAACTCATACACCCAAGTCACTCAATCGGCCCAATACACAAATAAATTAGGGTTTCTCAAACCCTAATCTCACTTAGCCACCTGCCGACGCCATCACTAGATAAAGAGCCTACCACTGTCGTCTCCAGAAATCATCTGCCACCGCCTTGCTGCACCAATCCCCAACCACCATCGCTTCCACCAACCACGCACCAGTCCCCTGCCATGTCAGTTCACCTAAGTCAGTAAGCAACCACAACACAGGCAACATTGTAATCATGTTATTTTGGTTTGAAAAGAAAAAAGGTTGTAACACAAGGGTTATAAAACCCACATTGATATGTTCTAAAAAGGGTCCCCCTTTTTTTGAGTTTTTCAGAAAGCACAAAGCAATAAAAAATCAAAAAACATTCAAGGTATTTTTCTATATTTATTTTCTGTGTTCGAAACAAAAATCATTTTAAAATAAAAAACCTAGGTTTGCAAAAAAAAAAAAAACAAAGAGATGAGAGTAGATCCATACCTGAGGGGAAAGTTGAACCGTACGACCGGTTTATCTTTCGTAGTGGCCGAAGAAGGCGAACAACCAAAGCTTTAAAGCATTTTTTGGGGTATTTTGGGAGTTTTTTTTAGGTAGTTTTTGCCTTGGATCTGTGTCTAGGAGGGTAGATCAGAGTGAGAGGGGTATTTTTAGGTTTGGTTAGGGGTTTCGACCGCCGTATGTGACAGCCGGACGGTGGCCAGAGTCGTGTATGGTGGCCGACAGTGGAGTGGCCGAGGGAAGAAGAGAGAAATAAGAGACAATTTTTTGGTTCTTTTAGAAATCGATTGAAATGAAATAAAAAAAACATAAAGTGGTATATATAGGAAGACTTTAGGGGATAATCGTGCTTAGGTCCCCCTAACTTTCGTACGTTTTTACAAAATGGTCACCTGTAAGGATCGAATCTGCTATGTACCCACTTTCATGCATGCTTTATATTTTTAGGGTTATTTGCTATCTAGTCCCCCTAGTTTAGTCGTGTTTTTGCATGTTAGTCACATATATGGACTGATTCTGCAATTTACCCATTTTTATGCATATTACATATAACACCAATTTCTCGTATATGTTTCCGTATAAGAGTTACAGATGTCACATGACTTTTGAAACATTTTCGATACTTGAAAATAAGTAAAATTTTCGTTTTCTTTATATAAAATCATTTAATAATATAGATTATAAGACATTATTCAATTATATATATATTAAACACGTCTACTCCAATTATCAATACTAGTTCATGTTATCCATATTTAAAATCAATATAAGACGATCCAGTTAATCTATTACAAACCAATTTCCAAAATATTTAAATAGAGCTAATAGGACATGAATAAGTACATGCCACTAAACTAAGTCAAAATTTTTATCATAGGATGTCTTACTGATATTGCAATATATTCCTCGATGCTTGGAGTTGCTTAGTACTCTTTACTTCTAATCTCGACTTTTACTTACGCATGAAATCAACACACATTAAGTATTTACTTAATGAGGCATAATAATGTAATTGAACTGAAATTCGTACATAATCATATCATAGCTATTGAAATACGAACTAATTCGTATACTTCATAAAAATCAATTAATCATCTCAATTAAACCCATGTTTCTTTCATATAGTCATCAAAATCATTCTTAGTATGGCCAACATACTTATTTTTTCTATATTTTGTTCCCAATTATACTTTATTTTTCCCAATATATGCTAAATAAGAATTTAAGGTACACATATTGCACCGAAGTGCCGAAATGGTCATTCACCTTTTATGAATACCATGAGTGGCACCTTTCTGCCAATAATGTACCGTTATGCATTTTCATTTATGTCACATTTCTGCCAATAATGCATCGTTATGCATTTTCATTTATGGCACCTTTCTGCCAATAATGCACCATTATGCATATTCATTTATGGCACATTTCTGCCAATAATGCACCGTTATGCATATTCATTTATGGCACATTTATGCCAATAATGCACCATTATACATTTTCATTTATGTCACCTTTCTGCCAATAATGCACCGTTATACAATTTCATTTATTTTAGAGCAGTTCATATTCTAAAACTTATTCATAATATCATTTCCATACACATTTATGAAAGTATATTAAATACTGTAAAACATACATTAAATCAAAACATTTTACGTTAACTCATTGCAAGTCTTCCTCATCTCATATAAATACAATAAATGCACTCGCCTGATAAACATCGCTAATCAGCCTCGCTAATAAGCTGTAATGATGTCCGACTATTCGGCAACTTTATCTTTGCCTTTTTTCTTGCTTGACTCAGGAGGTTGGTTACGATCTACACAAGCATCCATTAAAGACACATACCATAGAAATGTTAGTATATTCCCTAACATTTATAATTTAATAATACTCAAAAGTACTATTATTTTCAATTTCTATTACAATTTCAGCCTATCTTACAATTCCAGGCTCAATAGTATCGGTACCCCTACCATGGTATCGATACTTCTATACTATGGTATCGATACTTCCTTTCACTATCAATACCATTTCTACATTCTGGAATCCATGGTATTGATACCTTTCTCTTAGTATCGATACCCATCAGTATTGATACTAATTGCATCAGTATCGATATTGTTCATCGTAATTCTTCAAATTTAAACCTATAGTATTGATATTGTTTTTCCAGTACCGATACCCCTACCCAGATTTTCCATTTTTTCAGCTAGATTTTTACCAAATTTTCGTTTAAATCTCTTACTTTTACCTCAAACAATACCCTTAAACTTAACATCACTTAACCCAACTAACTTTCCTCCATTTAGTTTCTTATAACATCTAAATTCTCCAAAGAACATCTCAAACTAAGAATCATACTACTTTTTCTAATATGTTTTTAATCACATCCAAGGCTTCTAATCTTTGTAGACACCAATTTTCTTAAAAGATAGAACTAGCAAGATTTCATCTCCTAAGAGGACTCTTCCACCACCATATCTTTTAAAGCAACAACCACACCAACAAAGGTGCAATAACCGAGCAAGGAGTCTAGTTGCATTAGGATTCTATTGTTAGTTAGTTTTTTTCACTATAAATATATGTAATCCTTCCCATTTGTAAGACACGATTATCATACAGGATTACGCAAAAAAAAATACCCAAAGCAAATACGCAAGAAGCCCTAAAGATTCGCTTGTAATTTTCAACAGAGAAATAAAAGAGGTATTTTTACCTATATTGCTTCGACTCTCGCTTGCATGTGGCTTGTTTCACTTCTTCTTTTCCGTTTTTACTTTGAAAAGGCCGATGAACACAAGGGAACCGAGATCTTTTCTCTTAGAACTACGCTTCCCCGAGGCTTATTTTGAAAAACCGGTTTGATTTTCGGTTAAAAGAGGGGAATAGCTTTTTAAAAATCTAAATTAGTCCCTTTATTTATTATATGGATATTTTATTCATTTATTTTTATTATTCATATTATTATTATTATACGTATATATATATATATATATATTTTAAATTATTTTCATTTTTTACTATATTTTATTATTATTATATATATATATGTTTCTTTAATATTTTACTTATAAGTCTATTATTACTATATATATTGTAATTATCTAGTTATATATATTTTTTATACTTTTAATAGTTTATTTATATACCTATTATTAATATATATTCTTAATTATTTTTATTTGATTATTTCTTTATTTACGTAATATATCTTATAACTTTATATATATATATATATATATATATATATTATTTTTATTATTATTTTCGTTTTTTTATTCAATATTATATTATTTTTTTAAAACCTTGTGTCTTTATCATTATTATTATTAAACATTATATTATATATTACTAACATAGATGACCCATTTTTTGTTTTATTTCTAACTAAAGTCTCTCCCGCTTTCCTCTTTTTGTCTTATTTCTGACTAAAGCCCCCCACTTTCGGTGAAGTGAGAGGGTAGCTTTTCTATTTTTAAATATTTGTTGTATATATATATAGCTTATTTATTTTATTAATACTTTGATGTATATATATATATATATATATATTTTTCATTTTTCAAATATTACTATATATAATTATTACTTTACTATTTTTTTCTTATCTTATTTATTTATTTTTATTTTTCCCTTTTATTTTATTCTCTTTATCTTATTTGTTTTCTTTACCTTATTTATCTAACACATTTCTCGATTTTTTAAGGATATTTTCAAATCAATCTAAGGTAAGTAATTGGTTTTTTTTCCTTTTAATTTTAACTTATAATTTTCTTAATTTAAGACAAATGAAAATTACATAGTACCGAAAGGGCAGTTCAAGGGTGCTAACCCTTCCTTGACTGTAACCGACTCCCGAATCCGACACATCTTTGGTAAGACGCAGATCATGTAAGAAATAAGGTATCCGATCTACCTATTTATCTTAAAATAAAAGATCGGTGGCGACTCCAATCCATATTTTCCTAAGTCGAAGCCCAATTTCGGGGCCCAACCAAAAAACGGTTGCGACAGCTTGGCGACTCTGTTGGGGACAAATAAGCGAGTTAGGCTAAGGTAATTCCCAGTTGTCTTTTTAATGAAAATGGTAAGTTTAAATTTTAAGGTAACATTTCGATCCTTATTGCTTACTTTTGGTTATATTTTTCTGAGTAAATAGTTGACTGACCATTTTCTAATGATTACAGCTTCCAGAACTTTTTTTTTTCATCTAAAGGCTCTATACCCGAGCTCCGAACCCGTTTTAAGTGGGGGTGAAAGCGACGCATTTGTGTGAATTTATTCACTGCATATGCCTAGCAAGTAGCCTTCGGGATTCATATACCTTATGTCTTCGTGTGAATTTATTCTCCGCATAGACATAAGGGAATGTGTCCTCTCGAGTTTAACTTAGTCCACACAAGCCTGTGATGGGTTTAGGACTAAGGGTCTGGTAAGCCCAAGGGGGCACCAGCAAGGAGAACTCGGGTACCATTTTTTAGAACCTAAATCGGGAGAATTTGAAGAAATAGAGCCTACCCCAAAACCACATTCCAAAACCTAGGACATATCTTTCCTAATCATGTTTTTTTCTCTTATGTTTTTTTCTTGCGATTTTTTTTATTATTTTTATTTATTTTTATTTTACTAACTGTTTGCCTTTGTGTTTGTTTTTAAAGCATTTGCATCATAACAAGAGGCCATTGATCCCTAAAAAGGTGTTTATTACACAAAATAATCTAATTAATGGATAAAGGTGTTGTAATACAAGAGATTAAAAATCCCGAGGTACGACTATGGTCCGAGAAGACTCAGAAGGAAAATGGAGAAGGAAGCTATGTGTCAGAGCTGGTTAGCTACGCCTCTATCAGCCTAAAGCAGAACGACGTGCAAGAGCTTCGGGACATCTGGGGCAGTTGAAAGAATGATCAGAAATAGAAGTTCAGCCAACGGTACGGTGACATTGCATTGTTGCTTCAAATCAAGACTGATGAGCCCTTGATCAGAGCCTTGGTTCAGTTCTGGAACCCGGGATACAGTTGCTTTACTTTTAGTCAGGAGGACATGGTGCCCACCATTGAAGAGTACACTACACTGTTGCACTGTGAAAATATCAGACTGGAGCGAGCTTATATTAAACACATCAAAAGTCAGCCTTTCAAGAGTCCACTAGCCAAGATTGCTGGGGTTGATAAAAGATGGGTAACAGACCGAGCTCGATGTAAAGGCAGTGGGGAAGGAATTACCTGGCTTCATATCAAGCAACTGATGAAGGACCATCCCGATGAGTGGAAGGCAATAGACCTGTTTGCACTGGGTCTGTATGGCCTGATTATATTCCCGAAGACTTTGGGGTACATTGACGCAGCCGTGGTGGAACTGTTTGAGCAACTTTCGAAACGAGTCAACCCAGTACCGACCATCTTAGCTAAGACCTTTTGGTCTCTCAACCATTGCCGAAGAGCTGGCGGAGGTAGATTCATTGGGTGTGTTCAGCTCCTTCAAGTCTAGATTCACAGCCACTTCTGGAAGACTAATGGGGTTTCCTACAACCGATTTAGCACTACGTATTCACCTTTGAGAGAGTTCATCACCATGAAATGGTATGAAGGCGCTTCAAAAGAGAAGTGGATGAAAGTCTTCACTCATCTCCAAGATCAGGATATTACCTGGAGAGCCCCCTGGTTGTTCCTCAGTGACGTTCTTTTTTGATGTGGGGACTCCGACACTATGACCTTACTTGGAATTTGGGGTGCAGTTGGGTATGCTCCGTTGTTAGCACTTAGACAGTATGGGGCACGTCAATTTGTCCCAGCAACATACGGACTAGCCAGATCAGAGTTTGAGTACCACGGTGACAACTATAAGAAGATGATCATGGAAGCAGTCGATTCATGGAAGAAAGTATTCCGGATGGATGTTGTAGCTGCCAAAAACATGCTTACTCCGAACTATGTGGAGTGGTGAAGATTTAGAAAAAATGACAATATCCCGGTGCCAGACTGTGAAGACACCCGAACCTTGGAAGAACATTCAGGCCCGTATTTTCTGAACTTGAGATAGCCAAGACAGAGTTTGAAGCTATGAATAACGAGCTGAAGCAGAGGGTAAAGGAGCTTGAAGAAGAGCTCTATCAGTGGAAGCTAGATGTCGACTCTCAGAAAGATCGAGCAGACAAACTTGAAAAAGAACAGAAAAAAGTCTGTTTTGAGCTCGAAGACTTGAGAAATGGGTATCAAGATAAAGTCAAGGATAACTCCAAGTTGAATGTGGCTTCTGAATACTGGAAAGACGAATCTCATAGCCTGAAAAGATAGTTCGAAGGGCCTGATGAGAGAGCTTGGAAGGAACAGATGAAGACTGCCCAGAGACGCTTAGCAGACAGTCAGCATCAAAACCAATGCTTGAGAATCCAGATGGCTGATCTGGAGAAACAACATGAGAGAGATGGCAAAACAATAGCTGAGTTAGAAGCTATTGTAGATGGGTTCAAGAAGAAAGTGAGAGAGCTTCAGATAGTGCTCTTCGACGAAGGTTTATAGTGGCGTTTCCGTTGGGAGCAAGCACAACAAATGGTGAAGGCCAGAGACGCAGTCATTCGAGACTTCCTGGCTCAAGTACAGAAGGTAGCTTGTCATCTACACGGCCTGGAAAGGGAAGCTGGAATGGTCCGACAAGGCATACAACCACTAACAGATGAAGACAGAAGACTTGTCAACCTACTAGAAGCTGTTCGGGGTCTAGAGGATTTAGTCCGAATGTACCTTTGATCGTTTTTATGTCTCTTACAAGATAAAACATTTTTGTCTAAGTAAAGATTATTTATAATAATGGACATTTTTCTGGATCAATGCCTCGAACATTTCATGCATTCTTACATTCTGCATTTTTGCCTTTTTGCATCTTCATCTACATTTTTAAGCATTTTCACAAACATGAAATTAAGTCATGAAGGACTCGATGAAGTGGATTTAACCACATGGAAGCAAGATTGTAACATTAAAGAGCCTGATCAGCTGATGATAGGACAAAGCCAGCCATGATGATCTAAGAAAAGAATCCCCATATCCTAAGGACTACGATGTTGAAGCTGTTAGCTGTTACCACATAAGAAGTCTCAAACATTTATCTGAGAACTATAAGGCGCTGAAGCGCAAGATCCAAAACCTGATGGATTCAGGGGCATAAACAGCCAAAGAAGGGGGCATGGCATATACTATTTGCACTTGTAGGATTGTTTTGATTAAACACGTCTCTAATCTTTCATCGTTTGCTTAATCTTTTACAGGATTGAATTTATGCTACTTTCTAAGGTGGAGCAATTGAACAAATTCTAATATTTAGTTCTTCAAATATTAAATGAATTAAGGATTCTTTTAATTCTTCAAGAATTATAGATTTTTGACATATGTCAAGGTTAGACCTTTCTTATCTTATCTCAAACCCCAAAACAAAATACCTTGATTCTTTTCCCAAAATAACTCATGGTCATTACCAAAAAGACCAAATTTTGACATTACCTCCCTTTGAAATTCTTGAACATTACCTTTATCTTTTTTATACACCCACACCTTTCTTTGAGTCAATAAGATCACACCATTGTCTTTTTAGACTCAAAATTGACATTTTTACACCATTAAAGCCCACAACATCGAGTTGTTCATTTGAACATGAGCATTCTTCTAAGACATAACTTGGGGCATCTCGGAGGGAGCTTGAACATTAAGACATCTAGGGGAAAAAAGAAGAAGAATTCATCCGAAATAATTCTATCATGCATTAATTACACTGTTTTCATGTAAATAGAATTAATCCTGAAAATCTATCCCCCTAGGGATACCTCTTCTGTGAGGACTTCAATGTATGAAATGATGAACGGCTTTCTTTCTTTATCCCTTCACAACAGGAGAAAAATATATTCCTTGTGTCCCCTTTTGAGCCTATAGTATTTTTCTTCTGATTCAACCCTAACCAAGGATCACCCTCCACACTGGGGGGCAAGGTGGAAGAAATCTACTCATATGAGTGAAGACATCAATCCAAAGGAAATACCAAAAGGTGGGCCAAATACCAAGTGCGAAGATTCAATCAAGAACAAACAAGAAAAGAAGCAAAAAAGAAAAAACAAGAACAAAAAAGAAAAGAAAAGAAGCAAAAATCAAAAGGAAAAGGGACAAAAAGCACATGCAAAGATTCCCTAAAGACAAATGACATATCAAGCTTCAAACTATGAGATTGATCAAGCACAATCATTCTTGAATCACTGAATCACTTCACTCGAAGATCATAGAGCATCAGGAGAAAGAGACATTTTGAGCAAGACAAGATCGAGGGCATCAGAATGAATTGATCCTTAGTTCAATACCCTGAAACACTTATTTGGGCCTATTTATCCTTTTCTTTCATAACCATGAGCCCTGGCCTACATTACGTGCCTTAAAAGTCCTTTCTAATCATACATGGATTTCTAAACAGAAGAGACTATCTTCAGATTTCATCCCGCCCATCAGGATTAATTTGCAAAAAAAAAAACAATGTAATTAATGCATGGTAGAGAAAAATAACAAAGGGGGGTTCAAGACGTAAATCCTGAATAACGTCTTGAAACCAAAGGAGGGTTCGAGTTGAAAACCTGAAAAGGTGGCTCGAATATAAAAATTGTGCAACTGAGGCGATCACACAAATTTCTTGATAAGGCATCGCACAATCCGAGTGTGACAACGAAGGTTGGGGTCAGAGAACACTTCCAGCAGAGAAACATGCAAGCTACCCCATCAATCCTTTGAGCATAAAATGCCACACCTTTGACCAAACACGATAATCTGAGACTTTTTTATTCGTTCCTTACTTAACCATTTCCCAAAGATAGCTTTAATCTTGACACTTGTCAAATAGCTATAATTTATTGAAGGATTAACATTGTAATTAATTCTTTGATATCCGATGAACTCTAGTTTTATGATTCGTCTTAATTGTAAAACCGTGAAAGTGACAATATTTTCAAAACTTTTGGTTAAACATTTTTAGAAACTCTTTTAATTGATATTTTCATAACTTTGAAAATAAAAGAGAAAGAATTTTTTTTTTCAAACAAGACAGTCTCTCTAGAGTGGATCTTGGTAAATGACATGTGACTCTTAGACACAAAGCTCGTGCTCAGAATCAATGCTGAAGCAAGAAATGAGGAACATTTGGGGCATCTTTGAAGATTCAACATCAAATATTGGGGCATTTTTGGATATTGGGTCATCTTTGGGGATTCAATATCCTAATACGAATTATCAGACCTTCTGAAGGCATTTCCTCTACATGCAGGAACAAGCAGGCAAAAATGAGGCTCTATCTAAGAGATAAATGACATTAATTCATGTTGCATGCATCTTAGACATACTTGAGAGCATCACATTTATCATTTTTAGCATACATAATTTTGCAGCTTTAGAATCAAGTTTCAACTTCAATGCGAAAGATACCTGATTCAAAAGAGTTTGTAAAAATCGATAGTGGTTGCTTAACTCAGTAGCAAGGAGCTACACCTCAACTAATTTGATATATTGAAAGATCGACAGATCTTAGAATCAACTTCAGACGAGTTCGAGAGCTAATTCAGAACCGATCCAGTTCGTATTTTCAAGTTGGATTTCAACTTCACGACGAATGATATCCAATTCCTGGCTCAACTTCACGGCGAAGGGGCCACCCACGGTTTCAACTTCACGACGAAGGGAATCGTTCTCACCATTGTCTCTCTTGAGACAGTTTCCCTTGAAACAAACTTTGTCTCTCTTGAGACAAATTCCCTTGGAAAAAAACCTTTGAATTTGTTTCTCTTGAAACACAAAAACCTTTGAAACATAAACATTGAAAACATTTCCCTTGAAATGAATTTTGTCTCTCTTGAGACAGTTTCCCTTGAAACAAAATCTTTGAGTATGTTTTCCTTGGAACTAATTTCATCTCCCCGTGAGACAATTTCTTTTGGAATTAAGTTTTGTCCCTCTTGAGACAGTTTTTCTTAAAACAAAATTGTCTCCCCTGAGACCGTTTCTCATGAAACAACATATATCTTTGAGATCTTTTCCCTTGAAACGAATTCTGTCTCTTTCGAGACAATTTCTCTTAAAGCATCATCTGAACCGTTACACTCAGCTCAGGCACATACTTGGGATGGTCGAAAGCATTTCTCAAATCAAAAAAATAGAATGTGCACATCAGATTTGAACATTTGAAGAATTCGAGATCAGGGATCAGATCTTGAAGATTCTAGAACTAAGATTCCAGAAAAGTAACCGGAGATCGAGATTTCTCTCCTGAGCCCAAAAAATAACATATGTTGCATATGTATTTTAGGCATACCTAAGAGCATTGCATCCATCTCATCACATATATGCATAAATTTTTCAGGTTTTAGCTAGAGTCAATTTCAACTTCGCAGCGAAGGATATTGAGCTCAAAGCTACACAATCAACTCGAGAGTAGATTTCAACTTCGCGACGAAGGATATCTAGCTCGAAGCCAAACTTCACAATACTTGGATTTCAACTTCACGACGAAGGATATTCAAGTCAAGGCTCAACTTCACGACAAAGGGGTCATCCACGATTTCAACTCCACGACGGAGGATATCGTTCCCACACATCCACGATTTCAACTCCATAACAGAGGATATCGCGCCACCCGAGACAACACAAGTTCAACTTCACAACGAAGGGACGGCTGGTTGTCATCAAACAACTTCCCAATTTCAGAGCCAATTTCAACTTCACAGCGAAGGATATTGGAATCAAGACAACACAAGTTCAACTTCACAACGAAGGGAAGGCTGGTTGTCAACAAACAATTTCCCAATTTCAGAGCCAATTTCAACTTCACAACGAAGGGCATTGGACTCGAGACAACACAAGTTCAACTTCACAACGAAGGGACGGCTGGTTGTCAACAAACAATTTCCCAATTTCAGAGCCAATTTCAACTTCACAGTAAAGGGCATTAGACTCGAGACAGCACAAGTTCAACTTCACAACGAAGGGACGGCTGGTTGTCAACAAACAATTTCCCAATTTCAGAACCAATTTCAACTTCACAGCGAAGGATATTGGACTCGAGACAACACAAGTTCAACTTCACAACGAAGGGACGGTTGGTTGACAACAAATAATTTCCCAGTTCCAGAACCAATTTCAACTTCACGGCGGAGGATATTGGACTCAGAACAATACTACCCACTTCGATTTCAACTTCACGATGAAGGATATCCAATTACCAGCCTCAACTTCACGACGAAGGGGCCACCCGCAGTTTCAACTTCACGACGAAGGGGAATCGTGCACACAAGCAGCATCCATCTCTAGATTGGATTTCAACTTCACGACGAATGATATCCAACTCAAAGAAGGGTTATCTATCATCAAAGACCTTCGAGTTCGATTACATTCAGCTCAGAGGTAAATCAAATTTACAGAATAGCTCAAGGCAAGAAGGGTTATCTGTCAGCGAAAATTGTTGAGTTCGATTCCATTCAGCTCGATGACACCTCAATCACACTATTGTCCGGCTACAATCGAGGTTTTCAAGCCGAGAAGAAGATCTGGGTTAGCTGTGCCTTAGTAGCAAGAAGCCTTTTTTCGTCAGCATAGCTTAAGTCGAGAAAAGCTATCTGTCAACGAAGACTTTTCGAGTTTGGTTTCATTTAGCTCGAGAGCATATCAACCACATTGGGGACTCAAGGGATTACTTTCCAGTCGAATTTTTAGCCAAGGTCTTTAAACCGAGAAGAAGACCAAAGTGGACTACAACGAGAAGCCATATTCTAATTCAAATCATTTCAAGATGGACTCGACTTCGCGACGGAGGAGCCATCCACAACTCAATTCGACAGGGAGTTATTTTTCAAATCCACTGAACGAAAATTTGTGTCTTTTTATCTTTGTCCTATTTTTTGTTCCACGAAAAAAGACAAAGAAGGGCAGCTGTAGACACCAATTTTCTTAAAAGATAGAACTAGCAAGAGTTCATCTCCTAAGAGGACTCTTCCACCACCATATCTTTTAAAGCAACAACCACACCAACAAAGGTGCAACAACCGAGCAAGGAGTCTAGTTGCATTAGGATTCTATTGTTAGTTAGTTTTTTTCACTATAAATACATGTAATCCTTCCCATTTGTAAGACACGATTATCATACGGGATTACGCACACAAAAAAAATATCCAAAGCTAATACGCAAGAAGTCCCAAAGATTCACTTGTAATTTTCAACAGAGAAATAAAAGAGGTATTTTTACCTATATTGCTTTGATTCTCGCTTGCATGTGGCTTGTTTCACTTATTCTTTTCCGTTTTTACTTTGAAAAGGCCGATGAACAATAGGGAACCGAGATCTTTTCTCTTAGATCTACGCTTCCCCGAGGCTTATTTTGAAAAACCGGTTTGATTTTCGGTTAAAAGAGAGGAAGAGCTTTTTAAAAATCTATATTAGTCCCTTTATTTATTATATGGATATTTTATTCATTTATTTTTATTATTCATGTTATTATTATTATACATACATATATATATATATATATTTTTAAAATTATTTTCATTTTTTACTATATTATATTATATATATATATATATATATATGTTTGTTTAATATTTTACCGATAAGTCTATTATTACTATATATATTGTAATTATCTTTATCTAGTTATATATATTTTTATACTTTTAATAGTTTATTTATATACTTATTATTAATATATATATTCTTAATTATTTTTATTTGATTATTTCTTTATTTACGTAATATATCTTATAACTTTATATATATATATATATATATATATATATATATATATTATTTTTGTTTTTTATTCAGTATTATATTATTTTTTTTAAACATTGTGTCTTTATCATTATTATTATTATTAAACATTATATTATATATTACTAACCTAGAGGACCCATTTTTTGTTTTATTTCTAACTAAAGTCTTTCCCGCTTTCATCTTTTTGTCTTATTTCTGACTAAAGCCCCCCACTTTCGGTGAAGTAAGAGGGTAGCTTTTCTATTTTTAAATATTTGTTGTATATATATAGCTTATTTATTTTATTAATACTTTGATGTATATATATATATATATATATTTTTTTTTTCATTTTTCAAATATTACTATATATAATTATTACTTTACTATTTTTTTCCTTATCTTATTTATTTATTTTATTTTTTCCCTTTTATTTTATTCTCTTTATCTTATTTGTTTTCTTTACCTTGTTTATCTAACACATTTCTCGATTTTTTAAGGATATTTTCAAATCAATCTAAGGTAAGTAATTGGGATCGTATTTTTACCTTTTAATTTTAACTTATAATTTTCTTAATTTAAGACAACTGAAAATTACATAGTACCGAAAGGGCAGTTCAAGGGTGCTAACCCTTCCTTGACTGTAACCGACTCCCGAATCCGACACATCTTTGGTAAGACGCAGATCAAGTAAGAAATAAGGTATCCGATCTACCTATTTATCTTAAAATAAAAGATCAGTGGCGACTCCAATCCACATTTTCCTAAGTCGAAGCCCAATTCCAGGGCCCAACCGAAAGACGGTTGCAACAATCTCTTATTTACTTCTTTGACAAGTCAGATCTACTAATAAACCTAAATAAAAACTCATATTTCAACATACTATTCAAAAACTCATTTTTCTTCAATCTCAAATAAATCATCCATTTCTTAGTTTTAATCCTCTATAACCCTTCCTTAAGCTTCCATATCACTTAAGGTTTCAAGAACAAACCAAAAATGAAAGGAAAAACTAGATAGTTGATGTCTTACATTTGGCTATGGAGGAGAGCATGATCACTAATAAGACTGATTTAGTAATTTACCCATTTTTATTCGAAAACATGTTTTAGGCTTATAAAAAAGAAATAACTGTTGAATGGTCCCTATAGTTTCAGCATGTTTATATTTCAAACTATAATCTATTTTTTATTTAATTTAATTTAGCCATGAATCTTTATTTTATTTTAATTTGGTCCCCATGTTTTATTTATTTTTACCCTTTGTAATTTTAGCACTTAATATTAAAAATGTTCATTTTAGTCACCTTTTCACTTTATTTTGCTTTAATTTTTGACATGATGATTTGATTTTTTATATTTTAGTCCTATTTGCATGTTGTTTTATTTTAATTTGTGCATGTTACTTGCATGTTATTTCATTTTACTCATTAATCAGTTTTGCATGATACCCCCCATAAGCATTTCTTGACTCGAATAAAAAATAATTTGACTAAGGGTAATATTCGTTCATTTTAATGTTGTCGTAAAGTGACTGTCTTAACGTATAAGAAAATTACTTTCGACAATTTTAAAACGAAAGTCTATCCCATTTAGTAACACAAATTAAATTGAATCCATTTTAAAATTGGTGGATTGAGAAAAAGATCATGTTCTTTTAATTAAGTTCACCGAGAAAATATTGTTAGATCGAATCTAAGGTCTCGTCTCTATGTATTTAAATAATTGAACATCCTTATTCTCATTAAATGTGGGTAAAATAAATAATTAATTGTACTTGTTGTATGCTTCTAATTCGTTTTATTTTTGCATGTGTTTTTCAATGGGATTTCAAGATAGTAACACTCAATGTTGAAATAGTAATATATTTCTATTTCGGTTGGAGTAATGAATGACTGTTTTAAGGAATGAGAGGTCATTTATTCTCGATTGGAAATAATTAGATATTATCGTTCTCTCAAATCAATATTGATTTTTTAAGACGAAATTGTGATATCTCTTTATTTTGATTGAAGTAATGAATGATTGCTTTAAGGCGTGAGAGGTCATTTATTCTCAATTGAAAATCATTAGATATTATCATTTTCACTCAAATCAATATTGAGTTTTAAGATGGAATAGTGATATCTCTTTATTTCGATTGGAGTAATGAATGAATGCTTTAAGGCATGAGAGGTCATTTATTCTCGATTGGAAATAATTAGATATTATCATTTTCTCTCTTAGAATTATTTTGTATTGTTATTTTGAATTAATAATGAACTTTAGAATGAAATTGTAATACTTCTTCATTTTGATTGGAGTAAGAATCGACTACTTTAAGGTATGAGAGGTTGATTCTTCTCGATAGGAAATAATTAAATATTATTATATTTTGTCCTAAAATTCAAAGAATATTATTTGTATGAGATTTTGAACTAAATTAGACTCGAATTCTTAAATTTCATTGCAAACACAACTAATTAATCGACTAGGAACCGATTTAGGGTGTTGTGGGGTGCTAATCATTCCCCACATGTAACCTTCTCGAACTCAACCTTTTGGTAATGCAGGCCGTATATTTGTTGTTTTAATTAAAATTAATATTTTTAAAATGACAAATACTTTTTGGGTGCCCAATCACACCCTAATCAAGGGTCGATGGCGACTCCTCGAATCACATTTCACTCTTAGCAGGTCAACAAATTATTCGAAATAAGTTCCATCGCGGTCGCCACCTTTTCAAAAATCGTTTCGACAATAATATATTATAATTACTTTAATAAATAATTAATATAATTAATTAATAATATTTTTATTTCAATAAAATGTACTAATATTAATATTTTATTAATAAAATTATAGAAATAGTATTTTAATAATAAATACATAATTTTAAAATTTTATAAATAATAATATTAAGTTTTATAATAAATAATATTATTTACTGTATTTAATCTTTGTAATAAATATTATTTTTAAAAATTCATCAACTAGTGGAAAATGGGTTACACAACCTCTTCAGAACATCGTAAAACGTTTTCCAGAAAATATAATTCATTTTTCGAAAAATATTTTCAGTGAAACAAACGGAATCTGACCCAACTCGATAGGATTGAATTTTTTTAAAAAGATTCAGGTTCATGTAACATTCCAAAATACGGGTTAGTGACTAAATTGTAAAATTTCAGAGTTTGGTGATTTAAGTAGGATATTTGTACAGTCCAATGATTTGTTCGGAAATATTTCCTGAAAGTTATTAGTAATTATCAAAGGAATTAAAGGGCAAAATGGTCATTTAGCATGAAAGATATTTTTTATCTCTTTATTAAGAGATAAATGTGAGTTGGGGAAAGAGTTTCTGAAAACTCTTTCTTCTTCTTTTCTTCTTCTCCAACGTGCAGGGCAAAGGTAAGGTTTTCTAAATTGTTGGTTATTTGTTAAATTAAAGATTAGGTTTTGATCATTAGATGATAACTAAGCTTAAGGAAAGCTTAAGTTGTCTTATAATCAAAAGATGAAGAAGTTATAAGAGATTAAAGAAAATGAGTTTTTATATGAAATCATGGAAAAGAGTTGATAAGTTGAATTTAAAGTTAAATTTGACTTGTCATCATCCTAATTAAGGAATATGAAGTGTTAGAATTGTATTTAGAACATATTGAAATTTGAGTATGATTCTTGAATTTCATATGAAGGATAGGATTTTGAAGTTATAGATGATTTTCATGGATATAAGTTGGTTTAAGTGATGGTAGTTGAATTTAATGACATGATAGGGGTTTAAAATAGAAGAATTAAGTGAAGAATTGATGATTTTCGGGGTTAAAATACCAATTCTGGTTAGAGGGAACCGATACCCTATGAAGGGAATCGATTCCCCCTCTTGGACGAAATTTTTCCAGAATGTCCAGGGGGTATCGATTCCCCTGGGGGGGGGGAATCGATTCCCCCCTAAAGGAAAAATGAAATTAGGTTCAATAATCTGGCTTAAGTTGTTAACATCAAGTTTAAGGTTTAGGCTTCTGATAGTTGTTTTGAAATGTTATATTTATGTAGATATTGAGCCTAAACAAGTTCTGGAATAATCAAAGGATTAGAATTGATTCAAATCAAAAAAGGCTAAGGTGAGTGCAATTTTTATTGTACTTATATTATTGAACGAACATTGGCTTGCGATGAGCCAGTGATGGAGTTACTACGGTAAGAAGTGACTCCTAAATTGTTATTTGATTTCATGATTTTTATATGTGCATGAATACATGAAATGTGTATAGATTATTATAAATGTTACATGATATACATGCATATAGGATTATGCTATGAGACATGACCATGTGAAATGAGAAAAACTATGTGAATATATGAAATGACATATGAATATGCAAAATGTGATATGATATGAAATACATGGTTACACATACATGTGGTATGTGACAGAAGAGAAAGAACAAGTGATGAGAAATGTATTCATCATAAATGCCCATAGTATATGATACGAGAGCTATAGGTATAGTTGGCAAGCCAAGAGTCGAGGGTTCTTTAGTCCTTCGGGACGTAGTCCTTCGGGACGTAGTGGTCCTACGGGACATATATAGCAGTCATTCGGGACGAATACTGAACTAATGTTCGGTGCCCCATGAGGGAATTTATACGATGGTGACAGCATTTGTGCACAACCTCAATGAACTCACATACCTCTATTCTCAATAATATACATGGGCAATACAATTGAAATATAAATTAAAGTGAAAGTGGCACAAGAAGGTAAGTGTTACATGTGCTTGACATGCTTATATATGTTATCATGTGATAGATACATGCATGTTGAAATGTCATGATCAAAAGATAAGAATGCACATTCATGAATTTGTTGTTAAATGTTTATTTATTGCCTCACTAAGTCTATGACTTAGCGTGTAATTGATTTACACGTAGGTACCAAGAAACGTGAAGAGAAAGAATAGAAGTAGCAAGGACAGTATTATTACTTGAAGATCAGATCAGAAGTAATCAACAAGTATGTATTTTGGCGTGTATAGAGTGTTGGCATGTAATAAGTCGTTAATTATGAATACTCTGATCAAACTTGTATTTTGTGGTCTCTCTGATGTAAATTAAAGTATTTTGTTTTAAACAAAGTTTTAAATTACCCGGGGTATTTTCTTTAAGTGTCCAGATTTGAAAAGTCAATGTGACACCTCGGACTCGTATTCGGGTCGGGTACGGGTTGGGGTGTTACAGTTAATGGCATCAGAGCTAAGGTTTAGTCGATTCTCGGCATAAACCGGAGTCTTGAGTGTTTTATAAAGTATACATGCCAACAATATAGTGAAAACTTCTGATCTGATGGAATAGTAAGTATGATGTTGTGCTAATAGAACTATATGATTGTATTTTTATAGATGTCCGGACAAGGTAGTTCTAGAAATGAAGTGGGAGATGATATACCCACTGAAAGCAGTAATTCACCTGCCCTGGCCAGGCAGAGTGAAGAACAGACACCCTCTGGAGTGCCTGTGAATGATCAAGATGTATTCTTTAGAACTTTAGACGCAGTATTGACGCGTTTTCAACCTCCTGTTACTTCAACTCCAAAAATGAATGTTGCGAAAGAGATAAAGGGATTAGGAGCTCCAGAGTTTAGAGGGAAAGCCGATGAAGGTCCTATTACTGCGGACCTTTGGCTTAATGACGTGAAGGTCATGCTTACAGGACTTCATTGTTCCGATGCTGAGAAGTTAGATGGGGTAATTTCCTTGTTGAGAGGACAAGCAAGGATTTGGTGGACCAATGTTACATTGAGGATGACTAACGCCCAAGTAACTTGGTCATTATTTTTAGAAGAATTCAAACATAAGTACATCGGAGATCAGTTTGTTCGCCAAATGAAGCAAGAGTTCATGAATCTGAAGCAATAGAATCACACCGTATATGAGTACGAGTGTGAATTCAATAAGTTGAGTCGCTTTGCTGCTGAGCTTGTTCCTACTGAGAAGGATGCTTGTGAGTGGTTCGTAGAGGGGTTACGTCCTCGGTTGAAGGAAATGTTGATTGTATTAAATTTATCCTCGTTTCAAGAGGTAGTCAATCGTGCCAAAGCTTTGGAAAGAGCTCAGAATGAGAGATTTGAAAATTCAAGGACTCAAACAGTCAAGAGAGCGGGTGCTTCTTCGAGTTCCGCACCGTCAAAAAGAGGCAGACATGCTGGTTCTCGACCTCAAGTTAGATCGGAGTCAGTAGTATCCTCAGCTAGAGGATCAAATCCGATGAGAGGCAGACAAACTCAATCAGTGGGATCTGGAGCTGGGAGATTTAACCAGAGTCAAGATAGACAATGCCAACATTGTGGAAAGAATCATCCTGGAATATGTAGAAGGATTTCTGGAGCTTGCTTTAGATGTGGGGAGACCGGACATTTTGTTCGGGATTGTCCTAGAGTAGTCGATGAATCTGCGCAGCCAGAGAGGTCTATTTCTACAGGCCAAAGGGGAAGAGGTAGAGGCAGAGGAAGAAATCAGTCAGAGTCCTCTGCTCAACAAGAGATACGTTCCACTGCTCGAGTGTATAATCTCAGGACCAATGAGGATCGGGATGAACCGGAGATTTTAACAGGTACTTTTCTGTTGTTTGATAAACGGGTTATGGTATTGATTGATACGGGTTCTACATACTCATACATTACTAGTAAGTTAGTAAGAGAATTGAACATTCAATTAGAAGCTACTAACAATGAGGGGATAGTGACGAATCCGTTAGGACACAGTGCTCGGGTAAATATGGTGAGTCGAGGGTGTCCCATATGAATTCAGGGAATTGAATTCCCTGCTAATTTGATGGAATTACCATTTGAAGAATTTGAAGTGATATTGGGAATGGATTGGTTATATCGTTATTATGCTAATGTCGATTGTAGACTGAAAAGAGTAACGTTGAGAAGTCCAGAAGAGGTAGAAATTGTGGTGTTTAGTGAAGGGTGGAATCCATTGGCAAATATGATCTCAGTGATGACGGCAAAGAAGTTACTGCTACAGGGATGTCAAGGTTTTATTGCTAATGTACTTGATGTTAGAACTAAGGAAAAAGGGATTGAAGAAATTCCTATCGTTAGAGAGTTTTCTGATATATTTCCTGCAGAATTGCCAGGTTTACCTCCGGACAGAGAGGTAGAATTTCAGATTGAGATAATGCCGGGAACAGCGCCCATTGCCATGTCACCATATAGGATGGCTCCAAAGAGTTGCAAGAATTAAAGATTCAATTACAAGAATTACTGGACAAAGGTTTTATTAGACCAAGTGTATCACCTTGGGGAGCTCCAGTTCTATTTGTTAAGAAGAAAGATGGATCAATGCGTCTTTGTATCGATTACAGACAACTCAATAAAGTAACCATCAAGAACAAGTATCCACTTCCCCGAATCGACGATTTATTTGATCAATTAAAGGAAGCTTCAGTGTTCTCAAAAATCGATTTGCGTTCGGGTTATCATCAATTAAAGATTCAAGATAAAGATGTTCCAAAGACGGCGTTTAGAACAAGATATGGTCACTATGAGTTTATAGTGATGCCGTTTGGAGTTACGAATGCACCAGCTGCTTTCATGGATTTAATGAACAGAATTTTTCAACCCTATTTGGATCAGTTCGTGGTGGTTTTCATTGATGATATTTTAATATATTCAAAGTCAGAGGAAGAGCATAGTTCTCATTTGAGGATTGTCTTGCAAAATTTATGAGACAAGAAGCTTTATGCTAAATTCTCTAAATGTGAATTCTGGTTGAATGAAGTGACATTCCTTGGACATGTAATTTCTGCAGAAGGAGTTAGAGTGGATCCTCAAAAGATTAAAGCTATTCTGGAGTGGGAAGTTCCAAAGAATGTATCAGAAGTTCGAAGTTTTCTGGGGTTAGCTGGTTATTATCGAAGGTTCGTTAAAAACTTTTCGATTATAGCTTTACCTCTAACTAAGCTGTTGAAAAAGGAAATAAAATTTGTTTGGACTCAAGAATGTCAAGAGAGTTTTGAAAAGTTAAAGAAGATTTTGACAGAAGCTCCAGTGTTAGTCCAACCTGAGTCTAGCAAGGACTTTGTAGTGTATAGTGATGCGTCTCATAATGGCTTGGGATGCGTGTTAATACAAGAAGGCAAGGTGGTGGCCTACGCTTCGAGGCAATTAAAACCTCATGAGAAGAATTATCCGACACACGATTTGGAGATGGCTGCAGTAGTGTTCGCTCTAAAGATCTGGCGTCACTACTTGTATGGTGAAAAATGCTACCTGTATAATGATCACAAAAGTTTAAAGTACTTGATGACTCAGAAAGAGTTGAATTTAAGACAGAGAATATGGGTGGAATTTCTCAAAGATTATGATGTTGTGATTGATTTCCATCCTGGAAAGGCAAATGTGGTAGCGGATGCCTTAAGCCGAAAAACGTTTGCAGCTTTACGAGCTATGGATGCTAAATTATCATTAAGCGGAGATGGTGCAATTTGTGCAGAATTGACTATCAAACCATCATGGTTAGATCGAATTAAAGGATTGCAGGAAAAAGATGAAAAATGTTCAAAGAAGTTGCAGCAAATAAATAATGGAGAGAGTACAAATTATGAAATCAAGTCTGATGATAACTTGTATTATCGAGATAGATTGGTAATTCCGGATGATGATGAATTAAAGAATGATTTGTTAACGGAAGCTCATTGTAGTCCATTGACAATGCATCCGGGAGGGAACAAAATGTATATGGATCTCAAGAGTCGATATTGGTGGCCGGGAATGAAGAAAGACATTACAGAATTCGTATATAAATGTTTGATTTGTCAGCAAGTTAAGGCTGAGCATCAGGTTCCGTCGGGACTGTTACAATCAATTTCAATTCCTCAATGGAAATGGGAGAATGTAACGATGGATTTTGTCACGGGGTTTCCTTTAACTCCGAACAAAAGAGATTCAATATGGGTGATTGTAGACAGGTTAACTAAGTCAGCCCATTTTATTCCGGTACGAACTGATTTTTCTGTGGATAAATATTCTGAGTTGTATATTAGAGAGATTATACGGTTACATGGTGTACCTGTTTCCATAATTTCTGATCGGGATCCTAGATTCACGTCACGATTTTGGAAGTCTTTACATGGATCATTGGGCACACGACTGAATTTTAGCACAGCATTTCATCCTCAGACAGATGGTCAGTCTGAACGAACTATCCAAATTCTGGAGGATATGCTAAGAGCTTGTGTAATTGAATTCAAAGGATCATGGGAAAGGTATTTGCCACTTGCTGAATTTGCGTATAACAATAGTTATCAGTCAAGCATCAAAATGGCTCCATATGAAGCTTTATATGGAAGAAGATGTCGTACACCCTTGAACTGGTATGAACTTAAGGATCGAGAGGTTATTGGTCCTGAGTTGATTCAGGATACGGAAGAGAAAGTTCAAGTCATTCAGAATAATCTGAAAGCTGCAGCTGATAGACAGAAATCATATGCCGATTTAAAAAGGAAAGAAATTGAGTTTCAAATCGGAGATAAAGTGTTCTTGAAAGTGTCTCCGTGGAAGAAAGTATTGAGATTTGGACGTAAAGGAAAATTGAGTCCTCGGTTCATTGGACCATATGAAATCGTTAAGAGAGTAGGACCAGTGGCATATCAATTGGCTTTGCCACCTGAAATAGAGAAAATCCATAACGTCTTTCATGTCTCCATGCTGAGGAAATATCGATCCGATCCATCTCATATTGTGACTACTGAAGAGATCGAAGTTCAATCAGATTTGACTTATGAGGAAGAACCTATTCAAATATTGGCTCATGAAGTCAAGCAATTAAGGAACAAGACTATTCCATTAGTCAAAGTGTTATGGAGAAATCACAAGGTGGAAGAAGCTACGTGGGAACGCGAAGAGGACATGAAAATTCAATATCCCCATCTCTTTGAACAATGAAAATTCGAGGACGAATTTTCTTAAGGGGAGAGATTTGTAACATTCCAAAATACGGGTTAGTGACTAAATTGTAAAATTTCAGAGTTTGGTGATTTAAGTAGGATATTTGTACAGTCCAATGATTTGTTCGGAAATATTTCCTGAAAGTTATTAGTAATTATCAAAGGAATTAAAGGGCAAAATGGTCATTTAGCATGAAAGATATTTTTTATCTCTTTATTAAGAGATAAATGTGAGTTGGGGAAAGAGTTTCTGAAAACTCTTTCTTCTTCTTTTCTTCTTCTCCAACGTGCAGGGCAAAGGTAAGGTTTTCTAAATTGTTGGTTATTTGTTAAATTAAAGATTAGGTTTTGATCATTAGATGATAACTAAGCTTAAGGAAAGCTTAAGTTGTCTTATAATCAAAAGATGAAGAAGTTATAAGAGATTAAAGAAAATGAGTTTTTATATGAAATCATGGAAAAGAGTTGATAAGTTGAATTTAAAGTTAAATTTGACTTGTCGTCATCCTAATTAAGGAATATGAAGTGTTAGAATTGTATTTAGAACATATTGAAATTTGAGTATGATTCTTGAATTTCATATGAAGGATAGTGTTGAAACATTTTAATATTTCGATATAACAAATTAAGTTAAATGGATTTTAAGATTTTCCAAATGATTTTCTAAGTATATTCGATATAACTATTCGAATATCAAAACATTACTCCAAATATTTCAAAAATCATTTTTGATCCTTACTTAAGTGTAAAATTAAGTTTTAATCATAAAACAATTTCAAAATATTTTACAAAGTATTTCGAACCAATTCAAAGCCAAAAATTCCAGAATACTCAGAGGGAACCGATTCCCCCCCATAGGAGGAACCGATTCCCCCCTGAATGGTTTGGCTCCGAGATTTCCAGAATGCTCGGAGGGAACCGATTCCCCCCAAGGGGGTACCGATTCCCCCCCTGTTCAACGGTCGAAATATTTGAATTTTACACTTAGGGAACCGATTCCCTATGATAGGGAACCGATTCCCCCCACTGTCCAAGCTGTTTTATTAAATGTTTTCACACTAAAACGGCTATAATATCTTCTCTAATTATCCCCAATGTTCAGAAGTGATCCAAGGTGTATTTAAGCAAGCTTAGAAGCCATTGATCAATAACAAGAAACATCAAGCAACTAGAATCAAGAGAGAATCAAAGAGAAAGCATCAAACCTCAAGTTTGAGCATTTCAAGCCCATTTTCATTCAATATTCATTTTGCTTTCAAGAACACTTTTTGTGCTCAATTGTATTCATCTTTGAGTGTTCTTTTCTTTGTTCTAGAATTGTGCAAACATCTTACCTTGTGAGGTTTTCTTGTAAGTTTGCAAATTTGTAATCTTCTCTTTGAGAAAAGAGTGTTCTCAAGAGTTGGGGTATACTCTTGAGGGAATTGTAAGGTTATCTCTTTGGCCTCAAAAGAAAGAACAAATTAGTGAATTTGTTGGAAAATCCTTAGTGTGGATAGCTAAGGTAGTGGACGTAGACTTTGTTTGAGAAAGTCGAACCACTGTAAATCGCTGTACAATTGCTTTCAATTTTCTGCAAAAGCTTCCACAAAATTTTTATTGCCAATTCACCCCCCTCTTGGCCAATTTCGTCATTCGATTAACTCAACAATTGGTATCAGAGCCTAACTCATTTGAAGGTTTAATCGCCTCTTGAGTCGATCCGGGAAGAGTTACATCGATTACAAAGTCATCAATGGCCTCCACTTCAAACTTCGACTCCGGTCTTGATTCGATGCCCGTCAACAAGCCTCCTTTCTTCAATGGAGCTAACTATGCCTATTGGAAGAATAGAATGATGTACTTCATTCAAGCAAGTGACATGGGAGCATGGAATGTTGTAGAAGAAGGATACATCAAACCTCTCACTCATCCAAGGTTGTGGAGTGAAGGAGAGACAAGAATGTTCCAGCTCAACTCCAAAGCCATCCATATTATTTTTTGTGCTCTTGGACCAGATGAATACGGAAGAGTTTCATCGTGTACAACCGCCAAAGAAATATGGGACAAACTTCAAGTCACACATGAAGGTACAGATGAGGTAAAGAAATCAAAAATTAGTATTCTAACACATAGCTATGAAAATTTCAGGATGAAACCAAATGAAGACATCAAAGCTATGACGGATAGATTTTCAACGATTGTCAATGGTCTCAAATCATATGGAGAGATCATCTCAAATGAAAAGCTTGTGAGGAAGTTAGTCTACTCCCTCCCAAAATCATGGCAATCAAAGAAGACGGCAATCATCGAGTCTAAGGACCTATCGTCCTTAACTCTTGAAGAACTTATCGGTTCACTCCTCACTCATGAGATGATGCTTGAAGATGAGGTGGACCTTGATAAAGTTGAAGAGACACCAAAGGAGAAGGAGAAGAAGAAAAACATTGGAGTTGCTCTCAAATCCACAAAAGATGAGAGTGATTCTAATGATGATGACGACGAGGAAATGGCATTGTTTGCCAAACGGTTCAGAAAAATGATGAGACCTTACCAAGGAAGAAAATTCAAACGAAACGAAGGCCTCAAAAATGAACTAAAAGAGAAGGACCCAATCATTTGCTATGAATGCAAAAAGCCGGGGCATGTCAAATATGATTGCCCACAATTGAAGAAAAAGGGTCAATCAAAGAATAAGCACAAGGCTCATGTGGCTACATGGAGCGATGAAGAAGGTTCCGATGAAGAGGAACAAGAAGTAGCAAACTTGTGCTTGATGGCATTCGGGGAAGATTCTAAGGTAACCTCTAACTCATCTGATTTTGATGATTTATCTTATGATGAGTTATTTGAGGAGTACAATGGGTTGGCTTCGGATTATGAGAAATTGTTTTTAAAATATAAAAATGATGTTTCAAAATTGAAAAATGAAAACAAACTCATATCCAAAACCAACAACGATCTTGAAAGTAAAATCAAAAATTTGCAAATCAAACTAGAAGAGTTTGAAAAGAAAAATTTAGATTTGCAAAATTTACTTTCAAAGATCAATGATGATCATCAAAAGAAAATTGATGATCTTAAAACTTCTTTTGATAAAGTTGGAACAAAACATTTTGAAAAAGGTGAAAATTCAAAATCCAACTTTGTTAGAAAAGGTTTTAGAAACTACAATCATAGAGGTCCCCAAAGAACCTCAAATGGAAAAATCATTAGAAGTGTGTGGGTTCCTAAAGAACTCATTACTACTAAAGATAAAATATCCTACACAAATGGATACCTAAAGGGACTAGGATTTTGGAAACTAATGAATATGGACCCAAAAGAATTTGGGTACCAAAAATCAAAAATTAATCTATGTTTGTAGGGAAAGGAGCATTGCTACAAGGCACGGAAAACAAATTCAAACTCATGGTACCTTGATAGTGGATGCTCAAGACATATGACCGGAGACAAAAGCCGGTTCATTGAGCTTAACGCCAAAAATGGAGGAGAAGTGACTTTTGGAGACAATTCAAAAGGTCACATTGAAGGTATTGGTACAATAGGTAATACCTCTTCCATACAAATTAAAAATGTTTTATATGTGAATGGATTAAAGCATAATCTATTGAGTATTAGTCAATTATGCGATAAAGGATTCAATGTCTTATTTGAAATTAATGGTTGTAAAGTCATTGACATTGCATCTAATCGGATTATGCTTGTTGGTCATAGAATAGGAAACATTTACATGGTGCATTTAGATTCTATTGATATGACTAATTTATGCCTAGTTGCTAAGGATGAGCATGATAGTTGGTTATGGCATAAGAGACTAGGTCATGCTAGTATGAGTGTTTTGCAACGGCTAATTCAAGGTGATTTAGTTCGAGGGTTGCCTAAGCTTAAATTTGATAATGATAAAATCTGTGATGCTTGTGCTAAAGGAAAACAAAAACGAGTTTCTTTTAAATCTATTAATGATGTATCAACTAGTAGAGTATTACAATTGATCCATTTAGATCTTTTTGGGCCAACTAGAACTACTAGCTTGGGAGGAAAACAATATGCATTTGTCTTGGTAGATGACTATTCTAGATACACTTGGGTTCTATTCTTAAGTACTAAAGATGAAGCATTAGAAAATTTCATCACATTTTCAAAAATAATCCAAAATGAAAAAGGTTACTCTATCACTAGTGTTAGAAGTGATCATGGAACTGAATTTGAAAATCTTGGATTTATTGAGTTTTGTAATTCTAACGGTATTAGCCACAATTTTTCAGCACCTAGAACCCCTCAACAAAATGGAGTTGTTGAGAGGAAAAATCGAACTTTAGAAGAAATGGCTAGAACCATGCTTTGTGAAAATAATTTGCCAAATATTTTTGGGCGGAAGCCACAAATACCGCTTGTTATGTTGTAAATCGAGTAATGATTAGGCCAATTTTAAAGAAAACTCCATATGAAATTCTCAAAAATAAAAGCCTAACATTAGCTATTTTCATCCTTTTGGATGTAAATGTTTTGTTTTAAACAACGGTAAAGAAAATCTTGGTAAATTTGATGCTAAAAGTGATGAAGGAATTTTTCTGGGTTATTTCTTAAATTCTAAAGCTTATCGTGTATTTAATAAAAGAACTTTAGTTGTAGAAGAGTCTATACATGTTGTTTTCGATGATAATCCCCTTCCGAGGAAGGATTCTTCTGTTAATGATGATGTAGGTATTGTACAAGCAAATGACGTTAGACATTACGTTGGAGAATCATCATCAAAGGAAGAAACAAAAGATGAGGAAACTCATGATCCCCTCGAGAATCCAACCATTGAAGAAAGGGAAGTATCTTTTCCAAGAGAGTACAACTATGTCAAGGATGGTGAAATTATAGGTGATCTATCAAAAGGGGTAACTACTCGATCTTCTCTTAGAAATATCTGTAATTATGTTGCATTTATTTCATGCATAGAGCCTAAGAACATCAAAGAAGCATTAAAAGATGAACATTGGATTATGGCTATGCAAGAAGAATTAAATCAATTTGAGAGAAGTAAAGTATGGACATTAGTTGAAAGGCCTAGTGATAAATCTACTGTAGGTACTAGATGGGTTTTTAGAAATAAACTTGATGAAAGTGGTAATATAGTGAGGAACAAGGCTAGACTTGTTGCTCAAGGCTATACTCAAGAAGAAGGCATAGACTATGATGAAACATACGCTCCCGTAGCTAGGATGGAAGCAATTAGAATGTTATTAGCATTTGCATGTTTCAATGAATTTAAATTATATCAAATGGATGTTAAAAGTGCATTTTTAAATGGTTTTATAAAAGAAGAAGTGTACGTGGAACAACCTCCAGGTTTTGAAGATTCAAATTTTCCGGATCATGTTTTAAAATTGACAAAAGCTCTTTATGGTTTAAAACAAGCTCCTAGAGCTTGGTATGAAAGATTGTCAAATTTTTTAATTGAAAAAGGTTTTTTAAAAGGAAAGGTTGACACTACATTGTTTTTAAAGAGAAAAGGTAAAGATTTATTAGTAGTTCAAATTTATGTTGATGATATAATATTTGGTTCTACTAATGATGTTCTTTGTCAAGAATTTTCTAAGCTAATGCAAAGTGAATTTGAGATGAGCATGATGGGGGAGCTCTCATTTTTCTTGGGACTCCAAATCAAGCAAAGAAAAGATGGCATCTTCATTAATCAAGCTAAGTACGTCAAAGATATGCTCAAGAAGTTTGGACTGGAAAATGGGAAACCTCATAACACTCCAATGAGCTCTTCAACAAAGCTTGACTTAGATGAAGGAGGTAAATGTGTAGATGTTAAATTATATAGGTCAATGATTGGCTCTTTGCTTTATCTAACTGCAAGTAGACCGAACATTATGTTTAGTGTTTGCTTATGTGCTAGATTTCAATCATGTCCTAAGGAATCACATTTACTAGCTGTTAAGAGAATCTTTAGATACCTTAAGGACACTCCTAGTTTAGGACTTTGGTATCCTAGAGACTCTAGTTTTAGCTTTCATGCTTTTTCTGATGCGGATTATGGAGGATGCAAATTAGATAGGAAAAGCACCTCCGGTACTTGCCAATTCCTTGGAAATATGCTGATTTCTTGGTTTTCAAAGAAACAAAATTGTGTTGCATTATCTACCACTGAAGCTGAATACATTTCAGCTGGTAGTTGTTGTGCACAAGTTTTATGGATGAAACAACAACTTTTTGATTATGGAATTGAAGTAGGTACTATTCCTATCAAGTGTGACAATACTAGTGCTATTTGTCTCACTAAAAATCCCATCCAACACTCTAGAACTAAGCACATTGAAATAAGACATCACTTCATTAGAGACCATGTCACTAAGGAAGATGTAGTTCTAGAATTTGTTGATACTTTGCACCAATTAGCGGATATCTTTACAAAACCCTTAGACAAGGAAAGATTTTGGATACTTAGGAGAGAATTAGGTTTGACCAATCTATCTTCACTTAGTGTTTAAAATAATTTTAGCACTTTTAATAAATCTTGAAAAATGCTTATATTTTTTGATTGCATTCTTGCTATTAGTTAGGGGGAGTTTGTGATTCTTAATGAAAATTAATTTTATGTTCAAAAATCAATTAAAGATTAATTTAATTATTTGAACATAATTAATGTTTGATATATGAGTTGCCAATACCACTAGAAAAGATTAATTTAGCATTTTGTGCTTAAAAATTCGGATTTTAGCATTTTGGTGCAGAGGGAATCGATCCCCCCTGAGGGAACCGATTCCCCCTTTGAAGGGGAACCGATTCCCCCCACAGGGGAATCGATACCCCCCTGGGGTTCTGCTAAAATCGGGCAGAATAACCCCAAACTCTCCAAAAACCCTCTTCCTCTCTCTCTCCGCCGTTCTCACCCTCTAAACCGCTCAAATCTCCATTTTTGCCTCAAATCAACGATATTAATCGGAATTTGCTTCATAAATCATCTTCCAAACCTGTTGGAATCATTAAAATCGTGCAAACAACATCTAAATCCCCTCAATCTTCATATTTCAAGGTAAATTTTTCTAAACTCTTTATTTCATTATTTTTGAACATAGGATTAGTTTCAATTAGTTCTAGGTTGAAATAGTGATCGGGCATTGATTATTTAGTGATTAGAAACTAGATGTTACAACTAATTTCATCAAAAACACAAGAATTTTTCAAATTTTTTTAAAATTTTCGAAATAAAAAAAAATGTTATTTTTCAAATTATTGTGTTTTGATCAAATTATATTGTTATTATGAAAAACTATACATATATTGTTCTCAAAACCATATTTTTCAAAAGTTTTTCAAAACTTTGCCCATTAGGATTGTTTTAGAGAATCTTGAAATATTGAGGACTCATTTGAGTTTTGGGATTAATTGAATTGCATACACTTGTTTTAAAATTGCAGGTTATTATATCTATTCCGATTTCCTTCACCATGTCAAATCCTAAACGTCCTAGGTCTTCATCTAGTCGTTCCAGTCGTCAACCAAATCCACCTCCAAATCCTCATTCTATTCCAATTTCTAATCCCAATCCCACTGATCCTAACTTGACCATCCAAAATTCGTGTTTCAATCATCCTGGGTCTAGAAATCACCGATATTGGTATTATCAATATTTCGATTCTTACAAAATCCGGGAAGAACGTATTCCTTCTCGTCAAGCTATGTTAGCTATCGATTTTAAATATCTTCCCATTTTACAAGAATGGAAATTTGATAAACTATTTGATCTTGAACCCATCGTTTACCATCAACTTGTTCGTATACTCTACTCTAATGCTGTATGTGTTAAAAACCAAGCTGAAACAGAAACCATAGGAATTCGTTCCTACCTCCTAGGACAATTCTTATATATTGACCCGGCATATATAGCCAATACATTTGAATTAGATAATGATGGTATCTCGAATGAAAAACAAATTTTAGGTTCTCGTTACAAAAGAAGAGATAGTGCGAGTGTCTTAGACCTACATGAGCGTTTTCTTCATCTAATGATTTCTTGGTGGTTTCGACCATCCGGAGGTCGTTATTCTACTCTTAGAGCTTTGGATCTTTGGTGGTTACATTGTTTCGAAAACCGTATTAAAATTAACCTACCTCAGATTATTTTTGCTGAAATTGTTGAAACCGTAAATCTTGTTCCTAACAAGAAACACTGTTCATCTCTAGTTTACGGTTGCTTTTTGAGTAATCTGTTTTCCAAAGCTGGGCTTAGAGTCAGTCTAGATGCCGTTTTTCCTCTTAAGAAACAAATAAATCTTCTTTCCTTAACGAGAGTGGGATGGTAAAGGGCAAAGAAACCGGTGAATGGGTTCGTTCTTCTACTCCGGGAGCTAGTTCTTCACAAGCTCCACCTGAAGCTGACGAAGATCCCGAGTTTGAACAATTAATGAGGGATATTGATGAAGTTGAAGAAGAACCTGATCAGCCCGAAGAGCAGCCCGAGGAGCAAGCACAACAAACGCATCAAATGCCTCCATATTTTCAATCCTTTATGGAGACATTCGATTTCCGATACGCTACCATGGACTCGCGTTTTTCCTCTATAGAGTCTCATTTATCCACAATGGGAGCTCAACAATTAGAGATTCTTCGGGAGATGCGTGCAAACAATGAATCAACCAACGCTCGTATCAATGAACTCACACACGAGATGGCCGCTATGCGAGCCCGTTTTCCTCCTACCGATCCGGATGCTTGATTTTATGTTTAGCTTTAAAACTTTGAACAAAATGAATATTGTTTCAACATTTTGATATGTTTGATTTTGTGGATTGTTGGATTTTGGATATATGAATGGTGTGAACTTATATGTTTGGTTTGTTTTATTCATTTTTGCATCATTTACATTATCATTAGCAATATGACCAATTTTGTCATATCACATTATTTATGAATATTGATTTATGAAACTAATGGCTAACCTCTCTTTTGATTATGATCTTAGCAGCTAAAGCTTATAATTAATAAATCAATTGGCTAAATGATTTACAAAACCTTGTTTTACAATGTCTTTTTGATTTAACAAAAAGGGGGAGAAGAATAAGTGTTAAAGTAAGGGGGAGTAATTTCTAAGTAATTTCTAATTTCATTTTTCTAATTTCAAAACTTGATTTCAAAAATCTTAAAATTACTAAAATGTTTTGTTATATCAAAAAGGGGGAGATTGTTGAAACATTTTAATATTTCGATATAACAAATTAAGTTAAATGGATTTTAAGATTTTCCAAATGATTTTCTAAGTATATTCGATATAACTATTCGAATATCAAAACATTACTCCAAATATTTCAAAAATCATTTTTGATCCTTACTTAAGTGTAAAATTAAGTTTTAATCATAAAACAATTTCAAAATATTTTACAAAGTATTTCGAACCAATTCAAAGCCAAAAATTCCAGAGTACTCAGAGGGAACCGATTCCCCCCCATAGGAGGAACCGATTCCCCCCTGAATGGTTTGGCTCCGAGATTTCCAGAATGCTCGGAGGGAACCGATTCCCCCCAAGGGGGTACCGATTCCCCCCCTGTTCAACGGTCGAAATATTTGAATTTTACACTTAGGGAACCGATTCCCTATGATAGGGAACCGATTCCCCCCACTGTCCAAGCTGTTTTATTAAATGTTTTCACACTAAAACGGCTATAATATCTTCTCTAATTATCCCCAACGTTCAGAAGTGATCCAAGGTGTATTTAAGCAAGCTTAGAAGCCATTGATCAATAACAAGAAACATCAAGCAACTAGAATCAAGAGAGAATCAAAGAGAAAGCATCAAACCTCAAGTTTGAGCATTTCAAGCCCATTTTCATTCAATATTCATTTTGCTTTCAAGAACACTTTTTGTGCTCAATTGTATTCATCTTTGAGTGTTCTTTTCTTTGTTCTAGAATTGTGCAAACATCTTACCTTGTGAGGTTTTCTTGTAAGTTTGCAAATTTGTAATCTTCTCTTTGAGAAAAGAGTGTTCTCAAGAGTTGGGGTATACTCTTGAGGGAATTGTAAGGTTATCTCTTTGGCCTCAAAAGAAAGAACAAATTAGTGAATTTGTTGGAAAATCCTTAGTGTGGATAGCTAAGGTAGTGGACGTAGACTTTGTTTGAGAAAGTCGAACCACTGTAAATCGCTGTGCAATTGCTTTCAATTTTCTGCAAAAGCTTCCACAAAATTTTTATTGCCAATTCACCCCCCTCTTGGCCAATTTCGTCATTCGATTAACTCAACAGATAGGATTTTGAAGTTATAGATGATTTTCATGGATATAAGTTGGTTTAAGTGATGGTAGTTGAATTTAATGACATGATAGGGGTTTAAAATAGAAGAATTAAGTGAAGAATTGATGATTTTCGGGGTTAAAATACCAATTCTGGTTAGAGGGAACCGATACCCTATGAAGGGAATCGATTCCCCCTCTTGGACGAAATTTTTCCAGAATGTCCAGGGGGGTATCGATTCCCCTGGGGGGGGGAATCGATTCCCCCCTAAAGGAAAAATGAAATTAGGTTCAATAATCTGGCTTAAGTTGTTAACATCAAGTTTAAGGTTTAGGCTTCTGATAGTTGTTTTGAAATGTTATATTTATGTAGATATTGAGCCTAAACAAGTTCTGGAATAATCAAAGGATTAGAATTGATTCAAATCAAACAAGGCTAAGGTGAGTGCAATTTTTATTGTACTTATATTATTGAACGAACATTGGCTTGCGATGAGCCAGTGATGGAGTTACTACGGTAAGAAGTGAATCCTAAATTGTTATTTGATTTCATGATTTTTATATGTGCATGAATACATGAAATGTGTATAGATTATTATAAATGTTACATGATATACATGCATACAGGATTATGCTATGAGACATGACCATGTGAAATGAGAAAAACTATGTGAATATATGAAATGACATATGAATATGAAAAATGTGATATGATATGAAATACATGGTTACACATACATGTGGTATGTGACAGAAGAGAAAGAACAAGTGATGAGAAATGTATTCATCATAAATGCCCATAGTATATGATACGAGAGCTATAGGTATAGTTGGCATGCCAAGAGTCGAGGGTTCTGTAGTCCTTCGGGACGTAGTGGTCCTACGGGACATATATAGCAGTCATTCGGGACGAATACTGAACTAATGTTCGGTGCCCCATGAGGGAATTTATACGAGCTGTGGTGACAGCATTTGTGCACAACCTCAATGAACTCACATACCTCTATTCTCAATAATATACATGGGCAATACAATTGAAAGATAAATTAAAGTGAAAGTGGCACAAGAAGGTAAGTGTTACATGTGCTTGACATGCTTATATATGTTATCATGTGATAGATACATGCATGTTGAAATGTCATGATCAAATGATAAGAATGCACATTCATGAATTTGTTGTTAAATGTTTATTTATTGCCTCACTAAGTCTATGACTTAGCGTGTAAGTGATTTACACGTAGGTACCAAGAAACGTGAAGAAAAGGAATAGAAGTAGCAAGGACAGTATTATTACTTGAAGATCAGATCAGAAGTAATCAACAAGTATGTATTTTGGCGTGTATAGAGTGTTGGCATGTAATAAGTCGTTAATTATGAATACTCTGATCAAACTTGTATTTTGTGGTCTCTCTGATGTAAATTAAAGTATTTTGTTTTAAACAAAGTTTTAAATTACCCGGGGTATTTTCTTTAAGTGTACAGATTTGAAAAGTCAATGTGACACCTCGGACTCGTATTCGGGTCGGGTACGGGTTGGGGTGTTACAGTTCATGTTGAGTTGGGTCGGATTTTATGAAGGAGTGAGGTTGTGTCGGGTTGAGTTCGGGTGGAGGGTGAAAAATTCCTACCCGACCCAAGGGTAAAAGTGTAATTTCATCAAATAAATTTATGGATAATTGCTACAATACACTATCTCTTTCTAATTTTTTTAATTAGGTCTTTATTTATATCAGGCTCAGTCAGATTGAAAGTATACTCTAGTTCAGGTCAGGTAGGAATAGGGTAGAAGATATATATTTCATACTTCCCTAACTTTTACATAATTGATATGGTTAATCCAAAAATTATATTTCATACTTCTAGTATATTGAAATATGTAAATACTTGGTATAAATTAAAATTTAAGAATGTGTATATAGATATACAGACCAGATAATGCCACACCCATATAAAATGGATGAAAAAATTGTATTAATTACGCTTATAGCATGGCGGTAAAGAAACATTTTAGATTAAAAATATATATATTTTTAAATAGTTTAAATAATTATAACATAGTATTTATTTATAATTTTTTAACTCATAAATAACTGTAAATGAACTGTTTAAACTCAAAACTTTGAGAGAATAATAAAATAAATTCATCAGCATCAATTTCGCATCAAATTTGAGTTTATCTTTAGATAACTTGCAATTACAGCGACAACTTCGATTTTAACTACCGAGAGAGTAAAACATGGGATCTTTGCATTAAACTTTGTTTTTCTATGGGATATAGTCCAATTAAATAATCGACAAAAAGGTGATTTTTTTTCGTGTAATATATCTAATTTATTATATTCGTCTCTATCGTATTTTCACATCAATTTAACGTTTGAAGTTACTCCATTACATCATTTTATACTTTATCCATAGCTTAAAACCCTAAACTCTAAATACTAACTTAAGGTTTATAATTTAGGATTTTAATTTAATAAAATGGTATATAATGACGTAATTAAACAACTTTGAGGGCTAAATCGATGTGAAAATACGATAGGAGAGAAAATGATAAATCGCGTCTACTAGAAAGACAAAGATGACCATACTTTAAATAATCTATAATCAATGCTTTTAGATACCGTTAATATTTTAATAATTTCTCCCAAATTTTATAATTAAAGAATCTCTAATTAATGCTTTGAGATACCTTTTCTATTTTAATCTTCCATCTTCACCATTAATTAATCTTTATTTTCCATTGCTAAGCGTGACCATTAATGTGTTAGAAAAAAGAGAGCACGGCACACAGTTTAGAAGCTTCGGCCATTGATAATTCTAGCTTCCGAGGTGAAGCCAAATTTCTCGGAAAGGAAAATTGAGTCGTAGCACGTTGACGACTAGGTTAATTTGCTATTTGTTTTATACGTAGAGTAACAAGTGTTAGTTATTTTAATTGGCAATTAATCGCTCAAGAGTTTGGGATTATCAAAAACATATCATTGTAATTCGTAAAGGGCGATATATGTATGAAATCACTTAATAAACATCTACAATACCAATTAATATCTGTTTACACTCCAAAGTTTCTCAAGCATTTTTGGTTTTATTGTTTTAAAATTTTATTTATTGCTTTTGAGTAATTTGTTAGTAAGTATAAAAAAATTCTAGTGGTTAAACATTAATTTATTAATATTAAATTTTTGAGTAATCTTGAGGACTGGATTTTAAAAATATAGAATCTAACCAATATATATCATAATTCATACACCCATTTTAAAATAAAAAAGTATTTATGTTAAATTTGAAAATTAAGTTTAAACTGAATTTGTTAATATTTTTCAAGGATAAATATATTTTTATCAATCGTTTATTGTTGAGAAATATTTTGCACAAAATGTTGAAAAATCTTAACCACTTGGATTCTTAACAAATACGAAAAATATTCTCAAATTCAACGATAAAGCATTTTTCAGAAAGAAATTATTTTCCAACTTCATAAATGTATTGTTATGCCAAAATAGTTTATAAACATAAAACTGCTATCATATGATAAATGATCTAAAAATGAAAATGATAAATGTTTTAAGATAATATTGGTGCAAGAGGAAAAGATAATGAGAGTAGGGCAATGCCAAAATCCTGGCTGGAATTGTACCTATCATATGATAATGACTTCCCAATTTGAAAATCAACGGCTATCATCTTTCTTCAAGGCACAATGTGGTACCAGGTCAAATAAATCCAATGCTAGATATTATCAAATTTAATACTCATAAATTTAAAAAAACTTGGCATTTATTTTAGGTTTATATAACATATCTTTTGGTCAAAATAAATATTTAAAGTTATCTTTTTGGTCAAAATAGGTATTTAAAGTATTTTTTAGTTAAAATATATACCTAAAGTATTCTTTAATTAACGTTACATATCAACTTTTTTAGAACTTAGATGAAAATATTTAAATAATTTAGGTACTTGTTTTGACATAAAATATTTTAGGTACATATTTTGACAAAAAATATAACTTTAGTTACTTAATTATTTTGATTAAAAATACTTTAGGTACTTAAATGAAAAAAAATGAATATACTTTAGATTCTTATTTATGATATAAGCCTTTATTTTAAATCGTGATTTTTAACCAACATTTTTTTATTAATTTGAGGAGATTCTAAGATAGTTTTTATTAAAAAGATTTTTATTAATTTTATAATGAACTCTTAAATACTGCTATAAACATTATGTTCCAATATGAGACCTTTAATTATTAATATTATTGGATTCGAGCTTAACCAACAGTTTTTTTTATTTTTATTATTAGTGGGGTAATTGGATTCGTGCTTAACCAACAGTTTATTATTATTATTATTAGTGGGGTAGTGGATTTTTCTTTTTAAAAAGAAAATCAATATGTAAAATTTGTCTCATGTCATGTGAGAATTGCATGGAAATTTCTCTGTACTGTTAAAAAGTTTCATTTTCATTAATCGCAGCATTTTGAGATGTGTCTGGGAACAAAGAAATGTTCTTCAACTATCATGCATTTCTGGAAGAAAAAAAATTACTAGTATACACAATATTTGAAAACTGAAGAATCAAACAACTAAAAAAGACGAAGAAGCTTCATCATCATCTTCAGCACCTTTAACTATAATCATCTCTCCCTTTTGATCTGATAGTGGAGAAGAAGAAGATAAACAACGGCAACCATGGTGCATCTCTTTCTCGGCTTCTAATGGAGAAACACAAGGAATCGTTGTCGAAGAGCAAGCCTCAGAGGAGGACAAACAAGAAGACGAAGACGAAGGAGAAGAAGTGTTGAAAGATAGAGCAGAAGAAAGTGAATGGGTATTATCAGATTTTGAATTAGAAACATTAATGGCGAGTCGACCTACAAGAAAATCAAGAAAGGCACCAATGATGTAACCATGGTTGCATTTCCCATTGGCTCTCAAATACCAGAACAATAGTTGTTCAAGCCCTTCCCAATCTTTTAACCCCAGAGCTTCAACCATTTCTTCCATGGATTCCCTGAAATCGACGTACGGATCTCGAGACTCCATTGACAACGCTACACTCTCTTTAAAAGGAAACCCACCAATATCATCATCGTCGTCGTCTTCTCCTTCTTCTTCAGTCCTTTTTGTTGCCTCTTCCATGATTGAACTGGTCTTTCCAGGCTCGAAAAACAGCCTATCCGACTTCAAACCTCGAATGACAGTCTCTAATGGAAGATCATCATCAGCTATTTCATCAATGGAATCTAAGTAAGCTGAGTTGATGGTACTGAAAAGAGTGTTGTTGTTATGTGTTCGGAAAGAGAGAGTTCTGGGCTGGTGACAAGAAGGCAGCCATTGCCAAGAATTTTTGGCATTGGCATTGGAGAGGAAAGAAAACTTCATCTTCCTCCCCATGATTTTGTTTATGGTTTTGGTTGTAGTATAGGAGATTTATGATAAATAGAAAGAAATGGAGGGGCCGCCAGGGATGGGGAGTTTTTGAAATAGTTAAAATATTGGGACTTTGAAAAAGATAAATATATTATTGTGTGGGCATTAGTGGGTGAGTCAGACTGAATTGGGAGGAAGATTTTAAAAGAATAGTGAATCAGGTATTCAGGTTGGGGGAAGTTGAAATGTAGATAGAGACTAACGTTTTACTAATAAATGTGTTACTATAAGACCTAAACAAAATAAAAAATAAATGCATATAGGAATCTTCATTTGATATAATCATACACATAAAATTTAAATTTGATTAAAACCTATTTGTAATATTTTAATATATGTATTTATAAAATAAATAAATCTAAATATTTTTATTTTATCTATTTTTTTTAATAAGTTGAGAGTTTGAAGCAAGAACCTGCTACACTAATACAAATGCATCCAGAAGAAAACAGGAGCTCTAATCAATACCCCTATCTTTAATAATAGTCAAAATTCCATCCTCATTCCTAAACATTTTTCTAAAGTTACAATATATTAAATTAGAATTCATCGAGTGATTTCAGTGGTAAGAAAAAATGTTATTTACCTAAAAGTCTTGAATTCGTACAATTATATATATGATATGTGTATGTTATTAATAAATTAAAGAAATTCTAAGTAAACACAGCTTTATAATAATTTCATACTATTAAGAAATAATTGACGTTTTATATACCACGTGCATTATGTATATTTCATAAAGTTATAGTATGATTATGAGATTAATCCTAAATATTGGCACAATGATTTTTTAGGTCTTCAATTTACTTAGTTTATTCATTTCATTCTAACCCATAATTTACTATTTTTTCTCTTTTGGTTTATCTTTTACTTTTTGTCGAATTGACTCAATTACGACGAAATATAAATTACGATTTCAAATTGACGTTAATTATTTTATTATTTTTAAAGCATCTTAAAAAATTCAAGAAAATAATTATTTTATTCTCATTAAAATAACAACGCGTCTCTCTATTCTTCCGTCGATAACCTCCCAAGTATCAAACCCACTGGCATCTAAGATGATGTGTTTTTTCTTTTCAAACGCCTTATGTCCATCAATTTTACGCCTTCCCAACCTTTTGTGTGCAACCCCTTAAATTTCAAATCCTCCTGATCGTGCTTGAGGGCCCTTCTCTCTCACCCTTGCTCTCAATACTCGTTTATCTGTCCAACTCCCTATTTTAGTCGCGCCTTCCTACTCCCTTGCCTAGCACGAGCTGCCCTTCCTGGCACCTTGGTACCCATTTATTTTGAGATACCATCAACTCACCTTAACCTGTGTGTTACACTCCAATACCCTTATCATATCAGATCTATAACTCCTTATGTAATCACCTTACTTTAACCCCAAACTAAAACTCCCAAAATTCTTAAACTTTAAATTGAACCCTTAAATCCTAAATCATATCTCATAACTCTCGTTCTCATATCTAACGAGGGTGAAAATGAGGGTTTGTAATTTATAGAGTAGGGATTAAGATTTATGGATCAGGGGATTATGATTAAGGAATAGAGAGTATTTAAAAAAAACATTACATGGAAAAAATATTGATCAAATATGCCATTTCATAGGAAAATATTAATAAAATAAATCATGCCATCTTAGAGTAAAATAGGAAGTAATTCAAAAGTTAGTGATTAAATTGAAACTTTTTAAATTTCAATGATCAAAATAGGAATAAAGCAATAGTTGAGTAATGAATGATATAATTTATCTAAGTTATAAACCATGGTAAGGCAGGTAAACATTTAATCATTTTATTATAATTACACAAATAACATTCAAAACAAGAGACGTTACCCATACAAGACGTATCCAAAATCAACATAGCATTTGAGAAGGTAGATGGCAAACGGTCAAATTTTCGTTTTCTTCTTTTCAAATTGTTAGAGAATTAATGCGTGGCTGTCTATTTAGACACATATCTGTCAGATAAAATCATTTACAAATTTATAAATCTAAAATCAGTAACTCATTTCAGAGATATAGACGTTATACTATTATAAATATCCAACTTCAAGTTAGGTCAAAGCTTTTCCTTATTTAAGTTGTTTTTTTAATAATTAAGATAATTACAAGATAATATTTATTTAAAATTTTTAAACTACATAGTTGAGAACGTAACCGTTTAAACCTTTTTTATATAAAAAATAATATTATCTTTTATCACTGAAATCACTTAATAGGTTCATTTAAATTGTTTACATATATAATGTAACATAATATGAAGTACAAATATAGAGTAAATGCCATGTCAATATATATTATTAATGTTTATATATATATATTATTAATTAATATAATATAATTAAATAATTAAAATAAATTTTAAAATTGAATATAATACTATTAAATACTAAAATAATTTTTATAAATGAATATATTAAAATTAAATAATTAAAATAAGTTAAAAAAATAAAACTACTATATTCTATCAACATTATATTTGTCGCAACCGTCTTTTGGTTGGGCCCCGAATTGGGATTCGATGTGAATGAGTGGATTTGGAGTCGCCACTGACCATTTTAAAACTAATTTAGGTGGGCCAGACACCATCTTACCTGATCTGCGTTGTACCAAGAACATGTCGGGTTCGGGAATCGATTACGGTCAAGGAAGGATTAGCACCCTTGAACCGCCTTTTCGGTACCAATTAGTTTGTCGGTTGCCTTAGTTGCGAAAATTTAAAACTTAAATTAAAATTAAAAACCCGATTCAAATTACTTACCTTTAATTTTGTTGAAATTCTTTAAAAAAACCAAAAAATAAGCATCACACGGTAAAATTATATATATGTTCCGCATTTTGAGTAGCAGACATGAGCATCTAATGTTCATATATTTTACTTGGTATTTTACACAGTCAAATTATATATATATTGGCGGGATACACAACAGCAAAAACATATAAATTAATAGAAAACTACTCCAAAAGCCATGGTTACTAGATATCATTAACAGACAAATCTCTTCAATTGATGTGCATGCTTTAACGCATGTTTTTTCTTAAGGAAGTTTTCATGTTCATTTGGACATGGTGCACTAAACCGAGAGGCCCAACACAGGAAACATCAATTAAATAATTAGTTCACAAAAACCGATACTTAAAACAGGATAAGTATCTGCAAACCTTGGTGTAGCTGAAGACCGACTGCCATATGCTCCACCATTTCTCTGTTTGGAAATCAATGCTCGGTCCAGGAAGCTACCATCCACCTCATCAACGTGTTTCGATTCCCAGTCTCCGGTTTGAGACGAAAGTCTACTAGTTGAGAAATCTCTGGTCGCCAATGATTCCGGCGACCGCGATGCATCTTTGAACTTAAATTGTTCACCTGAGCAAGCACACGACATACCATGAAAGCTACTTCTCATAAAAAAAGATAGAATCTCCATTCACTGCCTTTTGGGGATTTGTTTCATCTCATCACATTTTCTCAGACATGTATATACACACAGATTCTCTGTGTGGACATTTTTGGTCATTTTTTGTTGTTATAGAGCTTTGGTGGTTTCTCGTCGAAGAATGATGGAAATCGCCTTCATTGAAGCAATCTTCCTGTTCACCTCCTCTCCTCCCCCCCTTTGTTGAACATCTTACAATTTATATAAGGTACGAGTATAGACGTTGGAAGGTTGCAGCTGCCAGATATTCTAGCCAGATTTTTAGAGACTTAGTTGAGATACGTGGGGTGAGGTGATAATGGAAACATAACTAGTTTCCCATGAAGAGAAACAGTTACGATATATGGGGGTTCAACATGGGGCCACACCAAAACGAACGGATTGGTCAGTTATACGACTGTGACCGCAGGAATGTCTGCATTTCCAATTTTTTATCGTTGCACTCCACGGTATAATGCAAAGGCAGTGAATTTGGTCACATCGTGCCAAGCAAGTTCGAGCTTGAATCGCGGGTTCTATGGGGCCTGCAAAATAATATATAAATTAATAATAATAATAATAATAAAGTATTTTTAAAAAAAACTATATAATATATATATATCTATAGATATATATGTATAAAATAAAAAAATGAACAAAAATGAGTGTCTACAGCTGCCTCTCTTTGTCCTTTTTCGTGGAACGAAAAATAGGGCAAAGATAAAAAGACACAAATTTTTGTTCAGTGGAGTTGAAGAATAACTCCCTGTCGAATTGAGTAGCGGATGGCCCCTCCGTCGCGAAGTCGAGTCCATCTTGAAGTGATATGGAATTGAAGCTGTAGTTCGGAATTGGAATGTGGCTTCTCGTTGTCTTTGGTGTAGTCAACTTCGGTCTTCTTCTCGACTAAAGACCTTGGTTAAAAATTCGACTGGAAAGTAGTTCTTTGGTTCCACCATGTATTTGATAGGCCTTTGAGTTGAATGAAATCGAACTCGAAAGGTCTTCGTTGATAGATAGTTTTTTTCACTTAGGCACGGCTAACTCGGGTCTTCTTCTCGACTTGAAAACCTCGATTGCAGCCAAACAGTAGTGTGATTGAGGTGTCATCGAGCTGAATGGAACCGAGCTCGACAATTTTGTTGACAGATAGCCCTTCTAGCCTTGACCTATATTGTAAATTTGGTTTGCCTCTGAGCTAAATATAATCGAACTCGAAGGTCCTCGGTTGGCAGATAGCCCTTCTCGACTTAAGCTATGCTGCAAATTTGTTTTGCCTTTGAGCTGAATGTAATCGAACTCGAAGGTCTTCGGTTGACAGATAACCCTTCTCGACTTAAGTTATGCTGCAAATGATATGCCTTAGAGCTGAGCGTAGTCGAACTTAAAGGTCTTTTAGTGACAGATAACCCCTCTTTGAGTTGGATATCCTTCGTCGTGAAGTTGAAATCCAATCTAAAGATGGATGATGCTTGTGTGTACGATTCCCTTCTTCGTGAAGTTGAGCTTGAAATTGGATATCCTTCATCGTAAAGTTAAAATCCAAGTATGTAGCATTGTTCCGAGTCCAATATCCTCCGTCGTGAAGTTGAAATTGGCTCTGGAATCGGGAAATTGTTTGTTGACAACCAGCCGTCCCTTCGTTGTGAAGTTGAACTTGTGTTGTATCGAGTCCAATATCCTTTGCTGTGAAGTTGAAATTGGCTCTGAAATTGGGAAGTTGTTTGTTGACAACCAGCGGTCCCTTCGTCGTGAAGTTGAACTTGCGTTGTCTGGAGTCCAATATCATTCGCTGTGAAGTTGAAATTGGCTCTAAAATTGGGAAGTTATTTGTTGACAACCAGCGGTCCCTTCATCGTGAAGTTGAACTTGCGTTGTCTGGAGTCCAATATCCTTCGTTGTGAAGTTAAAATTGGCTCTGAAATTGGGAAGTTGTTTGTTGGCAACCAGCGGTCCCTTCGTCGTGAAGTTGAACTTGCGTTGTCTGGAGTCCAATATCCTTCGTTGTGAAGTTGAAATTGGCTCTGAAATTGAGAAGTTGTTTGTTGATAACCAGCGGTCCCTTCGTCGTGAAGTTGAACTTGTGTTGTCTCGAGTCCAATATCCTTCGCTGTGAAGTTGAAATTGGCTCTGAAATTAGGAAATTGTTTGTTGACAGCCAGCGGTCCCTTTGTCGTGAAGTTGAACTTGCCTTGTCTGGAGTCCAATATCATTCGTTGTGAAGTTGAAATTGGCTCTGAAATTGGGAAGTTGTTTGTTGACAACCAGCGGTCCCTTCGTCATGAAGTTGAACTTGCGTTGTCTGGAGTCCAATATCCTTCGTTGTGAAATTGAAATTGGCTCTGAAATTGGGAAGTTGTTTGTTGACAACCAGCGGTCCCTTCGTCGTGAAGTTGAACTTGCATTGTCTGGAGTCCAATATCCTTCGTTGTGAAGTTGAAATTGGCTCTGAAATTGAGAAGTTGTTTGTTGACAACCAGCGGTCCCTTCGTCGTGAAGTTGAACTTGCGTTGTCTGGAGTCCAATATCCTTCGTTGCGAAGTTGAAATTGGGAAGTTGTTTATTGACAACCAGCGGTCCCATCGTCGTGAAGTTGAACTTGCGTTGTCTGGAGTCCAATATCCTTCGCTGTGAAGTTGAAATTGGCTTTGAAATTGGGAATTTTTTTATTGACAACCAGCGGTCCCTTCGTCGTGAAGTTGAACTTGCGTTGTCTGGAGTCCAATATGCTTCGATGTGAAGTTGAAATTGGCTCTGAAATTGACAAGTTGTTTGTTGACAAACAGCGGTCCCTTCGTCGTGAAGTTGAACTTGCGTTGTCTGGAGTCCAATAACCTTCGCTGTGATGTTGAAATTGGCTCTGAAATTGGGAAATTGTTTGTTGACAACCAGCGGTCCCTTCGTCCTGAAGTTGAACTTGCGTTGTCTGGAGTCCAATATCCTTCGCTGTGAAGTTGAAATTGGCTCTGAAATTGGGAAGTTATTTTTTGACAACCAGCGGTCCCTTCGTCGTGAAGTTGAACTTGCGTTGTCTTGGGTCCAATATCCTTCGCTGTGAAGTTGAAATTGGCTCTGAAATTGGGAAATTGTTTATTGACAACCAGCGGTCCCTTCGTCGTGAAGTTGAACTTGCGTTGTCTGGAGTCTAATATCCTTCGTTGTGAAGTTGAAATTGGCTTTGAAATTGAGAAGTTGTTTGTTGACAACCAGCGGTCCCTTCGTCGTGAAGTTGAACTTGCGTTGTCTGGAGTCCAATATCCTTCGTTGCGAAGTTGAAATTGGGAAGTTGTTTATTGACAACCAGCGGTCCCTTCGTCATGAAGTTGAACTTGCGTTGTCTGGAGTCCAATATCCTGCGCTGTGAAGTTGAAATTGGCTTTGAAATTGGGAATTTTTTTATTGACAACCAGCGGTCCCTTCGTCGTGAAGTTGAACTTGCGTTGTCTGGAGTCCAATATCCTTCGCTGTGAAATTGAAATTGGCTCTGAAATTGAGAAGTTGTTTGTTGACAACCAGCAGTCCCTTCGTCGTGAAGTTGAACTTGCGTTGTCTGGAGTCCAATATCCTTCGCTGTGAAGTTGAAATTGGCTCTGAAATTGGGAAATTGTTTGTTGACATCCAGCGGTCCCTTCGTCGTGAAGTTGAGCTTGCGTTGTCTGGAGTCCAATATCCTTCGCTGTGAAGTTGAAATTGGCTCTGAAATTGGGAAGTTATTTTTGACAACCAGCGGTCCCTTCGTCGTGATGTTGAACTTGCGTTGTCTTGAGTCCAATATCCTTCGCTGTGAAGTTGAAATTGGCTCTGAAATTGGGAAATTGTTTATTGATAACCAGCGGTCCCTTCATCGTGAAGTTGAACTTGTGTTGTCTGGAGTCTAATATCCTTCGTTGTGAAGTTGAAATTGGCTATGAAATTGAGAAGTTGTTTGTTGACAACCAGCGGTCCCTTCGTCGTGAAGTTGAACTTGCGTTGTCTGGAGTCCAATATCCTTCGTTGCGAAGTTGAAATTGGGAAGTTGTTTATTGACAACCAGCGGTCCCTTCGTCGTGAAGTTGAACTTGCGTTGTCTGGAGTCCAATATCCTTCGCTGTGAAGTTGAAATTGGCTTTGAAATTGAGAATTTTTTTATTGACAACCAGCGGTCCCTTCGTCGTGAAGTTGAACTTGCGTTGTCTGGAGTCCAATATCCTTCGCTGTGAAGTTGAAATTAGGAAGTTGTTTATTGACAACCAGCGGTCCCTTCGTCGTGAAGTTGAACTTGCGTTGTCTGGAGTCCAATATCCTTCACTGTGAAGTTGAAATTGGCTTTGAAATTGGTAATTTTTTTATTGACAACCAGCGGTCCCTTCGTCGTGAAGTTGAACTTGCATTGTCTGGAGTCCAATATCCTTCGCTGTGAAGTTGAAGTTGGCTCTGAAATTGAGAAGTTGTTTGTTGACAACTAGCGGTCCCTTCGTCGTAAAGTTGAACTTGCGTTGTCTGGAGTCCAATATCCTTCGCTGTGAAGTTGAAATTGGCTCTGAAATTGGGAAATTGTTTATTGACAACCAGCGGTCCCTTCGTCGTGAAGTTGAACTTGCGTTGTCTGGAGTCTAATATCCTTCGTTGTGAAGTTGAAATTGGCTTTGAAATTGAGAAGTTGTTTGTTGACAACCAGCGGTCCCTTCGTCGTGAAGTTGAACTTGCGTTGTCTGGAGTCCAATATCCTTCGTTGCGAAGTTGAAATTGGGAAGTTGTTTATTGACAACCAGCGGTCCCTTCGTCATGAAGTTGAACTTGCGTTGTCTGGAGTCCAATATCCTGCGCTGTGAAGTTGAAATTGGCTTTGAAATTGGGAATTTTTTTATTGACAACCAGCGGTCCCTTCGTCGTGAAGTTGAACTTGCGTTGTCTGGAGTCCAATATCCTTCGCTGTGAAATTGAAATTGGCTCTGAAATTGAGAAGTTGTTTGTTGACAACCAGCAGTCCCTTCGTCGTGAAGTTGAACTTGCGTTGTCTGGAGTCCAATATCCTTCGCTGTGAAGTTGAAATTGGCTCTGAAATTGGGAAATTGTTTGTTGACATCCAGCGGTCCCTTCGTCGTGAAGTTGAGCTTGCGTTGTCTGGAGTCCAATATCCTTCGCTGTGAAGTTGAAATTGGCTCTGAAATTGGGAAGTTATTTTTTGACAACCAGCGGTCCCTTCGTCGTGATGTTGAACTTGCGTTGTCTTGAGTCCAATATCCTTCGCTGTGAAGTTGAAATTGGCTCTGAAATTGGGAAATTGTTTATTGATAACCAGCGGTCCCTTCATCGTGAAGTTGAACTTGTGTTGTCTGGAGTCTAATATCCTTCGTTGTGAAGTTGAAATTGGCTATGAAATTGAGAAGTTGTTTGTTGACAACCAGCGGTCCCTTCGTCGTGAAGTTGAACTTGCGTTGTCTGGAGTCCAATATCCTTCGTTGCGAAGTTGAAATTGGGAAGTTGTTTATTGACAACCAGCGGTCCCTTCGTCGTGAAGTTGAACTTGCGTTGTCTGGAGTCCAATATCCTTCGCTGTGAAGTTGAAATTGGCTTTGAAATTGAGAATTTTTTTATTGACAACCAGCGGTCCCTTCGTCGTGAAGTTGAACTTGCGTTGTCTGGAGTCCAATATCCTTCGCTGTGAAGTTGAAATTAGGAAGTTGTTTATTGACAACCAGCGGTCCCTTCGTCGTGAAGTTGAACTTGCGTTGTCTGGAGTCCAATATCCTTCACTGTGAAGTTGAAATTGGCTTTGAAATTGGTAATTTTTTTATTGACAACCAGCGGTCCCTTCGTCGTGAAGTTGAACTTGCATTGTCTGGAGTCCAATATCCTTCGCTGTGAAGTTGAAGTTGGCTCTGAAATTGAGAAGTTGTTTGTTGACAACTAGCGGTCCCTTCGTCGTAAAGTTGAACTTGCGTTGTCTGGAGTCCAATATCCTTCGCTGTGAAGTTGAAATTGGCTCTGAAATTGGGAAATTGTTTGTTGACAACCAGCGGTCCCTTCGTCGTGAAGTTGAACTTGCGTTGTTTGGAGTCCAATATCCTTCGTTGTGAAGTTGAAATTGGCTCTGAAATTGGGAAGTTATTTTTTGACAACCAGCGGTCCCTTCGTCGTGAAGTTGAACTTGCGTTGTCTTGAGTCCAATATCCTTCGCTGTGAAGTTGAAATTGGCTCTGAAATTGGGAATTTGTTTATTGACAACCAGCGGTCCCTTCGTCGTGAAGTTGAACTTGCGTTGTCTGGAGTCCAATATCCTTCGTTGTGAAGTTGAAATTGGCTCTTGAGCAAAATGTGTTGTTTCGAGAGAAACTTTCAATCTGTCGAGTTGGTCGAAGTGTAGCTTTTTACTGCAGAGTTAATCAACCACCATCATTCTTTGAAGGCGCTTGAGAATCGAGTATCCTTTATCCTGAAGTCAAAACTTGACTCTAAAAGCTGCAAAAACGTGTATGCTAAAATGATGAATGTGATGCACCTAAGTATGTTTAAGATGCATGCAATATGAATGAATTATGTGTTATCTTCTGGATGGAGTCTCGTGCTTTGTCTGTCAATCAGGTCCTTGGAATGGATCGTGCCCCATTTGCTTCCCGAGCTTTGGCTTTACAGACCTTTCATATCTGAGACTGTTCTGCTTGAAAATGTTTTTCTCCTTTTTCTTGTTTTAGGAGAGAGACATGATAAAAATGTTGTAAAATATTGTTCGCAATTGAATCAAATTGTAAATGTGAGTTCAAAAAATATCAAAGGAATCAAGAGCTCTTTTAATGCTTTTAGAGTTACAAATCTTTGAAAAATGTTCAAATGGATGAGTTGGCTTTAGGTTAGCCTCCTTTCTAAGGTTTAGGTAACCCAAAATGTCATTTTTTTAAATATCGAAATATGCTTTGGCATTTCATTTGGGTGCGGACATAATGACGCAACTAGAATGACCAATTACTAGAAATTTTATTTCGGTCCTCTGAAATCTTCCATTTGTTCAAGCTTTGTAGGCTCCTCCAACAAAGGCAGTGCAAAAAAATATCGGTCTAAAAATGAAATTCTTGAGTGCGCGTGTGTAGTCGACTATAACAGGTGTTCCTTAACTCCCTTAGTCCAACATTACCGAAAATTTCTTGCTCAGATAAATTTGATTTAATTTGTCGTTATCTGGCAAGCTGGATCCATAAAGCCGGGGTGTTTAACCAATTGCTTTAGAGGGACCACTTGACATTATAATCAGTTTTATCAAGTTCACTGAAGGGTTCATCTCATCACAGAGTCTTCAGCCTGACAAGAGCAGTGGAGCAAACACCGAATTACCAAGTGTCCGAGCAATGTCATGGTTTGAACGCAATCTATTCATAAAGCCAGAGCTTTCGAGTTTCCTCTATAACCAATTGCCTTAGCGGAATAGCTCAGTTTTTACGGATTTAATTTCTTAAGATTGTCAAGAAGAACCTGTTATAGCCTAGGTGTTTTTGAAAGTCAAGGAATCTCATCTTTAGAGTTTAATTTTCAAGCAACTGACCTAAACTGGATTCACCTACTCGACTCTTTCATTTGTAAAGATCATCATCGTCATTGAACGTCTTAAATAAAAAGTATAATAATTTCATATGCAAAAGGATACACCATGTTGTCCGCACCTTATGAAAGGAAAATGTTATATTGGTTAATTACAAGAGCATGGTACGGTGTTTGAGTGTATATTCTGGGTAAAGTCAAATTCCTTGTTTTAAATCATGTTACTTCGTCAAAGATATGTAACTTTGAACCATTTCAGAGTTTCTTAATTCAGATGATATTCAAAGAATTGCAAGTTTGCAAATGTGATTCATTGTTTAACATCTTTAAAGTAACATAAATTTATTTAAAAGTCCTTACAAAAACTTGAGGAAAAAAATGAAAAAACAAATTCAAACAAAACGTCTCAAATGATGAAATGGTCTTCCTCACTTGGATGCCCCCAAGTTGTTGAAGTCGATCCGATTCTTGTTACATATTTTATGTATGATTCTCTTGATTGTGGAGTAATTCTCGATAGTGCGCCCTGGGACTCCGCTATGATTTTCGCAATGAGCGTTCTCATCATACTACCTGGGGTACGGGGCTTCATGGATTTCTCTGGATATGGTGACACCACGTGTGCGTCAAACAACTGTTGGTAAAGCTCCTTATATGTCATAGGATCAAAATGTTCTCATTTTTGATGAGACATGTGAATGTAAAAAAAGGAAAAATAATGCGAATGTAAAGAAAAATAACAAAATGCACAATATGTCTGAATGCATGATGCATGAAATGTTCGAGGCATTGATCCAAAAAATGTACCTGTTATTATAAATAATCCTTATTGGGGCAAAAGTGTTACGTCTTAAGAGACAAAAATATTTTGAAGGCATAGACCCCGAACAGCTTCTGATAGGTTGACTAGTCTTCTGCCTTCGTCTGTCACCGGTTGAATACCCTGTCAAACCGTTCCGGCTCCTTTGGCTAAAATGTGCAAATAACGAGCTGCTTGCCCCTAAAAGGTCTCGAAGGACTGCATCACCGGCTTGTTCCAAACGAAAGTGCCATCGGAGCCCTCCACCCAAAGTTTATCAGCTTGTTTCTAGAATTTATCAATAATGATCTCCATCTTAGCTAGGGTTTTGCCATCTTGATCTCGCAGTTTTCGAAAGGACTCTCCGGGTCAATAACATTTTCCTCGTCTTGCCCCTGCACCCTTTGCCTCCGAGTATTCTTTGACCACGGCTGGGCTTCTGAGCTTTTTATCTCTTTGTATTATAATCCCTTTGTCCATTAATGCAGATTATTCATGTTTAACAAACACATTTTTGGTGGATCAACACCTCGTTTTAAATGATGGGAATGATGAAAACAAAATGAAATAGAACAAAAAAATAAAAGGGGTTAGTGAGGTAAATCAAAATTAAAAAATAATAAAAAATCCTACCCCCACATGATAATCTACCTAAACATGCTTAATATTCCTACACAGACATGATTTCTATCCCGCATGCTAATTTCAAACAAATCCTAGCCGCATATTTGTCTAGTTCGCATGCTTTGAACATAAAATAAAGCAGGAAACAAAGCATCTTAGGGTTTGGAATGAGGTCTTGGGGTGAGCTCTAATTCCCTGCACTCTCCCGGTTTAGGTTCTAAAAAGGTACTCGAGTTCTCCTTGCCGGTGCCCCCTTGGGCTTGCCAGACCCTTAGTCCTAAGCCTATTACAAGCTTGTGTTGACTAAGTTAAACTCGAGAGGACACATTCCCTTATGCTCGCACGGTGAATAAATTCACACGAAGACATAAGGTATATGAATCCCGAAGGCTACTTGCTAGGCATATGCGGTGAATAAATTCACACGAATGCGTCGCTTTCACCCCCACTTAAAACGGGTTCGGAGCTCTGGTTTAGAGCTTAGAGATGACAATTTTGAAAAAAATCTGAAATCATTAAAAAACATCAGTACAACTATTTATTTGAAACAAAATAATCAAAGATAAATAATTGGAATCGAATAAATAAATTAAAATTTAAAATTAAAATTTTCTCATAAAAAGACAACCAAAAATTAATTTTGGCATGACTCACTTACCTGTCCCCAGCAGAGTCGCCAAGCTGTCGCAACCGTCTTTTGGTTGGGCCCCGAATTGGGCTTCGACGTGAATGAGTGGATTTGGAGTCGCCACCGACCACTTTAAAACGAATTTAGGTGGGCCATACACCATCTTACCTGATCTGCGTTGTACCAAGAACATGTCGGGTTCGGGAATCGATTACGGTCAAGGAAGGATTAACACCCTTGAACCGCCCTTTCGGTACCAATTAGTTTGTCGGTTTCCTTAGTTGCGAAAATTTAAAACTTAAATTAAAATTAAAAACCCGATTCAAATTACTTACCTTTAATTTTGTTGAAATTCTTTAAAAAAACCAAAAAATAAGCATCACACGGTAAAATTATATATATGTTCCGCATTTTGAGTAGCAGACATGAGCATCTAATGTTCATATATTTTACTTGGTATTTTACACAGTCAAATTATATATATATTGGCGGGATACAAAACAGCAAAAACATATAAATTAATAGAAAACTACTCCAAAAGCCATGGTTACTAGATATCATTAACAGACAAATCTCTTCAATTGATGTGCATGCTTTCACGCATGCTTTTTCTTAAGGAAGTTTTCATGTTCATTTGGACATGGTGCACTAAACCGAGAGGCCCAACACAGGAAACATCAATTAAATAATTAGTTCACAAAAACCGATACTTAAAACAGGATAAGTATCTGCAAACCTTGGTGTAGCTGAAGACCGACTGCCATATGCTCCACCATTTCTCTGTTTGGAAATCAATGCTCGGTCCAGGAAGCTACCATCCACCTCATCAACGTGTTTCGATTCCCAGTCTCCGGTTCGAGACGAAAGTCCACTGGCTGAGAAATCTCTGGTCGCCAATGATTCCGGCGACCGCGATGCATCTTTGAACTTAAATTGTTCACATGAGCAAGCACACGACATACCATGAAAGCTACTGCTCAGAAAAAAAGCTAGAATCTCCATTCACTGCCTTTTGGGGATTTGTTTCATCTCATCACATTTTCTCAGACATGTATATACACACAGATTCTCTGTGTGGACATTTTTGGTCATTTTTGTTGTTATAGAGCTTTGGTGGTTTCTCGTCGAAGAATGATGGAAATCGCCTTCATTGAAGCAATCTTCCTGTTCACCTCCTCTCCTCCCCCCCTTTGTTGAACATCTTACAATTTATATAAGGTACGAGTATAGACGTTGGAAGGTTGCAGCTGCCAGATATTCTAGCTAGATTTTTAGAGACTTAGTTGAGATACGTGGGGTGAGGTGATAATGGAAACATAACTAGTTTCCCATGAAGAGAAACAGTTACGATATATGGGGGTTCAACATGGGGCCACACCAAAACGAACGGATTGGTCAGTTATACGACTGTGACCGCAGGAATGTCTGCATTTCCAATTTTTTATCGTTGCACTCCACGATATAATGCAAAGGCAGTGAATTTGGTCACATCGTGCCAAGCAAGTTCGAGCTTGAACCGCGGGTTCTATGGGGCCTGCAAAATAATATATAAATTAATAATAATAATAAAAAAGTATTTAAAAAAAACTATATAATATATGTATATCTATAGATATATATGTATAAAATAAAAAAAATGAACGAAAATGAGTGTCTACAATATTGACTGTTAGATCAAATTTATTATTAATTTAATTACAATACATATATTATATTATTATACTGAGTAAGGCATTTATAAATTCTGATTTTTCTAAATTCTGGTTTATATTTCATGTTAATTATTCTAGTTGGATTAAAATTAATTCTAATGGTGCTGGAAATAAGGAGATCGCCTTCTCATCGTGCGATGGAACGCTTAGAGATTGCGAGAGTGTTTGGGTTCGGGATTTCTCCAAATTTATAGGCATCCGCTCGGTTGTCGAATATGAGTTATGAGGGATACTGCATGGGATTTAAGAATTTCTCAAATGACCATGGAGTGTGACAGTTTGAAAAATATTCCTATGGTTAAGTGGTGCTACCGGCTATGAACAACACACGATGTTGCCTCATATTCAGGGCCAATTGTAACGGAGTTGGAGAGTAGAGCTTCAACTTGTCAACAGCGACGGAAACAAAGTGACATACGTTATGACAAAATTTGGTCGACCACATGAGTTAAAATATTCTCGGTTCAATACCCCACAAGATGTTTTATGGTGGTTATTGGAGGAGGAGGGTAGAGTTGTTCATGATTCCTAACTTTATCCTTTAGGCTCTTTTCCTCTATTTACCTACAAAAAAACAATATTTTTTTTGTAAAATATGAATAACCAATATATAGTTAATACTGTAGAAATTTATAGATCTTAAATTCGATTCATTATATATACGATAGATAGATGTTCTATTGTACAATTTAAGAGACCGTCAAATCAAAATCTTTTAATATTTTCATCTATATTCTTTTACTTAAAATTTTATTACAAAATAATCAAATACATAACGATTGCAAAATATTTATACAAAATTGAAGCTATTATTGAATTAAATTAATATTAGGATCAAACTAATAGAATATAAAAGTATGAGAATCAATTGCATAATTCTATCGATTTTGTTAACTAACATATCAACACTTTCGTTAAATATTAATAACAAGAGGTTTGTTTGACACTATTTAAATAATTAAATGACTTGATTGATACATTTAGAAGTTAGTGATCAAAATAAAAAGACAATAATTAAGTGGTCATAAATATATATTATTCAAAATTTAATTAAATTCTCTATCACACTACTGTTAATACATAACTATCATGTTAGCAATATGGACTGTCATATCAACGGAGTGAATTGGCAAGTTAACATCACTTATAATTATGTCAATATCGTTAATAATCATATCAATACAATAACGATGAACGATGTTTTCACCGATCAAAAGATTAATTTAATATAATTTGTGAATTTACGTGTTTTCCTACGAAGAAACTAAGTTAGGTATTTAGTGTAAGTTGAGGGTCAAAATACCCATAGACCCAGAAATGAGTAAATGTTGTTATTATTGGAGCAATTCTAGTATATTAAATGTATTTTTTCTGTTATTTTTATTACGTGGAAAATATATTGGATAAGACTGAAGAACCACGACGAACATCATTGTTTAACTGAAATTGATGTTGAAAGAAAAGTTGAAACCCAAAACTTAAAAAAATTAATTGACCCTATTTTCATATGTAATGGGGAAAGGGGGAGGTAGGTAGTATGCTGCCCCCAACGCCAGGTTGAGAACAACTTTCGTGAAAGACTTCTGTTATGAATTGCCCTCAATGGGACTCGATCCCACGACCATAAGATTAAGAGTCTTGCGCTTTATCAACTGAGTTAAATCAGTGGTTGACAAATGACACGTGACAATTGACAAATGGGGATGAACATACCGCGTAATTATAAACCCTCTTTCACGTGCTTTCCATACAAGAGACACGTGACATGATACACCCACTTTTCATTTGTTTCTTCTTCATTTGATTGAAATCAGTGGTCCATTCCAGTCCCCCAAGTCCAAACAATATTTTTCATTTCACTCTCACTACATGCAATCATTAAAAAAAAATTCAAGTAGTGATTAAAATACAATTTTATTATTAAATCTCAACTAAATGAGTAGAGTAAAAAATGCATCTTAATCTGTCAACCTAGCAAACAACGTGTCCGCTTAATTGATGTTGATAGACAAAAAAAAATGGTTTTAATATATATATATATATATATATATATTTGAATATTTTGGGATTGATTATAAAATATTATATGTTTATATTATTTTTTAATTAATAGCCTATACGCATGTTGCAGATGAATCTTTTCAAAATCGAGAGTTTTTAAGGAAAACAACATTTTTTTTACTATAAAAAACATTTTGATGAATTTAATATTAATTGTAGACGATACGTTGTAATCAGGGATGTACAAGTCCTATAGGACTACATTTACAAATCCATTAAAATTCTGAACGCCTAATTTTATATATTTAGATTCACCCTTCGTCGTAACGTAATCAATACTACATCTTTATCCCTACTTCTTTGGGGAATTGAATACATTAATTAAAAATACAAAATTGAAGTTTAATTATATTAAATAAGTGCTATTCAAATATTTATGTTTTAATAGTTTATATAAAAAATTATATTTGAATTTATATAAAATATTTAAACACAATATAACATAGAAAATAATATAAATATTATTTGCACTCATAAAAAATAATATAAATATTTTTTTTATTAATCTAGACTATGCACAAGGCAATTTCTGTTCGTAGATAACTTGTAACATTTTTGACACTAAACGCTCACACCCCTGAAATTTCTAATGCTCGAACCAAAGATCTTAAGGGATAACAATAATCCATTTACCACCGAAGTCGCCTGCTTCGTGTAAATGTAAATATTATTTGAATACATGAACATACAAAAATCTTCATAAAACCAATTATTTATACATAAAAATCTATTTCAAAAACCACTAATATATTTTTGGTTTGATACTTCTAAATAATGTGGACCAGTCTCTTTAAATACAAAGTTCAAGTAATGCAAATCAACTCGCAAACGTGTGTTAATTTATTTTCATTTTTTAAAGAATGTGTTTAATTTTGTTTATCTAAAATATTTCAATCCATCTAATTTTTTATCTAAAATATTAAAAAAATTAAAATTACCATGATAAATTAGGTAGAACATTAAATGAATTGGTATAATTTTGTTTGTTGATAAAATGTATTTTAATTTATCAGTTTGAATTTTGTTTTCAGTTAAATTATTTTGATTTTTATATATGTAACGATCGATTCAAATTATAACTTCTTTATAATTTTAACTTATGATTTAAAAAATCGTAATTCTTGAATTATTTTAAAATTAGTTCCAATTTATGTTTAGGATTTTTTTTAAATAGTTTGATGTTTTTATAAGGTAATATTTGTTTGAATCCCTACAAATATCTTATTGAAACTCGAAATATTTAAGGATAACAATCATCTTTTTAACATTGAGACCACTTGGTTCGTGTTTGTGTAGGAATTAAGATTAATGTGATGGGGTTGTGAAGATGAAACGATCCCTTGAGTCGTAAGTTTGAGGTGATAGAATCCTCCTATTTCCGTAAATAGCCCAAATTATTGTATATGGAGATGCAAGGGGAAGAATGAAGGGGATTAAGTCGAATCTTAGGTCAGGCTCTGTTTTCAACTAAAATCATAGAAACTTGGGACAATAATGGTGTTAGCATCTTAGCCTTGAGACACTCAAATTGCAAACTAGTTGGCCAGTAATGAAAAGGACTCCAACCCAATAGTGCTCACTTTCTGCATGTTCCTTGTTCATATCAACTGCATGCATGATTTGGACATACTTGTCAAAAACACATTAGCCGTTGAATCATTTCAAGAGCCCGTGTCAGACAGCATGCCCGTTCCTTTATAAAAACAAAATTTTGCACTCTAATTCATTTATATTAAACTTACTTCTTAGGTAGTTTGTGCATCACTATACACCATATGTAGCGAAACATACTTTTTGGGATTATAATTCATTTCGTTTTTATTTAGCATTTTCTATCATTTTTATAGCATTTTATGTACCCTGGTTAAATAAACTCTTCGAAGCCATTTTCAAGTATAAGATTGAACTAGGAGCTAGCATGGCTAGGAACAAAGTGATCGATAGCTCCCGGTGGAGTGCATCGTAACCGAACGGAGAGGCACAGCGATGTGAAAGTGATAATCAAATAGAGGAAGTTATTGCCGTCACATGTCGCAAAACATGAGAATTGCGTCACGATGGCGTGACACAAGCCTAGAATTTTAATTGCTTATTATGAATAAGAACATTTGTGTCTTTGAAGCCTTAACTTGTAATTAACACTATTTGAGCCCCATTTAAAGTATTCAACATAAGAGACTACAATTTTAATATAACATAAGAGACTAACATTACATAGGTTTACTTTTGCTAGAAATATTTTTAGTGCTCTAGATTATGTCAACCTCCATTCAAGTTATTATTTGAGTATTTCTTTATGTCGATTGATGGCCATACTTATTGTTTATTTACTTATTGATTTCAATCTCCTAGGTTGTTAACCTCATCTTGTGATTGGAAGATTCGAAGGTTGATAGCTTAAAGAGTTGACGTAGGATTGAGGAGAGCTAGAGGTTATCCATCAATTATACATGTGTAGATGGGTTGAGAGGAGCTGTGCAATTGAATATTATAAATTGTTTTTAGTGACCATTAGTGTAAATGTCATTACCTGTGGTTACCAAGTTATTTTCTACTACTTGATCGTTGGACTTTTTGTATTACATGGTGTCATGGTCGGGGGAGACGGACGAGAGGACGGACCAGAGAAGGGAGAAGGAATTGGGGGAAATGAAAGTCAAGGGTTAGGGATTTTTTAGGGAATTGGGGATTGTTACCTGATGAAACATGCACTTGAGAAGCACAGGTTCATTAACCCATCAGCAGCTTAAGTGATCCATTAGCAGGGAAGGCCCAATGGTGAAGCCAATTCAATATGTAGTAATAGAAATCAGTTAGAGAAATAGCCAGCTGGCTCACTAGATTCTCTAGTACACTTGTATAAAAATAAAATGTACTTGTAAAGGAGAATTATGCATATTTTTTTAGAATGAATTTCTAATTTTCTTCAATCCTTTCTGCTTCTTCTTCTGTAATCTCTCTTTTCTCTACTTCATTATCTCTCATCCATCACAATTTGGTATCCAGAGCCAAATTTTTTCTTGGCAAATCATTATTGGAATGACAAAGAAAAATCAAAACATGTCTGAAACACCGGAATTTACTGCATTACAAAAACAACTTGAGGAGTTATCAATGTTGGTCAACCAATCTCAGGATGATACGAAAATTCCTAAATGGTGGGAGAACCAAGAAAATCGACTTACTTCCTTGGAATCCAGGATGGCCACTAATCAAGGGTAAGTGGAGGAACTATTGAAGATTCTAACTGGTAGAAATGAGGAGCAGAACCAGTCTGATAATGAGCAGGTACAGACCCCTAACACTTCTAAAACAGATTGGAAAAAAACCCTGTAAAGGTCACAATGCTTAATGATAAGACCATGTTTACTTATAAACCTGATGAACCTGAGATTCTAATATCCAAACCAGGGGATTTACCTAGTTTTAAAAATGATATCCAAATAGGAGAGAACAATGTTGTTAGAAATAATATAGTTGGCTTGGAAGATGATAGAAGAGGCACTGAAGGTTCTTCTAATACTACAGGGTTAATGTGGCATAGACCTAAGATTGAGTTACCCTTTTTTGAAGGAAATAATCCACGAGAGTGGATATAAAAATGCCTCAAATATTTTTCTTTATGTAGTATTGCAAAGGAGCAAAGGGTGGAGGTGGCTATAATGCATTTAATGAGGAAGGCAGATATCTAGTTTGATGGTTATATCATGCAGAAGCATCATGTGACATGACATGAGTTTGAGGCAGATATTTGCCATAGATTTTGTGATAGGTCCTTTGCTGACATAGTTGAGGAGTTTACAAAATTAGTGCAGAAGGGGTCAGTGGAGGAGTACCAAGACAAGTTTGTGGAATTACAACCTCATATGCTTTTACAAAATCCTACTCTTGGTTAAGAGTTCTTTTTCTCTCTTTTTATTAGTGGACTAAGAGAAGATATTAATCACAAAGTTAAGGCTCTGGAACTGAAGACACTTTCTGAAGTTTGCAGACAAGCTAAATTGTATGAGCTTTATGTAGAATTTGAGAACAAAAGAAGGAGAACATTTTTTAGAAACCCACCATACCCAAACCCATTACCTACTCCTAAGCCAAATTTGCCACCATCACAACAGAAAAGTTCAGCTATTACACCTCCAAACTAGAATCTCCTAGACTATAGAAGAAAGAATAATTTATGTTTTAAGTGTGGTGAGAAATTCTCTCAAGGGCATCAATGTAAGACAAGACATTTGAACATGATGATTGAAGAGGAACTTGTTATATCCTCAGAGACTTTACCAAATGATGCAGAACAACAAGTATTACAAGAAGAGGAGAGCCTATAAATCTCTATGAATATTATCACTGGTGTATTGGTCATAATACATTGAGAATACAGGGCACTATTTTAGGCAGACCACTGAATATCTTAATTGACAGTGGTAGTACACAGTTTTTTAACACCTCAATGGGCCGATGCAGGTATTCATGTGACTACACCCTATCCTTTAGCTATTACAGTGGCTAATGGACAACAACTTTATAGTTCAACAAGATGTAACAAGGTGGAATGACAGATGCAGGAACATTCATTTATTCATGATTTTAGACTTCTTCAATTGGGGGGAAATGATATGGTCTTAGGTGTTGATTGGATGAAGTTATTCAGCTCCATCTTGATGGAATTTAACAAACTAACACTCAGTTTTATACATCAAGATGAACATATTGTTATACATGGCCAACAACCCTCAAATTTTTTGTAACAAATTTCAGGAGCTACACTATTGAAGATGGCAATTTCATACTCTGCTCTATTGGGCATGTAGTTTTGATGACTATAACAGAAAGTTCAAAACCTATTCCTACATCTATTCAACCTCTATTGGAGAAATATAATTCTATTTTTGCTGATTCTACATGTCTTCCACCTACAAGAAACCATGATCATGCTATTTCTCTAAAGCCTGATATGCCGATAGACCCCCTACAATGGTGTGGTAAACAGAATCACAAGTGCAATCTGTCAGTGACCTAATGCAGACTAGATAGGACATTCGACAATTAGTGAAATCACAATTAGAAAATGCAGCCAATTGCATGAAATAGAAAGCTGATAAGAAAATATCTGAGAGAAATTTTGCAGTGAGAGAAAAAGTTACAGCCCTATCGCCAAACATCTATGGCTCTGTGAAAAACCTAAAATTAGTAGCACGATACTATGACCCTTAAAAATTAAAGAAAAGATTGGTGAGGTTGTATACCGATTGGATTTACTTGAGACGTCGGGTTTGCATCCAGTTTTTCACGTTAGTCTTTTGAAGAAACACATTGGGGAATCGGTAATTTCTTCCACGGATACTCCTGTAATGGATGAAGAAGGTCAGATTCGAATCGAACCTTCTAAAATAATGGGAAAAAGAGTAGTGAACAGAAACCATAAACCTGTCACTCAATTGTTGGTGCGATGAATGAATCTGGACGAATCGAGTGATACTTGGGAAGACTATACTGTTCTCAGAGGATAATTTACCAACTTTGATCCTTGGGGACAAGGATCTGCTCCAGCGGAGGGTATTGTCATGGTTGGGGGAGAAGGACGAGAGGACGGATGAGAGGACGGATGAGAGGACGGATGAGAGAACGAATAAGTAATTGGGGAAAATAAAAGTCAAGGGTTAGGGATTTCTGAGGGAATTGGGGATTGTTACCTGATGAAGTATACTCATGGGAAGCACGGGTTCATTAACCCATCAGCAGCTTAAGTGATCCATCAGCAGGGGAGGCCCAATGGAGAAGCCCAATTTAATCTGTAGTAACACAAATCAGTTAGAGAAATAGCCAGCTGGCTCACTATATTCTCTAGTATACTTGTATAAAAATAAAATATACCTAAAAGGAGAATTATGCATATTTTTGAGAATGAATTTCTGATTTTCTTCAATCCTTTTTGCTTCTTCTTCTGAAATATCTTTTTTCTCTACTTCATTATTTCACATCCATCACACATGGGAGAATCGTTTAGACATTATTTTGAGGCCAATGATATGATGACAAGTAGGACTGGTAACAATATAAAAAGGTTTTTTTGGCGCAATACCCATACGGGTAACTTAATTGGCCCAATAGGGCACCCCACTTTTTATTTTGGGGAATACGGCAAATGCTACAGTGTAGCTAGAACTCGTCAGCTCAAATTCCAAAAAATATAGTCGTTTGTCAACGGGCAATAACAACAGTCACTTGGAACTCATCGAATTCTTAAATCTCCTAGCCGTTTATAGCCGTTGGGATTGTAGTTATAAATAGGGGTTTACGGTTTTGGTATTTCACCATCCACTGTTTCAAAAAAAAAATTGAGAAACATTCCTACTTTCTGTGAAAATCTCGAAAAATAGCTTCTCAAGAAGAAATATTGAGCCTCGATAATATTCATATTTTATCGATCGAACTCCAACAGGAAGAACGGAGCATACGTCAGCGCATGATGACATCGAGAGATCCACATCCACGGATGATGATATATCTTTAGCAATCCGGTCTATTTCCAGCTATATTTTACGTAGCTTTAAGGTGTAATCATTGTTGATTGTGGCTCTGATTGAACGTTAGCGGTCTGAGAAGCACAGTTTCCATTTCCCGAGTGGTGAAGCGACAATTATTTTGGAAGACATAACTTACCAACTCGGTGTTCATGTGAATGGTACCACCATCATGAGAAAGAATAATTATGACCCCATGATGTTGGTCTACGAAAATTTTTGGGAAAGCTTCCACCATCTGAGGTAATGGATGACTACCGGATACAGATGATGTGGTTAGAGCCCAAATTCCAAGTGACGACTGACTCTATCGAGGCTAAATTTATTTTTGCATCCTAAGCATATCTTCTCCAACTGATCGGAGGGGTATTATTACTGTATAAATCTGGTAATTTGGCGCATACTCAATATTTGCCAATATTAAGTAACTTCGTTGAGTGTCATAATACCAGTTGGGGCTCGATGATTTTTTCTTTTTTATACCGGAAGCTTTGCAAGTCTGCAATTGTCGAGCGAGATCGATAAGCTGATGTAGCAGGCTGTCTAATACTGCTACAATCTTGGGCTTGGTACTAGTTCCCCCTTTTTTACGCCAATTACAACAACCCTGATTGAGTTTCCTCTAACTGTAAGGTATTTTCTAACTTCAGTTTTTTAACTATTTTTTGAATTCGATTAATTTAATTATTTTTATCTATTTTTATTCGTTTTTATTTTTAGATATTTTAGACGGCTCCATAAAATAATCGAGATGAAGTTATTAGGTACCACTTTAAAAGATATACGAATGAGGATCGACATCGCATGTCATATGCGATATATATTAGTTCTTTTATTATATATATTTTTTAAAAATTAACTTTATATATACTAACTTTTATAATTAATATTTACAGTTTTCTTGGCTTCCTTATACTGACGAGGAGATCTACTGATTATTACCACTGAGATTTTTTGATGGGTCCGATTTATGGTGTGCCACGATGCCTATATTACATTTTACGATTTTTGAGTGACATACCACTGATAGAGTATTGCGACAGTTTGCGTCTCATCAGTTGATTCCTACGCAAATTGTTGATATGGACACTCTCCATAGAATTGATACTTGTGGGAAACATACCGAAAATTGGCCGATGAAACACGCTTACTATATTGAGCAATAAAATCAATGTCACTTATCTGTTCCTCCCACATTACGAGATTTCATTGATGGACCTAGATTTCAACCGTTCTCTCTATTTTTGAAAATACGAAGCAAATGAGAAATCATATCTCACGACACCAGAATAGAGGAGAGAATGGGAACAATGCCAGGCCAAATTCGCCAAGTCCAAGAAGAAATCACCGTCGTCTTATTCTTCTACTTCAGCATCTGCATCTGAAGATTACAACTATGTATCTTAGGCTAGTTTCAGTTTTTTATCCTACATATCATACTTTAACCCAGACTTAGTCGACTTGGGTTGGAGGTTCATGGGATATAATGCAACACACTCAAGCATCTTCGGCAGAACATACGGGTGAGGGTGAATGAGATCATATCATATATGGTCAACAACGTAACATCCAAGTCGATTCAGTAATGGCAATGAAGGCGTCAAATACCATAAGCCCATCACCATATTTCAAAGGTGGATCTCAGAGTGTGTTGAGTATAAATCCTTTTAAATAACAAAATCAAGATGAAGACGGGGACGACGATGATCAAGGCCGACGACCCCGGCATACTCGACGAGCCACGTGCCATTATCATTCTAACACTTCTCAGTATCGTCAATAACTTAGAAAATAAAAATAAATTTTCTTTGTAAAGAATTTATATTTAATAAAATTATCAATTTACTTTGTAATTATTTTTTAATACAATTATTAATTTACTTTGTAATTAATTTTTTTAATTTAATTCGGTGGAACTCGTCACGTCCATGTTGATTGTTGCCCAAGTGACCATTTCTGTTGCCCATTGATCAAAACCAAGATAAAGACGGGGACAACGATGATCAAGGTCGACGACCCCAACATACTCGACGAGCCACGTGCCATTATCATTCTAACACTTCTCGGTATCGTCAATAACTTAGAAAATAAAAATAAATTTTCTTTTTTATTTTCTTTGTAAACAATTTATATTTAATAAAATTATCAATTTACTTTGTAATTATTTTTTAATACAATTATTAATTTACTTTGTAATTATTTTTTTAATTTAATTCGGTGGAACTCGTCACGTCCATGTTGATTGTTGCCCAAGTGACCGTTTCTGTTGCACATTGATCAACGACTATAAACAATTTTTTTTTAATTCGAAGGAACTCGCCATCTCGAGGTTACGAGTTCCATTAATTATTTTTTTAAATGTTAAAATTTAAATTACTTTTTAATATTTTTAAAAAAATATTTTAAATGAGGTGACGAGTCTCATTTATTACAATAATTTAATGCCCCACGTGAGGTCCATTCATTGGGGTCCATTAAAAATAATATCTAAGGAAAGTCATCACCTCTAGCTATATTGTAGCATTCTTTGTATACACCAAAAAAAAAGTGAAGTGCCCTATTGGGCCAATTAATTTTCCCGTATGGGGTATTGGGCCCAAAAAACCTATAAAACAAGGCATATAGTCCCATGTTCATTTATCTACCTACTCATAATTGGGAGAAGAACCGTTAGATAGTATGAAACAAAGGGGATCTTAACAATTATGTTATTATTAAGAATCTATGAACCTAATCTTTAATTTATTCAAAAATGTACTTTTTGTACAGTGTTGTGGTGGGAACATTTCCATTGGCTATCCACATATTCTCTTTCTAAAACAAATGTCGCACTTGCCATTTACTAAGCTTAAATCGGGTGCCACCGTTTGAGTACGTCCTCTACCGCCTTCGGCTTCTTTTCTTTTTCTTTTTCTTTTTGGTTCTTGTTTTGTTGATTTGTTTGGGCTCGTCGATGGTGGTTGAGACATGGGTTGTTCGCCGTGAAACCTAGATAATGAAGACACTGTAAGGCGGTGCAAGGAGAGGCGCCGCTTTATGAAGGAAGCCGTTAACGCTCAACACCACCTGGCCGCCGCTTTATGTTATGTCTTGCATTGCATTAATAGTGAAGACATTAGTTTTTTGCCCATTTTTTTATTTGTTATTATTCTTTTCTTTTCTTTTATTTTTATTATTAATTATATTATTATTATTATTATTAAATAAATTATTAATATTATTACAGGCCCAAACCAGAGCCCAATTACAAATGGGTACCCAGAAGCCCAACCCGAACTGGCCCAATAATAACCTTAAAACCCAACTAGGGTTTCATCATCTCATCCCCAGCTGCCATCAACCATCCACCATTGGATGTTATGATACCCTAGGGACTACGCCAGTCGTCACCGCTCCACGTCTCAGCCAACTGCCGTTCCACGCCCAGTCGTTTCAACATAAATCAAGGGAGACCGTCCACGTTATGGCTTTAGGGTGAGTCACCACCTTAGGTTTGGTGACTCACCGAATGATGCTCTATTACCCGGTCCGAGGCAAGCATCGTGGTGGCCTATAAAGCCACCACCGATTATGCAAAATAGAGAACAGAGAACAAGACAACAACCAACAACAACCAAAATCGCCAAATAATCAAACCAAAAAATAGAGAAAGGCTTACTGAGGAAGCAACACCGCCACCAGAGTCTCCACGTGCCTCCACGTGCCGTCGAAATACCGAAGGTATTTCTTTAGATTTACGAAAATCTAAGGTTTTTTAGAGAAACGGGGGTCAGATTTGGTTTTAGATCAGTCAGATCTATCATTTAGGGGAGTTTGTAATTTTCGGCCACCGGCAGCGGAGTTGATGGCGACGTGCGACTGGCAGCCGACGACCATATTCCCTCTGGTGAGGGAATCCTAGAGAGAAGGAAAAGAGAGATATCACTCTCTCTTCTTAGAGAGAGAAGAAGAAAGGAAGAAACGAGAAAAATGACCCTTAGGGTTGGCTATTTGGAGTTTATATACCCCTTCCCAAACGACGTCGTTTTGGGAAAGGGTACATGCGTAATTTTGGACGATTGGTAAATTATACCCACAACCATTATAGATTTGTATCTTTGCATCTTAGTCACTAAATCAAATTATGAGCATTTTAATTCAGTTTCTTAATTTTATTTGCTTTATAATTTAGTCACTGCTATGCTTTTTATATATTTTAGGTAGAATAACCGATTTAGCCACTGTAAATTTAATAATTAATATTTTAATCCCGAATAATTAATTAGGTTAAATTACACTGTTAACCATTATCTCTCATAATATTTCGAATTAGTATCTCTAATTTCAATATTTTATATTTTAATCCTATAATTTTAATTTTATTTGTTTTGATCATTATTCAATTGTAATTTATTTTTTATTACCTTTTTATGTTCAATGTATTTAATTTAATAATTATTTTATTATTTTAGTCATAAATATATATATTAAATAATAATATTTATTTATTTTTTAATATTAAGAAAGGGGTTGTCTTAAAGTAATTAGTTATCATTTTTTGATATTTTTAAATAAATAAATATCCTACTTTTATAAATTATATATATTTAATTTAATTTAAAAAAATTTAAATTATTTTTAGGAATTTTTTTATTAATATTTTTTTATTTTTTAATATTAAGAAAGGGGCTGTCATAAAGCAACTAGATGCCATTTTCTGATATTTTTAAGTAAATAAATATCTTATTTATAAAAACCTAAAAATATATATATATTATAAATATAAAAATTAATATATTTTCTTAGAATTATAATATATATATTTGAATTCTTAAATTTCTAATAATAGAGACAATTTATAATTAATGGGTACCAATTTTGGACGTTATAGGGGTGCTAATCCTTCCTTAAACGTAACCAACCACGAATCCCTTTTATTACTAAAAAAAATGAATTTTTGGTTATACGCAAACATGCTTATCTTTTAAATTATGTTTTCCTAAAAACTCTTTTAAAAGATTATTTTTAGATATTCAACATACCTAACCCAAAAAGGTCGATGGCGACTCCCAAAACATTTTTAAAATAAAAATAATTTATTTATTCACTTTACTTTTCCCGCCAAGTAAAATTTCGTACCCGGGCGAAAACTGGTTAGTACAGCTTGGTGACTCCGCTGGCGATTCTAGTCAAACCTAAATCAATTATAATTGTCTCTATCAATTATAAATTGAGAATGCATATATATTTAATTTATAATTATTTTCTTTCAAATTATTTATTCTTTATTATTTTTAAATTATTTTTATATATCCTGATATGCTAACATTATTGTTTTAATTTTCAGATATTAAACTTCATTTTTTATTTGTTTGTCAAAGGTTTGAAAATTTCTCCTCGCATGCAACACGTTCATTGCATAAACATAAGCTCTATACTTGAGCTCTTTTCTCTTTTAAGTGGGAGTGAAAGTGACGTCTCCGTGAGAATTTATTCTCCGTGTCAGGCATAGAGAAATGTGTCCCCTCGAATTGAACTCGATTCGCTTAAGTCTGTAATGGACTAGGATTGAAGGTTTGGCAGCCTAAGAGGGCACCAACAAGGACAATTCAAGTACCTTTACTCATAGAACTGAAACTCCGCATATAATAAAACATAGAAAACCTCCCGATCTGAAACCATGCCGAAATGTTTTCCAAAATAGGTGTACACAAAGGAGAAATAAACACTAACTTTTGCCTTTTAATTAATTAATTAATTAATTTCTCTTCTGAATAAATGCATGTGAATTAGAAATTATGTGAATTAGGGATTATAGTATTATTTAAAGTATGTTATATATAAATCATGTTTAAATAGAAATGTTTGGGTAGACATTATTATTAAATTAAAATTTTCCTTCCTTATTATTTCAACTAATTCATTTCATTTTATGTTTTTTCTTTTATTTTCGATATTTGCATGGCATCATACAGGATTGAAGGTATTGAATTTCGAGTTAATCGTCTCATTGGAAAACATTCATCAATGGATAAAAAGTATTTGAATCAAAACGTTCCAAACTCATAAGTAAGACAATGTTCTGAAGAATTGTAAAGACAGGTGGGAGACAGTTTGCAAGATGATTATATACCATATTTAGCAGGTTATGCTCCAATTTTTCTCAAAAGGAATGATATTCAAGACCTGCGAGGCATTTGGGAGAGTTGGGATTCAAATAAAAAGCTGCAGTTTTACCAGTATTACAGGGACATTCTGTATTTGCTTTATGTTGAAGTGGATGATGAATTGATCTGAGCCTTGATTCAATTCTAGAATCCATGATATAATTTCTTCACTTTCAATAAAGAGGACATGGTTCCTACTATTGCAGAATATACCACCTTGCTACATATAAAGGGGGCTCAGGAGAATCGAATTTATTCGAGGTCAATCAAAACTCAACCTTTAAGAGTTAAATTGGCAAAGATTGCAAGAGTACGTGAAGAATTGGTGGTGTCTCGTACAAAACAAAAAGGCGAGGGTGAAGACATTTCTTGGAACAATATCAAAGAAATCATTCAAAGTCATCCAGATGATAAAGTACGATTTAATCTATTTGCTTTGGGTATATATGGGCTAGTCATCTTCCCGAAAGCTTTGGGATATATCGAAGCTGCAGTAGTAGATTTATTCGAGTAGCTACAAAAAAGGGTCAATCCTGCTTCTGCAATTCTAGCAGAGACTTTTCGATCATTAAGCACTTGTAGAAGGCTCAGAGGTGGACGATTTTTCAGATGCGCAGAATTGTTATATGTCTGGATTTGTACCCATTTTTGAAGGATAAACAAGGTCTCATACCATCGTTTTAGTACGAACTACTTTCCTTTGAAAGAATTTCTTGAGCAAGAATGGTTGAAAGAAGTCACGAAAGATATGTGGATGAATGCCCTTCGAAATCTGCAAAGAAATGACATTGTTTGGCGTGCCCCTTGGCAAATACAAAGGGAGTTCCTTTATAAATGTGCTGACTACAACTGGGTGATACTGCTAGGCTTATGGGGAGGAATTTGATATGCACCACTTCTAGCTATAAGGTAGTACAAGGGTCGTCAATTTATTCTGGTTACTGCTGGGTTATAGTCGTTTGAGTTTGCATTTCATGGAAAAAATTACAAAAGAAACATCCTGGATGCAGTTAAAGCATGGAAAACAAGTTTCTGTATTCGAGCCAAAGCAACAAAAGTCATGTTAACGCCTGATTACGAGGAATGGAGGTCTATTAGAAAAATGAAAATATTCCTCTACCAGACCCACATGAGGATATCTCTATGGAATATCAAATTCTGGTAGTTCTATCAGAGATAGAAATCTTAAGAGCTGAGTTTTAAGCAGAAAGAGAGGGTTGGTCGAAAGAATTAGAGCAAATGTGACGAGATAAAGCTATGTGGGGTGTCGACGTTGACTTTCATGTTGCATAGTGTGCAATGCTGAGGGAAAACAAAGAAAAAGTAGATGGTGAGTTAAAAACGTTAAAGAAGAATTACTATGAGCTGCAAAAATCCCAGAGAGCATCAAGGTCAAGCAGAGCAACAACACAGATGACTAAAGAGTTGAACATTGAGAAATGTCGAGTCGAAGATTTGAAAGCAAAGAATGGTCGTTTACTCAAGAGTATAGAGAAAGGGAAGCAGAAAATGGAAGATTTTGAGGTCGACAAAAGGGAGAGAATTATAAAGTATAAAGCTGAAAGTCATGAGATTATGAATGAAATGAAGAAAGAAAGTGATCGAGTCAACGAATGAGAAGAAATGAAGAATGACATTCTCGAAGGATTTGAGGATGATAAGAACATCATGTTCAAATGATTTGAAACCGAAATGAACAATATGATTGCCGAACTTGAAGTTAGGGGACAAAGAATTGAAGAGTTCGATGTTGAAAAGAAAAAATGGGATTTGGAGAGAAAAAACTTCAATACCAGACTCGAAGCAGGACAAGAGATAACCAATAATTGGGTGTAACGATGTAGAAACAAGAATGTGCAAATCCAGAAGCTTAATCAAAGGACACAAGAGACACGCACAAAACTTGATGAAGATTTGGATCAGTTTTGAAACAAAAACATAGAATTTAATGCTTACATCTTGTAAATTGAAGAAACATTATTCCAATAGAAGGTTCGTCTAGGACCTAGTGATCTTAAGGAGAGTTATGAGGAGAATGCTTCACTACGAAGGCGAATCCGAGATCTAGAAAGTACTCTGCACAGTTGTCAAGTACGAATTACTAAGTTAGAGCAAACTCTCCAAGGAACTAATGAACAATGGCAAAATTTGACTGATTTCTATGAAGGGGGAAGTGAAGACAGAAGCAGCATGGTAGTCGAGGCCATGATACAAATGAGCGAAGTTGCCAGGTATATTGGGGAGCTAGCTGTTGAAGCAAAGGTTATCAAGCATCACGTCGATCCAGTTTCTAAATTTGGAAAGAAGATGTCATGGTTGATCAATGAAATCATACAGCTTAATAGGAAAGCTATGCCGTATCTATAGTTATGAACTATTATATAGAAAACTTTTGTATGCCGATAGAAGTTGTTCTATGACAATTAACTTTTTGGGACCAATACCTTTTGCATACATTCATTTTGCATACATTCATTACTCATTGCATTTATTTTATTTATTTATGATTTTAATATTTCACATTAAAATAAGTATTCATTAAGTAAAATTAAAAAAATATATATGAAAAAGATTTTCAATCGCAGCTATCCTGGCCAAATTAGAAATTCAACACCATTACGGTACTAGGAAAGCGACTAAGAGAATTGAAGATAAAATAGACCGTCTCAAGGAATAACATAATAAAGAATAAGTAGAAATGAGAATGAAATTAGAGAAGATTGAGGCCAGTATTGCAAATTCACAAGAAAATATGATATAGAAAATAGAGGATATGCTCAAGAAGCAAGCTACTATTCGAAAAAGTCATGAAAAGGCGAGGGTGAAGACATTTCTTGGAACAATATCAAAGAAATCATTCAAAGTCATCCAGATGATAAAGTACGATTTAATCTATTTGCTTTGGGTATAGATGGGCTAGTCATCTTCCCGAAAGCTTTGGGATATATCGAAGCTACAATAGTAGATTTATTCGAGCAACTACAAAAAAGGGTCAATCCTGCTTCTACAATTCTTGCAGAGACTTTTCGATCATTAAGCGCTTGTATAAGGCTCGGAGGTGGACTATTTTTCAGATGCGCACAATTGTTATATGTCTGGATCCGTAGCCATTTTTGAAAGATAAATAAGGTCTCATACCATCGCTTTAGTACGAACTACTTGCCTTTGAAAGAATTTCTTGAGCAAGAATTGTCGAAAGAAGTCACGAAAGATATGTGGATGAATGCCCTTCGAAATCTATAATGAAACGACATCGTTTGGTGCGCCCCTTGGAAAATACAAAGGGAGTTCCTTTATAAATGTGGTGACTATAACTGGGTGATGCTGCTAGGCTTATGGGGAGGAATTGGATATGCACCACTTCTAGCTATAAGGTAGTACAAGGGTCGTCAATTTATTCTGGTTACTGCTGGGTTACAGTCGTCTGAGTTTGCATTTCATGACAAAAATTACAAAAGAAACATCCTAGATGTAGTTAAAGCATGGAAAAAAAGTTTCTATATTCGAGCCAAAGCAGCAAAAGTAATGTTAACCCCTGATTACGAGGAATGGAGGTCTATTAGAAAAAAATGAAAATATTCTTCTACCAGACCCACATGAGGATATCTCTATGGAAGATCGAATTCGGGTAGTTCTATCAGAGATAGAAATCTTAAGAGCTGAGTTTGAAGCATAAAGAGAGGGTTGGTCGAAAGAATTAGAGCAAATAAGACGAGATAAAGCTATGTGGGGTGTCGACGTTGACTTTCATGCCGCACAGTGTGCAATGTTGAGAGAAAACAAAGAAAAAGTAGATGGTGAGTTAAAAAACTTTAAAGAAGAATTACTATGAGCTGCAAAAATCCCGGAGAGCATCAAAGTCAAGCAGGGCAACAACACAAATGACTAAAGAGTTGAACATTGAGAAATGTAGAGTCGAAGATTTGAAAGCAAAGAATGGTCGTTTACTCAAGAGTATAGAGAAAGGGAAGCAGAAAATGGAAGATTTTGAGGTCGACAAAAGGGAGAGAATTATAAAGCATAAAGCTGAAAGTCACGAGATTATGAATGAAATGAAGAAAGAAAATGATCGAGTCAAAGAATGAGAAGAAATGAAGAATGACATTCTCGAAGGATTTGAGGATGATAAAAACATCATGTTCAAAGGATTTGAAACCGAAATGACCAATATGATTGCCGAACTTGAAGTTAGGGGACAAAGAATTGAAGAGTTCGATGTTGAAAAGAAAAAATGGGATTTGGAGGGAAAAAACTTCAATACCAGACTCGAAGCAGGACAAGAGATAACAAACAATTGGGTGCAACGATGTAGAAACAAGAATGTATAAATCCAGAAGCTTAATCAAAGGACACAAGAATCACAAACAAAACTTGAAGAAGATTTGGATCAGTGTTGAAACAAAAACATAGAATTTAATGCTTACATCTTGCAACTTGAAGAATCATTATTCCAATAGAAGGTTCGTCTAGGACCTAGTGATCTTAAGGAGAGTTATGAGGAGAATGCTTCACTACGAAGGCGAATCCGAGATCTGGAAAGTACTCTGCATAGTTGTCAAGTACGAATTACTGAGTTAGAGCAAACTCTCCAAGGAACTGATGAACAATGGCAAAATTTGACAGATTTCTTTGAAGGGAGAAGTAAAGACAGAAGCAGCATGGTAGTCGAGGCCATGATACAAATGAGCGAAATTGCCAGGTATATTGGGGAGTTAGTTGTTGAAGCAAAGGTTATCAAGCATCACGTCGATCCAGTTTCTAAATTTGGAAAGAAGATGTCATGGCTGATCAATGAAATCATACAGCTTAATAGGAAAGATATGTCGTATCTATAGTTATGAACTATTATATGGAAAACTTTTGTATGCCGATGGAAGTTGTTCTATGACAATTAACTTTTTGGGATCAATACCTTTTGCATACATTCATTTTGCATACATTCATTACTCATTGCATTTATTTTATTTATGTATGATTTTAATATTTCACATTAAAATAAATATTCATTAAGTAAAATTCAAAAAAAATATATGAAAAAGATTTTCAATCACAACTATCCTAGCCAAATAAGAAATTCAACACCATTACGGTACTAGGAAAGCGACTAAGAGAATGGAAGATAAAATAGACCATTTCAAGGAACAATATAATAAAGAACAAGCAGAAATGAGAATGAAATTAGAGAAGATTGAGGCCAGTATTGCAAATTCACAAGAAAATACGATGTAGAAAATAGAGGATATGCTCAAGAAGCAAGCTACTATTCGAAAAGGTCATGAAAATCATGTATCTTCTGACCAGGAACCTATATATCCTCTAGGTTTCACACCAGAATCAGTTTATCATCCTGGTTTCACACCTGTGCACATCCATGCTCGCACTTCAGCACTTCAAGAAGACAAACCTAATAAAAATCAACAAATGGATCCTATGTCTTCAAACAAAAATCCGCTTATGTCAGATGTGAAGATAAGAGAATTTAATGTTGAGCATCTAACTCCAGATTTGAATAAGTTAGCTGAGAAAGAAAAAGCCAATGAAGAATCGACTCGACAGATCAAGAGCTTGGAAGAAAGAATAAAATCCGTAGAGGTAAATGAATCATTCTATGGGTTTTACGCATCGAGTTGAGTTTAGTCCCGGACTTAATCTTCCATATTAAGTTCAAAATTCCTGAATTTAAATGAAATGATGGTACTACATGTCCTTCGTCCCATATTACCATGTTTTGTCGCGGAATAGTTACTCATATGAAAGACAAGAAATTATTGATTCACTGTTTTCAAGACAGTTTGACAAGACCAACCCTCAAGTGGTATACTCAATTGACTAAAGCTCATATTAGTTTGTCTCCATGTTACTGATATGGTTCCTGATAGATGGACTCTCCAAAATATGGAGAAAAAGAATAATGAGACATTCAGTCAGTACGCCCAAAGATGGTGTGATACAGCGGCACAAGTTCAGCCACCACTGTCAAAAAAGGAAGCCACTGTGATGTTTGAACACACCTTAAAGGCCCCATACTTAGGCCATTTAATAGGAAATGCAACCAGAATTTTTGCTGATTTGGTCATTTCTAGAGAACTCATTGAGAATGTCATAAAAAGTGGTAAGATCGAAGCAGGTGAGGGGTCTAGTTCCAAAAAGCCCATTTATCGAAAGAAGGAGAGCGAAGTAAACAATGCAAATACTTACAACAAGAATACTGCGAAAAGAGTCACAATAACCCAGCCAAGGGTTAAGAAAGAGGAGATAAACACTAATCGAAATGAATCCAGAGGACCTCGCAAGGAAAATGAGAGGCTTTCCTTTACACCATTACCAGTACCTTATGCTGAGATCTATGATTCATTGTTAAAGGCAGATGTAATACGACCTTATCATTTGATTCCTATGCAACCACCATTCCCTCCCTGGTATGAAGTAAAAGCACATTGTGATTACCATGATGGAATTACAGGTCATTCGATTGAAAATTGTTTAGCATTTAAAAGGGTAGTGCAAAATTTGATTAATACTAGGAAATTATAATTTAATTCACCAGTTACGTCAAATCATCCACTGCCAAATCATGAAGATAAAAGGGTGAATGCAATCCATGAACTTCGGTTGGGTATTTTAACAACTCCCCAAATCTGGTATGATTCAGCAAGAATTTAAGCCAAAGCCTAACGAGTGTGGAGATTATTACGAACATCATCAAGAAAAGATACATGGAACTCAACTATGCCTTGAATTTAGGGGATTAGTACAAAATCTTATGGACAATAAAGAGATAGAATTCTTTGAAGAAGAACCAGGAAAAAGAGAAGATGATGTATTCACATCAGAAGATTCCAAACCCAGGCATAGAACAAGTGAGCCTGTGGTTATCACCGTGAAACCATCTACAATGAATCCTGCACCAGCAAAACCAAAAGTGGTTATCACAACCCCTTTACCATTTCTATATAAGGATACCTGCAAGGTACCTTGGAATTATACTACCAATATTTCAATGGTAGGAGGATATGTTTCTTTGGAAAAAGCAGAAGAAAAAGAGAAATCACAGGGAATGGATTTGACATCTGAAACAGTGAGTGAAGTAGGTTTTTTCACAAGAAGTGAGAGGTGTTACTCTCCCAAGACATCAAATGCAACAGACAAAGTAAAAGCAAAGGGAAAAGCTACAGCGGTACCACATAAGGTATTTAATGATAAGCCCCCACCAACAATTAATGAGCCAGTAACGGAAGCACAAGAACAAGAGTTTTTGAAATTCTTGAAACATAGCGAGTATAGTGTAGTTGAGCATCTACATAAGCAACAAGCATGAATTTCAATTCTAGATTTGTTGATGAATTCAGAAATATACCGAAATGCATTGATGAAAGTTCTTAATCAGACATTTATCCCTGAGGATATATGTCTAAACAAGCTTGACAGGATTGTGGGGCATATAGCTGCTGATAACTACATAACATTCACTGATGAAGAAACACCTGAAGGTGGAATGAGATCAGTGAAAGCTTTGAATATTACTACGTATTATCATGGCCATGTTTTGCCAGGGATATTGATTGATAATGGATATGCTATCAACTTGATGCCATTAGTCACACTTCAAAGGATTCCTATGGATAAATCACATATGAAAAATTATTAGAACGTAGTGAGAGCATTTGATGGCACTCAAAAGGAGGTACTGGGAAAAATGAAAATACCACTGTTGATAGGACCAGTAGTGTACAATATTGACTTTGTGGTAATAGATATCCACCCTACATATAATTGTTTATTGGGGAGGTCGTGGATTCATTCAGTAGGAGCTGTTCATTCTTTGTTACATCAAAAACTGAAGTTTGATGTTGACATTCAATTAATATGTGTGGGAGCCGAGGAAAAAATCATTTCTTTTGTGACAAGTGATGCTCTGTATATTGAAACAAATGATGATGCTCTCGAGTAATCTTTTCAATCTTTGGAGTTTATCAATGCAACCTTTATTGTTGAAGGAAACAAAATTCCGCACCCTAGATTATCTGATTGCACTAAAATGATTGTACGATAGACTTTAGGCATAGGAGATAAAATTAGAAGAGGTTTGGGTAAGAATCTTCAGGGAAGTTCAGTTCCTGTAGCGGTAAAGATGAAAAAAAAATTGTTTTGGGCTTGGATTTAAGCCTAATTTTTAGCAAATGAGTAAAGAGATAAAAAGAAGAGGTAAAGATAAAAGAGCAAGACTAAAAGGAGAAGAAATTCCATGGGGACGTATGTCTTTCCCTTATTTGGACTTTCAAATCTAGAGGAACAATTAATGTGGAACAACAACTGGTTGATGCTCTTAAAGAAGAAAAGTTGATGAGAGATCAAATCATGGTTGAGGAAGCTATGGAAGGATTGTTCATCAATATGATCATAAAACTGGCAAATACTTGGCTGGAATTCGCCCTTGTTTTCCTAGGAAACACTCAACAATTGGACTACTGAGGATCTCCCTATAGTTTTTAGTATTAACTCAGAGTAATATACAGAACCAACTTTTATGCTTTGGCCCAAGAATATGAAAAGTTTTTGTTATCTTGTAAGGGCAGTTATATTAAGTTTACTTAATATCAAATATAAGAAGTTTTCTTAAAATTCTCAAATGACAATCATTCTTTACACTTTACATTTTTTACATTCATTATTTCTCATTCTTTATATTTATTTCATAAATTTACTATATCCTTTCGGAAATATGTCCAACTTAAATTTGCAGGTGTCAGAATGTTAATAGTATGATTATTCCTGAATTTAATCCTGAGATAAATTTAGAGCTGCCCATGTGTTTGGAAGAAATCAATAAGTGTGAGGATGAAATAGAATGTAATGTCCCTACTGAACTGTTACGATTGGTAGAAAAATAAGATAAACAAATCTTACCTCACAAAGAAGAGATTGAGACTATAAATCTGGGAACCAATGAAGAAATGAAAGAGGTAAAAATTGGTACTACTTTGTCAGACCAGATAAAACAAGAATTGATAAGTCTCCTTCAAGAGTTGAAAGATATCTTCCGCTGGTCTTACAAGGATATGCCTGGTTTGAGTACAGATATAATGGTGCACAAACTTCCAATCAGTCCAGAACATAAACCTGTTCAACAAAAGCTCAGACGAATGAGGCCAGAAATGTTGTTGAAGATTAAAGAGGAAGTGATGAAACATATTAATGCAGGTTTCCTACAGGCAGCCAAATATCCAGAATGGGTAGCCAACATAGTTCCAGTACCAAATAAGAATGGGAAAGTTTGAATGTGTGTAGATTACAGAGATCTAAACAGAGCTAGCCCAAAAGATAGCTTTTCGTTACTTCATATAGACATATTAATGGGCAATACTGCAGGACATGCATGATTTTTCTTCATGAATGGCTTTTCAGGGTATAATCAGATAAAAATGAACCCTGAGGATATGGAAAAAACAACATTTGTAACCATATGAGGCACTTTCTAATACAAAGTAATGTCATTTAGATTGAAAAATGCAAGGGCAACGTATCAGAGAGCAATGGTAACTCTGTTCCATGACATGATGCATAAAGAGATTGAAATATATGTGGATGACATGATTGCCAAATCCTAAACTAAAGAAGAATATATTCAAAATTTAATAAAGCTTCTAGAGATTGAGAAGGTGTCAATTAAAGCTCAACCCCGCTAAATGCACTTTTAGGGTAACATCAGGGAAGCTTTTGGGATTTGTAGTTAGTCAAAAAGGAATCGAGATTGATCCAGATAAAGTAAAAGCAATTCAAGATCTTCCACAATCTAATACAAAGAAAGAGGTTCGAGGCTTTCTAGGAAGATTAAATTACATATCTCGATTCATTTCACAATTAACTGACTAATGTGATCCAGTGTTCAAGTTACTTCGAAAGAACAATCCTGAAGTCTGGAATGATGAATGTCAAGAAACTTTAGATATTATTAAGAAATATTTATCAAATGCCCCCATTTTAGTATCACCAGTGTCTGATAGACCGTTAATTCTTTACTTAACAATCTTTTAAAATTCAATGGGATGTGTACTGGGACAACATGATGAGTCTGGAAGGAAAGAAAAAGCCATTTATTATCTGTGTAAGAAGTTTACTGATTGTGAAATTCGATACCCACCAATACAAAAATTATGTTGTGCCTTGGTGTGGGCTATTCGAAGACTCATGCAATACATGTTATATCATACCACTTGGTTGATATCCAGACTTGATCCCTTAAAATTCTTAATGGAATCACCAGTTTTGACAGGCAAAATAGTTAGATGGTAAATGTTATTATCTGAGTTTGTTATTGTATATGTCAATTTTTTGGCTAGTCATGTATCAAATTATTATCAATCCCTGAGTTTTAATTTTCCAGATGAGGATTTGTTGTGCATATCCATGAATGAAGAAGTTAAAATAAATGATGAATCCTGGAAGCTTTATTTTGATGGAGCATCCAACACCTTGGGACGAGGAATTGGGGCAGTGATAATTTCTCCAGAAAATATATATTATCCTTTTACAAGCATATTGGAGTTCTTTTACACCAATAATATGGCAGAATATGAAGCTTGTGTCATGGGATTGAAGGCATCCATAGAAAGAAAAATTAAATTTCTCAAGATATACGGAGATTCATCGTTACTGGTGTATCAACTACGAGGAGAGTGGGAAACGAAAGATCCCAAATTGCTGGAATACCGAGATTTTATCCTCGAATTAGTGAAAGAATTTGAAAGAGTCACCTTTAATTATCTCCCTCGAGAGGAAAATCAAATGACAGATGCTTTGGCTACATTAGCTGTTATGTTTCAAGCAAATAAGAAAGTTGATATGATGCCAATTAAAATGCAAGTATATGAAATTCATGTACATTGCTACAGGGTGGAAGAAGAGGCAGATGGCAAGCCATGGTATTATGATATCTTGCAATATATCAAGTATTAAAGTTATCCACAAAATGCATCTGAGATTGATAAAAGAACATTAAGAATAATGGTTGATGGAAACTTTCTTGATGGTGAGACTTTGTATTGAAAAGGCAAAGATCAAATGCTATTGAGATGTGTAAATACTAGAGAACCAAGAAGCATCGTTGAGGAGGCACATAATGGGATATGTGGAACACATGCAAACAGTCTTTCTATGGCTAGAAAAATAATGAGATATGGGTATTATTAGGCTATCATGCACACATATTACATTGATTATGCAAGAAGATGTCATAAATGCCAATAAGCAGATAAGATTCATGCACCTCCATCGCCCTTACATGTAATGACTGAACCTTGGCCATTTTCTGTGTGGGGAATAGAAGTCATTGGGGAAATTGCACCAAAAGCATCAAATGGACATTGTTTTATCCTAGTGGTAATCAACTATTTCACTAAGTGGGTTGAAGCTACTTCATATGCCAATATTAAGAGGTCTAAAGTTTGTAAATTTATAAAGAAAGAAATAGTCTGTCGGTATAGGCTACCAGAGAGAATCATTACAAATAATGCTCTGAATTTGAACAACAAAATGATGACTGAACTTTGTGAACAGTTCAAGATCAAGCACACAAACTCAGTGACATATTGCCCAAAGATGAATGGGGCAGTTGAAGACGCAATTAAGAACATCAAGATGATCATTAAAAAGACTACTGCAACTTACAAGGATTGGCACAAAAAGTTATCTTTTGCCTTATATGCATACTGAACTACTTTACGAACATCTACTGGAGCAACGTCTTTTTCTTTAGTCTATGGGATGGAAGCAGTCTTACCAATTGAAGTTGAGATCCCATCACTTCGAATCTTGAGAGAGGTAAAATTCGATGAGGCTGAATGTGTACAAGCTCAGTTTGATCAATTGAATCTCACTGAGGAGAAGAGATTGAAAGCTATTTCCCATGGACAGATGTATCAGAAACGGATGAGGAAAGCTCATGATAGGAAAGTACATCTGAGAGAATTCCAAGAGGGTGATCTAGTGCTTAAGAAGATCTTGCCTATACATAAATATTTCTGTGGGAAATGGATGCCTAATTGGGAAGGGCCCTATGTTGTAAAAAATGCATTTTTCGAAGGAGCATTGATTTTGGCAGAAATAGATGGAAAAGTTCTGAGAAACCCAATAAACTCAGATTCTGTCAAGAAATATTATGCTTAAAGAAGAAAACAAAAGAGAAAAAAAAAAGAGAAAAAAGGAGAATAAAAAGAAAAAAGAAAAAATAGAAAAAGGGGAGGGTTAAGATAAAAACTTGAAAAGGGCGTCTTGCAACCAAAGGAAGGATTTGAGTTGAAAATCTGAAAGGGTGGCTCAAATGCATATTAATGTTAGGCATATGGCAATTAAACCCTCTCAAGAGTTTGATATTTTGGAAGGAACTTTACATCTACAAACATTCTGGCAACATTTGAGATCTTCCAGACATAAGCTTACCATAGTGCTCTAAATTATATCAAGTTGATTAGTTTAGAAATATTTATGCTAATGATTTTTTGAGTCATTTGAATATGTTATTTCTATATTTTTATCATTCCTATGGTTGCCATAATTTTGAACAAATTTCCATATATTCATTAATAAATTCCAAGTTTATCTTTTCAAAATTTAATTTATTCTTTTATAAACATATTATAAGTGAATTAACATAATTTTGAAATAAGCAAAAGATTTCTGACTATCACTTTATGTTAATACTTTTGAGTGCACGAAATCCAAAGTAAGTCTTGTCAACATTCGTAATCGTTGTTGAAAAGTAAACAAGTTTTTACCATCATATAGTCATTTGGAAGTAAGTAAAGCAGAAAAAGAAAAAAATGGACAGGGTGCTTTGAGTAAATATTTCTAATAAAACAGAAAGGTATGAAGAATGAAAATGGTGAAACAGTGACAATGAAGCTTTAATGCTAACAGTTAAAGCATCTCACTTATATTCCCACTGAGCTTTATTCTTTAATGTCCCTATAACATCATATAAAAGCTCTGAACACTATGCAAAGACTTCATTGATTGAGAAATCTGGGCAGAAGCTACAGTAAATTATGAATGTATTGTCAAATTTTTACGAACATCCGTGTAGAAACCATAGGAAAGGATGAATGTGTTGTTAAATGTTTTAAGAACATCCGTGTAAAAACCACAAGAAAGGATGAATGTGTTGTCAAATGTGTTACGAACCAGTTATTATGGTGCTAAACCAATGTTGCGATCATATGGTGTTTCTATTTGTAAACCCAAGATTAAGTCATTTATCTTTTTCAACACCAATGTTAGAAGTAACAAATGATGAAGATTTATTTCCATAAGAAGGGGAACTGAAATTTCAACAACAAGAAACTAGTGGAGCCAATTATGGTTGATCGATAAGTTGTTGTTAAACATCTCGACATGATATGGTTTGAATGGCTTTGTTCAAGATTCAATTAGATGTGGAGACATGAAAGGAATTAGGATAAAACCTCCTAATGATGTGTTTCAAGAGTCAAATCAGAACAGACGGTGTTATCCTAATTAATCTCTGCTGAGTTTGGCATATCTACATCTACATTCTCCAAAGATGATAGATTATCTTTTCAAAGATGAAGGCTTTATTGGATTTTTACACAAGTCCAAGCAAAGAAAACTGGTGTTATCCACGATAAAATGTGGAAACAAGGTCATAATTCTGACTACAGCAAGAACTCCGTGAATGAAACATTTTCTCTGAGACTTTAATGCAAATGAAGCAAAGAGGATATAAAATTTTCTCTTCCAAAAAAGAGAATGCCATCTTGAAATGATTTTGACTAAGTGAAGGAAGACTGAGTTTGCCATGTTGAAGTTAAATAAAGATGAACTTAACATTCATGCATAATATTTAGACATTTACAAAAATAGGGGTATTTTCATTTATTTTATCAATGTTGAATATTTGACTGGAATTTCAAAGATTAACAAATATTCAAATCAATCACTCGATGGATCAACATTTCCAGGAAGAGTTCATAATGAGAAAAACTCATCTGAAGAGGAATAAGAAGTTCATAATGAGAAAAACTTGTTCAACCTTTTGATTGATTCTATCAAAAAAGGAGATAGATCAGCATCAACATTTCCAGAAATAGTTCATAATGAGAAAAACTCATCTGAAGAGGAAGAAGAAGTTCATAATGAGAAGAACTTGTTCAAACCTTTTGCTTGACTCTATCACAGAAGGAGATAGATCAACATCAATATTTCCAGATAGAGTTCATAATGAGAAGAACTTATCTGAAGAGGAAGAAGAAGTTCATAATGAGAAGAACTTGTTCGACCTTAGATTGATTCAGCATCTATGGAAATGAATAAAAGAAGAACCTCACTTGAGGATCAACATTTTCAGAGGAATTTCATAATGAGAAGAACTTATCTGAAGAGAAAGAAGAAGTTCATAATGAGAAGAACTTGTTCAACCTTGCCTTAATTCATTACATATGAAGCTGAACCAACGACATGTCTTTTGAGGATCAACATTTCCAGAAAAAGTTCATAATGAGAAGAACTCATCTGAATAAGAAGAAGAAGTTCATAATGAGAAGAACTTGTTCAACTTTTTGCTAGATTTCATCATAGAAGGAGATTGATTGTCATTCCCAGTGAAGAAGTTCACAATGAGAAGAATTAATCCCAAAGAAGAAGAAGAAGTTAATAATGAGAAGAATTTGTTCAACATTTCCATCATGCTGAAAACATTTTGATATTTCGATATAACAAATTAAGTTTAAATGAATTTTAAGATTTTACAAATGATTTTCTAAGTATATTCAATTCAATTAATCGAATATCAAATTATTAATCCAAGTCTTTTAAGATCAATTTCAAACCTTACTAAATGTGTAAAATTTGTGTTTTATACTTAAACTATTTTTAACAAATTTTCACAAAGTATTTTCAACTGAAATCAAGTCTAAAATCAATTTTTCAAAGTGATGCACCGATGCACCAATCCATGCATCGATGCACCAATTAATTTTTCAAACATCAAATGCATTTTATGGAACGATGCGCATACCATGCATCGATGCACTCAATGCATTTGATGCATCGATGCACAGGACCATGCATCGATGCACTCAGGCTTTTTAAAAACATCGAATGCATTTCATGCATCGGTGCACTCTTAGTGCACCGATGCACTGAGAGTCCAACGGTCAAAATATTTGAATTTTACACTGATACACCGATGCATCTAGGGTATGCATAGATGCACTGACGCTCCCAACTGCTTTAATTAATTATTTTCACACTTAAACAGTTTTATTGACTCCATTAATCATCCCCAACGTTCAGAATCATTTGAAGGTGTATTTAAACAAGCTTAGAAGCCATTGATCAAGAACAAGAAACAACAAGCAACTAGAATCAAGAGAGAATCAAGAGAAAAAGCATCAAACCTCAAGTTTGAGCATTTCAAGCCTATTTTCATTCAATATTCATTTTGCTTTCAAGAACACTACTTGTACTCAATTGTATTCATTTTTTAGTATTCTTTTCTTTGTTCTAGAATTGTGCAAACAATCTACCTTGTGAGGATTTCCTTTTAAGTTTGCAAATTTGTAATCTTCTCTTTGAGAAAGAGTGTTCTCAAGAATTGGGGTATATTCTTGAGGGTGTTGTAAGGTTATCTCTTTGGCCTCAAAAGAAAGAACAAATTAGTTAATTTGTTGGAAAATCCTTAGTGTGGATAGCTAAGGTAGTGGACGTAGACTTTGGTTGAGAAAGTCGAACCACTCTAAATCGCTGTGCAAATTTATTCAATTTTCTGGAAAAGCTTCCACAAGATTTTTTTAATTGCCAATTCACCCCCCTCTTGGCCAATTTCATCGATCGATTAACTCAACAATTGGTATCAGAGCCTAACTCATTTAAAGGTTTAATCACCTCTTGAGTCGATTCGGGAAGAGTTACATCGATAATCAAAGTCATCAATGGCCTCCACTTTAAACGACGACTCCGGTCTCGATTCAATGCCCGTCAACAAGCCTCCTTTCTTTAATGGGGCTAACTATGCCTATTGGAAAAATAGGATGATGTATTTCATTCAAGCTAGTGACATGGGAGCATGGAATGTTGTAGAAGACGGATATATCAAGCCTCTCACTCATCCAAGATTGTGGAGTGAAGGAGAGACAAGAATGTTCCAGCTCAACTCCAAAGCCATCCATATCATATTTTGTGCTCTTGGACCAGATGAATATGGAAGAGTTTCATCTTGTACAACCGAAAAAGAAATACGGGATAAACTACAAGTCACTCATGAAGGCACCGACGAGGTAAAATAATCTAAAATTAGTCTTCTAACACATAGCTATGAAAATTTCAGGATGAAACCAAATGAAGATATCAAAGCTATGACGGATAGATTCTCAACGATTGTCAATGGTCTCAAATCATATGGAGAGATCATACCAAATGAAAAGCTTGTGAGGAAGTTAGTTTACTCACTTCCAAAATCATGGCAATCCAAGAAGACTGCAATCATCGAGGCTAAGAACCTAAAATCCTTAACTCTTGAAGAGCTAATCGGTTCCCTCCTCACTCATGAAATGATGCTTGAAGATGAGGTGGACCTCGATAAGATCGACGAGACACCAAAGGAGAAGGAGAAGAAAAAAAACATTGGAGTTGTTCTCAAATCCACAAAAGATGAGAGTGATTCGGATGAAAATGGCGATGATGAGGAAATGACATTGTTTGCCAAACGGTTCAGAAAAATGATGAGACCTTACCGAGGAAGAAAATTCAAACGAAATGAAGGCCTCAAAAATGAACCAAAAGAGAATGACCCTATCATTTGCTATGAATGCAAAAAGCTTGGGCATGTCAAATATGATTGCCCACAATTGAAAAGAAATGGTCAATCAAAAGTTAAGCACAAGGCTCATGTGGCTACATGGAGCGATGAAGAGGGTTCGATGAGGATTAACAAGAAGTAGCAAACTTGTGCTTGATGGCATTCGGGGAAGATTCCAAGGTAACCTCTAACTCATCTGAATTTGATGATTTATCTTATGATGAGCTATTAGAGGAATATAATGGGTTGGCTTCGGATTATGAGAAATTGTTTTTAAAATATAAAAATGATGTTTCAAAATTGAAAAATGAAAATAAACTCATATCCAAAACCAACAACGATCTTGAAAGTAAAATCAAATATTTGCAAATCAGACTGAAAGAGTTTGAAAAGAAAATTTTGGATTTTCAAAATTTACTTTCAAAGGTCAATGATGATCATCAAAAGAAAATTGATGATCTTAAAAGTTCTTTTGATAAAGTTGGAACAAAACGTTTTGAAAATGGAGAAAATTCAAAATCCAACTTTGTTAGAACAAGTTTTAAAAACTACAATCATAGAGGTCCCCGAAAAACCTCTAATGAAAAAATCATTAGAAGTATATGGGTTCCTAAAGAGCTCATTACTACTAAAGATAAGGATATCCTACACAAATGGATACCTAAGAGGACTAGGATTTTGGAAACTAATGAATATGGACCCAAAAGAATTTGGTTACCAAAAATTAGAAATTAATCTATGTTTGTAGGAAAAGGAGCATTGTTACAAGGCACAGGAAACAAATTCAAATTCATGGTACCTTGATAGTGGATGCTCGAGACACATGACCGGAGACAAAAGCCGATTCATTGAGCTTAACGCCAAAAATGGAGGAGAAGTGACTTTTGGTGATGATTCAAAAGGTCACATTGAAGGTATAGGTACTATAGGTAATACCTCTTCCATACAAATTAAAAATGTTTTATATGTGAATGGATTAAATCACAATCTCTTGAGTATTAGTTAATTTTGTGATAAGGGATTCAATGTCATGTTTGAAACTAATGGTTGTAAAGTTATTGACATTGCATCTAATCGGATTATGCTTGTTGGTCATAGAATAGGAAATATTTACATGGTGCATTTAGACTCTATCGTTATGACTAATTTATGCCTAGTTGCTAAGGATGAGCATGATAGTTGGTTATTGCATCTAATCGGATTATGCTTGTTGGTCATAGAATAGGAAATATTTTTGGGCAGAAGCCACAAATACCGCTTGTTATATTATTAATCGAGTAATGATTAGGCCTATTTTAAAGAAAACTCCATATGAACTTTTCAAAAATAAAAAGCCTAACATTAGTTATTTTCATCCTTTTGGATGTAAATGTTTTGTTTTAAACAACGATAAAGACAATCTTGGCAAATTTAATGCTAAAAGTGATGAAGAAATTTTTTTGTGTTATTCCTTAAATTCTAAAGCTTATCGAGTATTTAATAAAAGAACTTTAGTTGTAGAAGAGTCTATACATGTTGTTTTCGATGATAACCTCCTTCCGAGGAAGAATTCTTGTGTGAATGATGATGTAGGTGTTATAAATACAAATGACGTTAGACATGATGTTGGAAAACCATCATCAAAGGAAGAAACGAAAAATGAGGAAACTCATGATCCTCTCGAGAATCCAACCATTGAAGAAAGAGAAGTATCTTATCCAAGAGAGTATAACTATGTCAAGGATGGTGAAATCATAGGTGATCCATCCAAAGGGGTAACAACTTGATCTTCTCTTAGAAATATATGTAATTATGTTGCATTTATCTCATACATTGAGTCTAAGAATATTAAAGAAGCATTAAATGATGAACATTGGATTATGGCTATGCAAGAAGAGTTAAATCAATTTAAGAGAAGTAAAGTATGGACATTAGTTGAAAGGCCTAGTAATAAATCTACTGTAGGTACTAGATGTGTGTTTAGAAATAAGCTTGATGAAAGTGGTAATATAGTGAGAAACAAGGCTAGACTTAGCTAGGATGGGAGGAATTAGAATTTTATTAGCATTTGCATGTTTTCATGAATTTAAATTATATCAAATGGATGTTAAAAGTGCATTTTTAAATGGTTTTATAAAGGAAGAAGTGTAAGTGGAACAACCTCCATGTTTTGAAGATTTATAATTTCCAAATCATGTTCTTAAATTGACAAAAGCACTTTATGGTTTAAAACAAGCTCCTAGAGCTTGGTATGAAAGATTGTCAAATTTTTTAATTGAAAAAGGTTTTTCAAAAGGGAAGGTTGACACTACATTGTTTTTAAAGCATAAAAGTAAAGATTTATTAGTAGTTCAAATTTATGTTAATGATATAATATTTGGTTCTACTAATGATGTTCTTTGCCAAGAATTTTCTAAGCTAATGCAAAGTGAATTCGAGATGAGCATGTTGGGGGAGCTCTCATTTTTCTTGGGACTCCAAATCAAGCAAAAAAAAGATGAAATCTTCATCAATCAAGCTAAGTACGTTAAAGATATGCTCAAGAAGTTTGGACTGGAAAATGGGAAGCCACATAACACTCCAATGAGCTCATCAACAAAGCTTGACTTAGATGACGGAGGTAAATGTGTGGATATTAAATTATATAGGTCAATGATTGGTTCTTTGCTTTATCTAACTGCAAGTAGACCGGACATTATGTTTAGTGTTTGCTTATGTGCTAGATTTTAATCTTGTCCTAAGGAATCACATTTACTAGTTGTTAAGAAAATCTTTAGATACCTTAAGGACACTCCTAGTTTATGACTTTGGTATCCTAGAGACTCTGGCTTTAGCTTGCATGCCTTTTTTGATGCGAATTATGGAGGATGCAAATTAGATAAGAAAAGCACCTCCGGTACTTGCCAATTCATTGGAAATATGCTGATTTCCTGGTTTTCAAAGAAACAAAATTGTGTTGCATTATCTACCACTGAAGCGGAATATATTTCAGCTGGTAGTTGTTGTGCACAAGTTTTATGGATGAAACAACAACTTTTTGATTATGGAATTGAAGTAGGTACCATTCCTATCAAGTGTTACAATACTAGTGCTATTTGTCTCACTAAAAATCCAATCCAACACTCTAGAACTAAGCACATTGAAATAAGACATCACTTCATTAGAGACCATGTCAGTAAGGAAGATGTAGTTCTAGAATTTGTTGACACTTTGCATCAATTAGCGGATATCTTTGCAAAACCTTTAAAAAAGGAAAGATTTTGGACACTTAGGAGAGAATTAGGTTTAACTGACCTATCTTCACTTAGTGTTTAAAATAATTTTAGCACTTTTAAGAATAAATGAAAAATGCTTATAATGGTAATTTTTGATTGTATTCATTGCTATTAGTTAGGGGGAGTTTATGTTATTTGGTGAAAATTAATTTTATGTTCAAATGTTGTTTAAAGATTAATTTGATTGATTGAACATGATTAATTTTCAATATATGAGTTGCCAATACCACTACAGCTAATTAATTTAGCATTTTAAGTGTTTAAAACGGATTTTTGACATTTTTGTGCTTCATGCATCGATACACTTAACAGTGCATCGATGCATCCCTTTGAATGTGCTTCGACTTATCACGTTGATGCACCGATGCACGCCTTGAATGTGCATCGATGCACAGGGTCATGCATCGATGCATCCGTCAGGTTTTGGGTTTAAAAGGCATATTTTCTCATTTACTTTAAACCCTAAAACTAAACCCTCTCTAGCTATACACCTCTCTTCTTCTCTAAACTCTTCTCTTGCTCTAAATCAACGAAAATTTGTCGGAATCTTCGAGTTTGTCAACTCCTAATCCTGCATTTATCATCAAATCATGCAAAACAACATCACATTCCTCTCAAATCTGAAATTTTCAAGGTAATATTTCAAAAACTTCTATTTTATTGATTTTTGATCTTAGGACTAGTTTTAATTAGTTCAAGGATGAAAATTATATCGAGCATTGATTTTTTGATGATTACAAACTAGTTTTTACAACTAATTTCATCAAAAACTCACAAATTTTCAATGTATTTGTGAATTTTTGAAATAAAAAAATTGAAAATCTGAAATCAATTTTAAATTTGATGTTTTTGATTTAATTATGTTGTTTTCATGAAAAACTATACATATTATAATTTTCAAACATTGTTTCCTAAATAGTTTTTCAAAACTATGCCCATTAGGATTAATTTAGAGAACCTTGAGATATTGAGGACTCAATTGAGTTTTGGGATTGATTATTTTTGCATACATGTGTTTCAATTTGCAGGTTATATTCTTTTTCTAATTCCTAAACCATGTCTAATCCCAAACGCCCTGGACTTCGTCGAGTCGTTCTCGTTCAAACCAACCTCCTAATCCCGTTCCTCCTCCACCTTCATCTCTATTAGGATCTTCTTTTAACATGCCTGAGCGTCGTAGAGACGAATTGTACTCTAGGTACAGAAATTCTTTTCAAACTTATAGAATCCAGGAAGAGCGTATTCCTTCTCTTCAAGCTATGATAGATATTAACTTTGAATACCTTCCGATTCTTAAAGCTTGGAAGTTTGATAAAATGTTTCAGCTCAAACCTATCGTTTATCAACAATTAGTCCGCATTTTCTATTCCAATGCGGTATGTATTCAAAACGAAACTCAATGTGGGACTATAGCCATTAGATCATATCTTTTAGGCCAATATATTAATATTGACCCCACGATTATAGCTTCACGTTTTGGATTAGATGATGATGGGTTATATAATGAAAATGAAACTGTAGATTATCCCTATGTTCCAAATACTAGTATTAGTACTCTACGATTTCATCACGATTCTCTTCATCTGATGATCTCTTGGTGGTTTAGACCATCCGGAGGTAGGTACTCCACTCTTCGTATTAGGGATTTGTGGTGGATGCACTGTCTCAAGAATAAGATCAAAATCAATCTACCCCATATTATCTTCAGTCAACTAGTTGATGTCATAAACATTGTTCCTTCAAAACATGTCGAAACATTAGTTTATGGATGTCTTCTTAGTAACCTCTTTATCAAACTTGGTCTAGACGTCTCTCTCGACAATCCTATCCCACTCCAAAACCAAATCAATCTTACTTCCTTGAAGAAAACGGATTGGAAACAAGACAAGGAAACCGGTCTTTGGGTATTTCAACCCGGTAAGCAAACCCCGGGAGCTAGCTCTTCACGAGCTGCTCCTAGCTCTTCTCGTGCTCCTCCTCCTCCTCACTGGCTGCTGACGATGATCCTGAGTTTCAACAACTTATGCAAGATATCGACGATCACATTCTAGACGATGAGCCTGCACCAGAACCAGCTCCACAAGAGGATCAAAAGCCTCCATATTTTCGTTCGTTTTTGGAGATATTTGATCTACGGTATGCTTCCTTCGAATCCCACTTGACTGCTACTCATGAAGCAGTAAATCAACACTTAGACACTTTGGAAGCTCGACAGATGGAGCTTCAAAGGGAGATGTTTGCACGCATAGATGCTCTCTCTCTTGAGATGCAAGCCCGATTTCCTCCTCCACCTCCCGATCCCTCTATGGACGAGTATATCTTATTTTGTTTTTGGAACATCTTTGAACTTTTCTTGTTAAAACATTTTGAATGTTTAGGGATTATGGTTGTCTTTTGGATTGTTTATTTTGGATGATTGAATGTTTGAATTAATGGTTTGGTTTGGTTTGAATTTTATTTTGAACTAAATGATTATTTACTTTTGCATCATTAGAAACATATGACCAATTATGCCATTTCACATTTGTTTATGAATATTGATTATGGAACTAATGGCTAATCTCTCTTTTGATTGTGATCATAGCAGCTTAATCTTATTTACTTATAATCAATTGGCTATATTTTTCAAAATCTTGTTTCAATTAATTTTTGGGTCTTTTTGATTTAACAAAAAGGGGGAGAAATATTAAGTGCTAAAAAGGGGGAAGTGTTAAAGTAAGGGGGAGTAACTTCAAACTTGGTTTTCAAACTTTATTTTCAAAGAAAATCTTAAAATTACTCAAGTTTTTTGTTATATCAAAAAGGAGGAGATTGTTGAAAACATTTTGATATTTCGATATAACAAAATAAGTTTAAATGAATTTTAAGATTTTACAAATGATTTTCCAAGTATATTCGATTCAATTAATCGAATGTCAAATTATTACTGCAAGTCTTTTAAGATCAATTTCAAACCTTACTAAATGTGTAAAATTTGTGTTTTATACTTAAACTATTTTTAACAAATTTTCACAAAGTATTTTGAACCGAAATCAAGTCTAAAATCAATTTTTCAAAGTGATGCACCGATGCACCAATCCATGCATCGATGTACCAATTAATTTTTCAAACATCGAATGCATTTTATGCATCGATGCACTCAATGCATTTGATGCATCGATGCACAAGACCATGCATCGATGGACTCAGGCTTTTTCAAAACATCGAATGCATTTCATGCATCAGTGCACTAAGTGCACCGATGCACTGAGAGTCCAACAGTCAAAATATTTGAATTTTACACTGATGCACCGATGCACCTAGGGTATGCATCGATGCACTGACGCTCCAAACTGCTTTAATTAATTATTTTCACACTTAAACGGCTCTATTGACTCCACTAATCATCCCCAACGTTCAGAATCATTTGAATGTGTATTTAAACAAGCTTAGAAGCCATTGATCAAGAACAAGAAACAACAAGCAACTAGAATCAAGAGAAAATCAAAGAGAAATCATCAAACCTCAAGTTTGAGCATTTCAAGCCTATTTTTCATTCAATATTCATTTTGCTTTCAAGAACACTACTTGTACTCAATTGTATTCATTTTTTAGTGTTCTTTTCTTTGTTCTAGAATGTGCAAACAATCTACCTTGTGAGGATTTCCTTGTAAGTTTGCAAATTTGTAATCTTCTCTTTGAGAAAGAGTGTTCTCAAGAATTGGGGTATATTCTTGAGGGTGCTGTAAGGTTATCTCTTTGGCCTCAAAAGAAAGAACAAATTAGTGAATTTGTTGGAAAATCCTTAGTGTGGATAGCTAAGGTAGTGGACGTAGACTTTGGTTGAGAAAGTCGAACCACTCTAAATCGATGTACAAATCTTTTCAATTTTCTGGAAAAGCTTCCACCAGATTTTTTAATTGCCAATTCACCCCCCTCTTGGCCAATTCCGTCGATCGATTAACTCAACACATCATAATCAAGAAAAGTCAAATGGACAAAAAACTTATTGTCTTTTTCATCTTTGCCCTATTCTTGTTAATACAAGAATGAGCAGAGAGGGGCAGCTGTAGACATTAGTTTTTTCCCATTTTATTTATTTATTATTATTACTTATTATTATTTTATTTTATTTTTTATTATTATTATTAATTATATTATTATTATTATTATTAAATAAATTATTAATATTATTACAAGTCCAAACCGGAGCCCAATTACAAATGGGTACCCAGAAGCCCAATTACAAATGGATGCCCAGAAGCCCAATTACAAATGGGTACCCAAAAGCCCAACCTAAATCGGCCCAACAGTAACCCTAAAACCCAACTAGGGTTTCATCATCTCAGCAACAGCCTCCATCAACCATCCACCGTTGGATCTGGCAAGATCTAACGATCCACAGATGCGTCAAAAGGAACCCTTAAGGTTATGATACCCTAGGGATTACGCCAGTCACCGCCACTCCACGTCTCAGCCAGCTTCCGTTCCACGCCCAGCCGTTTCAACAGGAATCAAGGGAGACCGTCCATATTATGGCTTTAGGGTGAGTCACCACCTTATGTTTGGTGACTCACCGAATGATACTCTATTACCCGGTCCGAGGAAAGCATCATGGTGGCCTATAAAGCCACCACCGAATCTGTAAAATAGAGAACAAAGAGCAAGACAACAAGCAACAGCAACCAAAACCGCTAAATAATCAAACCAAAAAATAGAGAAAGGCTTAACGAGGAAGCAACACCGCCACCAGAGTCTCCACGCGCCGTCAAAAGGGTCGAAATACCGAAGGTTAGATTTATGAAAATCTAAGGCTTTTTTTAGAGAAACAGGGTCGAATTTGGTTTTTGATCGGTCAGAACTATCATTTAGGGGAGTTTGTAATTTCTGGCCACCACCACGGCTGAGTTGACGGCGGTGTGTGATTACCGGCCGACGACCGGATTCCCTCCGATGAGGGAATCCTAGAGAGAAATGAGATAAAGATATCTCTCTCGTCTTAGAGAGGGAAGAAGAAAGGAAAAAAATGAGAAAAATGGCCCTTAGGGTTTACCATTTGGGGTTTATATACCCCTTCCCAAAACCCTTCCCAAATGACGTCGTTTTGGGGAGGGGTATATGCGTAATTTTGGACGATGGGTAAATTATACCCGCAACCATTACAGATTTGTATCTTTGCATCTTAGTCACTAAATCAAATTATGAGCATTTTAATTCGGTTTCTTAATTTTATTTGCTTTATAATTTAATCCCTACTATGCTTTTATATATTTTAGGTAAAATAACTGATTTAGCCACTGTAAATTTAATAATTAATATTTTAATCCTGAATAATTAATTAGGTTAAATTACACTATTAACCATTATCTCTCATAATATTTCGAATTAGTATCTCTAATTTCAATATTTTATATTTTAATCCTATAATTTTAATTTTATTTGTTTTGATCATTATTCAATTGTAATTTATTTATTTTATTACCTTTTATGTTCAATGTATTTAATTTAATAATTTAATTATTTTTTTTATTTTAGTCATAAATATATATATTATTAAATAATAATATTTTTTTAATATTAAGAAAGGGGTTGTCTTAAAGTAACTAGATATCATTTTTTGATATTTTTAAATAAATAAATATCCTACTTTTATAAATTATATATATTTAATTTAATTTAAATTATTTTTAAATTATTTTTAGGAAAATATTTTATTAATATTTATTTATTTTTTAATATTAAGAAAGGGGATGTCTTAAAGCAATTAGATGTTATTTTCTGATATTTTTAAGTAAATAAATATCTTATTTATAAAAACCTAAAAAATATATATATTAAAAATATAAAAATTAATATATTTTCTTAGAATTATACTAATAAATTTGAAATAACAGGATTATAAATTAAATATATATTCAAATTCTTAAATTTCCAATAATAGAGATAATTTATAATTAATGGGTACCAATTTTGGACGTTATTGGGGGTATTAATCCTTCCCTAAACGTAACCGACCACGAATCTCTTTTATTACTAAAAAAATAAATTTTTGGTTATACGCATACATTTTTTCTTTTAAATTATGTTTTCCTAAAAACTCTTTTAAAAGATCTTTTAAAAGATTATTTTTAGGTATTCGACCTACCTAACCCAAAAATGTCGATGACGACTTAGAAAACATTTTTAAAATAAAAACCATTTATTTATTCACTTTACTTTTCCCGCCAAGTAAAATTTCGTATCCGGACGAAAATCGATTACGACAAATAGTTTAATTAATTAGTGTGTCAGGTTATTACTTAGGTCGTATACAATACTTTTTCCGTGTGATTTTGATCCTCGGATACATTTGTTATAACTATTATTTGACACAAAATAATATACACTTACAATTATCGATAAAATGAGACGATGATAAGTGATAAAAATAATTACCTCATTTTCTATGGTCAAGTTTTTGCCATCGTTGCACAAACAACCGTCACTTCAGTATCTAAGTAGTCTTGAGGCATTATTTTACTAGCGTCTAATCGAGTCTCGTATATTAGTGTAGAAGTAGTTTTGCATAATATATGTAAACAATATACCAACATATATTTAGCACAAATTAACAAGTGACATTTATCTAAGCATGTTTGAAAACATGTAAAAATAAATTCAACAAACAACACGAGGCACAAATGAGACTACATTTGTAATACAATAGCAAACGGCAAGGGAAACATCATACGCTAAAATAACAGTAAAAAAAACACACACTTGTGATACAATAATATTTTTAGCCTCTTTTCTTCCACTTTTTGCTTGGTTCAGTAAGATCAACTTGCAATGAACAGAAAAGCAAAACCAAAAGTATGTCATATAACATACAGCAAAATTCATCCTCAATTCGGACTTCTTCTCAATTGGAAGCATGCCCCAAAGCATAGATCAATTAAACAGGCTGAATTGTTTGATTATATGTACCGGGAAGTAACACAGATTCCTGGGTCTTTCTTTCTTTTTTTGGTACATGGAGAAACAAAGAGATCAAAGAACAAGAAAATTCTGCAATTCTACTAAAGCAAGCGGGACAACGAGGCTAGAACTAAAATGATGATCAAAAGGTCATTTTTTGTATCCGACACACGGATAAAGTCCCATTAATCAAACAGCATCCCTTCAACGGAGTTTGATAAGAAAGGATAATGAAGATGAACCCAAGGAAACGGAGTTTGATAAAGTCCCATTAATCAAAAGCATCCCTTCAACGGAGTTTGATAAGGGGCATTCCCCAGTATTTTCTTTAGATCAACAAGGATTACAAACTATATATTGCGTACCAGAAATGCAATTAGATCCAGGACATCTGAAATCTCGAGAGCTAGAAGTAGGTGCCCTCCAGAGGTTGGACAAGCTTTCGGTTATGTGGGGTTGCCATCTCCTTTTTCAGGTGCGTCAGTAAATCCTCCATGGTATACTCCCTCTGCCAATTTGCAAGAAGTCCAAACTTCTTCGGTTTCACCTGTTGCCATCAGATGCCATCAAATTGTTTTTTTTTTTTTTTTTTTTGATTAATTTCTATTTTTTTTTTTTTTGATTAAGCAGTTTACAAATTGAAACAAACCGGATTGCACCATTCTCAAACCACTGAATTGTTTGCAGAACCAATAAATAAAAGCAGCATAGGATCAACAAGAAGATACAGATATGAAACAAATTATTAGCATACCACTCCAGTTTCGTGGTTAACACAAGTCATGTTGATCCTTGAATGGAAATGAACACTTGGTGGCTTCTCAGGATAATCTTTATCACAGAACAGCTTCAGCTGATAAATTCGACCTTCATGTATGGTCTGACAACAGGAAAAACAAGAGTCACCACAAGGAAAGAAATAGAAATCCATGTACAAATAATCTATACCAAAATCAAGCAGTAAAACATCCATTGTTCAAGAGTAGAATAATCCAAAAGACAAGTGCCACTATACCAGAATTCTAACTATTTGTGAAAAGAATCATGAGCAATGATAAGATACTAGGGTAATGGCATATCAGCCCAATGTTTCAGAGTATTCACAGATGGTTGGCAATACAAATCCAAAGTTTCATCCAAAGGTACAACATCAAAATATATGATTTCTTGATTGTAAAATAAGCAAATTACATTATGTGGACCAATAATGGTGCCAGTCCAAGAGCGCATGTAAATGTCATCTCCATCATCAATTCCATAGCTGACAGTACCATCTCCAGTACCTTTTTCTCCAACAATCTGAAGTTCCGAGGCACTGCAAAAAGAATTTATAATACTCACGACATGTAAAGCTAATACTATAACAAGTCCGAGCATTGCACTTGATGCCAAAGAACAACAATCTAGAAGTGCGAAAAGTAATCTCTCATTTTTCCAGGTTAATCATGTTAAAACGACTAACAATCACATTGCCCGAGTATAATCAGATTAAACCTTCCATTTATTAATTATTTGTCTCAGTTAGTTTCAATGATCACCGATGAGTCACCTCTCAAAGCTTCTTTCATATCAGATATATAAGTACACATTAATTATTCGTTTCACCTTCTTGACATAAATCAACCTGCCACTACTTAATTGCTTCAAAGCCATTAGTGGTTCTTACAGTCTCCTCCGATTTGAGGTGTGAACCCCTTGAAGTTGGACGGTCCAGGTAGTTTAAAAGGGCAAAAGAGGTAACATCAACAATGATAATAATAATTTGTCTCTAATAATAATCTAAATTAGACCTCCAATGTGGTAACTGTTCAAAGAATGTACAATTTCAAGCCTAATATAGCAACAATTTTGCACACCGAAAGAATTTTATAATCATCGATGGAACTTATACCAGTACTTTAATTATGACAAATACACAACAAAATATGAATTTTCATCATGTTCTTGATTCAAAAGTTTACATGTAAAACAAATTCAGGACACTACTGGAACACAAACTATCAGCACTCATAAAATTTTAAGATATCAGTATTTAGATGACCTTGAATTTGTCGTTGTAAAGCTTCTCAGCAGAAACATAAATGTAATTTAGCAAATTTGTCAATAAAAAAATCAGATCATACGGTACATACTTTAAATTGCTAAATAGACACTCAAGCTAGGCCATTAAAAAACATATTTTACATCGAATATAACAGAAATGAAACCACAACAAAGACAAATAAGAAAATTTAAAGCTACCCAAAACTTCAAATGAATAACAGCCCCATAGAACAATAGAAAAACAAAGGAACCCCTTTTCAATTTAAGATAAACTAACCAAACCTCTTATTACATATGAATGAAACGAAGAAATCAATGAAACTCGAGAATGGAATCTAGGAATGATTAATAAAAACGCAAGATCGACAAGGAAAATAAAGAATGGAGAAAAGGGGATTGAAGGGCTAACCCACGACACTCGATCCTCCTGAGGCAAGCGCCATGGGTGGTTCTGTAGAGGGTTTTGTTTGATGGGTTTGAAGAGATCTAATAAATTAGTATACAGAGAGAGCGATGATAAAAGCAAGCCGAGTACTCATAGAGTAGAGAATCTTGTCGAAAGAAGGCGACGAAATGAAAGGCAAAGCTGGGAATAAATTGGACACTTCTATTTGTTAAGCTCATGAATACGGCGCACCTATTATAATTGGAAATTAAACTCGCTTAAAATATAAAATAAATGCATAAACTATATTCAAAATGAATATTTTGAATCTAAAAATTTTTTCATTAAAAATAAGTACTTTAAGTTTTTTTCGTATTTTTAAGTACATATCTTTAAAAAAAATCGTTAAGTGACACATGTCACGTTTATATTTTTAAATTATTTTAAATTATATTTTATTTTATTTTTTTAAAATTTAGATTTAATATGTATCATTTTTTTAACAGTAAGCACCTAAAAATGCAATAGAGAAAAATTTAGGCACTTATTTTGAATAAAAAAAATTCTTTAAACACTAAAATATTTTTTAAGATTCTTTAGGTACTAAAACATTTTTCAAACATTATTTAGGCACTTATTTTTGTATTAAGGCAATTAAATTTAGGGTAAACTATATAAATGGTTTTTAAAGTATGAGCCAGTTTATGTATTGAGCATTAAAATTTTAAAAATAAAAAAAAAGTTATTAATATTAGTACGACTATTTTATAATAAGTCGATTATTCAATCGTTAATAGTAGTTACAACAGCTAGTAAAGTTTATTGTGTGTGTTTGAGTGATTTAAGTTGCACCTTTTAATCATATTAGCACCTTTTAATCATATTGGCACCTATTAATCAACCATTTTGATTCTTCATACAAAAAGTATAAATCTCTTTATCACGGTCGTCTTTCGGGCGAATTCGAAATTGGGTTTCGACTTGAAAAAATGGGTTAAAGTCGCCACCCAGCATTTAAAAAAATTTTAGGCTGATCAGACACCATCTTACCTGATCTGCGTTTTACCAGAAATGACTCGGGTTCGGGAGTCGGTTACAGTCAAGCAATGATTAACACCCTTGAACTGCCCTTTCGGTACCAATTAATTTGCCGGTTGTCTTAATTGCGAAAAATTAAAAATTAAAATTAAAATTTAAAAACACGATTCAAATTACTTACATTCGATTGGTTAGAATTTCTCAAAAAAATCGAAAATGATAGACAAAAAATAATAAATAAATGTTAAATAAATCAAAGGAAAAAATAAAATAAAAAACATAAAAAATAATAATAAATCTAAGGAAAAATAAAATAGAAATAGAAAAAATAAATAAAAATAAATCAAAGAAAAAAGATAAAATAAAAAATAAAATATATTAAATAAATCAAAGGTCAAAAAAATAAAATAAATAAATAATAAAAAGTTAAATTTTAAAAGTAATAAAATAAAAAAATATGAAATAAAAAGAAATCATAATAATTTTAAAAAAATAAAAATAATAAAATAAAAATTTAGATGATCAAATTGAAACAAATTGAAATTAGTAGATTAAATTGGTACTAAAAATGTGATGCAAGACAAAAAAAAAGTTGGAGGGGTTAAATTGCAAAAAAAAATTAAATTATAAAAAGGGATCGAATTGAATAAATTGAAGATTCAGAGGTCAAATTTAACACAATGACAAAAATGAATTACACTTCAAAGATCCACGGACTGCGGAAATAATTTAAAAATCTCTTAATTGCAAGAAGGTCCCTCCCCTATAAATAGGCCAAAAAACAAAAAAATCATTTTAACCAAACACCAAAAAAAAACCTCAAAAAACTCTCCCAAATCCTCTCCCATAAAACATTTCGGATGAAGGCCCGGCAACCTCCGACGACCGCTTCTGCCGTGCGACTGCTCCTCCTCAAAGTGATCTTCACAATCTCGTGAACACAAATCCAAGGTCCGATTCCTAAAAAGAAGGCCCAATCGTCGTAGATCTAAAGGCAAAGCTCTCGGTTTTTTACCTTTTTCGGGTGGCCTTTCGTTTTTTCGATGACCCTTTCCCTTCTAACGCTCACCGAGGGCTCCTTTAGATCTTGCTTTGTGTTTCGATTCTTCACTGGTTTTGCTTGTTTTTGACGTTTCGACAATATATCTTTGTATTTCCCTTGTTGGTTGTGTTTTTGTTCTCGGTTACTTGTGTTTCGTTGTGTTTTCGATATTGGTTCTTGGGTTCTGTTTTTCCTCCGTTGGTTCGATGTTGTGTTTTCTGTGTTTGGTTGCTCTCCGATCCTCGTATGATGTTGTCTTTTCCATGACAGAATTGGTGGAGTATTTATACCCCACCGCTAGTGTTTCATTTCCGGTGATCTCGGGATCGTTCCCGATTATCTCGAGACGTTGGTCGACTGTTTCGCGGTCGTGGGTTTGACTGAACACCCCGGGATGGTTCAGTCCCAGGGATCTCGGCCGGTTGGTAGATCGTTTTCTGGTCGTTGGATTGGGTCAGATCCAACGGTTCATATTTGGTTGCGCAAGTGATATCTTAGGGTTTAGTAAACCCTTATTTCCTGATCCATTGTGGGCCATTGAATCAACTGATCTGATCCAACGACTATCATGCTTGCGGTGTTGTGACAAATATTGAAACCCTAATTCGGTTGGGCTTGCTGGGTCAGGCCTGCCTACCCGGTTGGGCAACTCACACCCTTATTGGACCTGGATTGGACTTATTGGACCATGGACCAAAAAATAAAAATAAAATAAAGTTAATAAAATAAAATAAAATAAATAATAATAATATATTTTTAAAAAATATTTTAAAACTATATTATATATATATATATATATATATATATTTAAAAAGTTTTCAAAACTTTATATTGTATAGTTTTCAAAATGATTTTAAAAATCATATATTATATATGTATATTCAAAATATTTTTAAAAACCATATATTATATATATTTTCAAAATATTTTTTAAAAAACTATATATTATATATATGCTTTCAAAATGTTTTAAAAACTATTTATTATATATGTTTTCAAAATGTTTTAAAAACTATATAATATATATGCTTTCAAAATGTTTTAAAACTATATAATATATATATATATTTAAAAACCGGTTTTTTTAAAAATATATATATTATATGTTTTTCAAACCGTTTACTAAACGAGTCCCGGACGAAAATGAGTGTCTACACTCTTTTTAGTTTATTAATAGAAATTCTTAATTTTCAAACTCCAATTTTTAAAGAATCAAAGATTGGATCCCTGAGACATTGTTGGTATCGATGTTTCTAAGTATGCACATAGCCATGTGCACAAATTTGTTGCCTCTCGGGATTATGAGCCTTTAGGAGGAAGTCGAGGCCCAGTTCCCACAGCTTGATAAATCGAACGAGATTCAATCAGAAGCAGTCTTAGGGGAAAATGTTAATCATATATGTTCCCTGTTGTTAGGAAATAAACGAGAACGAGTAATTTCCCTATAACCAGATTAGTGAGAATGCGAAATAAAAGTGGAAAAATAATACCCGAAATTGATAACGGAATTCAGCCAATTATGCTTACGTCTTCGGACTGTTGTAGATCTTTTACTAAAGAGAGAAAATTTACAGGTGTTTACAAAACACTCACAACTCACAAGAAAACTCTCTAGTATTGGGAGAAATAAATGAGCTAGGGTATTTATAGTTGAAGCTTATGGACTAATCTTATAAATATCCTAAAGTATGCAGGGACTAAAATATAATTAACCCGTTTTAAAAAATTCAACAAAAATAAATGCATCGAATTCGGTGCCAACCCACTGAATTCGGCGCCCCCTTAATTTACTTTTGTTCCCCCCATTATTGACTTTTCAACAATCTCTCACTTGAAGACTGATTTTAATCTATCATCACACCTCGATCGATGCAGCAACATTTATGGTCTTGTTATCTAGCATGCCAACTGAAGCTGAACACAACTTCAGTTTTTCTGTGGTCACCATCTTTGTTAATATGTCTGCTGGATTTTGAGCTCCACTAATCTTTTCAAGTTTCAAAATCCCATTTTCCAGAAGAGACCGGATAAAATGATATCGCAATTGTATGTGCTTCGTTCTGGAATGAAAAGATGGATTCTTCGCTAGATGGATATCACTTTGACTATCATAATACAAGACATTGTTTTCTTATTTTTTTTGCCTAACTCTTCCAAGAAACTTTGAAGCCAAACCATCTCCTTGTTGGCTTCCATAACAGCGACATATTCTGCTTCAGTTATAGAGAGAGCAACTATCTTCTGTAGTTGAGAAACCCAACTCACTGCAGTACCTCCTAGAGTATAGACATACCCTGTAGTGCTCCTTCTGATGTCAATATTTCCGGCTAAATTACCATCTACATAACCTGTCAGTATTGTATCTCTACCTTTGAAACAAAATGCTTTGCTTGTGGTACCCCGTAGATATATGAGGATTCATTTGACTGCTTCCCAGTGTACCTTGCCTAGATTATTCATGTACCTGCTAATAACTCCCACTACATGAGCAATATCTGGTCTAGTACAAACCATGACATACATCAGACTTCCAATTGTTGAGGCATACAACACCTTCACCATGTGTGCACGTTCTTCCTCCTTCTTTGGTAACTGTTCTTTTGAGAGTCTAAACTGAACACTTAAAGGTGTACTTACTGGTTTAGCATCTTACATGTTGAATCTGGAGAGCACTTTGTTGATGTACTCAGCCTGTGATAACATCAAAGTCCTCGATTTTGTGTCTCTCTTAATCCTCATCCCAAGAATCTGCTTTGCAGCTCCCAGATCTTTCATTGCAAACTGCTTCGACAATTTTTGCTTCAAGTTTATAATCTCTTGCATGTCTGAGCCTGCAACAAGCATGTCATCAACGTACAACAATAAAATAATGAAGATGTTGTTGAACTTCTTGATGTAGCAACAATGATCTGCTTGACATCTAGTAAAACCACTACTACCCATGAAACTATCAAACTTTTTGTACCACTGTCTAGGAGCTTGTTTTAAACCATACAAGCTCTTTTTCAACCTGTATACCAGGTTTTTCTTGTTTTCCTTTGTGAAACCTTTTGGCTGCCTCATATAGATTTCTTCCTCCAAATCACCATGAAGGAAAGCTATCTTTACATCTAACTGCTCAAGATGTAGATTGTCTGCAGCAACAATTTTCAACACCAGTCTGATTATAGACAGTTTCACGACTGGAGAGAAAATGTTATTGTAGTCAATACCTTTTTTTTGCTGAAAACCTTTGACAACCAATCTTTCTTTGTAGCATTTTCTCCCATCGTGCTCTTCTTTGATCCTGTAAATCCACTTGACAGATTTGACATAAGCGAGTCCATCTCATCTTTCATGGAAGACTCCCACTTGACTGAATCCTCTACCTGCATTGCTTCATCATAGCACTCTGGTTCACCATTGTCAGTCAGCAACAAGTAGTGCAAAGAAGGTGAATAATGATGGGTTATTTTAGGAATTCTGGAGGAGCATCTCAATTCTGGTGTGCCTGGTTCTTCTTGGACATATTCAGGACTAATCTGAGCATCATTTCCAGAAATCTCCTCAAACTCAACAAATTCCTTTGTTTCAGCTTCGGTATTGGAGCTACTTGATTCTATGGTTGACCTGTCTTTGTACATCACATTTTTATTGAAAATGACGTCACTGCTTCTGATGATCTTTCGACTTTCATAGTCCCAAAACCGATAACCGCGAACTCATCACCACCATAACCAACAAAGACACATTTGTTGGACTTGGCATCAAGTTTACTTCTTTCAGCAGAATTTATGTGTACATAATAAATACAACCAAACACTCTTAAGTGTGAAAGGTTTATTTCTTTCTTGCTCCAAACTTCCTCTGGTATACCACCATCCAAGGGAACTGAGGGCCCACAGTTGATCAGGTAAGATGCAGTGTTGATAGCTTCTTCCCATAACAATTTGGGTAATCCGACATTTATCCTCATGCTTCTGGCACGTTCATTCAAAGTTCTATTCATGTGCTCTGCTACGCCATTCTGCTGCGGTGCCATAGGAACTGTTGTCTCCATCTTGATCCCATTGTTTGCGCAGAAATCTCTAAATCTACTATTTCTGTACTCTCCTCAATTGTCAAACCTCAACCGCTTGACTTTCAAACCAGTCTCATTTTCCACCATGGCCTTCCATTTTCTGAAGGTATCAAAGACTTCTGATTTATTCTTCAGAAAATAGACCCACACCTTCATTGTAGAATCATTGATGAGTGTGACATAATATAGTGAGCCTGCAAGAGATGGAACTAGAGATGGTCCCCATACATCAGTATGAACCAACTCTAACCTTTATGCCTTGGGTGTCTTGCCAAGCTTTACAAAACTGACTTTCTTTTGTTTGCCAAAGATGCAATCTTCACATAGTACGGCATTTATATTCTTTAGATCCGACAACTTCCCTTTTGACAAAAGTATCTTCATCCCTTTCTCGCTCATATGGCCAAGCCTTTGGTGTCATAGGTTTGATTCTCTAAATTTGAGGTTACATAGAGAGTACCAGTCTTCTTACCACGAGAAATGACGAGTGCTCCTTTGGTAATCTTCTATTCACATCCTGAAAAGGTTGTACTATATCCTTCTCCATTAAGCTGTCCTACAGAAATCAAATTTGTTTTGAGGCCAGGAATATGTCTCACTCCTTTTAGCGTCCAGGTGGTTTTTCAACTTTAATCGGATGTCTCCTTTTCCGACGATCTTCAAGGTTTCATCATCAGCTAGATGAACCTTCCCAAAATCACCACTGACATAGTTCTCCATGATTTCTTAACATTGGGTGGATTGGAAAGATGCCCCTGAATCCAAGATCCATGATTCAATTAGACTGTTGACGCTTAGAATCATGACATCACCTGTCTCCTTTGTCCTATTTGCAGATTCCTGTGCGTCGGTATCTTTCTTCGGTGCTCGACAATCTCTTTTAAAGTGATCATTCTTGCCACAATTATAACAGTTATAATCTTCCTTTCCCGTTCTTAATTTTTCCCTTATGGATTTGGATCAGCCACGATTTGAATTTCTTTATGAAGTTCTCCATCTAGACTCCGTGTGCAAGGCTGAGGAGGTTGATGCTTCACCCGATTCTCTCCGTCGAATTTCTTTGCTCAATACCAGATCCCAAACATTGTCGAATTTCAATTTACTGTTTCCCGACGAGCTACTAACTGCTGTAACAGTAGCATTCCAACTATCTGGTAGATATGATAAGAGAATTAAATGTCGAACTTCATCATCGAATTCAATTTCCACGGAACTCAACTGGGTTGTGATTGTGTTGAGTTCATTCAGGTGTTGAGCCATTGATGCCCCTTCTGCCATCCGCAAATTGAATAATTGTCTCATCAAATGAACTTTGTTTGAGGCCGATGGCTTCTCATACATACTTGAGAGAGCTGCCATAAGACCCGCCGTGGTCTTTTGGAGAATGTGATGCAGGCGAGCACGAGACTGGTTTTGGAGGCTGTTCGAGCATCAGAGACAAGAAATTTGGGAAACTTGCTCACACTGTTCGAGTTAACAGAAACATTCACTAACAACGCGCACCTAAGGGTTGGGTGAAATTGAATACGGATGGAGCAAAGAAAGATGGCAATGGTTTTATTTCCTGTGGTGGCCTTATCCGCTCTGATATAGGTACTTGGATAACCAGGTTCTCTAAAAATATTGATATTTGTTCGGTGATTGATGTCGAGCTTTGAGATATTTTTGTAGTTCTTTGTCTTGTATGGAATATGTATGGCTGTAAGATTATAATTGAACCGGATATCAAGGAGGCCATGGCCCATTGATGTACTTGGAGGTGCTTCCGGTTTGAGGGGTATATCGCAAATGATTCCACACAATGCTGCTCTCCTTGACCGTAACTGGCGTTTATCCTTGCGTTTCACTCCCGAGGAGGCAACCAAGTGGCTGATAGATAAACCTGGTTGACATGAAATTTCCCCTGGGTGTTCAATTATTCAACACGCCTCCTGCTGCCATTGATGATGATCGTTCGTTTATTTCCTCACAAACTGCAGCGTACTGAGGTAACTTTGAACTAGTTACTGGTTTTTTTTTAAAAAAAAAAACCGATCCCATAAGCCAATGGGATTAAAGTTTGGGTTCAGCGAAGTTCTTAAATTCATGTAAGACATCTTGTCTTATATATGCCATATAATTTAGAGTAATTGAATAATTTCTTTCAGAATGTCATGGAAGCAATCTTTTAAGTACATGGTATGTAGTTTTTATTTATAGTCATTGGTGTCTAAACTTGCATAACACTCAAATTTGATCCTTCTCAAATTTAAAAGATTTGAGTAGTATATAGAATTTTCTAAGTGATTAATTATTTTTTTAAAAATCATTTACTTAAAATCCATCAAATCATAATCATCATGTGAGCATGACAACACGTATAGTTAGGAACCATAGCAAATGCATTATAAATCCCAACACGAGTATAAACATGGTATAGTCCGAAATCACCATAACACCACGAGATCGGGTCACACATGCATCAAGAATGTACATTCAATTGGCCAACAATAGTCAGTAATTCGGATGAGATCTGAGTCGCACATGCATTCGTACATCTGGTTAATTTACTCCTCTTTGAGTATATGGATGTATCTAGGTGACCATAACATTAGAGTAACATCCAACTAGCAACTTTAAGTGCCACGATACAATAATTAGGATAATCAAATATTCCTCTCACAAATTAGGCAATCGTCGTACATAAGTAACTCGAGTGCCTCGATATTTCTCGAGTATTGTATAAAGATATAAATATCATGAAATTTTATCTCATAATTTTTTTATGCTTAACACATACATTTAATTTAGTTATGGCTTTCAAATTTTTATTAACAGATTACAATATATATTCTTATGAAATTTTCCTTCTTATTCGAAGAGTTCAGTTAACACCATATTCTGTTAATCAACATTATTTTAGTCTCGTCGTGGGTCATCATACGTCTGGCAGGTATTCTTTTTTCAGTCTGACGATTGTTGCTTCTCAATAGTTAGCTGCTACATGAAATTTTTTGTGGTGAGATCAAAACTTTTCAGTGTGATGTGTATGTTTGCTGATGTTAACTATTATGAAAATTCTATTCAAATTCTTAATGTTGTTGATCTTATCATTTCAATCAGTGAAAATTCTTGGTCATTTGTTGCTTCTTCTTCATGTTGCAAGTGGACCTTGACAATCAAGTTTTTTTGGAAGAGTGTAGAGTTCAATGGTCTTTCTCTCCGTTAATCATATAAAATAGGATACCTTATTGTTCAAGAAGAATTTCAGATTGCATCAAAAACTTGTGATTTAATGAAAAGAGAAAATCTAGATAAGTGGGAAAAAAGAAAGTTGTAATGAAGAAAGAAGAGGTGGCGTTCAATGTTGAAAAAATACAGAGGAATTAAATTAGCATTTCTCATAATTTACGTTGAAGACACCCGTTTTTGTTCGGGTCTTTTATTATTATTATTATTATTATTATTATTATTATATTTATATTTATATTACTTATTATTATTATTATTAAATTATATATTACAATTTTTATAGGCCCAACACTCAAGGCCCAAAGATATTACAAAGCAACCCAACCAGCCCCAAGCCCAATTACAAACCCGAAGCCCAGTAGTACAAGACCCGACCCAAGAGGGTCCAATAACCCAACCTAGATCCAGACCCAATGACTGACCCGAACCGGTCCAGTACAATTAGGGTTTTAAAACCCTAAATGCCATCAATCGAAGCCAGCCAGTCGCCTCGTGGACTCCACTTCTCTCTCCCTACGCTCGTGAGCTGGCCGCCACACTCCTGAGCCGCCATCGGAGCCGATTGTCACCGTTGTCATCCATAGTGACCGGAGATTGCAACCATCAATCAGTAACAGTGAAAAAAATAGAAAATCTCATCCAAAGTCAGAAAAGCACAATAAAAAAAGAAGAACAAATCTAAACACCATCCCGAGAGGCACGACTCTGTCAGAAAGTTATCTTCTCGGTAGCAACACATGTCTATTAATCCCATGCAAATGGGAGATAAAAAGAATGAAAAAAGGGGCAGTTTCCATAGAGAGGGAAGCCATTCGAAAAGGGAAAAATAGAGAGAAAAAAGAGGGAGAGGATTCGGGTTTTCAAAAGAAAAATGATAGAGAAGGAAAGAATGGTGAAGCCCTTACCTCGGTTCAAGGTCGAAAATGAACGACCGCCAGATTCTAAGAAACTGAAGGTTTCATTGTAGATCTACGACCTTTGGACTATTTCCAGGGAAAACTAACCCTGGATTCATGCTCAGGGTGTTGAGACACTTCGGATGGTGCCCTCCTCTCTCTCTCTTCTGATGCCGACGTACGACGGCGGCCGCTAACCGGTGTCGACCGGCACAGCGGTTCCTCGCCGATTTTCTGAGAGCTCCCTAGAACCCCCCTCTCTCTCTCTCTCTTTCAAATCAGAAATGAAACAAAATGGGGAAGGGGGCCTATTTTGGCTGTGAGATTTTATATATATATGGCTCGGAACGATATCGTTTTGAGGAAGACCCAGAGGGTATTTTCATGCGTGGTTTGTTAGGATTTTCGGAAGCTCGAATCGACAACCGGAACGGTTTTGTGTTTAGGGAGTAAGGAGATTGAAAGATAGAAAATTGCACAGCGATTTAGAGTGGTTCGACTTTCTCAACCAAAGTCTACATCCACTACCTTAGCTCCTCACCAAGGATTTGCAACAAATTCACTAATTTGTTCTTTCTTTTGAGGACAAAGAGATAACCTTACAACTCCCTAGTTTTTCCGGGCTAAACTAGAACCTTTCCCTAGCTTTTACACGGGGCTAAGCTAGAACATTTCCCCTTTACAAAAGGATAAAAGATGTAAACAATAAAACCTCTCTAAGGTAGGTGTTTACAAGAATTAAGCTCACAAGAAAAAAATATTTACAAGAGAAAGATGAAATAAGAATGAAAAACTCTTCTCTTGTTTTGATTGCTTGGATAGTTGTTCTCTTGCTTCTTCAAGTGTCCTTAGGTTGTATTTATAGCTTGAAATGTGTTTGAAGTCGTATATAGCCGTTAGGGATGTTTTAGAGCCGTTTGGAGATGAGAAACAATTAATAAAATAGCTTGGAGCGTGGGGGGAATCGGTACCCCCCTCATGGGGAATCGGTTCCCTAAGTGCAATCTGTTTTTGACCGTTAGACAGGGGGAATCGGTACCCCTGGGTGGAATCTGTTCCCCCTAGGGGGGAATCTGTACCCCTGGACAATCTGATTTTTCTTGAAACCCTTTAAAAATAAAATATTTTTGGCTCGATTAAGGCTCGAAATACTTTGTAAAATTGTTTTTAAAATAGTTTAAGTATAAAACACAATTTTACACTTTAGTAAGGATTAAAATGAACTTTTAAAGACTTGGAGTAATATTTTGATATTCGAATAATTACATCGAATATACTTAGAAAATCTTTTGTAAAATCTTAAAATTCATTTAACTTAATGTGTTATATCGAAACATCAAAATGTTTTCAACAGGTTTATTACCCGAAATGCCCTTTCTATTTTGTAACCGTCTATTTTAGTCATCAATACAACTTTATTTCCTTTTAATTTGAGCTCTTGTTTTGAAAATGTTTCGATTTCGTCCTTATTAGCTTGTAAATATTTTATGCATTTATTTAAGCTGAGGCCATGGTACTTTCATTTATTTATACTTAAGATGTATATGTTTTTATTAGTGTATTTTAGTCACTAATTTAATGTGTTGTATATTTTATGGATATTTGATTTTGGCTATGCATTTGTTAATCTATCATTTTAGTCATTGTTTTTAGCATTTGGTTTAATTATAGTTCAGCCCTTTATGTTTTTGTTTATTTCTTTTACGCCCTAAATCTGATTTATGGGTTATTTACATTTCTGGTCCTTATATTATTTAATAATTGTTGTCTGGGCTCTAGTTTATCTATTTTTTTATTTTAGTCCTTTAATTGTCTGTATTTGCTATTTAGACCCTAAAGTTTCTATTTTTATTATTTTAGCCCTTTAAGTTTCTATTTTTACCATTTTAGTCCTTAAGTTTCTATTTTTGTTATTTTAGTCCTTGAATTGTATGTTTTTGCTATTTATTCCCTTAAGTTTCTGTTTTTACTATTTTAGTCCTTTAAATATATGTTTTTGCTATTTTAACACTTTAACTTTCTATTATTGCTATTTTAGTCCTTTGAGTTTGTGTTTTTCTCCATTTTGGTCCTTGTAAGTTCAAATAGTTACTTTTTGTTCATTTGTATTTCGGTTTGTAATATTTATTTATTTTCATTTCAGTATCTTATGTATGTATATGTTGTAAATGTTATTATTTTATGTTGTAAATATTTTTATTTTTCATTTGTAATTATGTTTGTTTTTACCTTATTCCTTATCTCAATGTGTTATTCGAATATTTTAAGAACTCGTATTTGTAGAATGGCGTGAAAAGTATCACTTGATCGAAGTGGTACAATCTGATATGACGCTCGAACGAAATGAGACTTGAAATAAATATAGTTTATGTTATTAATTAAATCTTTGGCAATTCAATGTGTTTTTATATAGCAATTTAATTTCACGCAAATGTTGATTGTCAATTATTTTTTTATAACCGAGTAAGAATATTCTTTACGAATGAGAAATAGTCGAGTTAGCTTTCCCGACGGAGGATTGCTAATTTTGAGATTTATTTTCGAGTTAAAGAATTTTCTCTAATTAATTCGAAGCAAATTAATCAAAGTTCAATAAATGGATCATATTTTAATTTCATATTTTATTTATAAGTTCTACCATCTATGACAACGTGTAAACGATTCGATACCGGTTTTTGGGCGCTGTGGGGGTGCTTATCCTTCCCCACGCGTAATCAACTCCCGAACCCGTTTTAATCGAATCTTTAGCAAACACATACCAAATTTTGTCTTAAAATGATTTTTCTTAAAATTGTTTTAAAATACGTTTTTCGGTATTCGACCTACCTTACCCAAAGGTCGATGACGATTTCTTTCAGTTTTATACAAATCAATTCAAAACATATCAATCTTCCAAATTAAAGTCGTAACTATTTTTTAAAATAATATTTAATTGTTTTACCTAAAAAATGGTTATGACAGCTCGTCGACTCTGTTGGGTACTTTTTTTTAGAAAGTCAGGTTGTAGTTCGCTTACACATTATCATTTGGTGGAAATTATGAGTTCGAGTCTTTAGTTAACTTATGATATGTTTATTGAAGTTTTTAATTGCTTCATTTTTGTCATACTAACATTTGAATTTTTGCTTTAAGATCTGTCCAAATTTTTGTCAAGTTTTTTCTTCATTTTGAGTCAAAGGTAGGTAAGTTTCTTCTCACACACATCATGTGAGTTTGTATAACATGAGCTCTAGACACGAGCTTCGATCCAAATTAGTCAGGGTGAATGTTTTACTCTCGTAAGAATTTATTCTTCGTATGATAGCAAATAACTCATGGGATACATACATTTTACCTTCGTAGGGATTTATTCCTCGTATGGGTATAAGGCAGTGAATCCCCTCGAATTGAACTCGTTCCATTTGAAACCTGTAATGGGTGAGGATCGAGGGTTCAACAGTCTAAGGGAGCACTGACATCAAGGCCAATTCGATTACCCTTTTCCTGTTAGAGCCGAAATCATGCATATAGTGAACCGTAGAACAGTCACCCTAGGTAAAGTCATACTGAACCTCTGTTCGTTAGTAGGTACTCGAAATAAGTGTACACAAAGGAGGAGCGTTTCTGAACCTTTCCTTTTTGCTTTAAATTCTGTTGAATAACAGCATTTGAACTAGATATCATGTGGTTAGGATCATTTTCTTAAAATAAATCATTTTGGATAGATAACATATCCGAGTAGGAATGTTATTTAATTAAAGCATGTTCGGGTAGATATCATGATTGGGTAGGTGTTATATTTATCTATATATAACATCTTTTAACTCTATTGATTATCTTGCTTGTACTAACTTGTTTTTTCATTTGTTTGTATTACTAACTCATTTTTTCTCATTTGTTTGTGTCATTTTTCATCTTTCTTTGCATTGTATTGCATCGTCATTGCATAATGTGAAAGTATTGATCAGCAAGGGGATATTCGAGAGAAAATCTTCATAAGAAGAAATAAAAATTTCAATCAAGTAGTCACATACACAGACATACATCGAGGGCTGAAAGAAGTTCAGAGTACAAGAAGGAGACTTGCGAGGATTGTGCAGTAGTCGAGACTGAAATGATGATCCACTGATTCGATGAGTAATTCAGTAGTGGAGTCTTATCTACAATCATGGCATCGCTAGTCATCAAGGAGTGACGCAATGACTTCACCACCACAGGGCCATTAACCGAGTTAGTTTACAGAGCATTGAGGGGCATCAGTTCCAAATATGAAAATACAAGAAGAAACAGTGAGATTGAAGTTCATGCAACATTCGAGACTGAAACGATGATCCATTGAGCTAAAGAGTAATCCAGTAGTAGATTCTCATTTATAACCATTTTATTACTAGTCATCAAGCGACGCACTGACTTCAGCACCGTTGGAACATTAACGGAGATAGTTTACAGAGTGCTTGAGGGGTATCATTTTCAATGACGAAGATCCGAGACGAAGCAGTGATCCACTTCAGACTCACCATCTAAGCGAAGGCATGTCTGTAAAGTGGATTGTCTTGTAATGTGAATACTTTTATTTCTGGTGAAAATTATTCTAAGATATTCATCGTTGGGATCAACATTTTTGCATCTGCATTTGCATCTTTGCATTTTGCATCTGCATTTCATCATTCATAAAAAATATGGAATTAATTAGTGGAGGATTCGATGAGGTGGTCCTAACCACGTGACACCACATAGAAGCAAGATTCTAATAAATCAGTACAGTGAAAGCATATTCAGCTGGTTTTAGGACTGAGCCTTCCAGGATGATAAGAGAAAAGAGTCTCCGTTCCCTAAAGTCCATGATGTTGATATCACATAGGAAGCTCCAGACATTCCGCTGAAAACTATAAGGCACTGAAACGCAAGATCCAGAACCCGATGGATTCAGGGGCATGCAAAATCAAAGAATGATGGGGGCATTGCATCTACCATTTGCATCCATAAAGATTGTTTTGTTTGAACTCATTTTCGTTCTGTCTTTAATATTTGCTTAAATATTTTTAATCTTAATGTTTGAATTTATGCTAAGGTTGAATAATTGAGCGAGTTTTAATCTTTAGTTCTTTGACTATCAAATGAATTATATATTATTTTAATTCTTCATGAATTATAGATTTTTGACATATGGCAAGATATCTTTATTATCTTGTCTAAAACCCCAAAATAAAATCTCTCGATTTTTACCCAGAATAATTCCTGGTCACTACCAAATAACCAAATTTTAGCATTTCCTCTCTTTGAGACCTTAAAACATTGTCTTTATCTTTTTGAGACACAAAAAGTCATACCAATATCTTTCTTTGAGCCAATAAAATCAGCATCGTCTTCTTAGATGTAAAACTGACACTTTTTCTACCAATAAAACCAACAGACATTGAGTATAAGATGTTCACTAGAACATAAACCTTCCTACAAAGAAGACACAGTGTGGAGCATCTCGCATCAATTTTCTGAAGATGAGCATGAGCAATTGAGACATGTTGAGAGAAAGAAGCAAAAAGAAAAAATAGAATTCATTCAAAATAATTCTATCATGCATTAATTACATTGTTTTCATGTGAATAAAATTAATCCCGAAAATCTATCCCCTAGGGATATCTCTTCTGTAAAGATTTTCGTGTATGAAATGATGAATGGCATTATTTCTTTATCCCTTCACAACAGAATAAAATATATCCATTGTGTCCCCTTTGAGCCTAAATTATGTTTTCTTCTGATTCAACCCTAACCAAGGATCACCCTCCACACTGGGGGGCAAGGTGGAGGAAGTCTGCTCGCATGAGTGAAGACATCAATTCAGATGATATATCGAACGTTGAACCAAGTACATAGTGCAAAGGTCAAATCACAGCAAAGAGAAAAAGAAACAAAGAGCAAAAAGAAAAACAAACAAAAAGAAAATAAACAAAGCAAAAAATCAAACAATGAAAAAAAGAAACAAAGAGAAAAAGCAAAGCAAGAAACAAACAAACAAAGAAAAAACGAAAAGAAAAAAGACAAGAAGCACACGCAAAGAGCCCATCGACTCAAATGACACATCAAGCTTCAAACCATGCGATTGATCAAGAACAATTGTTCCAAAATCGATTCACTCGAAGATCATAGAACATCTAGAAAAATGAACACATACGAGCAAATCCAAATTAAGCAAGACAAGATTGAAGGCATCAGAATGAATTGATCATTGATTCAATTACCCTTAAAACACATGTTTGGGCATTTTATCCCTTTCTTTCATAACCCTGAGCCATTGCCTACATTATGTGCCTAAAAAGTCTTTTCTAATCATACATGGACTTCTAAACAGAGGAGAATATCTTCAGCTTTCATTCCGCCCATCATGATTAATTTTTTATTTACAAAAAAAAAAAGATTTTCTAAAATATTTAATACATGATAGAGAAAAATAATAATAACAAAGGGGTTCAAGACGTAAATTCTGAATAACATCTTGAAACCAAAGGAGGATTCGAGTTGAAAACCTGAAAAGATGGCTCGAATATGAAGACTGTATAACTTTGCATAAGAGACGGTCGCACAAATCCCTTGATGAGGCATTGCACAACCCAAATGAGATCATGAGAGCTGGGAGTCAGAGAATACTTCCAATAACTGAGTACAGAAGTTACTCCATCCGATTAGTAAACATCAAATAAATGAGAACCCCATACATTTGACCAAAAAATAACAACTTCAGACATTTTTATCCTTTCCTTATTTAACCATACCTCAAAGATAGCATTGATCTTGGCACTTGTCAAATAGCTATGATTTATTGAAGAGTTAACAGTGTAATTAATTCTTTGATATCCAATGAACTCTTGTTCTATGATTTGTCAATTATGAAACCTTGAAAGGGACAATGTTTTCAAATCTTTGATTAAACATTTTTCAAAACTCTTCCAATTGATATTTTAAGACATTTGAAATTAAAAGAAGAAGAAAAAGGTTTTTCGAACAAGATAATCTCTCTTGAGTGGATCTTGGTAGCTAACATGTGGCTCTCAGACACTAAGCTCATGCTTAGAATTAGTGCTGAAACAATTAACATCGAATATTGGGGCATCTTTGAAGTAATCAACATCGAATGTTGGGGAATCTTTGGGGATTCAACACCCTTATGCGAACAATCAGATCTTCTTAAGACATTTCCTCCACCAGCAGGAACAAGCAAATTATCAGTATCCTTTGAGTTGTTTCTCTTGAAACAAATTTTATCTCTATTGAGACAACTTCTTTTGAAGAAAAACCTTTGAGTCTGTTTTTAAGAAAAAAAAGTTGTGTCTTTTGAGACAATTTCTCTTAAAACAAACATCTTTGAGATCGTTTCTATTGAAACAAATTTTTGTCTCCCTTGAGGCAGTTTCTTTGGAAACACAAAATCTTTGAGTCTATTTCTCTTGAAACAAAACCATCTTTGAGTCATTTCCATGAAACGAATTTTCTCTCTCTTGAGACAACTTCTCACAAAGCATCATCTTTAAGTCGGTTTCTCTTGAAACCAAAATCCCTTCCTAAAGATGGTTTGTTGTCCTCATCACGTAAGAACCGTGTCATCCCCCGACCAGACCTCCTCACCGCGTAGGAGTATTGCCAACCCTAGATAACCATCCGTCCTCATCACGTAGGAACTGTGTTATCGCCCTCCCTAAAGATGGCATGTCGTCCTCATCTCGTAGGAACTATCTCATCTCTCGACCAGACCTCCTCATCACGTAGGAGCCATGTTACCCCAGTTAACATGTTGTCATTATCAAGTAGGAACAGTGTTATCATTCCTAAAGATAGCCAGAACTCTTCATCACGTATGAGTCGTGTCATCCACCGACTAGATCTCCTCATCACGTAGGAGATGTGTCACCCTTAGATGACCCAAACTCTTTTTCACATATGAGCAGTGTCGTCCCCACCAACAAACCTATCCATTTTTTTTAAACAAAAAAAAGAGAACCAGACAAAAATGTGTTGTCTTGTCGCCTTTTCCCTATTCTTGTTAACACAAGAATGTGCAAAGAGGGGCAGCTGTAGACACCCATTTTTGTCCGGGTCTTTTTATTATTATTATTATTATTATATTTATATTACTTATTATTATTATTTTTAAATTATATATTACAATTTTTGTAGGCCCAACACTCAAGGCCAAAATCTATTACAAAGCAACCCAACTAGCCCCAAGCCTAATTACAAACCCGAAGCCCAGCAGTACAAGACCTGACCCAGTAGGGTCCAATAACCCGACCCAGCTCCAGACCCAAAAACTTACCCGAATCGGCCCAATGCAATTAAGGTTTTAAAACCCTAAATACCATCAACCAAAGCCAGACAATCGTCGCCTCGTGGACTCCACTGCTCTCTCCCCACGCGTGTGAGCCGGCCGCCATCAGAGTTGATCGTCACTATTGTCATCCACAGTGACTGGAGACTATAGTCATCAATCAGTAACAGTGAAAAAATAGAAAATCTCATCCAAAGTCAGAAAAGCACAATAAAAAATAAAGAACAAATCTAAACACTATCCCTAGAGGCATGGCTCTGTCAGAAATTTATCTTCTCGATAGCAACACATGTCTATCAATCACATGGAAAGGGAGATAAATAGAACAAAAAGAAAAAAAAAAGAAATGGTGCAGTTTCCAGAGAGAGGGAAGCCATTCGAAAAGGGAGAAATAGAGAGAAAAATGAGGGAAAGGATTCGGGTTTTCAAATGAAAAACAAGAGAGAATGAAAGAAGGGTGAAGTATCTCGGTTCAAGGTCGAAAACAACAGCTGTCGTATTCTAAGAAATCGAAGGTTTCATTGTAGATCTACGACCATTGGGCTATTTCCAGGGGAAACTAACCCTGGATTTGTGCTCAGGATGTTGATGTGCTTTGGATAGTGCCCTCCTCTCTCTCTTCCGATGTCGACGTACGGCGGCGACCGACACGACGGTTCCTCGTTGATTTTTTGAAAGCTCCCTAGAGCTCTCTCTCGCTAAATCTCTCTTTCAAAGCAGAAATGAAACAAAATGGAGAAGAGTGCTTATTTTGGTCGTGAGATTATATATATATATATATATATAGCTCGGAACGACATCCTTTTGAGGATGACCCAAAGGGCATTTTTGCGTGTGGGTTTATTACCCGAAAGGTCTTTCTATTTTGTAACCATTTATTTTAGTCATCAATACAACTTTATTTCCTTTTAATTTGAGCTCTTGTTTTGTAAATGTTTTGATTTCGTCCTTATTAGCTTGTAAATGTTTTATGCTTTTATTTAAGCTGAGGCCATGGTACTCTCATTCATTTATACTTAAGATGTATATGTTTTTATTAGTATATTTTAGTCACTAATTTCATGTGATGCATATTTTATGGATATTTGATTTTGGCTATAACATTTGTAAATCTATCATTTTAGTCACTGTTTTTAACATTTGGTTTAGTTATAGTTCAACCTTTTATGTTTTTGTTTATTTCTTTTAAGTCCTAAATATGATTTATGGGTTATTTACATTTCTGGTCCTTGTATTATTTAATAATTGTTGTCTGGGCTCTGGTTTATCTATTTTTTGTTATTTTAGTCCTTTGATTATCTGTATTTGCTATTTAGACTCTTAAGTTTCTATTTTTACTATTTTAGCCCTTTAATTTTTTGTTTTTACCATTTTAGTCCTTAAGTTTCTAGTTTTGTTATTTTAGTCCTTTAAATGTATGTTTTTGCTATTTATTCCCTTAAGTTTTTGTTTTTACTATTTTAGTCCTTTAAATGTCTATTTTTGCTATTTTAGAACTTTAACTTTATGTTATTGCTATTTTAATCCTTTGAGTTTGTGTTTTTCTCCAGTTTGGTCCTTGTAAGTTCAAATACTTACTTTTTGTTCATTTGTATTTTGGTTTGTAATATTTATTTGTTTCATTTCAGTACCTTTTGTATGTACATGTTGTAAATATTATTATTTTATGTTGTAAATATTTTTATTTTTCATTTATAATTGTGTTTGTTTTTACCTTATTTCCTTATCTCGATGTGTTATTCGAATATTTCAAGAACCTGAATTTGTAGAATGGTCGTGGAAAGTATCACTTGATCGAAGTGGTACAATCTGATACGACGTTCAAACGAAATGAGACTTGAAATAAATATAGTTTATGTTACTAATTAAATCTTTGGCTATTCAATGTGTTTTTATATAGCAATTTAATTTCACGCAAATGTTAATTGTAATTTTATATTCGATTCGTATTTTTTATAACCGAGTAGGAATATTCTTTACGAATGAGAAATAGTCGAGTTAGCTTTCCTGATGGAGGATTGCTAATTTTGAGATTTCTTTCACTAATTAATTAATTCGAAGCAGATCAATAAATGAATCATATTTTAATTTCATATTTGATTTATAAGTTGTACCATCTATGACAACGTGTAAGCGATTCTGTACTATTTTTTGGGCGTTGTGGGGGTGATTATCATTCTCCACGCATAACCGACTCCCGAACCTGTTTTAATCGAATCTTTGGCAAACACATACCAAATTTTTTCTTAAAACGATTTTTGTTAAAATTGTTTTAAAATACGCTTTTAGGTATTCGACCTATGTAACCCAAAGGTCGATGGCAACTCCTTTCAGTTTTATATAAATCAATTCAAAACCGACCAATCTTCCAAATTAAAGTCATAAATGTTTTTTAAAATAATATTTAATTTTTTAACCTAAAAAATGGTTATGATAGACGTCATACATTCTTCCCTCAACTGTCTCAATTACTTTTGCATTGATGTGTTTTAATGGCCTTTCAATCTAATTTAGTTCCCTTTGTTTTAAATGCTCCAACTAACCCACCTCACTCTCCTCCCCTTTCGGCCCTCCATCTTCCTTGTTACCCTTTCAAATCTGTAATCACGAATAAAACTAAAACCAAATTTTCTAAATTTACTGATAATTAATTTTTTTATTTAAGATAAATTTAAAATGTTAATATTATTATTTATGGTAATATTAAGTAACGTTTTTTTTGTTTAACTATATATATATATATATATATATATAATCTATTGATAATAATAATTCAAAGATCTCTATCTCATTATGGATTGGTCAGGTTGTTTGTGATTCATTCATGCAAGCTATTAAACTTTGGTAGATGAATATATTAATTAGGACCCCATTCCTCTATTCAATTGCAACATAGGTTGTTTGTGAAGATTTAAAATTGCACCATATTGGGAGAACTAAACCAATTGGACTCCACCAGCCTTACTAGTAGGGACAGGTATCTGTTGGGTACGAGGGGTTGTGATCCCTCAAATTTTTTTTGATAAAATAATATTTTAGATTTGTCCTAAAGATGTTATGGCAAAGGTCCATGTTCCTGATGGTGGTTTGAGTTTGCTGATATGATGTATCGTTGTGGCTTCTTTATTGGCTATTGAGCTGTGTAGTTTGACCGATCAGCTTAGTGGTGTTGGTTGCTGCAGTAGGCTTGGTGATCTGTGTTCTTAATTTTCATTATGGTATGGGGTGGTTTTCGTTGCTTTTGGACGTGCTATACTCAGAGTATTGCTAGTTCCATATTTCTTTTGTGCATCAGGTTTGATTGTTTGGTGAGATGCAGCCTCTTGGCCGCTTTTTATAGCTTAGTGGCGCTGGTTGCTGCGGTTAGCTTGGTGACTTTTATTTTTAATGTTCATGATGCATGTTTCTCTTATGCATCAGGTAGATTTTTTGTTGTGAGGCAACCTTGTGGCCGCTTGATCGTCTCATTGTTTGGGAGTTATTTTTTGTTTGGTTTTGAATTACTTATCCGACAATTCATAGTGTACTCTTTTTCCTCCATTTAAGTGTAGGGAGATTTTTTTAATGAGGCTCATGTTTGTCCCATTTTGTATGTATTTTCACCTAATACCATACAAAATCCTTTAAAAAATGAAGAGTTTACAATGCATGTCGTATACTGCAATGTACTACTAAAACGATGTACCGAAACACACTACAAATAAATTTGTTCTTATTGTGTAAATATTAAAAAAAATATAAGTATTTATTTAAAAGTAACCATTAATTAAAATTTAATTTTACTTTTAATAGAATTATAATTAATTTATAATTCTTTTATTAAAAATCATAATTAATTTAAGTAATTTAACTTTTTTAGAATTAAGATTTGTAAAGAGACTTTAACTAGCTGAAAAATTCGTTGGAAAATTCTCTGAAAAATATTATATTACAAATCCAATGACGTCGTTTGCCATCGCCCAATTCATCGTCACCCACAACTGGTTGTCGCCCATGAAAGCCCTGCATAAAGGTTGACCGGCGCCCGTCTGTGTTTCCTTTGATTTGCACAAAGAAGGTGAGTTTTAATTTTGATGGTAAAATTACATTCCAACCCCTTCTGTTTGTGTCTTATTTAGAATGGTTAAATTCATGAAAAACCCACACAATTTCTCCTATTTATATTTTAGACAGACATGTTTTTGTTTTAATAGACGTGGATAAATTACAATATCACATACTTTTTTTTTGGATAATTTTTTAAACATAATCCCAACACCCAAAGCCCACATAGGCCTGCAGCCCCAATATCACATACTTTTGTTTTAATTTAAATGGCCAAAATTCATGTAAACCCTCTCATTTTCCCATGTCTAGATTTTACTCTTCTAAGTTTTAAATCTTCTATAATTTGTCCTTTATTTTTATTTTAATAATTAACTTTGAATTTAATCTTTGATTTTAATTAACAATTAATTCTTTATTTTATTCGTTATTTTTATTAGTATTAATTTCATATCATTTTATATTATTTTTTATCCTTAATCTTAACAATTTGATATTTAATTTTACTTGATATTAATTGTGATTATTTGAAACATAATAATAAGAATTTTGATACGTAAATTTTAATTTTGATCATTACTTTTAATTTTGATGCTTAATTTTAACATGATATCCATTTTTATCATTGGTTTTGATTTAATATTAATTTTGATACGTAAGTTTGACCTTGGATCTTATAACTATTTGAACTAGTTAATGAATCACAATTTGACTCCTTTAAAACAATAAATAAAATAGAGTGTAAGCGACATCTCGATATGAATTCAGAAAATATTAATGTTAAGGTACATTCATTGTGATTGTATATTTAGTGTTGCGGTTAAAATGTTAAACTCCTTATCATGAAAGAAAATTTAATTTTTATTTATTAATTATAACAAGTTTTTTTATACTTTATATATGGTTTATGTAACAATAATAATTGAGAAATTTATTGTAAATCTACGAATAAACCCACAAAAGCAATAAATAAAAGTTCAAATTTATTAAATCAATATGAATGATCAATATTAATAACAAGTCAAACTTACGTATCAAAATTAATATTAAATCAAAAGCAATGATAAAAATGAATATCAAGTTAAAATTAAGCATCAAAATTAAAGTTCATAACCACTATTAACATTTACGGATCAAAATTAATATTATCATGATTCAAATAATCACAATTAATATCAAGTAAAACTAATTATCAAATTGTTAAGATTAACGATAACAAATGATATAAAATTAATGCCAATAAAAATAATGAATGAAATAAAAGTATTAATTATTAATTAAAATCAAAGAGTAAATTCAAAATTAATCATCAAAATAAAAATAAAGTACGAATTATATAAGATTTGAAACTTAGAAGTGTAAAATCTAAACAGGGAAAGTGAGAGAGTTTACATGCAATTTGACCATTTAAATTAAAGCAAAAGTATGAGGAATTGTATTTTTGCCATGTCTATTAAAACAAAAGGGTGAGTGTAAATTTCCCCTAAATTGTTTTAAAAGGCTGAATCCTTTTAAATGAAGGCTGGGAAACAATCACAAAAGAAGCAGAAACTCTTCCATATCTTCTTCCTCACCATTCTCTTTGTCTTCTTCTTTCTCTTTTTTTCTCTTTTTCTTTAGTTAGTAGAAAGCTTAAAGGTAGGAGCTTTCTTGTTCTCTAGTTCTAGTTCAATTCCCTCAAGTTAAGAAAGTTAAATTCCACATCTAGAGCTTCAATTCAAGCTCCTTTTCTCATGATTTGGTCATGGTGACCAAGGTTGAGGTTTTAAAGGTGTTTTAGAATCTAGGGCTCTTGGGTGCTCCAAATCCGTCCCAAAGAGTTTAGAATCACGTTTTTACTTCCATTAAGACTTCAAATGAATTAGTAATCATTTTGTTTGCTTTTGATTAGTGATGGAAGTTGGTGAAAGATCACAAGTGAAGAACAAGGAGAAGATGAACTTTGGTTGAACTTGAGGTCATTTTGCAACCCTTAGGTGAAAGGTAACATATGTCTAACCTTTCTCTACTGCTTGTATATCATTATGTATAGTTTGATGCATATTTGAGCGTATGAGCATTTTTTGCAATTGGGTAGGGGTTTAAAGCATGAAAACGAGATTTGTTGTTATTTATGCTTAAAGTGATGACCTTTTATGTTCCTCACCTATTAAATAAATCTTAAACACCAAGAGGGGACGTTCGGGGTACCTTGGGAATGTTTTGGAAGTGTCTTCACAAGAGAAAATTTAGTTTCAGGGTCGAGGTACTGATACTGTAAGAACAATATCGATAATATTGTAGGTTAAAATTTGAATGAATGTGAGGAGGGTATCGATACTCAACAGAGGGTATCGATACTCAACAGAGAGTATCGATACTGTTTGTGTGGTATAGATACTTAGGGGCGAGTATCGATACTCGGGATTCTATTTTAGATTCTAGAATGCTATTTTAGTACCAATACTCAGGGGTATCAATATCAAGGGGTAGTAGCGATACTCCTCACAAGGGTATTGATATTAGAGTATTTTATGAAACAATGAATGCAATTATGGTATCGATACTAAAGGGAGTATCGATAGGTGAGTACCGATAATCTCCACAGGGGATTTGCAGCACTTGCTGGTTTATTGAGAAAGTGCAACGAATCCCAATTTCCATGATTGATTATTGAGACAATAGCCTCCATCGATGGGCAAGTTAACACCACTCACATATTTAGCCTCGTCGCTAACCAAATACATTGCTGCATTTGCGAAATCCTCAGGCTCCAATACAGTGCCTTTCAACACCGCTGAAGCCGCAATCATCTCCTCTCCCTTCTTCTTATCGAGTAGCCCCAGTGTTTTCTGGAACAATGTGATCGCAATTGCGTGAGGTGAAATGCAGTTCACTCTGATTCCATGCTCGCTTAATTCGACGCTCAAGCTCTTGGTCAACCCTGTGACAGCATGCTTCGATGCCTTGTAGGCATGGAGGTTGCCGTAGTTGATTTTGGAAGAATGACTCGATGTGCAGAGAATGCAGCCTTTCTTGGCAGGAACCATGACCCTAGCAGCATGCTTGGCACCCAAGAAACCACACAACATATTGATGTCGAACACTCTCTTGAAGGTCTCAGTGCTGGTGTCTGTCACTCTTACTTCATTGTCACCAATAATCCCTGCGTTGTTGAACATGATGTCCAGCTTTCCGTACTTGGAAACCACCAAGTTCACGACATTTTCGACATCAGATTCACATGTGACATCGCAGTGGTCATAAGAGATGTTTTCGGGTCCGAGGTCTTGGCAAAGGGAGTGGCCCAAATCGTCTTGAATATCAGCAATGAGAACCTTGGCTCCATGTTTGACGAACAGCCTGGTTGTACACTCCCCTAACCCACTGGCTCCACCAGTTATCAGTGCCACCTTACCATATAGCCTGTACCCAACAAAGAACAAATAATGTTTAGATACTATAAGATTCGGACCAGAATTGAACATAAAATTTTATTTTAGAAATCGAATTTATAAAAATAAGTTCATCTGGCTCCACATTTTTTGTCGCCTTTAATATAGAAAACTATATTTATTTCTTTTATTTCTAGACATATCTAAATTATTTAAATTCATATTTTATCTATAAAATAAAAAAAAATCAAGTTTAAATTCACATCTTATTATATATTAAAGTAATAATATTAAACAAATAATATCAAATAAATTAAAATTCAGTTTATACCTGCAATAAAAAACCTTAACCATTTATCAATTTACTTATAAATTTATTCTTTTAACATTGATAGCTATTATTAATTTTATAATTGCGATTATAGGTTACGTGCACTATATATTCTATTATTTTCCTTTATTAAATCTCAAAGTTGAACTTTAGGTTGTCTATTCATGTATTCAATTAACATTTTAAACATATTTCAGTAGTTGCACGGGGCTGCTATATTTGTATTTGCTGAAAGATATTGCATTCATGCAGGTATTCAAAAGGGGTTGCGTTGCTTCGTAAATTAGTAACCACTTGATGTGACACATTCGCTGGTTGGATGCTTGCACCTAAAATTAAGTTATCCTATCGGTCAATAAACTATAGAGACAATTTTATTTTGACCATTCAACTATGGGTTTTATTAATTAAATTATTAAAATGATTTCAATTAAGTCATTCATCATTAATTGTTAATGAATTTATTAATATAGAAATTGAATAAATTTGTATAGGATAAATCACTAATTTGATAACTAAACATTTATGTGATTCATATTTTACTCACCGTACTTTTAAAATTTTTAATTTGCTCACTCAACTATATACATTGAACTTTTTTTGTCATTCTGCAGTTATATCACTAATAGCTCATTAACATTGCTTAGTTTAATATTGAAACTCAACCACATAATAATAATAATAATAATGTTATATTCCATCCATCTTCTTCTAAATGTAATTAAATTTTGGGTAAACTACAGAGTTGGTCATTTTTGTTTTATTTTTTAACCCTATGGTCACTCGATCTAGAAACATCAATACATGGTCACTTTTTTTGAATTTTAATTAAGACGTGGACATTAAGATGTTAGTTGCCGTGAGTTTGATGATGTTAGTTGCCGTGAGTTGGATGATGTGACACATTAGTAAAAAGGTTTAATTTTTATTTTAACACTTAAACTTGAGATAAATTACTAATTATAGGTCTTTTTGTAAACCCAAAATAGTTCAGGGATAAAATATCAATTTACTATTTCTTTCCATATGTTTATCAACAAACCTGAAACCTCCACGATTCACCCCTTCCACGACGGGGACGGGGATGTTCACACCGGTTGGGTTTGGCTCGCAAAACGTCGGGGAGCACATGGATGGTGTGAGGCCTAACGGTGACTGTATCGAACGAAATTTGTTGATAACAGTGTGGTGGTTTTGAGTTCTCCGACAGAACTTCGACGAGCTTTCCATGTCGAACGGTAGTGGCTCACGGGACACTCTCAACGGGGCTTTGATTGCTGTGATCTGGCGCTCACGATGACATCGGCGGTGACAGTCACTGGCGACTGATCGATGACGAGGAATCAATGGAATGTTGATGGGTTAAAATGGAATTTGGGGTTTGATTTTAGGGATTTTCCATTTTTGATTTGGGAATAATACATATAGGAAAAGAGGGTTAATTGATTTTTTATCCTGCATTATTTTGGATTTATAAAAAGACCCATAACTAGTAATTTATCTCAAGTTTAAGGGTTAAAATAAAAATTAACCTTTTTACTAACATGTCACATCATTCAACTCACGGCAACTAACGCTGAGTGACCAAGTCTTAATTAAAATGAAACAAAAGTGAAAATGTATTGACGTTTCTGGATCTAGTGACCATAGGTTTAAAAAATGAAACAAAAGGGACCAACTTTATAGTTTACCCTTAAAGTTTTTAAAACTTCCTACCACCCACTCCGATTCCTTCCCTAACTAGTTCAGCAGATCCACCCAAAAACAAATAATTTGAAAAGTTATGTCGAAATCGGTGCTTTACTTTCTTCCCCTCCTGGTGACGTCGCTGCTGGTGGAATCAAGCGACGACACGAACCGCGCCTACTTGTCTTGCTCGGACACGAGAGTCCAAGTATAGGATGGGTTCACTTTTGGGACCGCTTTCGCACCAAGGACATCGTTCTTCTTCAACAGAATGTTTCAGTTGTCGCCTTGCGATCGCCGGCTCTCGCATTCGAGCTCCGGATCTTGTCTGGCACTCTTTAGACCTAGAGTTGATGAGATCTCTCTCCTCACCATCAACATATCATCTTTTTCTCCGGTCAACTCTCTCTATTATTCTATCTTTTTCTAAGATAATTTCTTTATTTTTTTATTTTGAAATTTCAGGGATGATGGAATCCGAGTATTCATGGTTATAATTAATGTAATTTGTGAGTTTAATTCTGTTGGAAATATGGGCTGCAAAAACTCACCGTTAGCACTGACAGGAAAAGTAAATAATAATTTGAAAATAAATAGATTCGTAAACCGTGTCGTGGTAAAACCACTGCCTTAGAAACGAATTCGTTTCGATGTGTGTAATCGTTGCAGTAGGCAGACCATCTCTCGAGGTTAACATGGTCGTTCCAAATTTCGTATACCGAAAATCGAAGTGGACTGCTGGTGGTATTGCACTTCTGATCGGAAAGCACAGAGAATAACTTTAGAAACACTTGGAGAATGAATTTTGAATGTAGAGAGTGAGTTGAGAAACTGAATGCAGGTCTCTTTTTATAGGCTAGATATAAGGTTAAAATCGTCCATAAAAAATCATAATAAAAACTCTTCATTGTAACAGCTAAAACGTCCAGATAAACCTGATTAAAAATAGTCTAGGTTCATTGCATCATTATTCAATTGTTACAACTCTTGAAATTAAATTATGTAACTCTTGTAACTCCTAACATTAGCAACTTGCCTCCTTTGTACGAAGTTGGAAATCAGTTCAGATACATCTTAGATTTAACTTAGAAAATCAGTCAAAAATCATTACACCGTGTGTTTTGTCTTTCCATCTAAAAATTGCCAAAGTTAAATTATCGAGTTTCACCTCCCCCGGGGTCTTCATATATGTAATTCAAGGTAAGTGGTAATAAATACTAATAGCACCAAAAGTATTGTATGTTCTGGGAGAATACAAGCAGTAGTATTTTACATCCCAGGACAATTCAAAAACCTTTAGTTTACATTGTACCAGAATACAAGCACAACTGGTATTTTACATTCTTAGGAATGCAAAAGTTAGTATTTTTCAGGGCCGGAGAACAGAAGCAATGGTGGTATTTTACATCTTAGGAGAAGAGAACAAAAGGGAACTTTGCATAATTACTCATTCATCTCACCTGGTTAAAGCTTTGTCTCTCTCCTCTTTAGTTTTGTTTTGCAAAAATCTCAAGAAATGTATGGCTGTGGGTTCTCTCTCTTGCATTGAAGTTGGTTCCAAAGTCAATCCCAAGTTCAAGTCTAGACTGGGTGTTTCAATATTATAGCTCCGTATATCTTGAGTATTGCTGTGGAAAGTTGGTGTTCGCTTCTTGTCTATGCTGGAGCTAGTTACAGCAGTCGAACCCCTTGTCACATTTGGTTCCAGGGTCAATTCTAAACTCAAACTCAGTCTTGGCCTTTTTGTCATGTATCCTGTTGTATCTTGGGAAATGCTATCGGTGGTTGTTATCTGCTCCTCCTCGATCCTGGACGTTTTAGTTGTAGTGGTTTGACCTAGTTCATGGTTTACGACATCTGCGGAATGATCCTCAAAAGGATAGAAGATAGTTGGTGATTCACTGGAATTGTTGTGGCTGGTTGAATCCTTGTTTCCATCAAGGTTTTGGTCCATAAAAGGAGACCAATGAGCTTCATAAGGAATGGAACATTTCTTCACTTTAATTCTATGCAGCGTCGAACCTGTTTCATCTTGCTCTATGTAGATGATCACTCTGTCACCCACACAAAGCTCCTTGCTTCGAGCAAATAGAATCCATTCTTTGATGAGAACATGCTTAGGATGTTTTGGCCGATCCGGGTTATCACCGATATTACGAATAGAGAAGCAAAGACTCCAACGGCATCCACTCTCATCTTTGACATCAAAATCCACCCGAGGATTGACTTCTAAACTTGGCCTTGGCCTCGGGAAACCTTCCATTTTATAGTACTTCATCGGAACTGCACATCTCCTGCAAATATCCATCTCGCTGAGCGTCTTCGAGAATATTATCATTTCTAAAGAGCTATCATAGAATTCACTGTAAGGCTGCTTCTTAATTAGAAAGAACCCGAAATTGATAACGGAGTTCAGCCAATTATGCCTACGTTTCCAGAATGTTGCAGATCTTTTACTAAGAGAGAAAATTTACAGGTGTTTACAAAACACTCACTACTCACAAGAAAGCTCTCTAGTATTGGGAGAAAGAAATGATTTGGGATGATTTTGAATAAGATAATCTAACAATGCTTTATGTTGTGGCTTTGACCTTTATATTGCTCACAAAACTTTGGTTGATCTTCCTCTCTTCGAGGATCATCCATATCAGTATGAATTAGAGTATATTTAAATCGACCTTTCAACTTCCTACGTAATTCTAGATTTCATAACCATTCTTCAAAAATTGGGTATTTATGCTAATAAGCATCGTTTGAGATATACTTAAACTCACAATTGTATATGTTACACATAGTATGTAAGGTAGTCATCAACATAAGAGTATATGCTAATATTAATGTGCACACATGTAACAACAATGTAAGTGTATGAGAATCTTAAAGCTTGAAATTGACCATAATCACATTGTCTTCTATTAAGACAACTAGTATAGATTCGGGTAGATTCAGGTTGACCCTTCAACTTTTTATGTAATTCCGAATTTGATAATAATTATTTAGAAATAAGGTTTGTAGGATAATAAGCATCGTTTGAGAGATACTTAAACTCACAACTATATACGTTACACATAGTGTGCAAGCTATAACAGTCATAAAAAAGAGTATGAACCAATATTAATGTACATACATGCAACAACAATGTGAGTATAATTCCCCGAATCCCGGGTTGGGAGTTTTGTGCTAACCCGAGATGGGTTTTGGATAAATTCCTTGGGTTATAGGAAGCCTTAACCCAATATGAGAAGATACTGGGCTTGGATTGAGCCCAATAGTGGATAAAAAGGGTATTTTTATTTGTAACCAAAATTAGGAGGACCAAGGAAGTAATTTAACCTTTTTTATTTTGAAAGGTTGAATACCCATTAATTTGGGTGATCTCACGTCTAACTCTCCATTTTTTCTCAACTTTTCTTTGTCTCTTCTCCTCCTCTTCCACCTTCATATTTCTCTAAACCTATAACCATCAAAGGTGATAACACGGTGGCTTTACAACTCTAGTTTGTCAACTTGAAGGTAAGATTCATAATCTTCATCTTTAAAACTTCAAATTAAGCCCACAATTCCTTCATTCCACCTTATTTCCAAAATGTGGGTTTAGTGGGGGTTTTAGAAACCCAAGTGATTTCAGTTCATTTTGGGAAGATTTAGACCTCTATAAACGTTTTAAATTATTCTATAATCTTCCCAACAACACTAGTAACATGCATGCTTGGTTTTATTTAGTGAGAGAAGTTGGAGAAAGCTCCAAAGCTAAGGGGAGGACAATGTTGAACCTATTTTGATAAAACGAATTTAAGGGCAAAATAATTTTGGACTAAATCAAATTTATTCAAAGTTTTCAAAAATAATTCAAAGTCCATAAAACTTGAATTTAAACAAAAAATAGTTTTCTAAGCAAGAAGTATCGATAATGTGCTTACAGTATCGATACCACACAAATAATATCGATATTTTTATTGTAGTATCGATACTCAAGGTAAGGAAAGTATCGATATTTGTATGGCAGTACCGATACTGCACTTTATTTTTAAATGTGTTTAGATTCTAGTATGCAAAATTAATATCGATACAACTGTCAATATTGCAAACCCTGGTATCGATACTACCTATCTAATGGTCATATAATGGCTAGTTCTTATTAGAGCAGTATCGATATTCATAGCTGAGTACCGATACTCCCTAGTAAGGATATTTTTATTTTGTCGATTTTTAATCCCCAAAGGCTCCAAAACATCCCAAATGGCTAGAAACATCCACAAACACATTCCAATATATAAAAATAAGTTGAGGACACTTGAAGAAGGTTATAACACCTATCCAAGCAATCCACATCAAAAGAAAAGCTCTTTCATTCTTATTTTTCCTTTTCTCTTGTACATAAGTGTTTTTGTGAGCTTAAATTGTAAACTCCTACCTTTAAGAGGTTTTCTTGTTTACATTTCTTTATCCTTTTGTAAAATGGGTTGTGGTTCTTGTTTAGCCATTAAAAACTAGGGAGCTGTAAAAGGTTACTCTTGAGCGTAGAAAAAGAAAGAACAAATTTGTGAATTTGTTAGAAAATCCTTAGTGTGGAGCCAAGGTAGTGGATGTAGAGTTTGGTTTAGAAATTCAAACCACTATAAATAGCTGTGCAAATTTCCTATCATTTCTCTCCATTCTCCCAAAATTTTTATTTGGCCAATTTACCCCCTCTTGGCACTTTTTTGGGTTAATCAATTGAGCTTCATAAATATCAACAATTGGTATCAAAGTGGGTCACAAATCGATGGTCTAACAACATTGTGAAGATCCTTGAAGCTCTACATCACTTTCCCGAAGCAATCGAGAAGATGACTTCCACTTCTGGCCAGTACTACCTTAAGGATTCTCACTCCATCCATAGACCACCTTACTTTAATAAAGTAAATTATTCTTATTGGAAGAATATGATGATGTTCATCCAAACCATCGACATTGATGTTTGTCATGCCATCGTCGACGGTTCTCCTGTTCCACCAAGAAATCAAAGGGAGTGGACAAGTGAAGATATAAAACTTGCCCAACTAAATGCCAAAACCATGTACATTCTCTTTTGTGCGTTTGGCCCAGATGAGTATAATAGATTATCTTCATGCTCTAATGCTAAGGAGAATTAGGACAAATTGGAGGTGACTCATGAAGGAACAAGCCAAGTGAAGAAGTGTAACACCCTAGACCAGTATGATACACAGTCGACCGATTTAAGGTACTACATGGAACCACATAAGTGTCTAACCAACTTATTCTTACTTTCTTGTACTTTAAAATGACTGTATACATCTAAGAGCCCTTATATATTAACTCTTAACTAACTTTACAACTCAATACAATTGAATTTATGAATATACATGCTATTTAAGAAACTTGTGACGTACTTTGCTCTGCACTGGGTATATACCTTGATCTCTCTAAAGCTTTTCAACTATTGGATCTACTAACCTGCCCACAAAAACATCCAAAGGATGAGCCAACTAGCTCAACACCACATTAACAACTATAACATACTAAAAGTTTATCACTGAAATACTCAAGCTATCAAGTTTGCTACTACATAGTCTACTACTATCTGGTATACTGGTCTGTTAAGTTCTGCTTTGCTTTAGTGATTATACTCGTATACTCACTCTCTACTCTATGGTAGACATCATGGTGCTGTTGAGGGTTCTGCATCTAAGAGCTCACACACCCCTCTAGCCTACCGAGAATATAGCCCCTGAAATCTCTACATCAGACACCACACTCTCGAATAGCCCACTCCTTGAGTGTCAGACCTTGTGTCCAAACTAGTCAGCTTAAAGTGACTTGCTCCCTCCCTAAGTATATCCATACTAAATCTATACTTTTGACACTACTATCTTTTCTAAAAGAACTCGGGTCTCCTGGTTGTTTTCCCGAGCATTCAAACAAGGCTAGTCTTATTTCACCTTACTTTATTCATGTTTCTACTTTTAAATTAAACATTAATAAATGTTCTCACTTTTAGTCTTATTTGAGAGAAATTATAAGCTTTTGGGAAACCTCGCTTACCTATGTACTTTTTCTTGACTGAAAGCCCATTTATCAACCTTGGTATCGATACTGCCTTACAATATCGATACCCTCGCTTGCCTCTGCACTTACTCATGCTTTAAAGCTCAAACCATACCCTTGGTATTGATACTAGCCTTACAGTATCAATACCCTCTCTACAGTATCGATACCTCTACAATTATTTCATCCATTTTAACCCAACTTTAAACACCTTCTATAGAACTTATTCTAGTGTTTTACACCTATTTGATCCCATTTATTGTCATACTATGGGTTTAGGGCCTCTCGGTCAACATTTTGGCCAAAACATACTGAAAGTATCAATACTAGCCCAAGAGTATCGATACTCCTACAAAAGTTTCGATACTTTATATAAGTACCGATACTTTATATAAGTACCGATACTTTTAAACATTCTATTCTGTCCAGTTCCGAAACTCTTTGGGAGTTTCGAAACTACGACCCAAAGTTTTGATACTCTTAAAATAGTATCAATACTTTTGCCCAGAAACTCAAGAATTTGCTCAAAACGAAGAACAAATATCGATATTATCCCTATACTATCGATAGTCTACCTGAAGAAGTCATAAAACACAAACGAAAATGCTATATTTCAATCCCAAAATCCCTAGTGAGGTCCTCAAACATTCTTTAAAGTCTTATGTGATTACAAGGATTATAAATAAGGCTTTATATCATGCTTATAACATAAATAATGAAATCTACCATTAACATATAACACTAAGCTTCATAACTTACTCTCAAGCTATAACTCATTTCTAATGATCACTAGGAGTATGAATGAGTTGTGAGTATGTTACTGGCCTCATTGATTGCTAAAATCTCCCTCAACTCAACTAGGAGTCACCTTACTATTAGGTATGGCTCATAAATATATCGGTAATTACAAAGAAAGTCTTGTAGTGGGAGTTATGATTATGTGGGTTGGGGGTGTGAGGGTTGTGCCCCCGCGGTATGGTACAAGATTATTTTTATAAATATGTAACAGGGTTTATTTATTATAAAAGGAGATGTACCTAAACCTATGAGACATTTAATTGAATAAAAATTCTAGCGCCGCCTAAGGCACCAATGACGTAAGCATATTGCTAAACATCGTTAAAATTCTTGTGTTCTTTCGTTTTCTTTACCCGATTATTCAACAATTGGTATCAGAGCTCAAGATCCAAATTTGAAGTTGCGAAATTTGATGGTCAGGGTAACTTCAGATTATGGAAAACAAGGGTGAAGGATCTATTGGCGCAGCAAGGGATCCTGAAGTCTTTGCGACATACAAAGCCGACGTCGATAGGGGAGGAAGATTGAGAAGAATTGTAGCAGCGAGCGACAGGTACCATACGATTATGTTTGGAAAACGAGGTCATGTATCACGTCATGCATCTGTTGTCTCCAGATGAAATTTGGAAGAAGTTGAAAAGTCATTTTATGTCCAAATCCTTAAATACTAAATTGTATCTAAAGCAATGGTTATATGGGCTGAAGATGTAGGACGATCATGATTTGGCGCAACACGTGAATATCTTCAATCAAATCATTTCTGATTTGGCTCAGCTTGATGTGAAAATTGAGGCTGAAGACAAAGTGTTGATTCTGTTGTGTTCGTTGCCTCCCTCTTATGAACACATGGTGACTACTCTTACATATGTAAAATAGACTATAAAAGTTGAGGAGATTACTGTAGCCTTGTTGGCTCATAACCAGCAGAAGCAGAATGCAGGGGAAAGCTCTCAAGCTGATAGCTTATATATCAAGGGTAATCGAGACCGTGGATGAAAGCCAGAGAAGACAAGGTCTGTGAAACAAAATTTCAGATCCAAATCTAGGGATAAGAAGACAATTCACTGTTACAAGTGCAAGGAGGCGAGACATATGAAGTGAGACTGTCTGAAGTTGAAAAAGTAGACTTATTAGAAGTGTGGTGACTCTTCCAAGTTTGTGAATGTGGTCGAGGATGACAATTCTGATTGCAGCGAGGGTGATATGCTCTCTATTTCAACGACTCAATTGACGGATGCTTGGATTCTTGATTCTGGATGTTCTTATCACATCACACCAAATAGGGAATGGTTTTCGACATACAGGTCGGTTAATTCTGGTTCTTTTTATTTGGGTGATGATCGATGTTGCAATATTGTTGGTATTGGTGATGTCAAAATTAAGATGTATGATGGTTCTATTCAGACGTTGTGTGGTGTTCAGCATATCCTAGATTTGAAGAAGAATTTGATTTCTTTGGGAACTTTGCACAAGAATGATTTTATTAGGTTAATGAGGATAGGGAAACTATTCGGATTGCTAAAGGAGCTTTTACTGTGATGAAAGGAAAGATGACTGCAGGGAATATTTACAAATTGTTAGGGAGTACCATTATAGGTGGCGTTCATTCTATTGAGTCATGTGATGATACTACCAAGCTGTGGCATATGCGTCTTGATCATCTTAGTGAATGTGTTATGGCTGAATTATATAAAAGAAATTTGTTGCATGGTGTTAAAATTTGTAAGCTCGATTTTTGCAAGTATTGTGTTCTTGGCAAATAGACCAAAGTTTGTTTTACGACTGAGAAGCACACAACTGAAGGGATTCTTGATTATGTGCATTCTAATGTATGGGGGCCTTTCACGACATCATATTTGGGTGGATCTAGGTATTACATTACTTTTATTGACGATTTTCACGAAAAGTTTGAGTGTATTTTTTGAAACATAAGTCTGACGTTTTTGAGAAGTTCAAGCTATGGAAAGCTGAGGTAGAAAACAAAACAGGACGAAAAATCAAGTGTTTGCAGTATGAAAATGGTACGGAGTACACATATTCATAGTTTATAAACTTCTGTAAGGAGCATGGGATTAAGAGGCATTTTTACAGTGTGCAAGACACCACAACAAAATGGTGTTGCGGAACGGATGAACATGTCGTTGAATGAAAGAGCTAGATGTTTACGGTTGAATGCAGGGCTTCCCAAACACTTCTGGGCTGAGGCTGTTAACATGACGTGTTATCTTATCAATAGATCGCCAAGGGCATCATTGGCTGGGAAAGTTGAAGAAGAGGTATGGACTGGTCATGATGTTACTTTTGATCACTTACGAATTTTTGGTTGTCCTGCTTATGTGCATATACATACTGATGAGAGATCCAAACTTGATGCAAAATCGAAGGAGTGCATTTTTCTGGGTTACAAGAAAGGTGTCAAAAGATTCAAGTTATGGGATCCAGTTGCGAAGAAAATTGTGATCAGTAGAGATATTGTTTTTGATGAACAACCCATGTTACAGCAGAAGAAAGACACGACAGTGGTGGATTTCGAGCAGTTTCCAGTTGAGAAAACAAAAACTTCTCAACCAACTTATGGTTGATTTACAGAATTATAGTCTCGCCAGAGACAGGGTGAGACGGACGAATATAAAACCACCAAACAAATTGGGTTTTGAAGACTTGGTCTCTTTTGCACTTACTGTTAGCAGTGATGATCCGATTACTTTTCATGATGCTGTGACAAGTCAGGAAAATGACAAGTGGATGGCTGCCATGGTTGAGGAGATGAAGTCTTTGAATCACAATAACACATGGGAGTTAGTTCGCCTTATCGAGGGTAAGAAGCCTATTAGTTGCAAATGGGTGTATAAGAAGAAACCAGCAGTAACAGAAAAAGAGGGGGAGAAGTTCAAGGCTCGTTTGGTAGCAAAGGGTTTTTCACAGTAGAAAGGAGTTGATTATGATGAAATTTTTTCTCCTGTGGTCATGCACACTTCAATCCGAGCAGTACTTGCATTGGTGGCTAGTTAGGATTTGTATTTAGAGCAGATGGATATTAAAACTACTTTTTTGCATGGTTATTTAGAGGAACATATCTACATCTAGTAGCCTGAAGGTTTCACTCAACCTGAAAACGAGCATTTTGTTTGCAGATTGAAGAAATATTTGTACGGGTTGAAACAGTCTCCGAGAAATGGTACAAACGATTTGGCTCCTATTTGATCAAGATTGGCTACAAGCGATGTGAGTATGATTGTGGTGTCTATGTTAAGAGCCTTGATGATGGTCTTTTTTTTTTCTGTTACTATATATTGATGATATGTTAATTACTGTGAAGAACATGGATGAAGTTATCGGTTTGAAAACGTTATTGAGTCAGGAATTTGATATGAAAGATTTAGGTGCTGTAAAGAAAATTCTTGGAATGGAAATTTGCAGGGACAGAGACTCAAGGAAACTATGGCTATCTCAACGGGGTTATGTTGAGAAAATGCTAGAAAGGTTTGTGATGAGCAGCGCAAAATTAGTGAGCACTACATTGGCGAATCACTTTAAGCTCTCATCAGAACAGTGCCATAAGATATATAAGGAAGTTGAAGATATGGCAAAGGTTCCGTATTCTAATGTTGTTGGCTGCTTGATGTATACAATTGTATGTACTCGTCCTAATTTAGCTCATGATGTTAGTCAAATTTGTAAGTACATGTCTAAACCTAGTAAGCAATATTGGGAAGCAGTCAAGTAGATCTTTAGGTACTTAAAAGGTACTGTAGGGCATGGAATTATTTTTGGTAGTCAACGGGATAATCCTTTGGTTGTAGGATATGTGGATTCAGATTATACGGGTGACTTGGATAATAGAAGATCTACGACAGGATATGTCTTTACTCTTGGTGAAGGGCCTATTTTTTATAAGTCTACTGTTCAATCTGTTGTGGCATTATCTACAACTGAAGATGAATACATGGCAGCGGCTGAAGCTGTAAAAGAAGCTTTATTGCTTACTGGTTTAGTGAAGGAGTTGGGTGTTCAAGGTGGAGGTCAGTTGCTTTGTGAAAATCAAAGTACTATTCACTTGGCTAAGAATCAAGTATATCGTGCTAGAACTAAGCATATTGATGTAAGGTTTCACAAGATCATAGAGTTGGTTGCATCAGGAGAGATATTGTTTCAGAAGGTACATACTGATGAGAATACCGTTGATATGTTCACCAAGCCAGTTACAACAGATAAGTTCATGCATTACTTGGACTTATTGAATGTTTCGAGTTGTTAAAGAAGTAATATAATCCAACCCACATTGAATGTTTCCTAAGGGGCAGGATATTCGCCAAGGTGGAGAATTGTTAAGTATGGCTCATAAATATACCGGTAATTACAAAGAAAGTCTCGTAGTGGGGGTTACGATTATGTGGGTTGGGGGTGCAGGGGTTGTGCCCTGCGGTATGGTATAGGGTTATTTTTATAAATATGTACCAGTGTTTATTTATTATAAAAGGAGACATAACCTAAACCTATGAGACATTGAATAGAATAAAAATTCTAGTGCTGCCTAAGGCACCGAGGACGTAAGCACATTGCTGAACCTTGTTAAAATTCTTGTTTTCTTTCATTTTCTTTACCCGATTATTCAACACTTACCTTTATCCTTTACTTTAGAACTTCACCCACCTCATTTGCTATTCAAAACAAAACTAGGGGTTAAAAATTTGTCTTTGAGTTGGAAACTAAGTTAAAACACTCTATAATACTTAATATTACTCAAAACAAGCTTAAATCTTTAGGTTCCTTTTAAACTCCCAAAAACCCATTTTGGAAACAAATTCTAAAACTCACAAAATGGAGCTTGAGACAAAGCTTGAAGGATGGAGAGAAACATTCTTACCTTGGCTAAACAAATCTAAGATTGAAATGCCTGAAAACTTGACTCTTGAAAGGAAGAAGAAATGGAAACTAATGGAAGGAAGAATAAGAAAAAGAAGAGTGGGTGAGATATTATGGGGGTTGGTTTACGTGAATTGATATAAAAAGAAGGGGAAAGATATCAGCTTCAACAAAATGGGTAAACTACACTTTAGGTTATTCACATATTAACTCACTTTAAAACTATCTCTTAGCTTTAACTCTTGGGCCTACCTTAGGTCCAACACCTGTATAACTTGGTCCAACTATCTTGGGATGTCTAATTGGCATGACTTAAAGGTTTCGGGTTGAACCAAACTACTAACCCAGGTTTCTAGGTATTACAAGAAGTATAAGATTGGCATTCTCACCCTCAACTATGAAAACTTCAAGATGAAGCTCGATGAAGACATCAAGATAATGTCTGATCGGTTTACAACAATCATAAATGACTTGAAGAATTTTGGGAAGGTCTATCCCAATGAAGGGATGGTGAGAAAGATGTTTGGCTCATTGCCTACATCTTGGGAAGGAAAAGCCAATGCCATTGAAGAAGCCAAGGACTTGGAGTTATACACCCTTGATGAGAGCTCATCGATTCTTTACTCACTCATGAGGTGAAGCTCCAAAGAAAGAAGAAAGAAGAAGAAAAAGAAAAAAAAGAGGTTGGAATTGCCTTCAAATCCACCAATGAGAGTAATCAAGACTCAAGTGGAGATATGGATGAAGAGGAAGATGAAGAAATAACCAATTTCTTCAAAAGATTCACAAAACTTTTTACTTCTAAAGGAAAAGAAGTGAAGCATAAATCAAGCAAGAAGAAGAGTCCCCCGATGTACTTTGAATGCCAAAAATGGGACATGCCAAATATGAATGTCCTCTTCTAAAGAAAAATGGGTCAAGCAAAAGAAGGTATTTGTGGCGGCTTTGAGTAAAGATGACAACTTCAATGGTGAAGTATCTAATTTATGCCTCATGGTCATTCAAAAAGATTTAATGGCAACTTCTAACTCTTGTGATTCAAATTCTTATTCATTTAAAGAGTTACAAGATTCCTATGATAAGTTGTATTTGGAATTTGAGACCATGAATTCCAAATATAAGAAATTAATTTCAAAATTCAAAGTAGAAAATGATTTGATTTTAAAAAGCAAAATGAAATTTTTGAAAAATGATTTTGAGCTTTCAAAATCAAAATCAATTATTTAGAAAAAGAAAACTTTGATTTGAAAGTTAAGCTTGAAAGCTTAACAAAAGAGAAAGAATTAATTTCTCAAAACAATTCATCATGTTTAAAAATGAAAAAATGCTCACATTGTCATTTTCATGGTCACAAGAACATACTTGTCCTTTAAAGCATAGAAAAATTTTAGAATTAGACAAGCATGGGTTTCGAAGGGAACAAGGGGCATTGAAACTAATGTTCAAGGATCCAAAGCAATTTGGAAACCAAAATCCAAATAAATGTCTCTTGTAGGTGTGTGGGAGTAATGGTGACAAAAGTGAAGATTTTCAAATGCTTTAGCCATACTTGGTTAGAAATGGGTAACCTCTACACTTAATTCTTTTTTACTTTATTGGTTGCCTCTTTGTTTTATGCATGCATAAGCCTTGAGCTTATATGTTGTGTTCATTTTCATCGCATGAATGTTATGATGGGCATTTTAAAGTTTTTTAATATTTTTTCATAAATGTTAGTTCATCATAATAAATTTTGGTCAAAATCGGTTTTATTTTTACAAATTTTGATTTTTGACATAAGTTTAAATGTTTATGCATGTGTTTTATTGCAATTGATATCTCTCTAACAATTGATATCAATTTTTAAAATGCATAACATTTTTGGATACATTTATGCATATGAACTTTAATGTCTCATGTCAATATTGCATAAGGTAGTATAGACTTGGATTTATTGAATTTCATGTGTTACTAACATGTTTGTTATTCTTTGTTGAAATTCAATAGTTTTTAAGTGTCAAATTTTTTGAAGTCAAATTTTTTTTGGGAATGCTTTTGTTGAGGGCGAGTTTTTGATTTTTCAAATAAATTTTAAGTTAAAAGTTTCTACTTAGTCTCCATTGTTATTTTTGAACATTAAAGTTTGAATTACTTTTTATATAACAAAAAGGGGAGAAGTATAGGTTTGAAAAATTCAATTTCAAGAATGAAAAAAAGGAGCTTTAATATTTTCCAAAAATATTTCTCTTTCTCATTAAATGTTTTATTAAGGGAAGTTTTACCAAAAACCATTTTTAAAAGGTTTTGTATATCATAAAAGGGTAGATTGTTGAACCTATTTTGATATAAAAAATTTAAGGGCAAAATGTTTTTGGACTAAATTGAATTTATTCAAAGTTTTCAAAATAATTCAAAGTCCATAAAACTTGAATATGAACACAAAAAAGTTTTCTAAGCAAGAAGTATCGATATTGTGCTTACAGTATCGATACCACATGAATAGTACCGATATTGTTCTTATAGTATTGATATCCAAGGTAAGGCAAGTATCGATCTCATGGTAGTACTGGTACCGCCCTTTAGTTTTAAATATGTTCAGATTCTAGTATGTAAAATTGGTACCAATACTATTTGATTATCAATAACAGTGTCGATACTACGAACCCTAGTATCGTTACTTCCTGTCCAACGGTCTTATAACGACTAGTTTTTATTATAGCAGTATCGATACTCATAGCCTGAATATCGTTACTTCCTAGTCTGGACAGTTTTGTTTTGCAGATTTTTAATCCCCAAAGGCTAGAAACATCCACAAACACATTCCAACATATAAAAACAAGTTTAGGACACTTGAAGAAGGTTACAACACCTATCCAAGCAATTCACATCAAGAGAAAAGCATTTTCATTCTTATTTTCCCTTTTCTCTTGTACAAAAGTGTTTTTGTGAGCTTAAATTGTAAACTCCTACCTTTTAGAGATTTTTTTTTACATTTTTTAATCTTTTTGTAAAAGGGGTTGTGGTCTAGTTTAGCCATTGAAAACTGGGGACTTGTAAAAGGTTTCTCTTGAGTGTAGAAAAAGAACAAATTAATGATTTTGTTAGAAAACCCTTACTGTGGAGCTAAGATAACGGATGTAGACTTTGGTTTAGAAAGTTGAACCACTATAAATCATTGTGCAAATTTCCTTTCATTTCTCTCCGTACTCCTAAAATTTTTATTTGGCCAATTCACCCCTTCTTGGAACTTTTTTGGTTGATCAATTGAGCTTCATAAATCCCAATATACAAGCTTACCTTGGATTGAACCTTGAACATTTCCAACTGTCTAAATTATCATGGTAACTCACTTCTAACTTAACTTTACCACATGTAGCTCATTAAGCAAGTTTTGGTAAGGTGCATGAGTTATAAAGAATGCTCACGGTAGATTGCATTTTTTAAGGCCTCTTTATGATCCCTAAATCCAATAATAAGACTCTAATAACAATTGGGATCCTCAATGGGGAATTTTGGGGTGAAAGTTGGCATCTTTCGTAGCCAAAACTGGGCATTTTCGAGCAGGGGTATCAATACTGGAATAACAGTACCTATATTGCTCTTCAGCTAGTGTAAAAATTGCCAAATTGTAGAAAGAGAGTATCGATACTGCAGGGTCAATATCGATACCCACATGCTGATATTGATACTCGGGGTACAATTCAGATTCCATATTTCATTTTTGAGATATCAGTAGGAGTATCGATACCAATATATTTTTGAAAAAACCGAACCTAATTTTGGTATCGATACTCAGGCCGGTATCGATACTCAGGCCAATATCGATACCCCATTACTAGAGTTTCGATACCACCTTACCCATATGAGTCAGTTAGTATCGATACAAACATATAAGTATTGATACTCAGGGTACAATATCGATAATGAAGGCTGAGTATCGGTACCCACAGATAGTTTTGGATAAGTAATCCAATGGTTAATGGTTCGGACTTGAGGGGCCCAAATATATCAGTATAACAATAGATAAAAGTAAAAGTGAGAACATTAATTAATATCATAACTGTAAAAATAGTAACGACTAGGATTATATAAAATTAGCCTTATTTGATACTCAAGAAATAGTTAGGACACCCGAGTCTCTATAGTAGATCACGATAGTCATTGGATATCCAGTCTGTACCAAGGCACTTCAACAGTCGACTGGGTACAGATACCTCAAGACAAGAGAGAGTTAGTCAATGAGTGTACATTTTCAATACAGTTCCAGATCTCACCCTAGAGTACCTAAGGGTATTCCGGCAGGCTAGAGGAGTATATGAGCTCTGAGATGCAATACCCTCAGCCGCACCATGATGCCAGCCATAACTTAGTGGATCAAGATTTTGCATGTTTTTATACATGTGCCTCTATTCAGCTCATTTAGGGAATATATGTAGTACAATACAATTATTTGTGAGGCACTGAGCTCATAACCTCAGCGTAACTAATATGTTTCTGTGCACAAGTTCTTAGGTGATCAGTTCGGGAGTGTTTTCATCACTAGATATTTTAGTTCAACAAAGATCTTCAAAGTACATCTTGATTTATGTTAGAGGGAATGTACTATTACAGACCCTTATGTATCTAGATGTAACTCTATTTTTATTTTGATTTAAATTCAGTGCATTTATTTGGATGATTTAGGAGCTCCCCATATTCTGTAAACCCATATTTATTTTCACATTTTACTTTATAAATATGAATGTTTTTATTCATTAGTTTTACAAACATGTTTTAAATAAATTTTTATGTTGGCCATTTTGGTGACATCGTAACCCATGGATCTTTGGGTTGGACTGGATTTGGGTGTTACAGTGAGTGCATTGGAACTTAAAAGCTTGAATTCTACCATAATCATATCAGTTTCTATTAAGATTACCTTTTTAGGTGGTAGAATTACCTCTCTAATGTGGTTGAACAAGTGCTTGAACAACATAATCAACCTGAAGTTGAGAACAAACATAGATGTTGCATGCATTTGATTTTTTACAATGTCTTCTCCAAATATGGAACTCAATGTCTCCCATCATTGATCATAACATCTACTTGCGTGCCTTTTTGACTTAAATTTTACTCAATATGAAGTATGTCTCCCTAACAATATTTGCTACTAAGAGATATCGAGTCCCTTTAAGCATTAAGTTTATACATTTGGTAAGGTTGGTTGTCATACGATTGTAATGTCGGCCCTCATCATGATATTGTGACCATATTTCCCTGGGGATCTCATGTAACACCCCAAATTTAATGAAATTAGGGAATAAGTTGAAATATTCAGAACCTTGTTGCCTAAATTTGAATTTTTAGGGAGTTAAGAAACTAAACTTGGAATTATCCCATTTTTTTTGGTAAATGAAAAATAAAACAACCTCCTCGTGAAACACTAAGCCAAACTTGGTACCTTTCACCCATCACCGCTACCTTCGATCTACCTCCGTCTGGCCGTTGTGGTTACCACCGCCACCGCTGTCGTGTTCATCGGTGACATGCGAATGAAACCTGACTGCCACCTCGTTGAGAAACGTCACCATTTGCATTGGAGAACGATTCAAAGTTGCATCGAAAACCAAACTTTTACCGCTAAAAATTGTCAATTCCAGCCACCTCCGTGGCCCGAGCACGACACCGCCTGCTTCATTGAACTCAATATGTAATGCCGGTCAAGACCCAATCAGTGGATCGCTTCAGCGTCGTTTTTTGTCCGTTCGACGTTGGGTAAGCATTTCTGATCCTTGCTCATTCATTTTAATTGAGTTTGGCTTGATTTTGGTTTGATTTTTGATCTGATTTGGGATTGTTTTGGTGTGAGATTGATCATTGAGAAATCAGCCAATTGCCTCATGCCTGTCGTCGCCGTCACACGTTGCCACTGTAAGAACATGGAGATCTTCCCCAGCCAAGGAAATCTTCTAGAATCGATTTGGGTAGACTGAACTGACTTGACCCGGTCTGAATCGAATCTTCTCAACCCGAACTAGTCAGACCATTGACTTTGATAAAAAAATCAAATTTTTCAAAAAGTCATATGTTATGTTTTTTGACATCTTGAGTCTAATTCTGAAGTTCGTTTTGCCAAATTCACACTTAGTAAGACATTTTTCAGTGTTTTATCTTCAGATTCAATTTGGTTTTTCGATTAAGTTCAGTTTTTGACTTAAATTCGTTTGCTATGTATCCAAGACATTATGAGACGTGGAATTAAAGTTTGGGGGTGATCGAATGGAGTTTAAGTGTTCGATCGGTAGAGTACGAAAATCGAGGTAATACATTACTACCTTATGCATGTTGTATGGAACATGTTGGTATTGGTAAATGCATGGTTGAATATGGTTACATGTGTGTAGTAAAATTTTTAAACTCAATCCGAATGTGAAATTAAGTAAATTTAAACCAAATAAGGCCTAGACTACATGCATAGACACAAGATACTGATAAGAAATGATTTCAAGTACAATGATTAGTCTGAAGAGCAAATAACCTCAGAATCTCTAAATTCTATTTATCATAGTTAAAAGCTTTAATATTGAAATATCCTGATTATAAAAAATATGAAATTGCCCTTACGAGGTAAAAATGGCCGGACAGAATTGAGAGCGAAAGTACCTTGAGAATTCGTATTTTAATTCGATAAATCATTGTTTTATCTGTTAAATTATCTATATGCTCGGATCGACAATGATAATCGGATCCTAACATTCAAAAATGTACAAGACCTATAATTGTTGATTTATCAACAAGCACTTAAAGACTAAAATATTGGAAGTACTATTCAAGTTTGAATTATTCAAAAAATTGAATTAAATAGAAAAACTGGATGGAAGAAATGACTAGAATACCCTTGAATTGTAATTTGACCAAAATGCCCTTATATTGTGAAAAGACCAAGATTTCCCCTGAAAGTGAAAAATAACCCAGAAGTGACATACTTGACCAATTATCAGAAACAATGCATATGTTTGGATTGAAAGGAATTACTGAAATGTCATCGAACTACAAAATAACTAAAATAACCTCCGATATACAAATGACTGAAAGACCCTAAACCCCAAAAGAAATAAAATACCTTAAAATTCAAGATGACTGAAGTAACCTCGAGTGTTGAAGTGAACTAAATATCATAACGACTTGGTATAAGTGAGTGTCTTTGGATAAATTCTAGAAACACCAATAAACTTATGGTTTATCATCCCTAAAGGTTATAGAGCATAACTCAAGTATACTGGGTATTCTTGATACTGATACATCAAATAAAAATATAATACCATCAAATTCCTGATTGTCTCCTCTAGTTCCGTTCATTGGTGATTCTGGAAGTGACCAACTCAACCAGTTAATTAATATTCAGAACTGATTATTCATGAAGTATATCAATCTGATTTATTGGCAAGTTTTATAGGGTGGAGATTGATTATTATGATTTGAATCAAAGTCATGATAATGCGATATAAATTCAGAATAATGCAAACTACTGTTTTACCCTTATTGGATTAAGTTACTAAGAAGCCATCAGAAATTAAAATGTTCGAAATACCCCTAATTGCCTGAATAATAGAAATATTAATGTTATCTCTAGGTCTTCAAAAATTATGATGTCAAGGTTCATGAGTACCTTTTTAATACACTTGAATCTTAAATGATTTTTAAAACATCAATTTCGGAAGGTTGATTAAATATGTTAATGTCGAGTTGGTAATTTCTGACGGGCCTAAGGTGACCCTTGGGTAGGCTCCGAGAAACTTTCTTGGGTAGGCTCTCAGGCCCCAAGACACTCCATTGGGTAAATAATGGGACTATATATGGTTTATGGGTGGAGGTTATTCATGTGATTTAAATAACTACATGATCATTTTTACAATATACTACTCAATCATGATTTTAATATTATAGGGTATAGCTAAATCTGATTTCTACTTGGTACTGTATGGGTAGGTTGGAGTATACAGGTTCAGTTCGATCAAATTGGTATTTCCTTGTATAGGTTTAGATCGATTGAGCTGGTAATTCCTTATAGACCTAAGGTGATCTTTGGGTAGGCCCATAGGCCTCAAGGTACTCCCTTAAGGTGGCTCATTTGATGTGTGCTTAGGGTAAGTCCTTATGGATACAGTTATGATGAAACTGCATAAAGATGTTCGGTTGGAGGGTATTACTGTGGTTTTAAAATATGTTTTAAATTACTAATATTTTTAAAGGATCTATATACATTACTTTATTTTGTTGGAATACACTAGACATCTTACTCCGATCTCCTAAACGTAGTCCTTTGAATGTTTCCTCTAAACTGTAATCTCCATGTATTTTACTCAGAAAAAAATTAGTGGAACCTCATCTCATCAAGAAAACCTGTAATGGGAGTTCTGTATTACTGAGCTTTCTAAAGCTCACTCTTTTACTCTCTATTTCAGGTTAAAATAATTGATTCAATTCAGCTATCAACATCTGTAATGGGAGTTCCTTTGACTTTGTTGGCAGAGTATGGTACAAGTGTAATTAGGGGGGATGTATGTCATATTTGATTTTTATACTGAGTATGAATTTTTATTTTATTTATAAATTATTTTAATGTTTTATATGGATCAACAAAGATTTATATTTTCCTAGATTTTTATTGTGGGTCGCTTCAGAGGCCCTAATGTGACATCTCAAATCAGATTGGGCCAACCACATCGGTGTTTGGGTATTACATTTAATGGTATCAGAGCTTAGGTTGAGTCGAGTCTTTTGAGTAGATCGACCAATCGACTGATATAGGATGTTTGGTCTATACATGTCCGTAGATTATGGTCGTACTCTTTGAGCCGAAACTCTGATGTTAAGAAATCATTCTGTAATGAGTATATCAAAGTATCTTATCTATTATGACTCAATCTGTGCAAAAAGGGAATAATGTCATCATTCATCAGAATCTTAAAAGTTACCCCGCAAGTAATGTGAGAGATTATTTGTTCGAGGATTTTGACTTGACTCCCGACTTGTATTTGAGTTGTTAACCCTCCAAACATTCTGTGATGATAAACTCGTAGCTAAACTTTATAAGTGATATTTCGATATTAACAACTGCTACCCGAGTGGATTGAGGAGCTTGATTTTGGTCCAAGCTATGATAAGGCGTCATCCCCTAAAGTTATGCACTGTTGTACTGAATTGAAGAATTTTTGGAATCGTTGTTGTTCTAATTTTATGAGTTTAAAACCCAATAAGTGATCAACTTAGTATATCAATGATTTGATCTATATAATATTAAAGTAAATGTTCAAATATTTGGGAAAAGTACAAATCTCGAGGTGATGTACAAAAGAAAACATTTATGTCTGCATGTTGAACTGAGACTAAGCAAGTGATATTCTATTAAGGATTGGTAATTAAAGTATGTTTGGTTCTACAAGGAAAATTATTCTTAGATTCTGGGATTTTGTCAAAGAAAAGATATTTGCATAAGCAGTAGGTTAAAGTTTAGTAGAAGAATCATATACCGATAAAGGATACCCGAGAGAATGAAGATTGGATGAAAGCTCAGTTCCTACATATCTTTTAGGAGGGGAGAATTGTAACACCCCAAATTTAATGAAATTATGGACTAAGTTGAAAGATTCAGAACCTTGTAGCCTAGATTTGAAATTTTAGGGAGTTCAGGGACTAAACTTGAAATTATCCCATTTTTTGTCAGTGAAAAATAAAATAACTCCCCCAGTGAAACACCAAGCCAAACTCTTTACCTTTCACCCATCACCTCTACCTTCGATCCACCTCCGTCCGGCCGTAGTGGCTGTCACCGCCACCACCGTCGTGTTCACTGGTGACCTGCGAATGAAACCTGACTGCCACCTCGTTGAGAAACATCACTATTTTCAGTTGAGAATGATTCAAAGTCCCATCGATAACCAAACTTTTTCACTAAAAATTATTGATTTCTATCACCTCCGTGGCCCGAACACGACATCGCCTGCTTCATTGAACTCAACATGTAATTTTGATCAAGACTCAATCAGTGGATCGATTCATCGTTGTTGTTTTGTCCGTTCGACGTTGGGTAAGAATGTCCAATCCTTCCTCATTCATTTTAATTGAGTTTGTCTTGATTGTAGTTTAATTTTTGAGCTAATTTAGGATTGTTTTGGGATAAGAATGATCATGCAGTAATCGACCGACCGTCCCGAGCCCGTCATTGTCGTCACGTACCGTCACTCACCACCGTACACACGTGGGTCTATTCCTAGCCAAGGAAATCTTCAAGAACTAGTCCGGGTTGACCGAATCGACCTGACCCAGTCTGAATCGAATCTGCTCGAACCGAGCCGATCTGACTTTTAATCGTTGACCGGTCTGACCGTTGGCTGTTGACTTTGACAAAAAAGTCAAATTTTTTAAAAGTTATATTTTATGTTTTTCAACGTCCTAAGTCTGATTTTAAAGTTTGTTTTGCCAAATTCGCACTCGATAATCCATTTTTTAGTGTTTTATCTTTGGATTCAATTTGGTTTTTCGATTAAGTTCAGTTTCTAACATAAATTCGTTTGCTAGGTATCCGAGACATTATAGGATGTGGAATTAAAGTTCGGGGGTGATCGAATGATGTTTAAATGTTCGAACGGTGGAGTACATAAATCGAAGTAACATTTTACTACCTTATGCATGTTGTATGGAACATGTTGGTATTGGTAAATGCATGGTTGAATATGATTACATGTGTAGTAAAAATTTTAAACTCCATCCTAATACGTAATAAAGTAAATTTAAATCGAATAAGGCCCATACTACATGCATAGACAGAAGGTACTGATAAGAAATGATTTCAAGTATAGTGATTAGTCTGAAGAGAAAATAACGATCAATTGCCTCCAAAAATATATATGAACACAATATGATCATGATAAATCACTATTCGAATGACTGATGAAATACATTAGCTATCAAAACCCATTTTTATAGGGATCTTGATTCTAAAATCCTATTAAATTACAAAAGTTTCATGATTCCCTATTTGATAAATACCAAGTACTTCTGAAGAATAACTGGATCCTCTAGTGTGTTCCTTATGTGACATGTAAATGGTTTACCTGTCTTAAAACATGAGTTTTTGAAATTACGGATTTACTGATGTTTTGATATACTTTTAAATGAACTATGGCTACATGATGTTTGTTATTTGATTGTCTGTTTTCGCTGGAAATTATAATCGTTCCTGATTTATGGATCATGAGATCTACTGGTTACTACCATGAATTATTTTATTGGGACATTATCTGGGTAGGTTGGAGTATGCAGGTTCAGCTCGGTCAAATTGGTAATTCCTTATATAGGTTCAGATCGATCGAGCTGGTAATTCCTTACGAATCTAAGGTGACGTTTGGGTAGACTCTGAGAAACTTTCGTTGGTAGGCTCTCAATCCCCAAGGCACTCCCTTGGGTAAATCATGGAACTGCATATTGTGTATAGGTAGAGGGCATTCATGTGATTTAAATAACTACATGATCATTTTTACAATTTACTAGTATATTATGATTTTAATATTATAGGGTACAACTAAATAAGATTTCTACTGGGTACTGTATGGGTAGGCTATAGTATGCAAGTTTAGGTCGGTCAAACTGGTAATTCCTTATATAGGTTCAGACCAATCGAGCTAGTAATTCCTTACGGACCTAAGAAGACCCTTGGGTAGGCCTATAGGCCCCAAGGTACTCTATTAGGGTGGCTCATTTGTTGTGTGCTTAGGGTAATTCCTTATGGATTGAGTTATGGGGAAAATGCATAAAGGGGTTCAGTTGGAGGGTATTAATGTGGTTTTAAAATATTTTTTAAACTACTAATATTTTTAAAGGATCAATATACATTACTTTGTTTTGTTGGAACACACTAGATATCCTATTCTGATCTCTAGAACTTAGTCCTCTGAACGTTTCCACTAAACTGTAATCTTCATGTATTTTACTCGAATAAATATCAGTGGGACCTTAGCTCATCACGAAAACATGTGGATATCTGAATCAACAAGGAAAATTTATGCTTTTCCATTTATCTGCCTTCAGTATCACTTGGTAGTTCTACATTACTGAGCTTCCCAAAGCTCACTCTTTTACTCTCAATTTTAGGTTAAAAGAATTGATCCGGTTCAGCTATTAGCATCTGTAATGAGAGTTCCTTTGGCTTTGTTGGTAGAGCATGATCGAGTGTAATTATTTTATACTGTGTATAAACTTGTATTTTATCAATAAATTATTTTACGGTTTTAAATGGATCAACAAAAATTTTAAATTTTCCTGGATTTTTATTATGGGTCGCTCCGGTGGCCCTTCGCTCCGGTGGCCCTAATGTGACACCTCGGATCAGCATCTGTCTGTGGGTGTTACATCTCAGTTGCGAAGTTATAAACTTTTTCGCCATATCTCAAATTTTCTAGTCGTGCACAAAAGTTTGGTTATAATAAATCATGCCCTGAAAAAATAAATTTAAGAATAGAAAATGAATAGCATAAATAAAACATAAAAAATTAATAAAAAATACTATATTAGTTACCCATGTTGATAATATTTTTTCAAATATTTTTGTTCACAAATATCCTCATATAATTAATATGACAACGATAGCGATAGCAAAAATTCCCAAAGACGTAACTATCTTTAAGAATGAGAGACACATATGTACATATAGTAAAAATGTTGGGGTTGTTTTTATTGTTTTTAGAAAAATAAAAGTAATATTACAATTGATTTTTGTTAATCGTATGAGTTAATATAAGTCACAATGTATATGTTATATTTTATTAATATTATAAGTAATTATTACGAACTTAATATACTTTCATGATTTTTTTAAGATTCATTATTGAAAATTGTTTTGTAACTCGTCATTTAGTTAGTAACTCATTATGCCTATATGTAGTCACGGTTATATGACTTATAATCATCTCAAATCATATCTTCATTCAATATACCCGTTTAAGCTCTTTTTATACTTAATCATGACAACAATTTCAACAACATTTTATTGTGAGGGGAAATCTTTCACCACGTCATTCGACAAAGATATTCGGATTTTCAATTTGATACTAAAAATTTCAACCATGGTTAGAGCTAATCAAAATTAACATTATCTTTACTACACTTCAAGTTCTCCACCTCTTTGGTTCCACAACATTCACCAATAAACTATTTGAACAATAATTATGCAGTTTGAGCTATGATTGACACATATTGTCAGTTTGGTGAGTAATGTTGAACTATTTGTTGAGTATTATAAGTAAGACACAATTCCTTCTATTTTAAATACTAAATCGGGAAATGCATCTGATAATATAGAAGTTGAATTTCAAGAACTGAAAATATTTATATATAATAGGAAACAAGAGAAAGAATGTAGGATTAAATAAATGAACTTAACATATGATGAGTTAACTAACTATAAAGATTATGATGCTATAAACTTGGATGTTAAAGTGTATGTGATATTTTATTTACCAAGTTTGTGTGATATTTTATTACCCAAATTCTTAATGTAATTTTAATTATTTTTTTTTGAATTAATCACTTTTATCCGATCTATTGACAGACTAATCCAGATCGGGTACTGCAGAGGCGAGGGCGAGCCTCCCAAGTTCTTATTAGAGCAGTATCGATATTCATAGCTCGAGTACCGATACTCCCTAGTATGGACAATTTTATTTTGTAGATTTTTAATCCCCAACGGCTATAAACATCCACAAACACATTCAAATATATAAAAATAAGTTGAGGACACTTGAAGAATGTTACAACACCTACCCAAGAAATCCACATCAAGAGAAAAGCTCTTTCATTCTTATTTTTCCTTTTCGCTTGTACATAAGTGTTTTTGTGAGCTTAAATTGTAAACTCCTACCTTTTAGAGGTTTTCTTGTTTACATTTCTTTATCCTTTTGTAAAATGGGTTATGATTCTAGTTTAGCCATTGAAAACTAGGGAGCTGTAAAAGGTTACTCTTAAGCCTAGAAAAAGAAAGAACAAATTTGTGAATTTGTTAGAAAATCCTTAGTGTGGAGCTAAGGTAGTGGATGTAGAGTTTGGTTTAGAAATTCAAACCACTATAAATAGCTTTGAAAATTTCCTATTATTTCTCTCCATAATCCCAAAATATTTATTTGGCCAATTCACCCCCTCTTGGTACTTTTTTGGTTAATCAATTGAGCTTCATAAATATCAACAATTGGTATCAAAGTGGGTCACAAATCGATGGTCTAACAACATTGTGAAGATCCTTGAAGCTCTATATCAATTTCCCGAAGCAATCGAGAAGATGACTTCCACTTCCGGCTAATACTACCTTAAGGATTCTTACTCCATCCATAGGCCACCTTACTTCAATGAAGAAAATTATTCCTACTCGAAGAATAGGATTATATTTTTCATCCAATCCATCGACCTTGATGTTTGTCATGCCATCGTTGACGGTTTTCCTGTTCCACCAAGAAATCAAAGGGAGTAGACAATTGAAGATATGAAGATTGCTCAACCTAATGCCAAAGCCATGCACATTCTCTTTTTTTCTCTTGGCCCATACGAGTACAATAGAGTATCTTCATGCTCTAATACTAAGGAGATTTGGGACAAATTGGAGGTGACTCATTAAGGAACAAGCTAAGTAAAGAAGTATAACACCCTAGACCAGTATGATACAAAGTCGACCGATTTAAGGTACTACATGGAACCACGTAAGTGTCTGACCAACTTATTATTACTTTCTTGTACTTTAAAACGACTCTTTACATCTGAGATCCCTCAGATATTGACTCTTAACTGACTTTGCAACTCAATACAACTGAATTCATGAATATACATGTTATTTAAGAAACTTGTGATGTACTTTGCTCTGTACTGGGTTTATACCTCGGTCTCTCTAATGCTTTTCAACTGTCGGATCTGCTAACCTGCCCACGAAAACATCCGAAGGATGAGCCAACTAGCTCAACACCACACTAACAATTACAACATATTAAAAGTTTATCTCTGAGATGATTAAGTTATCGAGTGTGCTACTACCTAGTCTACTGCTATCTGGTATACTAGTATGTTATGTTCTACTTTGCTTTAGTGAGTATACTCGTATACTCACTCTCTACTCTATGGTAGATATCATGGTACTCTTGAGGGCTATGCATCTAAGAGCTCACACTCCCCTCTAGTCTACCGAGAATATAGCCCCTGAAATCTTTGCATTAGAAACCACACTCTCGAATAGCCCACTCCTTGAGTGTCGGACCTTGTGTCCAAACTACTCAGCTTAAAGTGACTTGCGCACTCCCTAAGGATATCCATACTAAATCTATACTTTTGACACTACTATCTTTTCTAAAGGAACTCGGGTGTCTTGGTCGTTTTCCCGAGCATTCAAGCAAGGCTAGTCTTATTTCACCTTACTTTATTCATGTTTCTACTTTTGAATTAAACATTAATAAATTTTCTCACTTGTAGTCTTATTTGAGAGAAATTATAAGTTTTTGGGAAACCTCGCTTACCTATATATTTTTTCTTGACTTAAAGCCCATTTCTTAACCTTGGTATCGATACTGGCCTTACAAATCGATACCCTCGCTTGCCTCTACACTTACTCGTGCTTTAAAGCTCAAACCATACCCTTGGTATCGATACTATCCTTACAGTATCAATAACCTAACTTTAAACACATTCTATAACACCTATTCTAGTGTTTTACACCTATTCGATCCCATTTATGGCCATACTATGGGTCTAGGGCCTCTCGAGCAATATTTTGGCCAAAACAGACTAAAAGTATCCATACTAGCCCAAGAGTATCGATACTCCTACAAATGTTTCGATACTTTATATAAGTATCGATACTTTTAAACACTCTATTCTACCCAGTTTCGAAACTCTTTGGGAGTTTCGAAACTATGACCCAAAGTTTCGATACACTTAAAATAGTATCAATACTCTTGCCTATAAACTCACAAATTTGCTCAAAACGAAGAACAACTATCGATATTATCCTTATAGTATCGATAGTCTACCTGGAGAAGTCATAAACACATACGAAAAATGCTATATTTCAATCCGAAAATCCCTAGTGAGGTCCCCAAACACTATTTAAAGTCTTATGTGATTACAAGGATCATAAATAAGGCTTTATATCATGCTTATAACATAAATCATAAAATCTACCATTAACATATAACACTAAGCTTCATAACTTACTCTCAAGCTATAACTCATTTCTAATTATCACTAGGAGTATGAAAGAGTTGTGAGTATGTTACTGGCCTCGTTGGTTGCTAAAATCTCCATCAACTCAACTAGGAGTCACCTTACCTTTATCCATTGCTTTAGAACTTCACCCAACTCATTGGCTATTCAAAACAAAACTAGGGGTTACTAATTTGTCTTTGAGTTTGAAACTAATTTAAAACACTCTATAGTACTTAATATTACTCAAAACAAGCTTAAATCTCTAGGTTCCTTTTAAACTCCCAAAAACCCATTTTGAAAACAAATTCTAAAACTCACAAAATGGAGCTTGAAACAAAGCTTGAAGAATGGAGAGAAACATTCTTACCTTGGCTAAACAAATCTAAGATTGAAATGCTTGAAAACTTGACTCTTGAAAGAAGAATAAATGAAAACTAATGGAAGTAAGAAGAAGAAAAAGATGAGTGGGTGAGATATTATGGGGGTTGATTTATGTAAATTGATATAAAAAAGAGGGGGAAAGATATCAGCTTCAACAAAATGGGTAAACTACACTTTAGGTCATTCACATATTAACTCACTTTAAAACTATCTCTTAGCTTTAACTCTTGGGCCTACCTTAGGCCCAACACTTATATAACTTGGTCCAACTATCTTGAGAGGTCTAATTGGCTTGACTTAAAGGTTTTGGATTGAACCAAACTACTAACTTGAGCTTTTGGGTATTACAGGAAGTCTAAGATTGGCATTATCTCCCTCAACTAAGGAAAACTTCAAGATGAAGCCCGATGAAGACATCAAGACAATGTCTGATCAGTTTACAACGATCATCAATGACTTGAATAATTTTGGGAAGATCTATCCTAATGAAGAGATGGTGAGAAATATGTTTACCTCATTCCCTGCATCTTGGGAAGGAAAAGCCAATGTCATTGAAGAAGCCAAGGACTTGGAGTTATACACCCTCAATGAGAGCTCATCGATTCTTTACTCACTCATGAGAGGTTGTAATCAAGACTCAATTGGAGATATGGATGAAGAGAAAGATGAAGAAATAGCCAATTTCTTCAAAAGATTCACAAAATTTTTTACTTCCAAAGGAAAAGAAGTGAAGCATAAATCAAGCAAGAAGAAGAGTCCCCCGATGTACTTTGAATGCCAAAGAACAAGACTTGCCAAATATAAATGTCCTCTTCTAAAGGAAAATGGATCAAGCAAAATTTATGGTGGCTTGGAGTGAAGAAAACAACTCCAATGATGAAGTAGCCAATTTTTGCCTCATGGTCATTTAAAATGATTCAATGGTAACTTCTAACTCTTGTGATTCAAATTCTTATTCATTTAAAGAGTTACAAGATTCCTATGAAGAGTTTTATTGGGGATTTTAGATCATGAATTCTAAATATAAGAAATTAATTTCAAAATTCAAAATAGAAAATGATTTGATTTTGAAATCAAAATTTTGATTTTAAAAAGCAAAATAAAATTTTTAAAAAATGATTTTGAGCTTTCAAAATCAAAATCAAAATCAATGATTTAGAAAAAAGAAAACTTTGATTTGAAAGTTAAGATTAACAAAAGAGAAAGAATTAATTTCTTAAAACAATTCATCATGCTTAAAAATGGCAAAATGCTCACATTGTCATTTTCATGGTCACAAGAACATACTTGTCCATTAAAACTTAGAAAACATTTTAGAATTAGAAACGTATGGTTTCCAAAGGGAACAAGGGGAATTGAAACTAATGTTCAAGGATTCAGAGCAATTTGGATACCAAAATCTAAATAAATGTCTCTTGTAGGTGTGTGGAAGGAATGATGACAAAAGTGAATATTTTCAAATGCTTTAGCCACACTTGGTAAAGAATGGGTAACCTTTACACTTATTTTTTTTTACTTTATTGGATTCCTATTTGTTTTATACATGCATAAGCCTTGAACTTAAATGTTGTGTTGATTTTATCTCATGTATGTTAAAATATGTTATGATGGGCATTTTAAATTTTTATAATATTTTTTTTCATAAATGTTAGTTCATCATAATGAATTTGGGTCAAAATGGTTTTATTTTTAAAAATTTTGATTTTTGACCTAAGTTTAAATGTTTATGCATGTGTTTTATTGCAAATGATATCTCTCTAACAATTGATATCATTTTTTAAAATGCATAACATTTTTTTATACATTTATGCATATGAACTTTAATGTCTCATGTCAATGTTGCATAAGATAGTATAGACATGGATTTATTGAATTTTATGTGTTACTAACATGTTTGTTCTTCTTTGTTGAAATTCAATAGTTTTTAAGTGTCAAATATTTTGAAGTCAAATTTTTTTGGAATGCTTTTGTTGACAGGGAGTTTTTGATTTTTCAAATAAATTTTAAGTTAAAATTTCTACTTACTCTCCATTGTTATTTTTGAACATAGGGAGAAATATAGGTTTGAAAAATTCAATTTCAAGAATGAAAAAAAGGAAGCTTCAATATTTTTCAAAATATTTCTTTTTTTCATTAAATGTTTTATTAAGGGGAATTTTATCAAAAACCATTTTTAAAAGGTTTTGTATATCATAAAAGGGTAGATTGTTGAACCTATTTTGATATAACAAATTTAAAGGCAAATTGTTTTTGGACTAAATTGAATTTATTCAAAGTTTTCAAAATAATTCAAAGTCCATAAAACTTGAATTTGAACACAAAAAAGTTTTCTAAGCAAGAAGTATTGATATTGTGGTATAGTACTGATATTGTTCTTATAGTATTGATACCAAAGGTAAGGCAAGTATCGGTACTCTCATGGTAGTACCGTTACTGCCCTTTAGTTTTAAATATGTTCAGATTCCAATATGTAAAATTTGTACCGATACTGTTCGATTATCAATACTAGCATCGATACTACAAACCCTAGTATCGATACTCCCTGTCCAAAGGTCATATAACGACTAGTTTTATTAGAGAAATATCGATACTCATAGCCTAAATATCAATACTTCCTAGTCTGGGTAGTGTTTTTGTAGATTTTTTAATCTCAAAGGCTAGAAACATCCACAAACACATTCTAATATATAAAAACAAGTTGAGGACACTTGAAGAAGGTTACAACACATATCCAAGCAATCCACATCAAGAGAAAAATTCTTTCATTCTTATTTTCCCTTTTCTCTTGTACATAAGTGTTTTTGTGAGCTTAAATTGTAAACTCCCACCTTTTAGAGGTTTTTCTTGTGTACATTTTTTTATCTATTTGTAAAAGGGGTTGTGTTTCTAGTTTAGCCATTGAAAACTAGGGAGTTGTAAAAGGTTTTCTTGAGCCTATAAATAGAACAAATTAGCAAATTTGTTAGAAAACCCTTAGTGTGGAGCTAAGATAGCGGGTGTAGACTTCGGTTTAGAAAGTTGAACCACTATAAATCATTGTGCAAATTTCCTTTCATTTCTCTCCATACTCCTGATATTTTTATTTGGCAAATTCACCCCTTCTTGGAACTTTTTCAGTTGATCTATTGAGCTTCATAAATCCCAACAGACAAGCTTACCTTGGGTTGAACCTTGAATATTTCCAACTGTCTAGATTATCAAGGTAACTCACTTCTAACTTAGCTTTACCACATGTAGCTTATTAAGAAAGTTTTGGTAAGGTGCATGAGTTATGAAGCATGTTCACTGTAGATTGCATTTTTAAGGCCTCTTTATGATCCCTAAATCCAATAATAAGACTCTAATAATAATTGGGACCCTCAACAGGACATTTTGGGGTAAAAGTTGGCATCTTTCGTAGACAAAATTGGGCATTTTCGAGCAGGGGTATCGATACTGGAATAACAGTACCTATATATTTGTTCAGTTAGTGTAAAAATAGCCAAATTGTAGGAATGTAGTATCGATATTGCTGGGTCAGTATCGATACCCACATGGTAGTATCGATACTCGGGGTACAATTCAGATTTCAGATTTTATTTTTGAGATACCATTAGAAGTATCGATACCAAGATATTTTTGAAAAAATTGAACCTAATTTTGGTATCGATACTCAGGCCAGTATCGATCCACCAGTACTAGAGTATCGATACCACCTTCCCATATGAGTCAGTCAGTATCGATACCAACAGGTAAGTATCGATACTTAGGGTACAATATCGATAATGAAGGCTCAATATCAGTACCCTCAGACAGTTTTGGATAAGTAATCCAAGGGTTAATGGTTCGGACTTGAGGGCCCCAAATATATCAGTATAACAACAAATAAAACTACAAGTGAGAAAATTAATTAATATCATAACAGTAAAAATAGTAACGGCTAGGATTACATAAAATTAGCCTTGTTTGACACTCGAGAAACAGTTAGGACACCCGAGTCTCTATAGTACATCACGACAGTCGTTGGATATCCAATATGTGCCAAGGCACTTCAACAGTCGACTGGGTATATATACCTCAAGACTAGACAGATTAAGTCGACGAGTGTACATTTTTGATACATTTCCAGATCTCACCCAAGAGTACCTATGGGTATTCCGACAGGCTAGAGGAGTATGTGAGCTTTGAGATGCAAAACCCTCAGCCGTACCATGTTGCCAGCCATAACTTAGTAGATTAGGATTTTGCATGTTTTTATACATGTTCCACTATTCAGCTCATTTAGTGAATGAATGTAGTACAATACAATTATTTGTGAGGCACTGAGCTCATAAGCTCATCGTATGGAATGTGTTTTCGTGCGCAAGTTCTTAGGTGATCAGTTCGGGAGCGTCTTCGTCACCAGATATTTTAGCTCAGCAGAGATCTTCAGAGTACATCTTGATTTATGTTAGGGGGAATGTACTATTGCAAACCTTTATGTATCCCGATGTTACTCTATTTTGATTTAAACACAGTGCATTTATTTGGATGATTTGGGAGCTCCCCATATTCTGTAAACCCAGATTTATTTTCATGTTTTACTTTATTAATATAAATGTTTTTTATTCATTCATTTTACAAACATGTTTTAAATAAATTTTTTTGTTAACCATTTTGGTGGTTTCGTGTGACATCGTAACCCATGGATCCTTGGGTCGGACTGGATTTGGGTGTTACAGTGAGTACATTAGAACCTAAAAGCTTGAAATCTATTATAATCATTCCAGATTCTATTAAGATTACCTTTTAAGGTGGTAGAATTACCTCTCTAATGTGGTTGAACAAGTTCTTGAACAATGTAATCATCCTGAAGTTAAGAACAAACATAGATGTTGCATGCGTTTGATTTTTTACATTGCCTTCTCCAAATATGGAACTCAATGGCTCCCATCATTGATCATAACATCTACTTGCGTGCCTTTTTTACTTAAATTTTACTCAACATAAAGTACGTCTCCCTAACAATTTTACTACTGAGAGATATCGAGTCCCTTTAAGCATTGAGTTTATACATTTGGTAAGGTTGGTTGTCATATGACTGTAACGTCGACCCTCATCATGATATTGTAACCATATTTCCTGGGGATCTCATGTAACACCCCAAATTTAATTAAATTAGGGACTAAGTTGAAAGATTCTGAACCTTGCAGTCTAAATTTGAATTTTTAAGGAGTTTAAGGATTAAACTTGGAATATTCCCATTTTTATGGTCAGTGAAAAATAAAACAACCCCCCGTGAAACACTAAGCCAAACTCACTACCTTTCACCCATCACCGCTACCTTTGATCCACCTCCATCTGGCCGTCGTGTTTGCCACTGCCACCGCCGTAGTGTTCATCGGTGATATGCGAATGAAACCCGACTGCCACCTCGTTCAGAAATCTCGTCGTTTGCATTGGAGAACGATTCAAAGTTGAATCGAAAACCAAACTTTTTTCGCTAAAAATTTTCGATTCCGGCCACCTCTGTGGCCTGAGCATGACACCACCTGCTTCATTGAACTCAGTATGCAATATCGCTCAAGACCTAATCAGTGGATCGCTTCAGTTTCGTTGTTTTGTTCGTTCAACATTGGGTAAGCATTTATGATCCTTGCTCATTCATGTTAATTGAGTTTGGCTTGATTGTGGTTTGATTTTTGAATTGATTTGGGATTGTTTTGGTTTGAGATTGATCGTGGAGAAATCGACCGATCGCCTTATGCATGTCGTCGCCGTTACGCACCACCATACGCACATGGAGATCTTCCCCAGCCAAGGAAATCTTCTGGAACTGGTTCGGGTGGACCAAACCGATCTGAACGGTCTGAATCGGATCTGCTCAACCCGAACCGGTCAGACCATTGACTTTGACAAAAAAAGTTAAAATTTTCAAAAAGTCATATTTTATGTTTTTTAATGTCTTGAGTCCGATTCTAAAGTCTGTTTTGCCAAATTCACACTTGGTAAGCCGTTTTCAGTGTTTTATCTTCAGATTCAATTTGGTTTTTCATTTAAGTTCAGTTTTTGACTTAAATTCATTTGCTATGTATCTAAGATATTATGAGATGTGGAATTAAAGTTCGGGGGCGATCGAATGGAGTTTAAATGTTCGATCGATGGAGCATGAAAATCGAGGTAATACATTACTACCTTATGCATGTTGTATGGAACATATTGGTATTGGTAAATTCATGGTTGAATATGGTTACATGTGTGTAGTAAAAATTTTAAATTCAATCCGAATGCGAAATAAAGTAAATTTAAAATGAATAAGGCCCAAACTGCATGTATAGACACAAGATACTGATAAGAAATGATTTCAAGAACATTGATTAATCTGAAGAGAAAATAACCTAAGAATCTCTAAATTCTATTTATTATCGTTAAAAGCTTTAATATTGAAATTATCTAATTATAAAAAATATGAAATTGCCCCTATGAGGTAAAAATGGTCGGACTAAATTGAGAGCGAAAGTACCTTGAGAATTCGTATTTTAATTCGATAAATCATTGTTTCATATGTTAAATTGTTAATATGCTCTGATAGACAATAATAATCAGATCCTAACATTAAAAAATATACAAGACCTATAATTGTTGATTTATCAACAAACACTTAAAGACTAAAATATTAGAAGTACTATTCATGTTTGAATTATTCAAAAAATTGAATTAAATGGAAAAATTGGACAAAATGAAAGGACAAGAATACCCTTGAATTTTAATTTGACCAAAATGCCCTTGTACTATAAAAAGACCAAGATTTCCCCTGAAGGTGAAAAATAACCCAGAAAGGACATACTTGACCAATTATCAGAAAAGTTCATATGTTTGGATTGAAAGGAATTACTAAAATGTCATCGAACTACAAAATAACTTATGATATACAAATGTCTAAAAGACCCTAAACCCAAAAGAAATAAAATACCTTGAAATTCAAGATGACTGAAGTAACCTCGAGTGTTGAAGTGAACTAAATATCATAACAACTTGGTATAAGTGAGTGTCTTTGGATAAATTCTAGAATTACCAATAAACTTATGTTGTATCATCCCTAAAGGTTATGGAGCATAACTCAAGTATACTGGAATTCTTGATACTAATATATCAAAGAAAAATATAATACCATCGAATTCCTGATCGTCTCTTCTAGTTTCGTTCATTGGTGATTCTGGAAGTGACCAATTCAACCAATGTAATCAATATTAAGAACTGATCATTCATGAAGAATATCAATCCGATTTATTGACAAGTTTTATAGGGTGGAGATTGATTATTACGATTTGAATCAAGTCATGATAATACGATATAAATTCAGAATAATGCAAACTATCATTTTACCCTTATTGGATTAAGTTACTAAGAAGCCATCAGAAATTAAAATGTTCGAAATACCCCTAATTTCCTGAATAATAGAAACACTCATGTTATCTATATGTCTTCAAAAGTTATGATGTAAAGGTTCCTGAGTACCTTTTTAATATACTTGAATCTTAAACGATTTTTGAAACATCAATTTCGGAAGGTTGATTAGATCTGCTAATGAACGAACCCTTTTTATAGGGACCTTGATTATAAATTTCTTCCAATCTACAGAAGTTATACGTTTATCATTCGTGATAACGATTAATTGCATTTGAAAAATATATGAATACAATATGATCATGGTAAATCACTTCTCGAATGACTGATGAAATACGTTAGCTATCAAACCCCTATTTATAGGGATCTTGATTTTGAAATCCTATTAAATTACAAAATTTTCATGGTTCCCTATTTGATAAATACCAAGTACCTCCGAAGAATAATTGGATCCTCTAGTGTGTTCCTTATGTGACATGTAAATGTTTTACTTGTTTTAAAACGTGATTTTTCAAAATTACAGGTTTACTGATGTTTTGATTTACTTTTAAATTAACTATGACTACATGATATGTGTTATCTGATTACTTGTTTTCACTAATAAAATATAATCATTCCTGGTTTATGGATCATGGGATCTACTGGTTACTACATGAACTGTTTTATTGGGACATTATTTGGGTAGGTTGGAGTATGCAGGTTTAGATCGGTCAAACTGGTAATTCCTTATATAGGTTCAGACCGATCGAGCTGGTAATTCCTTATGGACCTAAGGTGACCCTTGGGTAGGCTCTGAGAAACTTTTTTGGGTAGGATCTCAGGCCCTAAGGCACTCCATTGGGTAAATAATGGGACAACATATGGTGTATGGGTGGATGTCATTCATGTCATTTAAATAAGTATATGATCATTTTTACAATATACTACTCGATCATGATTTTAATATTTTAGGGTACAACTAAATCTGATTTCTACTTGGTACTGTATGGCTAGGATGAAGTATATAGGTTTAGTTCAGTCAAACTGGCATTTCCTTATATAGGTTTAGATCGATCAAGCTGGTAATTCCTTACGAAGCTAAGGCGACCTTTGGGTAGGCCCATAGGCCTCAAGGTACTCCCTTAGGATGGCTCTTTAGTTGTGTGCTTAGGGTAAGTCCTTATGGATTCAGTTCTAGCGAAACTACATAAAAATGTTCGGTTGGAGGGTATTACTTTGGTTTTAAAATATGTTATAAACTACTAATATTTTTAAAGGATCTATATACATTACTTTGTTTTGTTGGAATAAAGTAGACATCCTATTCCGATCTCCTAAACTTAGTTCCCTGAATGTTTCCTCTAAATTGTAATCTTCATATCTGTTACTCGAAGAAATATCAGTGGAACCTCAACTCATCACGAAAACCTTTGGACGTTTGAAACAAGAAGGAAAATTTATTCTTTTTCATTTATCTTCATGTCATTCAACATCACTTGGTAGTTCTGTATTACTGAACTTCCTAAAGCTCACTCTTTTACTCTCTAATTTAGGTTTAAATAATTTATCCAGTTTAGCTATCAGCATCTGTAATGGGAGTTCCTTTGACTTTGTTGGCAGAGTATGGTACAACTGTAATTAGGGGACATGTATGTCACATTTTATTTTTATACTGAGTATGGACTTTTATTTTATCTATAAATTATTTTACGATTTTAAATGGATCAACAAAAATTTAAATTTTCCAGGATTTTTTTGAGGGCCACTTCGATGGCACTAATATGACATCTCAGATCAGATTGGGCCATCCGCATTGGTGTTTGGGTATTACATTTAGTGGTATCAGAGCTGAGCCTTTTGGATAGATCGATCGATCGACTGTCATAGGATTTCTGGTCTGTACATACCCGTAGATTATAGCCGTACTCTTTGAGCCAAAACTCTAATGTTAAGAAATCATTCTGTAATAAGTATATCAATGTATCTTATCTATTATGACTCAATCTGTGCAAAAAGGGAATAATGTCATCATTTGTCCCAATCTTGAAAGTTACCCCGCAAGTAATGTGAAAGATTATTTGTTCAAGGATTTTGACCCGACTCCCGACCTGTATTTGAGTTGTTACCCCTCCAAACATTATGTGATGATAAACTAATAGCTAAACTTTATAAGTGATGTTTTGATATTAACAACTGCTACCCAAGTGGATTGAAGAGCAAGATTTTGGTCCAAACTGTGATAATGTGTCCTCCCCTAAAGTTCTGTTCTGATGTACTGAATTGAAGAATTTTTGGAATCGTTCTTATTCCAATTTTATGAGTTTAAACCCCAATAAGTGATTAACTTAGTACCTCAATGATTTGATATGTATGAGATTAAAGTAAATGTTCGAATATTTGGGAAAAGTACAAATCTCGAGGTGATGATGCTAGTACAAAAGAAAACATTTATATATACATGTTGCATTGAGAGTAAGCAAGTGATATTCTATTAAGGATTGGTAATTAAAGTATGCTTGGTTTTACGAGGAAAATTATTCTTAGATTCTGGGATTTTGAAAAAGAAGAGATATGTGCATAAGCAGTAGATTAAAGTTTAGTAGAGGTATCATATACCGATAAAGGATACCCGAGAGAATGAAGACTTGATGAAAACTCAGTTCCTACATTTTTATGACTTGAGTAAATTTCGAGGACAAATTTTTTTAGGAGGGGAGAATTGTAAAACTCCAAATTTAATGAAATTAATTTAAGTTGAAATTTTCGGAACCTTGCAGCGTAGATTTTAACTTTTAGGGAGTTCATGGACTAAACTTGGAATTATCCCATTTTTTGTTAGTGGAAAATAAAATAACTGCCCCTATGAAACACCAAGCCAAACTCCTTACCTTTAACCCATCACTGCTACCTTCGATCCAATTTCGTCTGGTCGTCATGGTTGTCACTGCCACCACCGTCGTGTTCACTGGTGACCTGCGAATGAAACCTGACTGCCACCTCGTTGTGAAATGTCGCTGTTTTCAGTTGAGAATGATTCAAAGTCGCATCGATAACCAAACTTTTTCACTAAAAATTATCGATTTCTGCCACCTCCGTGGCCCGAACACGACATCGTCTGCATCATTGAACTCAATATGCAATTTTGATCAAGACCCAATCAGCGGACCGCTTCATCATTGTTGTTTTGTCTATTCGACGTTGGGTAAGCATGTCCGATCTTTCCTCATTCCTTTTAATTGAGTTTGGCTTGATTGTGGTTTGATTTTTGAGCTGATTTGGGATTGTTTTGGGTTAATAATGATCGTGGAGCAATCAATAAACCGTCTCGAGCCCGTCGTAGTCATCACGCACTGTCACGCACCACCGTACACACGTAGGTCTATTCCCAGCCAAGGAAATCTTCAGGAACCTATCCGAGTATACCAAATTGGCTAACCCGATCTGGATCGAGTCTGCTCGAACCGAACCGATCTGACTGTTAACCGTTGACGGGTCTGACCATTGACTTTGACAAAAAAGTTAAATTTTTTGAAAAATCATATTTTATGTTTTTCGACGTCCGGAGTCTGATTCTGAAGATTGTTTTGCTAAATTCGCACTGGATAATCCATTTTTAGTGTTTTATCTTTGGATTCAATTTGGTTTTTCGATTAAGTTCAGTTTCTAACATAAATTCATTTGCTAGGTATCCGAGACATTATAGGATGTGGAATTAAAGTCCGGGGGTGATCGAATGGAGTTTAAATGTTCGATCGGTGGAGTAAAGAAATCGAGGTAATACATTACTACCTTATGCATGTTGTTTGGAACATGTTGGTATTGGTAAATGCATGGTTGAGTATGGTTACATGTGTAGTAAAATTTTTAAACTCGATCCGAATGCATAATAAAATAAATTTAAACCGAATAAGGCCCACACTACATGCATAGACAGAAGGTACTCATAAAAAATGATTTCATGTATAGTGATTAGTCTAAAGAGAAAATAACCTCAGAATCTCTAAATTCTATTTATCATCATTAAAAGATTTAACACTGAAATTACCTTATTATAAAATTACGAAATTGCACACGAGGTTAAAATAACCTGACTGAACTGAGGGTAAAAGTATCTTGAGAATTTATATTTTAATTCTACAAAATAACTGTTGCATTTGTTAAATTCCTGATCTGCTCGGATAGTCACTAATAATCGGATCCTAAAATTTGAGAAGGTACAAGACCTATGATTGTTGATTTATCAACAAGCACTTAAAGACTAAAATATTGGAAGTGATATTCATGTTTAAATTATTTAGAAAAATTGAATTTAATGGAAAGATTGGATGGAAGGAAAGGATTGTAATACCCTTGAATTGTAATTTGACCAAAATGTCCTTGAACAGTAAAATGACCAAGATTTCCCTTGAAGGAGCAAAAATAACCCATAAATGACATACTTGACCAATTATCAGAAAAAATGCATATGTTTGGATTGAAACGAATTACTGAAATGTCATCAAAATAAGAAATAACTAAAATAACCTCTGATATTCAAATGATTGAAATACCCTAAACCCAAAAAGGAATAAAATACCTTGAACTTCAAGATGACTGATATAATCTCGAGTGTTAAAGTGACCTAAATATCCTAACGACTTGGTATTAGTGAGGTCTTTGGATAAATTCTAGAAACACCAATAAACTTATGGTGTATGATCCCTAAAGATTATGGATCATAACTCAAGTATACTGGGTATTCTTGATACAGATACATCACAGAAAAATATAATACCATCAAATTCCTGATCACATCCCTTAGTTCCGTTCAATGGTGATTTTGGAAGTTACCAGTTCAACCAGTATAATCAATATTAAAAACTGATTATTCGAGAAGTATATCAGTCCAGTTTACTAACAAGTTTTACAGGGTGGAGATCGATTAGTACAATTTGACTCGAAGTCATTATAATGCGATATAAATTCATAATAATGCAAACTATCATTTTACCCTTATTAGATTAAGTTACTAAGAAACCATCAGAAATTAAAATGTTCGAAATACCCCGAATTTACTGAATAATGGAAACACTCATGTTATTTCTAGGTCTTCAAAACTCTGATGTAAAGGTTCCTGAGTACCTTTTTAATACACTTGAATCTTAAATAATTTTTGAAACATCAATTTTGGAAGGTTAATTAGATCTGTTAATGAACGAACACTTTTTATAGGGACCTCGATTCTGAATTATGTCTAATCTACATAAGTTATACGTTTATCCTTCTTGATAATGATCAATTACCTTCGAAAAATATATGAATACAATATGATCATTATAAATCACTCCCCAAATGATTGATGACATATGTTAGCTATCAAACCCCCTTTTATATGGATCTTGATTATGAAATCCTATTAAATTACAAAAGTTTCATGGTTCCCTATTTGATAAATACCAAGTACCTCTGAAGAATAACTGGATCCTCTAGTGTGTTCCTTATGTGACATGTAAATGTTTTACCTATTTTAAAACGTGATTTTATGAAATTACGGATTTACTAATGTTTTGATTTACTTTTAAACGAACTATGGCTACATGATGTTTGTTCTCTGATTGCCTATTTTCGCTGGAAAATATAATCGTTCCTGATATATGGATAATTAGATCTACTGGTTACTACTTGAATTGTTTTATTGGGACATTATCTGGGTAGACTGGAGTATGCAGGTTCAGCTCGGTCAAATTGGTAATTCCTTATATAGGTTCAAATCAATCGAGCTGGTAATTCCTTACGGATCTATGTGACCTTTGGGTAGGCTCTGAGAAACTTTCTTGGGTAGGCTCTCAATCCCCAAGGTACTCTCTTGGGTAAATCATGGAACTGCATATGGTGTATGGGTAGATGGAATTCATGTGATTTAAATAATTGTATGATCATTTACAATATACTACTAGATTATGATTTTAATATTATATGGTATAGCTAAATATGATTTCTACTGGATACTGTATGGGTAGGCTAGAGTATGCAGGTTCAGCTCGGTCAAACTGGTAATTCCTTACTGACCTAAAAAGACCATTGGGTAGGCCTATAGGTCCCAAGGTACTCCCTTAGGGTGGCTCCTTTGCTGTGTGCTTAGGGTAAGTCCTGACGGATGCAGTTATGGGGAAAAAGCATAAAGGTGTTTAGTTGGAGGGTATTAATGCGGTTTTAAATTATGTTTTAAACTACTAAAGTTTTTAAAGTATCAATATACATTACTTTGTTTTGTTGGAACACACTAGACATCCTATTCTAATCTCTTGAACTTGGTCCTCTGAACGTTTCCTCTAAATTGTAATCTTCATGTCTTTTACTCAAAGAAATATCAGTGGAACCTCAGCTCATCACGAAAACTTGTGGATGTCTGAATCAACAAGGAAAATTTATGCTTTTCCATTTATCTGCATGTCCTTCAGCATCACTTGGTAGTTCTGTATTACTGAGCTTCCCAAAGCTCACTCTTTTACTCTCCATTTCAGGTTAAAAGAATTGATCCAATTTAGCTATCACTGTAATGGGAGTTCCTTTGGCTTTGTTGGTATAGCACGGTCAAGTGTAATTAGAGGGCATGTATGTCACATTTGATTTTTATACTGAGTATAAACTTGTATTTTATCTATAAATTATTTTACAGTTTTAAATGGATCAACAAAAATTTTAAATTTTCCTGGATTTTTATTGTGGGTCGCTCTTGTGGCCCTAATGTGACACATCGGATCGGATTGGGTACCCGCATCGGTCTGTGGGTGTTACATCTGAGTTGCGAAGTTATAAACTTCTTCGCCATATCTCAAATTTTCTAATCGTTCAGGAAAGTTTGGTTATAATAAATCATACCCTGAAAAAATAAATTTAAGAATAGGAAATTAATAACATAAATAAAGCATAAATAATTAATGAAAAATAATATATTAGTTACCCATGTTGATAATTTTTTTTCAAATATTTTTGTTCACAAATATCCTCATATCATCCTTATTACAACGATAGCAAAAATTCTTAAAGACGTAACTATCTTTAAGAATGAGAGACACATATGTACATATAGTAAAAATGTTGGGGCTGTTTTTATTGTTTTTAGAAAAAATAAAAGTAATATTACAATTGATTTTTGTTAATCGTATGAGTTAATATAAGTATCAATGTATATGTTATATTTTATTAATATTATAAGTAATTATTACGAACTTAATATACTTTCATGATTTTTTTAAGATTCATTATTGATAATTGTTATGTAACTCGTCATTTAGTTAGTAACTCATTAGGCCTATATATAGTCACGGTTATATGACTTATAAACATCTCAAATCATAACTTCATTCAATATACCCGTTTAAGCTCTTTTTTATACTTAATCATGACAACAATTTCAACAACATTTTATTGTGAGGGGAATCTTTCACCACGTCATTCGACAAAGATATTCGATTTTTCAATTTGATACTAAAAATTTCAACCATGGTTAGAGCTAATCGAAATTAACATTATCTTTACTACACTTCAAGTTCTCCACCTCTTTGGTTCCACAACATTCACCAATAAGCTATTTGAACAATAATTACGCAGTTTGAACTATGCTTGACAAAATATTGTCAGTTTGGTGAGCAAAGTTGAACTATTTGTTTAGTATTATAAGTAAGACACAATTCTTTCCATTTTAAATAATAAATCGGGAAATGCATCTGATAATATAGAAGTTGAATTTCAAGAACTGGGACTATTTATATATAATAGGAAACAAGAGAAAGAATGTAGGATTAAATAAATGAACTTAACATATGATGAGTTAACTAACTATAAAGATTATGATGCTATAAACTTGGATGTTAAAGTGTATGTGATATTTTATTTACCATGTTTGTGTGATGTTTTATTAACCAAATTCTTAATGTAATTTTAATTATGCTTTTTTTTAATTAATCACTGGTATCCGATATATTGACGGACTAATCTAAATCGAGTAGTGCAGAGGGAAGGGCGACCCTCCCAAATTCTTAATGTAATTTTAATTATGCTTTAATTGTTTCTATACAACTTTTTCTTTGTTGAATAATAAATTTTGACTTTATAATAAACAATTTTTTTACATTTTATAATTCATCCACTGATTATTTCTTAATTACATAAAAATCATTTATAATTCAACAATTTTAAAAAAATATTAAATATTATTATAATTATGCTCGTTGGAACTCGTCACCCTCATGTGACGAGTTTCAAATTTTGAAATTTGAAAATTCAAAGGTCAATAATGACTACTCCATTTCAAAACCCACAACAGAACTCGTCACCTCCTTGTGACGAGTTTCAATATTTATTTATTTTTTACTTTTGAATTTAAATTCAAAATATTCGAGTCAATTTATTGCAAACTAATAATTTACTTTTTTATTTTTAAACCTTTCCAATATTTTTAAATTATTTATTTTTAAATTTAATTAAAATTTGTTTAAGTCAAAATTTAATAACACTTACAAAACTTAAAAAATAACTTAATTTCATTTCTTTTAAATAATTCATTACAAACTATTAATTAAATTTTTTAACAAATCCAATTACAAATAAAAAATACTTATATTTTCTTAATTCTTGACAATGTCGGGGAGTGGTTGAATGATAATGACATAGGGCTCGTCAATTTCTTTGTAATCGTTCGCCTTCATCTTCTTCATTTACTTCATGCACAACTAGTGTATTGTATATTAGTCGACCAATTTGATTTTCACCTGTAACACTCAAATCCTAAGATTCGAGTATCACATGGAATTATTGAAGTAACTAACCATTTTTTTGAAACCATACTTTTAAAACATATATACAAAGTATAAACCATAACCATTAACAAAAATGGGCCCCCATTTAAAAACTTAATAAATAAAATAAATAATTAAATATTACAGGTTGACTCATTTTAAATCATTACCTCTACATGTCCATTAAATCGTCATCACTATACTCTGGTATTCCGCTGAGACTCCTCCGATGATATCGTTATCTCATCGCACTTCACATGACCTATAAGATGCGAATGAAAATACATTCTGAATGATGAGCTCGCAAGGCCTACGTCACACAATACCTCTACTGTACTACATCCATTCATAACATAAGCATGCATCAAGTGTATTCAAAGAAGTAATAAAACTATTTAATAAATACTACCAAACCATCTATCTAAAGTACATTGTACATCCACTGTCACAATGATATAAGTCTCATTGTTCCCTTAATTAGTAATTAAAGTCCTCGCTATCAGTATACATATATTGGTCTCTAACCACAATACCATGCTACTATACATCATATTATGCCACACATAATCACACAAATATAATCATAGTACATAGCCTTCAGGTACTAATCATACAAAAATGAAATAAATCAAGCATAAAGTCACATCAAAGCATCACAATATAGTTTGTGGTAAAGAATATCGTGGTAATGCCGTTAGATAGCTAAAGTGATACATGCACCACAAGCCACAACTCTAGAGAATATGGGATAACTCTTCCCCTTGGCCCAATCACACGAGGATGATCCAAACTTCTTAAAGACAAACTTCAGACAATTGTACAAGCCTTCATCAACAAGAACTTACATGCCCACATGGAGACAGAAGACTTCAAAGAGGGAAATCCATATCTTCCACCATCCACATCAACTTGGATCACCACAACACAAGTTGAAATTGTTTCCGGACCAAATTGCAAAAATCACAGAGATATTCTGAAAATTATGTTCAAACCCCTTGAATGAGATCCATCTTGTAAAGTTACACAATGATTAATTTATAAATCATAAGATAAATTCCCCTTTTAGGATTTGAGTTATTTAGATAATTACAAGGGTTTTTATTTTATTTTATTGAGATATGGGTAAAGGCGTAATTTTTGTAATGATAAAACTCTGATATCTTATCACAAGCCCATGGTTACCGATCACCTTTATTATCACAAGATTGGCCACCTATCACCTTGCTTATCAAGACTAGTCACCTATCACCTTCTAGAAGACTCATCCTGGCCATCCATCTCATCCTACAAGCTAAAGCAATCAATCATGCTTTCAAACTCCTTGTTTTCATCATCACTGTTGGATTAGGCACTACACCAAGGGCTCACATTGTTGCCTCTCATCCTATTTATATTAGGATAGTTTTTTTGTTATTTTATTCTTATTTTAATACTTAGTCATGTTACAACATATGACTCATTTAAACCTATATAAAAGATGTTCATCCCATTATTGTAAACACATCTGTTCTTGAATACAATACATTGAGAGTTCATTTTTACAAGTGTTGATTACTTCCAAGCTTATTTCTATTGAGTTCTTTTCAAGTTCTTTGTGAGAAATATCTTTACACTTCGATTTGCCTTTCATTGCTATTAGAAGGATTGGTTAGAATCGATTATCAAGGTTACCTAGTTAATAACAATTAGGAGGGTTCGTAGGATAATTATACATCAACTATCATCACAAACATCATCATCATCATCTTCCACAAGCCTTTACGCCATCTTTCCTTCCATAATTCAAGTTTGTGTTATCCCCATACCTACTGAGGGAAATTTTAATTTCAACTTTTCTTTTGATTCGTTTATATTTTTTCCCAATTCTGATTAAATATTCATAATTTTTATTTTATTTTGTTTCTAACGCATATTTACTTGTCTTATTCTGTGTCAGAAACGATTTTGCCAAAAACCATAATTTAGTTAAGTTATTCTTATCATATTACATTTGTTTTCTTTATTTATCCTTATCTTTATATTAACCTTGTTTTTTCTTGTCTAAATTTTTTTGTCTAAATTTCTAGCAACCCTAATTCATAAAATACCCCTTTTGTCACGTCCCACATCTCCCTCTTTCCCACTTGATCTTTAATTGAATCTATTGCTTTCTATTTTTTATTCCTTAACAACGAGCAACATCCCTCTTCCCACTGTCATTCTCTATCAATTAGTATCAGATTTGGGATTATTCTTGGAGAGAATCAAGTATTCATGATTGTTTATTTCAAGCAAAATCACCAAGGTACCCCAATGAAGCTAGTTCGCGACAATTCATCGTTTTCAAGTTATTTTTATATTCTTTTGATGTAGTTTCAGTTTCTTTTTATTTGTTTTCTGATTTTTATCAAAAAGAAATAAAAAACCCCAAAAAATAAAAAATAAAAAAATAAAAAAAATCATAAATCATAAATCATAAATAAATGAATTTGGGGTTAACTTTTTACAAGTACATTCTTCATCATAATAGCAATCTCTAGTAAAAAATTCAGGTTAGTCTGACTTCAATAAACCCCTCAAAATCATCATTCAAGTTTGATCGACATATTTAAGACTTATGGTTGATGAATTTCCAAAGAATTCTACAGAAGGAATCTGAGCTGAAAATTTCTAGATTGAAACTACACCTACTGAACAACATTAAAAAAATTTAGAATTTTTGGAGATCAGAAACCCCCTATGAAACATTGCTCAAGTTGATCATACATTTTTGGTTTTTTGGGTTTGAGTTTTCCAACTTTTTTATTCTTATTGCTTTAGGTTCCTTTGTCTTACCATTTCTTTGTTCCTTAGATCATCTAACACATTTTTTTCCTTGTGTTAGTAGGATTAAAAGAGTTTGCATACTTCTTCTTCCTTGCATTCTCCTTCACTTGAAGTCATACCTTTTAACCTCTTAGAACTTTCTAAGTTCTTCTTCTTATTTTTGTTAGCGATTAAACTCCAATACGAACATTGAAAGACCTTTGTTAAGAGAGTTTTAAATAGTACAAGATCGACTTATTTGCCTCTTAGTGTATTACTTTCTTGGAGTGACTTGTGAGGTTTTTTTTGTTTCTTTGATTTTCTTTTCCATTTTAAATTTTTTTTCTTGAGTGTTGTAACTTTTAGGATGGCGAAGGAATAAGCATTCAACGCAACACTCACTGGCCTCATGAATGTTATACATCAACAAATGACTATACTCAAAGGAGTTTAACAACAAATTGAAGAACTTAATATGATCATGAGACACCAACAACAACAACTACAATCACACACTAATGATCATCCAAGACAAGCTGATAAAAATCTACCCATCAATATCATGCAAACTAGACGAGAAAAACCAAGGTTTCAAATGTTGAAACGTTTTGCAAAACCAAGGTTCATAATTTTACAATTTAAATAACATTATGATCCGTACGACTACATAGACTAGCTAGGAGAGCAAGGTTTATCTTATGTTTTTCTACCACAACTGTCCTCTAGAAAACATGTATCACGTTACCATGGAATTCCAGGATTATGCTCTCACTTGGTGGATGCAAACAAGAATGGCTATAGAAGATTGTCGGATTCAAACAATCACTTCATGGGTAGTACTTAAAGGTTTTAGAAGAAATCGTTGTCCTCTAACACTCTACATTTATGAAGTTAAGCAACAACTTCACCGACTTTGACAAGGAAAAAGTTCATTTGAAGATTATTACAAAGAGATACAATCCTAAATGAACCATGCTAACATCACTATAGAAGAAGAAGAATATACATTTTCAAGTTTTATTATTAGCTTGAATCCAAACATTGTCGAGCTCCTTGACTTACATGGGTATGAAAGTCTTGAAGATACATTAAAAAACAATAACGATTAAAACACAACTTTAAATGAAGTATCGCTTCAGAGAAACATACCAATGCACTTTATCTAATTTTCAAGGTACTTCATCTACTCCCACTTCATTTTCTACTTCACCTTTTGTTGTGTCACAAAAATTAAGGGATGAAACACCTAAGGTGGCTAATAAATACATGACCAAAAACCTAAAAAGTCTCAATTGAGAGATACTTTATGCTTTAAATGCAAAGGATAAGGTCATGTCAATCACGAATTCGCGATTGTCTTAGTATGAGAAATCTAATGATGCGAGAGGATAGTACTTGCTGGCCTAAATTAGATACAAATTGTCCTAACCCTAAAGAAAAAGATGAATGAATAAAATCAGATAGTGATGGCTTTGATGGGAATTGCTTGGTAATTAGGCAAAACCTAAGTATACAAGCAGTGGATGATTCTAATGTCCAAATAAGAAACATCTTTCACACAAGATGACATATAAAAGAAAATACATATTCCTTGATCAATGACAATGGGAGTTATTTTAATATTGTTAACAGTTATGTGGTAGATACACTTAACTTGCCTTGTCAATGACATCCAAAGCTATACTAGTTATAATAGCTCAACGAGAGTGTTGAACTGAAGGTCACTAAAAAATTCCTTGTTAGTTTAAAGATGGGTAAATATAGTGTCGATGTGTGGAGTGATGTAATTTTGATACAAGCATCTCATGTTCTTATGGGATAACCATGTATCTACGGTAATGATGCTACATATTATGGTAAGGCGAACAAGTATTTTGTGAACATATACGAAAAACCATACAATGTTCGATCAATATTAACGAAAGATGTCCTACTAGATCAAAAGAGAACTTGTGAGGTGGTTAGGAATTTCAAAAAAAATCAAAAGAAGAAGAGGTCAAAACCGATAAAAACAAAAAAGATGACCCATGGGAGGTGAGTGAATCTTTGCGAGAAAAAAGTGTCACAAAACATTTATGTGAGCATAAAACAACTAAGACAAACTTTCTCCCAAAACAAGTTATGCATCCTTATCTGTTTCAAATGCTTCACTTTTCTGATTTCTACTAATGTAACAAGTTTACCTATTGTGTTTTCTTGTCTTTTGCATGATTTTTCTCATGTTTCTTGTGACCCATCGGATGGTTTACCACGTATATGAGGCATAGAACATTAAATCGACTTTACTCTCGGTTCTTTGATTCCTAACCTTCCTTTATACCGATGTAATCCCAAAGAAACAAAGGAACTAGAACGAAAAGTAGAGGCATTGTTACAAAAAGGCTACATACGTGAAAGCTTTAGTCCTTGTGTAGTCCTCATCACCTTAATCCCAAAGAAATATGGTATATTTTGAAATATGTGTAGATTATCGACCTATAAATCGAATAACAATCAAGTATATAGACCTTATCCCACGTCTAGACAATATGCTAGAAGAGCTTCGTAGAGCATGCATCTTCACCAAGAAAGACTTGAAAATCGATTACCATCAAATATGAATGAAAAAAATGAAGAATGGATAAAGACTTTCTAAATGAAATTCGAGTTATAAGAATGGCTCATTGTGCCCTTCAAACTCACAAATGTACCAAGCATATTCATTAGACTACTGAACCTTGTTCTAAAAGAGTTAATAGGTAAGTATGCTGTTTATTTCAATGATACTCTCATCTACTCATCTTCTCTTGAATCATACGTCACTCATGTTTACTCAATTTTTGAAGTTCTCTGACGAGAAAATTTATATGCTAGCATGGACAAGTGCATGTTTTGTAGTGATAAGCTTATATTTTTAGGCTTTACAGTAAGTGCATAGGGAATCCATGTAGATGATGAAAAGGTGAAAGCGATTCAAGAATAGCCCGTAGCTTAGCAAGCTTCTATCACCACTTCGTTAAAGATTTTCTATCATTGTTGCACCTTTGATAGAAATCATCAAAGAGTCAGTTAAATTCAAATGGGACCACAACAACAAGAATTATTTGAAATTCTAAAATGTAAGTTATGTTCTGCTCCCATTCTTCGTCGATTTTTTAACATTTACGAGCTAGAATATGATGCTTCAGGTATAAGAATAGACACAGTTCTCATGTAGGAAAGACAAGTTGTTGCTTACTTTAGCTAGAAATTAAAAGTTACACAGTTGAATTACTCCACCTATGATAAGGAACTTCTCACATTAGTTCGGGCACTCGAAGTGTGGTAGCTCTATCTTTTTCCTAAAAAGTTTATTATACACACGGACCACTAATATTTGAAGTGGTTAAATGGACAAGGTAAGTTAAACAAACAATATGCTCGATGGGTTATATTTATTGAATATTTTTCTTACATCATCAAATACAAACAAGGGAAAGATAACATTGTAGCTGGTGTATTATCTCGAAGGTTCACTAGGAGAGCTTCTGGTTCAGGAATCACATTCCAAATGATTAATGGGTCACTTTGGTGTTAACAAAACCCTTGATATGGTCACAGAACACTTCTTTTGACCACACATGAGGAAAATCATAGAAATGGTATGTGCATCATGCATCATGTACAAACAAGAAAAATCTAAGGTAAATCCTAATGGTTTGTATACTCCTCTACCTATTTCTTTCTCGCCTTGGATTGATATCCCAATGGATTTTATTCTTGTTTTACCTTGCACCAAGAAAGGGCGAGATAATATCTTTGTGATGGTGGACTGGTTTTTGAAAATGACACTTTATTTTGTGTCATAAAATAGACGATGCCACACACATTATTGATCTTTTCTTTCAAAAGATAGTATGACTTCACGATATTCCTCTCACTATTATATCCGACTAGGATACAAAATTCATAAGCCACTTTTGGAATGTATCATGGGGTAACGTAGGTACGAAACTTCTTTTCTCAACTAATTTTCATCCCTAAATCGAAGGAAAAACTGAGGTAATAAATCATATTCTAGGTTCTTTACTAAGAACGGTTATAGGTAAGAACATTCGTAATTGGGAAAATTGTTTACCTTTCACTAAATGTACATACAGAAGGTCAATTTATTCCACCACAGGATATTCTCTGTTTGAGATTATTTACGGGTTCAATCCACTAACTAATTTAGATTTTATACCTTTACCTTTAGAACACATTACAAGCATAGATGAAGAAAAACAAATTGTATTAGTAAAGGATATTCACGTCAAAGTTAAGCAAAAGATGGAGAAAACATATAAATAAATTGCAAACAGAGTCAACAAAGGATGATGACATGTCATCTTTGAACCTGGTGATAGAGTTTGGATGCATTTTAAGTTATCGAACAAATCCGCATAGACTCCCAGTTGAGTATTACATGAGAGCATCTTTTCATGTTTCTGACTTATCTCTCTTTAATGTTTTAAATTCATAAAGGAATCCTTCTAAGGAAGGGGAGATGATACATGCACCACATGCCATAATTCTAAAAAAGATTATCTAACTCTTCCAATTGGCCCAATCATACGCAGACGAGTTAAACTCCTTAAATACAAACTTGAAACGATTGTGCAAGACTTTATAAGCAATAACTTACATGCCCACATGGAGACTGAAGCCTTCAAGGACGGAAATCCACATCTTCCACCACCCACATCAACTTGGATCACTACAACACAAGTTGAAATTATTTTTGGACCAGACTGCAAGAATCACATTATGTTTAAACCCCCTTAAATGAGATTCATCTTGTAAAGTTGCCCATTACTTAATTTATAAATCATGAAATAACTTCTTCTTTTAGGATTTGAGTTATTTAGACAATTACAAGGGTTTTTATTTTATTTTATAAGGATAAGGGTAAAGTGGTAATTTTTAATGATAAAAACCCGATAACTTATCATAAGCCAGTGACTGTCCATCACCTTGCTTATCAAGCCTAGCCACTTATTAAGAAGACCCATCCTGGTTTTCCATCTCATCCTACAAGCTAAAAGACTCAATCATGTTTTTAAACTCCTTGTTTTCATCATCATTGTTGGATCAAGCACTACATCAAGGGCTCAGATTGTTGTCTCTCATCCCATTGATATTATAATGGTTATTATTGGTACTTTATTCTTATTTTAATACTTAGTCATGTTACAAAAAGGACTCCCCCAAACCTATATAAAGGATGCTACTCCCACAATTGTAAACACATCTTTTCTTGAATACAATAAAACAAGAGTTCACTTTTGCAAGTGTTGATTACATGTTCCTTCAAAGCTTCTTTCCATTTATTTCTTCTCAAGTTCTTTGTGAGAGAGATCTTCACACTCTGGTTTGCCTCTTCATTGCGATTAAAAGGGCTGCTTAGAGCTGATTATCGAGTTTTCCTAATTAATTGTGACTAGAAGGGTTTGTAGGATAATTATCCACCAAATATAATCACAAACATAATCATCTTCATCTTCAACAAACATTCACAACATCTCCTCTTCTATAATTCAAGTTTACATTAGCCCCATACTATTGGGCACAAATTTCAAATTCCTTTGATTCGCTTATATTTTTCCAATTCTTTTTACATATTCATAATCCTTATTTTATTACCTTTCTAAGATTTTTTACTTGTATTATTATGTGTCAGGAATAATTTTACCGAAAACCTTAATTTGACTAAGTTATTCATATTACATCCATTGTCTTTATTTATCCTTATCTTTATATTACCCTTGTTTTTCCTTTTCTTAATCTTTTGTTTGTCTCAATTTCTAGCAACCCTAATATATAAAATATCCCCTTTTGTCATCTCCCGCACTCTCTCCTTCCCTCTTATTCTTTGATCGTGTCTAGAGCTTTCTAGGTTTGATTCCTCAACAACGAGCAACATCCCTCTTCCCACTTTCGTTCTCTATCATAAAGTGTCGTTGCACTGGTACTGAAGTGTCTTGGCACTGATACAGAAGTGTATTAGTATTGATACTAAAGTACCTTAGCACTGATTAGAGTATATCTGGATACTTCTCATACATATATATATATATATACACTAGATGATCGTCATATATAAAAGTAGCTTGGGTGTCCTTATTGTTTTTGGAGTGTCAAATAAGGGCTTATCACACAATTATTTAGGGTTTCTATTAGTAAACTTTTATTATTACATTTTTGGTGGTCCTTAAACCATTTCCAAGTCATTAACCCAAAACTAGGCTTCTTACCTAATTCAGTCTTATGGTCTTGGTACTAAGCATTATAGTATCGATATTGACCCTTGAGTATCGATACTCACCCTTGGTATCAATACTAATTTTATCTATGATGTTTTAGAAAAGCCCTAAAGTTTTGATATTTTCATCCGAAGTATCGGTACTGTCATTTTTAGATATCAATACTACTCTTGAGTATTGTTACCAATTTTGGCTACTGGAATTTAAAGTTTAGCGATGGTATCAATACTCTAACCTTGGTATCAATATCTGCAGAACAATATCGATACTCTACGAAAAGAGTATCGATACTACCCAGCCTAAAAGCCTCGATATTAACCATTTATAAAATTCTTACAAAGTCTTCCTTAACAGACTTTCATTATAGAGCTAAACATTTCATATCATTATTATCACATTGTTATCTCATCATTATTATCAGTTACAACATTTCTAGACTCCTCCCTCGAGTCTCAATTCATTACTCAGTCACTTAGTAACTCAACTTGTAACATCCCAAACTATGGGTTAGTGACCAAATTGTAAAGTTTCAGAATTTGGTGACTAAAGTAGAAGAATGGATTAGTTCAGTGATTAAATTGTGAAATTTTAAAAGTTATTGATCAAAGTAGATAAATTGAAAGTTGAAGGAATTGATTGAAATATTTGGTGTAGGATCAATTAGCAAAGCATGGGGAACTAAAGGGGCAAATGGGTCTTTTGGCAAGGAAATAAATTAAATGTTTTTTAAGGATATTTAAATCCACGTGGTATGCTTATGAGAGAAACAAGGTTCTGGATATTTCTTTCTTCTTCCTTCTCCTTCTCTGCCGTGAAGCCAAGCTAAGGGTGAGTTTTCTTGTGATCAAATTCTTGATGAATTTAAGGTTTCTTATTGATCCTTAGTTGATAAATAAACTTAAGGAAAGCTTAGATTATCTTAAAACCATAAGATGAGGAGTTTAAGAAGAATTAAAGAAAGGAAGTAGAAAAGTGAAATTTTGGAATAGGGTTCTTAATAAGAATTAGAAGTGAAATTTGACTTGTCATTAGGCTAACTAAGAGGTATGAAGTGTTAGAATTCAAATTAGAACATGTTGGAATTTTGGTTCGATTCTTAAACTCTACATGGAGAATCAGATTTCTAAGTTTTGAAAGTATGGAATGAATAATAAGTAGTTTAAGTATGTATATGAAAGTTAGGAATATGAAAGGGGTTGAAATAGGAAGGATTTAATCCAAAAAGAATGAATTTTCGGGTTCAAAAAGAGGTTCTGGGCAGAGTGCATCGACGCACATTCATAGTGCATCGATGCATCAAGGTTAAAACCCAGAAATCGTTTGAAGGTGTATCGATGCACAGGAAGTGCATCGATGCACTCTTTTAAAATAAATACATCGAATGCAATTAGTGCATCGATGCATAAGGCATGCATCGATGCATCCCAGTAATAATACAATATCGAATGCATTTTATGCACCGATGCATCAGTAGTGCATCGATGCATACCTTCATTAAAAGATGAAATTGCCTTTTCTCTTAGTATAAAGAGTGAACCATTAGAGTATATTAATTATAATACTAATATATATCTATGTATGATGATGTAGATATAGAACGTGATCCCGTTCCAGATCAATTGAAGGATTATAATCGAATCAAAGCAAAGCTAAGGTGAGTGCACATTCTCTAGTATATGAGGTTTAAGGGAAAATAAGACTTGTGATAAGTCTATTTCCAATAGTGAAAAACATGAATTCATAGAAGTATGTATTTGTTATGATTTATATGTGTGCATGAGTACATGTGTTATTGATATGAATATGGTAAGTAAAAGGGATTAATGGTGATGATAAGAATAATAATAAAGATAATGAAATGATAGGTATATGTGAATATAGGTATTGATGTGTTTTGTATGTATTGTAAGATGACATGTTTATGTGATAACATGATAAGATGACAATGATTTACATGTCATATGAACACATGAGAAATGTTATGAGCCATATGAAAGAGAAAGTATAGGTGATACATGAGGGTGAATCCTATGTTTATATGAATATGAACTCATATGAGAATTGACATGAACTACGTGATTACATGTATATGTGAATGAAACCATGAGCTTATATGAATATATGATATGGTTACATGAATATGAAAAAGGATATAAAAGATAATGCCCATGTTATGTGTCATGAGAGCTAGGGGTATAGTTGGCATGCCAAGAGTCGAGGGTCTATGTGGTCCTTCGGGACATATATGTATTCTTTGGAACATGTGTGAAGTCTGGTGAGACACATACTTGATCCTTGGCATATGTATATGATTCTTAAGGAATGATATGTGGTCCTTCGGGACATATATATATTCTTTGGAACATGTGTGAAGTCTGGTGAGACACATACTTGATCCTTGGCATATATATATGATTCTTAAGGAATGATAAGTGGTCCTTCAGGACATATATGTATTCTTTGGAACATGTGTGAAGTCTGGTGAGACACATACTTGATCCCAAGTATATGTATATGATTCTTAAGGAATGATATGTGGTCCTTATGGACATTATTATATGGCACTACGGTGCAATTCTACGCGGCACTCCGGTGCAATTATATGTGGCACTTCGGTGCAATTATATGATCTGTGGTGACAGCATTAGTGCACAACCTCTATGTACTCGCATATCTTTAGTTCTCACATGTGTATCATGGGCTATTAAATAGATAATATTAATAACGTGATATGATAATATGTTTTTTTCCTTGTAGAATTTCATGTGTGATATTGATTGTACAAATGGTAACTTATAAGACCATATGATGAAAGGAATCAATGATAGTGATAAAATAAGAAAGAAATGAAGATGATAATATAGTTGCTTGGGTGTACCGTGTTTTATGAGTAATATATATTGGTTTACATGACATGATATGTATATGTGCAATTGGTTATGATATATATGTTATGATATGGACATAAGAGATCATAGAACATAAGAGATATGAATGATAATGACATATATATGCATATATTTGTTACCTGTAAAAGTATGATGATATGAAATGATAGTAGTAATTGTTTAGTATGATTATTAGTACCGTTTACCTTATATGTTTATATGCCTCACTAAGTCTTTGACTTAGCGTGTAAGTGATTTACACGTAGGTTTCGAGAATAAAGGCAATGTGGAGCAAGACAGGTCAGTTCCTTACTAAAGGTCAGATCAGAAAAGATGTGAATAATATGTATTTTAGTATATAAATTTCTAGTTGGCATGTTTTCAAAAGAATATATTGTTTAAGCTATGAACAGTTTTATAAATGTTTCGAATAGTTATATGTAAATAAATAAGTGAAATATACACGCTCTGATTGGTTTTGTAATAATGAAAATATCTTTTATGTAAATTAGTCATTTATATGTCATAAAAGTTTTAAATTACTCACTATTTTATACAAGTACATGTTTTAAAAGGTCAATGTGACACCTTGGATTCGTATCCGGGTCGGATATGGGTTGGGGTGTTACACAACTCTTCATAGAGTAGGTTATTTCATTCACTTACCCCCACAAGAAAAATTTAGTAATTTATCCCTATGGGTATTCTAGTAATTTACCTTATTTCCTATTATATCAGATGTGTAAGACTTATAAAATGAGTACTTAATTAATTATTAGAGTTTTAATACATTTTTCTATGCGCTCACAGGCTTTTTGTAACATTTATTATGACTTAGGGGTATTTTGGTCATTTTATTCATTTACGAGAATTATAGGCTTCAATTCAAGTTTAACAAGAAATCACTAATATCATACATCACTTCTTAATGTCTCACGCTTTCAATGGTATTTCCAGATCCTTATAAGACACTATTCATAACTAGGCACAATTTGTTAATATCAGCCCTCTAAGGGGATTTTAGTAATTTCTCACATTCTCAATCTATATGCTCAATCTCAACCATTATTAAACTCCTCACTCTTGAGTTTTTTCATAATATCAAATTCAATTAACCAATCATCAAATATGATATGGTACCTTTAAATAGGTATCAATATCTATCATATAGTATCGGTACTCTTCTTGATTATTCGTACTGAAAATATCCCCAAAGACCTATAAAATACCCTTAGTATCGATACTATACATGTAATATCAATACTCTTGTATTGATACTTCCTTGAGTGTTGGTCCCAAAATTAACTTCTAAAATGCCTTAAAATCACCATTTGTGTTTTTCAAATGAGCAATATTGGTACTCCCCTCTACAGTATCGACACTCCCCTTATAAAATAGCCTAGTTTCACCCATAATATGAACAATATCGATACTTTTCATACAATATCGATACTATAACCCATAAATACATTGTTTTGCTCGGGAAACACCCTCAAACACTTATTCTAAGGTCTAAGTTAATTATTAAAGCTTATGAAGTTATAACGGGTCATTATACATTATTTTTACATTAAAATAACATCCAAAACATTCATAACAACAAATCAAGCACCCAATCCCCCACATGATTTTCCACCCCCACACAATCAAGCAAACTTGTGTAGATGAGATAAAAGTGGTAAGGAAGAGTTATAGTGTGTTAATTTAACTCCTAGCAACCCAAAAATGTCTCTAATTTACCCAAGAACTAATATTTCCTTGACCTAGCTCTTTGAGGGTTCTTGTACCACTCTTCAACATATTTCAAGCTCCTATAATGTTTCTAGAACAAAAGCAATGGTTACAATATGTTAGAAAACAACTAAGTTGCATGAAATCTAGAGAGAAATCATAGGATGGAGTTTTTGAAGATCAAACCCTCCAAAATATTTAAGTGAACTAAAAAACACCATTGAAGGTCATTATCTCAATGTTAATAATCTCACCTTAAAATCATGGATTGGAGTAGAAAGATGATGAAAGTTGAAAAAATTTATCACTTTACGTACTAAGGGAGAAAATAAGAGAAGAAATGAGAAAAAAGAAGATAAGAGAATATGAAGAAGGAAAGAATCCCCACAAATCAACCATGATTTTCATAAATGGGGAAATAACCCTCTAGGTTTATCTCCTATTATCCTAAGCTTAAAATTTTTTTTTATCTCCAATAAAATTAAGTTCTTACTCGATTAAACCTAAATTTAAACCGATAGACATCTATGTTATAATAAATCTATTGAATAAATTCTTGGGTCAACACGAGACTACTAATCTGATATTCGAGATATTACACCACATTCAGATGGTAATGTTGAATTATTTAATTAATTTGATACCATAATTGATGTCATTGACTCAAAATATACACCAAATTCAGTAGATGGTTGAGCATGTAGATATGTGTCCTGGACCCTAAGGATCAGTGAAAGATGGTTCAGCATATGGCACCACATCATATAAACCTCCTACCCACTACAAACGACTCTCCATTGAAGCATGGTATGGGGAAGGATATTCACTGTAACTTGCTTAAGATGTAAAATAAGCCAAAGATGATGATGACGATGACGACGATGATTTCTTTTCATTTTGATATTTTGCATTCATGTCTTCCCATTCAGCTATTTATGCATTGCTAAATACGATTTCTTATTTGCTTCATAATTTTGAAGGTAGGGTGATATTGTGAAATCAAAATCATCATATATCATTTAAGAACGAAAGGAACATAGAAATGTCTCTCATTCCAATTTTGTATGTATACAACATGCTTCATCTGCCAATCATCTTAATGCTTCCCACGTGCATCAATTTTATGGAGTTCGTCCATGTTAAATACTTGTGTTGTAATAGGTTGATAAAACACAAATTGTTACAACACTCTAGTGGCGGCATGAATCTCTACAATGGTAAAATGAAGTAATGGTTTTATGGCAAACTACATCTCTGATCCTTGAGCAAATAATGGTGGTAAACGCCGCTAGATCTCCTCGTCATAATACGACATCCAACTAAGTTGTAAAAATACTCAATTAGTATAGATATAACTAAATTCTCTGAATTTAATTGTTAAAAAAATAGAATATTTATCGCATGTCTACTGGCTATACCGATCCTCATTCGTACATCTATTTTCGATGCACCCCAAACCTTGTATCATCAACTTTATGTCATCGTCTAAACAACATAATAAAAAAAAGTATTAACTTGATTATTAATTCAAAATCCCTTTACATATTCATTAATAATTTAAATTTTTATAAAATATAAATTAAAGATATTACCTTGCAGCAGGAGGAAACTCAACTAGAGAAAATGCAATTGGTCTAAAAAATGTAAGACGATATCACGTCGATGATTATAATAGGTGAAGATACTAATTTTTTACCCATATGGATTTATTATTATTATTATTATAATTATTATTATAATTATTATTATTATTATTATTATCATTATTATTATTATTATTATTAAATATATTAAATACATATAAATAATAATATAAATATACAAGCCCAATCAACCGGCCCAATTACAAATGGCCCATCACAAACCCTAACAGATTTAGGGTTTCCATATTCCAGCCGCCTCAGCTTGCTGCCGTTGGATCTGGCAAGATCCAACGGTCCAGATGGTTCCAGCAGCAAACCCTATGGTATCATACCCTAGGGCCACGCGGCTGCCGCAGCTCTCTCCGCCGTCTCCATCGCTGCCACGTCCCAACCGAAGGCTCCAGAAGCTCCACGCCAGCCGTCCACGATATGGCTATGGGGTGAGTCACCACTGGGAGTCCGGTGACTCATGAGACCCGCTCTTCGGACCGGTCCGATGGCCCGCCGGTGATGGCTAAAGCCATCACCCCATCTGTGAGAGAAAAAAAGGACAGAGAGAAATACAAAAAAGAAACAGACAGAGACGGAGAAAAAAGAGAGAAACAAGATACTAAAAAAACTACTACCAACGATCTCATCAGCAAGAAACAGAAAAAAAAAGAAGAAAAGAAAAAGAAAGAATAGAAACTTACTGTCATCGAAGAACCCCAACTGTCACCGGATACAACAAAAACCGAAGGTACTTTTGTAGATTTGCTCCGATTAGGAGCTTTTTAAGGAAAAAGAGCACCGGAAACGCCCTTAGGACGTTCCGATCTATTTAACGGTGTAAAAATAAAATTTTTCGACCACCGGATGCGGTGGCCGGCGGTGACAGTCACGGCGGCACACGGTTGCCGTCCGGTGACCGGCTTCCCTCCGATGAGGGAAGCTAGAGATAGGGCAGAGAGAAATTTGTTCTCTCTCTGTTAGAGAGAGAACAGAAAAAAGGAAATGAGAAGCTGGCCCGTAGGGCCAGCCGGTTTAGGTTATAAATACCATCTCCTGAACGACGTCGTTTTGGGGAGGGTATTTCTGTAATTTCACAAAGGGTAAACCCCGTCCGAAGCCATTCCAATTTGTAATTTTTACATTCTAGTCACTAAATCGAGTTTATAATACTTTTAATTCAGATCACTAATTTTAATTTCATTTATTTTAGTCCTTTATATTAAAATATAATATATTTAGGATAAATAACAGATTTAGTCCTATAATTTTAATAAATAATATTTTAATCCCTAGTTTATATTTTTAATTTATTTTATTCTAAAATCTGAATTTTAAATAATTTTATTTTAGTCACTAAATAAATAAAATAAAGAAATAGCATGTTTAATCCCTATAATTTTGATTAATTATGAATTAGGTTTTTAATTTTACTTTTACTATAATTTAGTCATTTATTTTAAATGTTTTCATTTATTTTACTGCTTTTAAATATATCGTTCTGGTTGTATTTTTATTGTTTTAATTTTACTTGTTTATATTTTTAAATATTTTTATTATTATTATGTATTCATAAATATATATATATAATAAATAATAATTTATTTTTAAATAAATTATTTTTATATTTATTTTTTAATATCAAAGAAAAAGACAGTCTTAATACAACTGGATGTCCTATTCTGGTATTTTAAATTATAAAAAATATATAAAAAAATATTATTTAATTTTATTTAAACTAATATTTATCAATATCAAAGAAAAAGAGCTGTCTTAAGGCACCTAGAAGTTCTTTTCCGATATTTTTAAATATTTTTATATAATTTTGAAATAATAGGATTATAAATTAAATATATTTTGAATTTTTTTAAATTTATAATAATAGAGACAATTTATAATTAAAAAGTACCAATTTTGGGCGTTGTAGGGGTGTTAATCCTTCCCTAAACGTAACCGACCACGAATCCCTTTTTATTAATAAAAAGAAAGAATTTTTGGTTATAAATGCAGATCAGTTCATCTTTTAACAGATGTTTTCTTAAAAACTCTTTTAAAAGATAATTTTTAGGTATTCGACCTACCTGACCCAAAAGGCCGATGGCGACTCCCAAATTATTTTCAAAAAAAAACATTTATTTACATAAATTTTCCCGCCAAATAAATATTTCGTGCCCGGACGAAAACCGGTTACGACAGCTTGGCGACTCCGTTGGGGACCGGTTAAACTTTAAAATCAATTATAAATTGTCTCTATTAATTAAAAATTAAAAGTTCATATATTTTATTTATAATTCTTTCTTTTCAAAATTTTTTTTATATATATACTTATTATTTTCATAGTATTTATATATTTTCTTATTAATATTTCATTTTATTTGTAAGTATTTTATTTCATTATTTATTTTTTCTGTCAGAGGTTTGAACATTTCTCCTCATACACAACACTTGCATTACATAACATAAAGCTCTATAACTGAGTTTGTCCCTTTTAAGTGGGAGTGAAAGCGACGTCTTCGTGAGAATTTATTCTCCGTGTCAGGCATAGAGAAATGTATCCCCTCGAATTGAACTTGATCCATTTTAGTCTGTGATGGACTAGGATTGAGGGTTAGCAACCCAAGGGGGCACTAACAAGGACAATTCGGGTACCTTTATTCTTAGATCTGAAACCCTACATATAAAAAACCCTAGAAACTCTTCCGATCTAAAGTCATGCCGAAATTTTGTCCAAAATAGGTGTACACATAGGAGAAATGAATTCTAACTTTCCTATTAATTTATTTATTTTCTTTACTGATTAAATTACATGTACATTTAAATTATTTAAATTATGAAAAAGCATGTTAAATAAAAATATTTAGGTAAATGTTATTATTAAATTTCTTTATTATGTAAACTAATTCATTTCTTTTTATGTGTTCTTTATTTTTCTGTTTGCATAGCATCATACAGGATAAAAGGCATTGATCCTTGTGTTAATTGTCTCATTGGAAAGCCTTCATCCATGGATAAAAAAGGTTCAAATCAAGTAATTCTAAACTCAGAAGTAAGACAATGGGCTGAAGACTTACAAAGACAAGAAGGAGACAGTCTGCAGGATGATTATGTATCTGACTTGGCCAGTTATGCTCCAGTTTCGCTAAAAAGAAATGATATGCAAGATTTGCGAAGTATTTGGGAAAGTTGGGATTCAAACAAAAAATTGCAGTTTTATCAGATTTACGGATACATCCCATATTTGCTCTATGTCGAAGTTGATGATGAATTACTCAGAGCCCTAGTTCAATTTTGGAATCCAGGGTACAATTGCTTCACTCTCAATAAAGAGGATTTGGTCCCTACTATTGAAGAGTACACAACTTTGCTACATATAGATGGGGCTTTGGAGAATCGAATCTATTCAAAGTCAATTAAAACTCAACCCTTTCGAGTTAAATTAGCAAAGATTGCCGGGGTACGAGAAGAATGGGTGGCATCCCGTACAAAACAAAAAGGCGAAAGCGAAGGCATTGCTTGGACCAACATTAATGAGCTTATTCAGAGTCATCCAGATGTTAAAGTACGATTCGATTTATTTGCTTTGGGTATGTATGGTATGGTCATCTTCCCAAAAGTATTGGGATATGTTGAAGCTGCAGTGGTAGATTTGTTTGAACAGCTACCGAAAAAGATTAATCCTGTTTCTGCAATCCTAGCAAAGACCTTCAGATCGTTAAATGCTTGTAGAAAGCTAGGAGGTGGACGATTCTCAGGGTGTACCCAGTTGTTATATGTTTGGATCCATAGTCATTTCTGGAGGACAGAAAAGGTTTCATACCGACGCTTTAATACGGATTACTCACCATTAAAAGAATTTCTGGATCAGGAATGGCCGAAAGAAATTAAGAAAGATATGTGGATTAATGCCTTTCGAAATCTGCAAAGCAATGACATTGTTTGGCGAGCCCCGTGGCAAATACAAAGGGAATTCTTTTACAAATATGGAGATTACAACTGGATAATGCTGCTCGGATTATAGGGAGGAATTGGATATGCACCACTTCTGGTCATAAGACAGTATGAAGGTCGTCAATTTGTACCTGTCACAGCTGGATTACAGTCGTCTGAGTTCGCATTCCACAGCAAAAATTATAAAAGAAATATCATGGAAGCCGTTACAGCTTGGAAAACAACTTTTTGTATCCGAGCTAAAGCAGCAAAAGAAATGCTAACTCCTGATTATGAAGAATGGAGATCTGCCAGGAAAAATGAAAATATTCCTCTACCAGATCAAAAAGAGGATATCTCTATGGAAGATCGCATTAAGGTGGTTCCATCAGAGATTGAAATCCTGAGAGCTGAGTTTAAAGCAGAAAGAGAAGGCTGGTCGAAAGAATTAGAGCAAATGAGACAAGATAAAGCTATGTTGGGTGTTGACATTGACTTTCATTCATCAATGTGCAATGTTGAGAAAGATAAAGAAAGTTGATGATGAATTCAGAGTATTACAGAAAATTACCAGGAGTTATATAAATCCCGGAAAGCATCAGGATCAAGCCAGGCAACATACAGATGACCAGAGAATTGAACATCGAGAAAAGACGAGTTGAAGATCTGAAAGGAAAGAATAAACGTCTACTCAAAAGCCTTGAGAAAGGAAAGCAAAAAATGGAAGATTTTGAGGTTGACAGAAGAGCGAATTATAAACACAAAGCTGAACACCGTGAGATCATGAATGAAATGCAAAAAGAAAGGGATCGAGCCAAAGATTTAGAAGAGATGAAGAATGACATCTTTGATAAATTTGAAGGTGAAAAATATCATGTTCAAGGGATTTGAATCTGAAATGAACCAGTTGATTGCCGAACTTGAAGTCAGGGGCCAAAATTGAAGAGTTCAATGTTGAAAAAGAAAATGGGAACTGGAAAGAAAGAATTTCAACACCAAACTTGAAGCAAGAAGTGGCTAGCAATTGGATGCAAAGATGCAGAAACAAGAATGTTCAAATCCAAAAGTTTAATCAAAGAACACAAGAAGCACGAACAAAACTTGAAGAAGATCTGGATCAGTCTAGAAACAAAAACTCAGAGTTTAATGCTTACATTTTGCAACTTGAAGAATCATTGTTTCAAGAAAAGGTTCGTCTAGACCTAATGATCTCAAAGAAAGTAATGAGGAAAGTGCTTCACTGCGAAGACGCATTAGAGATCTTGAAATAATTCTGCACAATTGTCAAGTCAGAATCACTGAGTTAGAGCAAACTCTTGAAGGAACGAATGAACAATGGCAAAAGTCAACTGATTTCTATGTTGAAAGAAGTGAAGAAAGAAGTAATATGGTGTTCGAGGCCATAGTACAAATGAGCGAAGTTGCTAGATATGTTGGGGAACTAGCTGTTGAAGCCAAAATAATTGAGCATCACGTTGATCCTGTTTCTAAGTGCGGAAAGAAGGTGTCATGGTTAATGAAAGAAATTATAGAGCTTAATAGGAAAGCTACGCCTTATCTGTAGTTATGAACTATTATAAAGAAACTTTTGTATGCCGATGAAAGTTGTTCTATGACAGTTAACTTTTTAGGATCAATACCTTTTTGCATACATACATTTTGCATACATTCATCATTCATTTCATAATGAATTATTTTTATTTTATTTATTAAGATAAAATTCATTAATTAAAATTTGGAAAAAATAATATTAAAAGATTTTTCAATCGCAGTTATTCTGGCCAAAAGAGAAATACAACATCACTACGGTACTACAAGCTACTAAAGAATTATGGAGGATAAATTACAACGTATTGAGGAACAACATAATAAAGAACAAGCAGAAATGAGAATAAAGCTGGAGAAAATTGAAGCCAATATTGCAAATTCACAAGACAGCATGATGTAGAAAATAGAGGACATGTTTAAAAGACAGGCTATCATTGGAAAAATGCCTGAAAATCCTGTATCTTTCGATCAAGAACCTATGTATCCTCTAGGTTATCCACCAGAACCAATTTATCACTCTGGTACTACACCTATACAAATCAATGCTCGTACATCAGCATTTCAAGAAGCCAAACCACATGAAAATCAACAAGTGGATCCTGCATCTTCAAGCAAAAATCCGCTTATATCAGATGTGAAAATAGGGGATTTTAATACTGAGCATTTAATCCCAGATTTGAATGAGCTAAATGAGAAACAAAAAGTAAATGAAGAATTGACCAGACAGATCAAGAGCTTAGAAGAACGAATGAAATCCGTGGAAATAACTGAATCATTTTATGGGTTTGACGCCAGTGAGTTGAGTTTGGTTCCGGACTTAATACTCCCCATCAAGTTCAAAGCTCCTGAATTTGATAAATATGACGGTACTACATGCCCTTCATCCCACATTACTATGTTTTGTCGCAGAATGGCAGGATATGTGAAGGACGAGAAATTGTTAATTCACTGCTTTCAGGATAGTTTGACAGGACCGGCTTTAAAATGGTATACTCAATTGACCAAAGCCAACATTAGATCCTGGAAAGATTTGGCTAAAGCATTTTTAGAGCAATATCGCCACGTAACAGACATGGTTCCTGATAGATGGACTCTCCAGAATTTGGAGAAAAAGAATAATGAAACATTCAGACAGTATGCCCAGAGATGGCGTGATACAGCAGCCCAAATTCAACCACCTTTGTTAGAAAAAGAGGCCACAGTAATGTTTGTCCATACATTGAAGGCTCCTTATTTAAATCATCTAATAGGGAATGCAACCAGAAATTTTACAGATTTGGTCATTTCTGGAGAACTCATTGAAAATGTCTTGAAAAGTGGCAAAATTGAATCAAATGAGGGGTCTAGTTCCAAAAGACCTATGTACCGGAAAAAAGAAAATGAAGTTAACAATGCAAACTCTTACAACAAGGATTCATCGAAAAGTGTTACAATAACCCAGCCAAGGGTTAAGAAAGAGGAAACAAACACTAATCGAGCAGATTCCAGAGGATCTCGAAAGGAAAATGAAAGGTTGTCTTTTACAGCTTTACCAGTACCATATGCAGAGATCTATGATTCACTGTTAAAAGCAGATGTCATACGGCCCTATCCTTTAGTTCCCATGCAACCACCATTCCCTCCTTGGTATGATACAAAGGCACACTGTGTTTACCATGAAGGAATTATGGGGCATTCTATTGAAAACTGTTTGGCATTCAAAAGGGTGGTCCAAAATTTGATCAACACTGGAAAGTTGGAATTCAATACACCATCTGCATCAAATCATCCATTGCCAAATCATGGAGATAAAAACGTGAATGCAATTCAGGAAGAGAACAGAAAGAAAGCAAAAACTGACATTTATGAAATTAAATCTCCTTTTGTTTGGGTTTTCCAACAACTCTCTTTAGCCGGTATAATTCCACAACAATTCAGGCCAAAGCAGAATGAAGGCAAGAATTATTGTGAATATCATCAGGAGAAAGGGCATAAAATTCAACTATGTCCTGAATTTAAGGATTTGGTGCAAAAATTGATGAACAACAGAGAAATAGAATTCTTTGAAGAAAAACCAGGGAAAAAAGATGATGATGTTTGCTCATCAGAGGATTCTAAACCTAATCAAAGAATAAATGATCCTGTGATCATTAATGTGAAATCATCTACGGCGATTACTGCACCAATAAAGCCGAAAGTAGTTATCACCACTCCTCTACCATTTCCATACAAAGATACCCGCAGGGTACCTTGGAATTATACTACCAATGTTTCAATGGTAGGAGGATCTGTTTCTCTAGAAAAAACAGAAGAGAAAAAACAGAGTTTGGGTACAACATCGAAGTCTGAAGCAGTGAGCGAAGTCGGTTTCTTTACTAGAAGTGGGAGATGTTACTCTCCCGAAACATCCAATGCTTCAGAACAAGTGAAAGCAAAAGGAAAAGCCATGGCAATACCTCAGAAGGTATTTGATGATGAATCCCCTCCAGCATTCAATGAGCCTGTGACAGAAAAACAAGCCCAAGAATTTTTGAAATTCCTAAAACATAGTGAGTATAGTGTGGTTGAACAACTACACAAACAACAAGCGAGAATTTCTATTCTTGATTTATTGATGAATTCAGAAGCACATAGAAATGCTTTGATGAAAATTCTCAACCAAACATTCATCCCTGAAGATATATCCCTCAATAAACTTGACAGAATTATGGGACATATAGCCGCTGACAATTACATAACATTCACGGATGATGAAATATCGGAAGGCGGAATGGGGTCAGTAAAAGCTTTGTACATCACGACACATTGTCATGGTCATGTGTTGCCAGGAGTATTGATTGACAATGGATCCGCTCTCAACTTGATGCCTCTAGTCACACTTCAAAGAATGCCTGTGGATCAATCACACATGAAGAGTTATCAGAATGTAGTGCGAGCATTTGATGGTACTCAAAAAGAAGTGCTTGGGAAAATGGAAATACCGTTGTTAATTGGACCAGTCGTGTACAGTATTGACTTTGTAGTGATGGACATCCACCCTACATATAATTGTCTATTAGGGAGGCCATGGATTCATTCAGCAGGAGACGTTCCTTCTTCATTACATCAGAAATTGAAATTTGTTGTTGATGAACAACTAATATGCGTAGGAGCTGAAGAAGAAATCATTGCGTCGGTAACAAGTGATGTTCCATATATCGACACCAATGATGATGCTCTTGAATGCTCTTTCCGAGCTCTTGAATTTGTAAATGCAACCTTTATTGTAGAAGGAAGCAAAATTTCATATCCCAGATTGTCTGATTGCACAAAGATGACGGTACAACAAACTTTAGGCATCAGAGCTAAAGCTGGGAAAGGTTTAGGAAAGAATCTTCAAGGGATTTCAGTTCCTGTCAATATAAAGATGAAGAAAGATCGTTTTGGGCTTGGGTTTAAGCCCAATTTTCAGTAAAAGAACAAAGAGATGAAAAGAAGATGTGAAGACAGAAAGGCAAAATTGAAAGGGGGAGAAATCCTTTGGGAACACATGTTTTTCCCACAGTTGAAGACCACCTTCAGATCAGGGGGAACAATTAATGTAGAACAGCAGCTTGTTGAAGCCTTTAAAGAAGAAAAGTTGACGAAAGATCAAGACATAGTTGAAGAAGCTATGAATGGATTATTTATCAACATGATCATGAATGACAACAAGACTGACAAATATTTGGATAGGATTCGCCCATGTTTTCCTGGAGAAACACTCAACAATTGGACAACTGAAGATCTTCCTATAGTTTTTAATATTAACGCAGAGTAATATTCAGAACTAATCTTTATGTTTAGCTCAAAAATATGAAAACTTTTTGTCTTGTAAAAGAAATTATGTTAAATATAAGAAATTTTCTTTAAAATTTTCAGATGGCAATCATTCTTTACATTTTCTTACATTCTTTACATTTATTTCATAAATTTACTATATTCTTTCGGAAATATGTCCAACTTAAATTTGCAGGTGTCACCATGTTAATAGCATGTTTATTCCTAAATTTAATCAAGAGATAAATTTAGAGCAACCTATATGTCTGGAAGAAATCAATGGGTGTGAGGATGAACTGGAATGTGATGTTCCTACTGAACTATTAAGATTGATAGAAAAAGAAGACAAACAAATTCTACCTCACAAAGAAGAGATTGAGACTGTGAATTTGGGAACAGATGAAGAAATAAAAGAGGTGAAAATTGGCACTACTCTGACAATCCAGATAAAACAAGAATTGATAAATCTCCTTCAAGAGTTCAAAGATATCTTTGCCTGGTCTTATCAAGATATGCCTGGTTTAAGCACAGATATAGTGATACAAAAGCTTCTAATCAATCCAGAATATAAACCGGTCCAATAAAAGCTCAGACGAATGAGGCCAGAAATGTTGTTGCAGATCAAAGAAGAAGTGATGAAACAGATCAATGCAGGTTTCCTACAGGCATCTAAATACCCAGAATGGGTAGCCAACATTGTTCCCGTACCAAAGAAAAATGGAAAAGTTTGAATGTGTGTAGATTACATAGATCTCAATAAAGCTAGTCCAAAAGATAGCTTTCCATTACCCCACATAGACACATTGGTGGACAATACTGCAGGGCATGCATGGTTTTCATTCATGGATGGTTTTTCAGGATATAATCAGATAAAAATGAATCCTGAAGACATGGAAAAAACAACATTTGTAACCATGTGGGGCACATTCTGTTATAAAGTGATGCCATTTGGATTGAAAAATGCTGGGGCAACGTATCAAAGAGCCATGGTAACTTTGTTTCATGACATGATGCACAAAGAGATTGAAGTATACGTGGATGACATGATTGCCAAATCCCGAACTGAAGAATAACATATTCAAAATCTGAGAAAGCTTTTCAAAAGATTGAGGAAATATCAATTAAAGCTCAACCCCGCAAAATGCACTTTTGGGGTAACTTCTGGAAAACTTTTGGGATTTGTGGTCAGCAAAAAAGGAATCGAGATTGATCCTGATAAAGTAAAAGCAATTCAAGATCTTCCACCACCCAATACAAAAAAAGAAGTTCAAGGCTTTTTGGGAATATTAAATTATATATCTCGGTTCATTTCTCAATTAACTGACAAATGTGATCCAGTGTTCAAATTACTTCGAAAGAACAATCCTGAAGTCTGGAATGAAGAATGTCAAGAAACTTTGGATATTATTAAGAAATATTTATCCAATGCCCCAATTTTAGTATCACCAATACCTGATAGACCATTAATTCTTTACTTGACAGTCTTCGGAAATTCGATGGGATGTGTATTAGGACAGCATGATGAATCTGGAAGAAAAGAAAAAGCTATTTATTATCTGAGCAAGAAATTTACCGATTGTGAAATTCGATATCCACCAATACAAAAATTATGTTGTGCCTTGGTGTGGGCTACTCGAAGACTCAGACAATATATGTTATACCATACTACTTGGTTGATATCCAAACTTGATCCTTTGAAATTCTTAATGGAATCACCAGCTTTGACAGGCAGAATGGCTAGATGGCAGATGTTATTATCTGAGTTTGATATTGTATATGTCAACCAAAAAGCAATAAAAGGAAGTGTAATAGCTGATTTTCTAGCCAGTCGTGTATCAAATGATTATCAGCCTTTGAGTTTCAATTTTCCTGATGAAGATTTGTTATGTATATCCATGAATGAAGAAGTCAGAACAAATGACACATCTGTATCTTGGAAGCTTTACTTTGACGGAGCATCTATTGCCTTGGGACGAGGAATCGGGGCAGTGTTAATTTCTCCAGAAAATGTTTATTATCCCTTTACAAGTAGACTGGAGTTCTTTTGCACCAATAACATGGCAGAATATGAAGCTTGTGTCATGGGATTGAAAGCAGCTATAGAAAGAAAAATCAAATGTCTCAAAATATATGGAGATTCATCGTTAGTGGTGTATCAATTGCGAGGAGAATGGGAAACAAAGGATCCCAAATTGTTGGAATATCGAAATTTTACCCTCGAATTAGTAAAAGAATTTGAGAGAGTTACCTTCAATTATCTCCCTCGAGAAGAAAATCAAATGGCAGATGCTTTGGCTACATTAGCTGCTATGTTTCAGGCAACTAAGAAAGTTGATATGATGCCAATCAAAATGCAAGTATATGAAATTCCTGCACATTGTTATAGTGTGGAAGAAGAGGTAGATGGTAAACCATGGTATCATGATATTCTGCAATATATCAAAAATCAAAGTTATCCACCAAATGCATCGGAAATTGATAAAAGAACCTTGAGAAGAATGGCTGCTGGATATTTTCTTGATGGCGAGATTATGTATAGATGAAGCAATGATCAAATGCTATTGAGATGTTTAAATACCAGCGAAGCTCGAAGCATCATTGAAGAAGTACACAGTGGAATATGTGGAACACATGCAAATGGTCTTTCCATGGCCAGAAAAATAATGAGATATGGATACTATTGGGCTACCATGCACACAGATTGCATTAATTATGCAAGGAAATGTCATAAATGCCAGATATATGCAGACAAGATTCATGTACCCCCATCTCCTTTACATGTAATGATAGCACCCTGGCCATTTTCTATGTGGGGAATAGATGTCATTGGTGCAATCACACCAAAAGCATCGAATGGACATTGTTTCATTCTTGTGGCAATTGATTATTTTACCAAATGGGTTGAAGCTGCTTCATATGCCAATATTAAGAGGTCCACAGTCTGTAAATTCATAAAGAAAGAGATAGTTTGCCGATATGGTCTACCAGAAAGGATCATTACATATAATGCTCTGAACCTGAACAACAAAATGATGACCGAACTTTGTGCAAAGTTTAAAATCAAACATGCCAACTCAGTGGCGTATCGTCCAAAGATGAATGGGGCAGTTGAAGCAGCAAATAAGAACATCAAGAGAATCATTACAAAGACCACTGAAACTTACAAAGATTGGCACGAAAAGTTACCTTTTGCTTTATATGCATACCGAACTACTGTTCGAACATCTACTGGGGCAACACCGTTTTCTTTAGTCTACGGGATGGAAGCAGTCTTACCAATTGAAGTTGAGATTCCATCGCTTCGAATATTGAGAGAAACAAAATTGGATGAATCTGAATGGATCCAAGCTAGAGTTGATCAATTGAACCTTGTTGAGGAGAAAAGATTGAAAGCTATTTGCCATGGACAAATGTATCAAAAACGGATGATGAAGTCTCATGACAAAAAAGTACATCCAAGAGAATTCCAAGAGGGTGATCTAGTACTAAAAAAGATCTTGCCTATACATAAAGATTTCCGTGGGAAATGGATGCCTAATTGGGAAGGGCCATATGTTGTAAAAAAAGCCTTTTCCGGAGGAGCATTGATCTTAGCAGAAATGGATGGAAAAATTCTGAGAAATCCAATAAACTCGGATTCTGTCAAGAAATATTATGCTTGAAGAAAAAAGAAAAGAAAAAGAAAAAGAAAAAAAAAGAGAGAAAAAAGAAAAAAAAGAGAAAAAAGAAAAAAGGGGGGTCAAGGTGAAAACCCGCAAAGGGCATCTTGTAACCAAAGGAAGGATTTGAGTTGAAAACCTGAAAAGGCGGCTCAAATGCAGGTTGATATTAGGCATCTGGCAATTGAACTCTCTTAAGATTTTGACAGTTTGGGAGAAACTTCACATCTACAAGCATGTTGACAACGTTTGAGATCTTCCATACAAAAGCTTACATCATTTCTCTAAATTATGTCAACTTGATTAATTTAGAAATACTTATGCTTATAATCTGTTGAGACATTTGAATTTTTATCATTCTTATGCTTGCCATAACTTTGAATACAATTCTATCTATTTCAAGTTCAATTTATTTGAGATTCAATTTATTTTCGAAAATTCAATTTATTCTTTTATATGAATTAACATAATTTTGAAATAATTTAAAGATTTCTGAATATCACTTTATGTTAATACTTTTAAATACATGGAATATAAAGTAAGCAAATCATCACCATCTTAAAGCCATGAACATCAAGATTGTCACACGGGATGCTACCGACAACAAGGTCGAATCCGCCAAATTTACTTATCAATTGCTCCAACCGATCACCATTCAGTTCTTGCACATCTATTTTCAAAGATATACTAAGACAGTAGAAGGCGACCTTTGCAGCACTAATTCCAGCAAAAAGAAACAATACATTGATACCACTGGGAAACATGTCTTTATACAGATCCTTGTGCATGGTTTTTAAGGAAACCTAGAAGCATTTCCACCCCATCAGGTTCAAGTAGGAGCAACTTTATCCCTTCCAACCCATACTAGATTCCATTTTCAGCACTCATCAAGAACATACTTTTGGACATTCGAATGTGATTCATTGTCATAAGCTTCAAGAGCTTTACAGATCCTTTCTGTCAATTTGGCACTTCCTGTACATGTTTATAAACAGTTCAACTTTGTTCTTTGATCCCAAGAAGGCCATCATTTCTTTGTCAATGGAAAAGCATCAGCACATGGAGGAAGCAGAATAAGAGAAAATATGTTCTCAATTGGCAGAATTATGAATATAGCCCTTTTCAGTGTAGTAGCATGAAAATGCTTCGAATCTACAAATTCTGGCTCTACATCGAATAAGTATTGTGATATCCCAGTCCAAACATTAACTGGAACAAATGCCATGTGCTCATAGCATCTTCTGGAAGTGTTCTTTGAGTTATCTGATCTGGTTTGGCAGAACCAATCATTGAATTTGAAAGATGAATATGCTCATAGCATCTTCTGGAAGTGTTCTTTGAGTTATCTGATCTGGTTTGGCAGAACCAATCATTGAATTTGAAAGATGAATATGCTCATAGCATCTTATGGAAGTGTTCTTTGAGTTTTCTGATCTGGTTTGGTATGAACCCCAAAACCAATCATTGAATTTGAAAGATGAATGTGCTCATAGCATCTTCTGGAAGTGTTCTTTGAGTTATCTGATCTGGTTTGGCAGAACCAATCATTGAATTTGGAAGATGAATATGCTCATAGCATCTTCTGGAAGTGTTCTTTGAGTTATCTGATCTGGTTTGGTAAAACTAATCATTGAATTTGAAAGACGAATGTGCCCAATAGCATCTTCTGGAAGTGTTCTTTGAGTTATCTGATCTGGTTTGGTATGAACCAAAACCAATCATTGAAGTTGAAAGATGAATTTGCTCATAGCATCTTCTGGAAGTGTTCTTTGAGTTATCTGATCTGGTTTGGCAGAACCAATCATTGAATTTGGAAGATGAATATGCTCATAGCATCTTCTGGAAGTGTTCTTTGAGTTATCTGATCTGGTTTGGTAAAACTAATCATTGAATTTGAAAGATGAATTTGCTCATAGCATCTTCTGGAAGTGTTCTTTGAGTTATCTGATCTGGTTTGGTATGAACCAAAACCAATCATTGAAGTTGAAAGATGAATTTGCTCATAGCATCTTCTGTAAGTGTTCTTTGAGTTATCTGATCTGGTTTGGTATGAACCCCAAAACCAATCATTGAAGTTGAAAGATGAATTTGCTTATAGCATCTTCTGTAAGTGTTCTTTGAGTTATCTGATCTGGTTTGGTAAAACCAATCATTGAATTTGAAAGACGAATGTGCCCAATAGCATCTTCTGGAAGTGTTCTTTGAGTTATCTGATCTGATTCAGTAGGAACCCCAGAACCGATCGTTGGAATTGAAAGATGAACTGCATGATCATCTTCATTAATAAGTTTCTTTTCAAGCTTCATCTGCTTCTTCCATTTCCATAAATCATAGCCCAAGTTTCGCCTTTGCTTGTAATTGTGATTATTGCATAATGGCTTCCCATCTTCTACCTGAAGAAATGTGTCGGCAGCCTTAGCCATTTGAGCAGTACATATAAAATTTGTCAATTTGCAATTGATGAATCTGGAACACATATCTCTATGGCTCTTGAAGCTTCAGCCTCTGAGAATCCCATTTTTGTCAAGTATAACAGTTTATTCTCCTCATCAGAATCAGAATTCAAGATTACTTGGTATTTAAAGAATTATCGATATCTGTGAAATCATCTTGAAAGGACATTTCATAATCAGATGAGTTGTTATCAGAACCAACATGTCACATGAAGGCAAGCTTTTCAAGAGCCTATATTATTGAGTTTTATTCTCAAGAGGTTTTGTGACATTATATCTACATCTACGTTTGTCAAAGATGATAGATTCTCTGATTTGAAGAAGAAAGATTTATTGGGTTTCTACAACTGAAGAAATATTCAGTACACCAATCTGAAATCAAATAACTTAACATTCATGCATCATATTTAGGCATTTACAAAAATATGTGCATTTTCATTTATTTTCATCCATGTGGAATTTTGACAAGAATTTCAAAGATTTTAGCAAAGATTTAAATCTATCACTTGATGGATTATCTTTTCCAGAAAGAGTTCATAATGAGAAGAACTCATCTGAAGAAGGATGAAGAAGTTCATAATGAGAAGAATTTGTTCAACCTTTTGTTTAAATCTATCACTTGATGGATTATCTTTTCCAGAGAGAGTTCATAATGAGAAGAACTCATCTGAAGAAGGATGAAGAAGTTCATAATGAGAAGAATTTGTTCAACCTTTTGCTTAAATCCATCACTTGATGGATCAACTTTTCCAGAGAAAGTTCATAATGAGAAGAATTTATCTGAAGAAGGAAGAAAAGAGTTTATAATGAGAAGAACTCATCTGAAGAAGGATGAAGAAGTTCATAATGAGAAGAATTTGTTCAACCTTTTGTTTAAATCTATCACTTGATGGATTATCTTTTCTAGAGAGAGTTCATAATGAGAAGAACTCATCTGAAGAAGGATGAAGAAGTTCATAATGAGAAGAATTTGTTCAACCTTTTGCTTAAATCCATCACTTGATGGATTAACTTTTCCAGAGAAAGTTCATAATGAGAAGAATTTATCTGAAGAAGGAAGAAAAGAGTTCATAATGAGAAGAACTCATCTGAAGAAAGAAGAAGAAGTTCATAATGAGAAGAATTTGTTCGACTTTAGTTTAATCAACATCAACTTTTCCAGAGAAAGTTCATAATGAGAAGAATTTATCTAAAGAAGGAAGAAGAGAGTTCATAATGAGAAGAACTCATCTGAAGAAAAGGAAGTTCATAATGAGAAGAACTTGTTTAACCTTTTTGTTCAAATTCATCACTTAATGGATCAACCTTTTGGATGACTCTATCACAGAAGGAAAAAGGTCAACATCATCCCCAGTGGAAAGTTCATAATAAGAAGAACTCATCTGAAGAAATAGAAGAATTTATTCAACATCTCCATTATGATCAAGTGAAGCCAAATGGATAAAAAATTTTATTATCTTTTTCATCTTTGCCCTATTCCTGTTAACACAAGAATGAGCAAAGAGGGGCAGCTGAAGATACTATTTTTTTTACCCATATGGATTTATTATTATTATTATTATTATTATTATTATAATTATTATTATTATCATTATTATTATTATTATTATTATTAAATATATTAAATACATATATAAATAATAATAATAAATATACAAGCCCAATCAACCGGCCCAATTACAAATGGCCCATCACAAACCCTAACAGATTAGGGTTTCCATATTCCCAGCCGCCTCAGCTTGCTGCCGTTGGATCTGGCAAGATCCAACGGTCCAGATGGTTCCAGCAGCAAACCCTAGGTATGATGCCCTAGGGCCACGCGGCCGCCGCAGCTGCTCTCGCCGTCTCCACCGCTGCCACGTCCCAACCGAAGGCTCCAGAAGCTCCAACGCCAGCCGTCCACGATATGGCTATGGGGTGAGTCACCACTGGGAGTCCGGTGACTCACTGAGACCCGCTCTTCGGACCGGTCCGATGGCCACGCCGGTGATGGCTATAAAGCCATCACCCTATCTGTGAGAGAAAAAAAAAAGGACAGAGAGAAATACAAAAAAAGAACAGACAGAGACGGAGAGAAAAAGAGAGAAACAAGATACTAAAAAAAACTACTACCAACGATCTCATCAGCAAAGAAACAGAAAAGAAAGAAAAGAAAAAGAAAGAAGAGAAACTTACTGTCATCGAAGAACCCCAACCGTCGCCGGATACAACAAAAACCGAAGGTACTTTTGTAGATTTGCTCCGATTAGGAGCTTTTTAAGGAAAAAGAGCACCGGAAACGCCCTTAGGACGTTCCGATCTATTTAACGGTGTAAAAATAAAATTTTTCGGCCACCGGATGCGGTGGCCGGCGGTGACAGTCACGGCGGCACACAGTTGCCGTCCGGTGACCGGCTTCCCTCCGATGAGGGAAGCTAGAGAGAGGGCAGAGAGAAATTTGTTCTCTCTCTGTTAGAGAGAGAACAGAAAAAAGGAAATGAGAAGCTGGCCCGTAGGGCCAGCCGGTTTAGGTTATAAATACCCTCTCCCGAACGACGTCGTTTTGGGGAGGGTATTTATGTAATTTCACAAAGGGTAAACCCCATCTGAAGCCATTCCAATTTGTAATTTTTACATTCTAGTCACTAAATCGAGTTTATAATACTTTTAATTCAGATATTTAATTTTAATTTCATTAATTTTAGTCCTTTATATTAAAATAATATATTTAGGATAAATAACAGATTTAGTCCTATAATTTTAATAAATAATATTTTAATCCCTAGTTTATATTTTTAATTTATTTTATTCTAAAATCTGAATTTTAAATAATTTTATTTTAGTCACTAAATAAATAAAATAAAGAAATAGCATGTTTAATCCCTATAATTTTGATTAATTATGAATTAGGTTTTTAATTTTACTTTTACTATAATTTAGTCATTTATTTTAAATGTTTTCATTTATTTTATTGCTTTTAAATATATCGTTCTGGTTGTATTTTTATTGTTTTAATTTTACTTGTTTATATTTTTAAATATTTTTATTATTATTATGTATTCATAAATATATATATATATAATAAATAATAATTTATTTTTAAAAAAATTATTTTTATATTTATTTTTTAATATCAAAGAAAATGACAGTCTTAATACAACTGGATGTCCTATTCTGGTATTTTAAATTATAAAAAATATATAAAAAAATATTATTTAATTTTATTTAAATTAATATTTATCAATATCAAAGAAAAGAGCTGTCTTAAGGCATCTAGAAGTTCTTTTCCGATATTTTTAAATATTTTTATATAATTTTGAAATAATAGGATTATAAATTAAATATATTTTGAATTTTTTAAATTTATAATAATAGAGACAATTTATAATTAAAAAGTACCAATTTTGGGCGTTGTAGGGGTGCTAATCCTTCTCAACCGACCACGAATCCCTTTTTATTAATAAAAAGAAAGAATTTTTTGTTATAAACGCAGATCAGTTCATCTTTTAACTGATGTTTTCTTAAAAACTCTTTTAAAAGATAATTTTTAGGTATTCGACCTACCTGACCCAAAAGGCCGATGGCGACTCCCAAATTATTTTCAAAAAAAACATTTATTTACATAAATTTTCCCGCCAAATAAATATTTCGTGCCCGGACGAAAACCGGTTACGACAATAGGATTAGACAATCCACTACATTTTTTTTTACCCCTTCTCATGATTGTTCCCTTGCACAGTTCATGGTATACAAATGTCAAAATCACATAACCCTAACTATATATACGAAACTCACTAAATTTTTCTAGTATAGGAAGATACTAAGTATACACCAAACTCTCAGATTTATCCGGTAACAAAATCCCTCCAATCAATTAGAGAAAATATGATTAGGCTGCGTAAATGACATCTTGCTTCGTAGATTGTTCATTCACTTGAAACTTCCTCTCCAACCGTGTTATTTGTATGTGCATCCCTTCCTCGACATTTGTTGGTGGTGCATTTCCCAACAATCTATTGCAAATCTCACCTACATTATACTCGTTATGTCTCACCAATGTTACACTTTTAATAGGGACACCAAGTTGGTATGCAACATCTTTCAAAGTAATTTTCGTTTCACTCGAAAAATGAAATGTATCCGTTTCGAGTGTCTAACTTTCAATCAACCCCAAAATCAATACATGCATCACCTTAAAATCACGAAGAAATGTGGTAGCATACGACTGTTGTATATAAATAACAATTCGCTGATGTGGATTAACACTTTTTATTCATCGATGTCGAATGGTCCGTTCTTCTTCCCACATTTTAAATTTCAAACAATTAACAAAATTTTCAAAATCAACACCATTCAAACTTTTAAAAATATAAAAAATATCAGACTAAGTTCAACTAAGGAAATATGGACATCATCAAGACGTAACATTTTTCTCGGGTAAACATTTTAAATCTGCATAAAAATATCAAAATTAATATTACAATTCAAACATTTAACAATATAAGAAAATAAAATAATTAAAAAATAATATCAACTTACATAAAATATTTACACAAGTTCTTCAAAATTTAATTTTTTTTCTCACACAACTTTTCTTTCTCAACAAATCACAATATGCACCCTAAACCCTTATTTATAATTGAAAAGAATTTAAACTCAAAGTCCATAAACGACTAGTTATACGAGGCTCGTCACGCCGAGATGACGAGTTTCATGAAACTAATCGTTTATGATTGTTGGAATCTACTCGTTGTTCAACGTTTGTCCAACAACTATAATTTTCAAATTCCAAAGGAACTTGTCATCCTCGTGTGAAGAGTTTCATTATTGTTTTTAAAAAACAATTTGTATATATTATTTTTATTAAAAATTAATATATTTTAAAGTAATTCATCATTAGGAGGTGACAAGTTCTCGAAAAATATTATAATATTTGGTCTCACAAGACCCCATTTAACATGATCCATTTAAAAATAAATTCGAATGGAACTCATCACCTCGATATGATAAGTTTGCCATACACTGTAAAAATGTCATAAATCTTAAAATAAATTTTTGATTATTGTATTAGGCTAAATAATTTACTCGTCCACAATGTGGGGCTAATTTTGCATGGAAAACAGAAAATTCTATGGCTCTCGTCGCATAACGCAACACACCACTAAAGCGACATACCAAAGCATACCGCTAGCTAAATTGTCATTATTAAGTAAATATTAAAAGGGTAAATTACACGTTTTGTACCTAAATTATTACTTTTATTTTATTTTAGTGTCTAAATTTTAATTTTTTTAAAAATCATTAATGACAATGCATGTGTGGCATGACATGTTATTTTTTTTTACTTTTTAATTATCACATTCACCTTTTTCTTTATCCAATGGTTTTTTTAATTAATTTTATTCAATTAATTAGGTAGTGACACATGTCACCACCTATGAGGATAAAAAATTCATCACATTTTGTATTTAACTTATATAATAGTATTACCACAAAATTAATATTTTTTATTAAAAAAAATATTTTTCTATGATAATAAGATTCAAATATAGGACACTTTAAATTAAACATCGAGAGCTTAGTCACTCAATTATAGTGTGAATTTTTTAATTATACTGAACTTAATATTTACTTATTCATTATTAAATTAAAATATTATTTTTTCACTTTATTTAAAAATAAAAAAATTATATATTTTTATAAAATTTATATGAAATAATTATAAAAAGATATATTTATAATATTATAAAATTATTTATTTATTTGAAATAATACTGTTTTAAAATTATCTATTTAATTTTAAATTTAAGGTTAATTATAAGTTTAGTATCCGACTATTACTTTGGTTTCGTAAAATAATATTTAAAATTAAATAGATAATTTAAAAATAATATTATTGAAAATAAATAATTAATATTATTACTAATAAATAAATAATATGATTTTAAAAATTAAATAAATATTTTAAAATAAATTCATAATATTATAAATATGCCTTTTTAGAATAATTTAATTTAAATTTTATAAAAATAATATAAATCATTATTTAATTATTATTTTTTTTGAAATAAAGTGAAATTATTCTTTAATTTAGTAATGATATAAGTAACTATTAAGTTTTTTTTATTAATCTGGGATAAATACAAGCCAATATCTATTCAAAGATAAACTCTCAATCTTTTCGACATTGATCTCTTACACCCCTGGCATTTATGGTGCTCGAACCCGACTCCTCGGAAATAACAACAATTCCTTTACCACAGAGGTCACATGGTTTGTGCAAGTAAGTATTAAGTTTGATACAACAAAAATAAAATTTCATAATATTATAAATATACTTTTTAGAATAATTTAATATAAATTTTATAAATATAATATAAATCATTATTTAATTATTTTTTATTTTGAAATAAAGTGAAAATTATTCTTTAATTTAGTAATGATATAAGTAAGTATTAAGTTTTTTTTTATTAATATGGGGTAAATACAAGCCAATATCTATTCGAAGATAAAATCTCAATCTTTTCGACATTGATCGCTCACACCCCTGGTATTTATTGTCCTCGAACTCGACTCTTCAGGAATAACAACAATTCCTTTACCACATAGGTCACTTGGTTTGTGCAAGTAAGTATTAAGTTTGATACAACAAAAATAAAATTTCATAATATTATAAATATACTTTTTAGAATAATTTAATATAAATTTTATAAATATAATATAAATCATTATTTAATTATTTTTTATTTTGAAATTAAGTGAAAATTATTCTTTAATTTAGTAATGATATAAGTAAGTATTAAGTTTTTTTTATTAATCTGGGGTAAATATAAGTCGATATCTATTCGAAGATAAACTCTCAATCTTTTCGACATTGATCGCTCACACCCCTGGCATTTATGGTGCTCGAACCCGACTCCTCGGGAATAACAACAATTCCTTTACCACAGAGGTCGCATGGTTTGTGCAAGTAAGTATTAAGTTTGATACAACAAAAATAAATTTCCATTATAGTTGAATGTCTAAGTTTTAGATCATTAATTTAAAGTTTCACATATTCGAATTTTATAATTATCAGAAAATATTGATTTTGTGATGATACTATCATAAGTTAAATATAAAATGTGGTAAACTTATTTTAAATGACTAGTTTATCACAATGGTTGAGTGCTATGCATTTCATGTAAGTAGCCTAGGTTCAATTCATGTTATGATCAAACATACTCTCTTTTATTTTAATACTCATAATAGCTTAAAAATAACGATAAAAATTTGATTGAGTAGTATATCAGTGTGATTAAAAATAAAGGTGTCATAAAGATTCATTAATTGGAGTGGTTAACGATATTCATAATAGCTTATTTTATGTGAGTTTGAATCCTATATTTACCTTAAAATAAATTATCTCTATTTAATAAAAAAAGCTAATTACATCATGTCTCCAAACTATAACCCTCATTTTAAATTATTCTTTAAACTTTTGAATATTTCAATTTCATACTTAAAGTATGACTTTCGTTCTAAATTAATCCTCAAACTTTTGAACATTCTAATTCATCCTTAAACTATGTCACTCTTTCTAAATTGGTCTCTAAACTTTTAAATATTCCAATTTCATCCCAAAATTCATCCAAATAAGTAAATAGTTTCAACCATAGTTTAACGTAAATTTTATTTTTTTTCAAACATATAATAATATAACTTGGTCCAATGATTTATTAACAAGGGGTGTGCATAATATATAAGTATATTTTGAGATGAAATTGGAATTTTAATAATATAAACATAAAATTTAGAATCCAAATTATATAATCTAAAATTAAAATAATAAAATAAAATATTAAAATTACAACTAAATTTAAAATAGTTCAAGATTAAAAAAATTAATTTAAATGTTAATGTAAAATAATTTGAAAAAATAGAGATTTAGAATGGTAGGGTGAAATAATTTTAAAAATAGAAATGAGAAATTTAATTTAAAATAAAAATAATAATAAAATAGAAAAGGGAAATCAGGTCTACGGGTCAGCAATTATCCGGTTAAGGGCAATTTTGTAGCCCGGGCTCCTCGATAGTATGCACTAGTCACTACCCTATACCTGGTTGGAGAACGAATAAAAGGAAGACTTTCAGCGTACCATGCAGCAGCATGAAGGAACCAAAATGCAGCTGGTTGATGCAACAAAACACAGTTCGAGATCTCGCTGTATCAGCTATTGCCATGTTACTTTGGGCCTAAGTAAAAAAATAGATATTGAATGCCAAAGAAGGTTCAATTTTATATTGTTTCTTATACAGTAAGCCATAATAAAAGAAAAAATTAACATTCAAAAAGTAACTGACCACGAATTCCTTTTTATTTATAAAAAGAATGAATTTTTGGTTAAACGCAGATCGGTTTATCTTTTAACTAATGTTTTTTTTAAAACTCTTTTAAAAGGTAATTTTTAGGTATTCGACCTACCTAACCCAAAAGGCCGATGGCGACTCCCAAAACATTTTAAAACCATTTATTCATATCACTTTTCCCGCCAAAGTAAAAAAAATTCGTACCCGGGCGAAAACCGATTACGACAGCTTGGCGACTCCACTAGGGACTGGTCAAGCTTTTAAAATCAATTATAAATTGTCTCTATCTATTAACTAGAAACTAAAAATTCATATATTTAATTTTTAATTTTTAAAAAAAATATATATATATATATTTATTATTTTCATAATATTTATATTATTTTATTAATGTTTTATTTTATTTTTCAAGTATTAAATTTTATTATTTATTGTCTGTCAGAGGTTTGAACATTTCTCCTCACACACAAACACATGCATTGCATAACATAAGCTTTTTAATCAAGCTTGTCCCTTTTAAGTGGGAGTGAAAGCGACGTCTTCGTGAGAATTTATTCTCCGTGTCAGACCTAGCAAGTAGCTTTCGGGGTTCATATGCTCTATGTCTTTGTGGGAATTTATTCTCCGTATCAGGCATAGAGAAGTGTATCCCCTCAAATTGAACTCGATCCACTTTAGTTTGTGATGGACTAGGATTGAGGGTTAGCAGCCCAAGGGGGCATTAACAAGGACAATTCGGGTACCTTTATTCTTAGATCTGAAACCCTGCATATAATAAACCCTAGAAACTCTTCCGATCTGAAGCCATGCCGAAATTTTGTCCAAAATAGGTGTACACATAGGAGAAATGAATTCTAATTTTTCCTTTTTTATTTATTTATTTTCTTACTGAATAAATTGCATGTGAATTTAAATTATTTAAAGTATGAAGAAAACATGTTTAAATAAAGATATTTAGGTAAACATTATTATTAAATTAATTTTTTTCTTTATTAAATGAAGTAATTCATTTCTTTTTGTGTGTTCTTTATTTCTTCTGTTTGTATAGCATCATACAGATAAAAGGCATTGATCCTCGTGTTAATCGTCTCATTGGAAAACCTTCATCTATGGATAAAAAGTGTTCAAATCAAATAGTTCCAAACTTAGAAGTAAGACAGTGGGCTGAGGACTTACAAAGACAAGGGGGAGACAGTCTGCAAGATGACTATGTATATGAGTTAGCCAGCTATGATCCAGTTTCGCTAAAAAGAAATGATATGCAAGATTTGCGAGGCATTTGGGAGAGTTGGGACTCAAACAAAAAGTTGTAGTTTTATCAGACTTACGTGGACATCCCATATTTGCTCTATGTCGAAGTTGATGATGACTTACTTCGAGCCCTAATTCAATTCTGGAATCCAGGGTACAATTGCTTCACTCTCAATAAGGAGGACTTGGTTCCTACTATTGAAGAGTACACAACTTTGCTACATATAGAAGACGCTTTGGAGAATCGAATTTATTCAAGGTCAATTAAAACTCAACCTTTTCGAGTTAAATTAGCAAAGATTGCCGAAGTACGAGAGGAATGGGTGGTATCCCGTAGAAAATAAAAGGGCGAAAGCGAATGCATTGCTTGGACCAACATTAAAGAACTTATTTAGAGTCATCCAGATGATAAAGTACGATTCGATCTCTTTGCTCTGGGTATGTATGGTATGGTCATCTTCCCGAAAGTATTGGGATATATTGAAGCTGCAGTAGTAGATTTGTTTGAGCAGCTACCAAAAAGGGTTAATTCTGCTTCTGCAATTCTAGCAGAGACTTTCAGATCGTTAAACGCTTGTAGAAAGCTAGGAGGTGGACGTTTCTCAGGATGTGCCCAATTATTATATGTCTGGATCCGTAGCCATTTTTGGAGGACAGAAAAGGTTTCATACCGGCGCTTTAATACGGACTACTCACCATTGAAATAATTTCTGGAGCAAGAATGGCCGAAAGAAATTACGAAAGATATGTGGATTAATGCCTTTCGAAATCTGCAAAGCGATGACATTGTTTGATGAGCCCCGTGGAAAATCCAAAGGGAATTCTTTTACAAATGTGGTGATTACAACTGGGTGATGTTGTTCGGATTATGGGGAGGAATCGGATATGCACCACTTTTGGTCATAAGGCAGTATGAAGGTCGTCAATTTGTTCCTGTCACTGCTGGATTACATTCGTCTGAGTTTGCATTCCATAGAAACAATTATAAAAGAAATATTATGGAGGCCTTTACAGCTTGGAAAACAACTTTTTGTATCCGAGCTAAAGCAGCAAAAGAAATGTTAACTCCCGATTATGAGAAATGGAGATCTATCAGGAAAAATGAAAATATTCCTCTACCAGACCAAAATGAGGATATCTCTATGGAAGATCGCATTAAGGTGGTTCCATCGGAGATTGAAATCCTAAGAGTTGAGTTTGAAGCAGAAAGAGAATGTTGGTCGAAAGAATTAGAGCAAATGAGACGAGATAAAGCTATGTTGGGTGTTGACGTTGACTTTCATTCAGCACAATGTGCAATGCTGAGAGAAAACAAAGGAAAAGTTGATGGTGAGTTCAGAACGTTAAAGAAAAATTACCATGAGCTATACAAATCCCGGAGAACATCAGAATCAAGCAAAGCAATAGCACAGATGACCAAAGAATTGAATATTGAGAAAGGCCGAGTTGAAGATTTGAAAGAAAAGAATAGTTGTTTGCTCAAAAGCCTTATGAAAAGAAAGCAGAAAATGAAAGATTTTGAGGTTGACAGAAGAGAGCGAATTATAAAGAACAAAGCTGAACGCCGTGAGATCATGAATGAAATGCAGAGAGAAAGGGATCGAGCCAAAGAATTAGAAGAGATAAAGAACGACATGCTTGAGAAATTTGAAGGTGAGAAAAATACCATGTTTAAGGGATTTGAATCTGAAATGAACAATCTGATTGCCGAACTTGAAGTCAGGGGCCAAAGGATTGAAGAGTTTGATATTGAAAAGGAAAAATGGGAACTGGAAAGGAGGAATTTCAACACCAGACTTGAGGTAGAGCAAGAAGTACCTAGCAATTGGATGCAAAGATGCAGAAACCAGAATGTTCAAATCTATAAGCTTAGTCAAAGGATGCAAGAAGCACGAACAAAAATTGAAGAAGATCTGGATCAATCTAGAAACAAAAACTCAGAGTTTAATGCTTACATTTTGCAACTTGAAGAGTCATTATTTCAAGAAAAGGTTCGTCTAGGACCTAGTGATCTTAAAGAAAGTAATGAGGAGAATGCTTCACTGCGAAGACGCATTAGAAATCTTGAAAAAACTCTGCACAATTGTCAAGTCAGAATCACTGAGCTAGAGCAAACTCTCGAGGGAACTAATGAACAATGGAAAAAATCGACTGATTTCTATGTAGAAAGAAGTGAAGAAAGAAGTAATATGGTATTTAAGGCCATGGTACAAATGAGCGAGGTTGCCAGATATGTTGGGGAGCTAGCTGTTGAAGCAAAAATAATTGAGCATCACGTTGATCCAGTTTCCAAATATGGAAAGAAGATGACCTGGTTGATGAAAGAAATTATAGAGCTTAATAGGAAAGTTACATCGTATCTGTAGTTATGAACTATTATAAAGAAGCTTTTGTATACCGATGGAAGTTGTTCTATGATAGTTAACATTTTGGGATCAATACCTTTTGCATACATGCATTTTGCATACATTCATTATGCATTGCATTATTTTCTTTATGTATAATTTTTATTAAGATAACATTCATTAATTAAAATTTGAAAAAATAATATCAAAAGAATTTTCAATCGCAGTTATTCTCGCCAAACGAGAAATACAACATCACTGTGGTACTAGACAAGCTACTAAGAAAATTATGGAGGATAAAATACAACGTATTGAGGAACAGCATAACAAAGAACAAACAGAGATGAGAATGAAGCTAGAGAAAATTGAAGCCAGTATTGCAAACTCACAAGACAACATGATGTAGAAAATAGAAGACATGTTGAAAAAGCAGGCTACCATTGGGAAAATTCATGAAAATCCTATATCTTTCGACCAAGAACCTATGTATCCTCTAGGTTTCCCACCGGAACCAATTTATCACTCTGGTACTACACCTATACAAATCCATGCCCGCACATCAGCATTTCAAGAGGCCAAACCACATGAAAATCAACAAGTAGATCCTGCATCTTCAAGCAAAAATCCACTTATATCAGATGTGAAAATAGGGGATTTTAATGTTGAGCATCTAATCCCAGATTTGAATGAGCTGAATGAGAACGAAAAAGTAAATGAAGAATTGACCAGACAGATCAGGAGCTTAGAAGAACGAATGAAATCCGTAGAAATAACTGAGTCGTTCTATGGGTTTGACGCTAGCGAGTTGAGTTTGGTTCCAGACCTAATCCTACCAATCAAATTCAAAGTTCCTGAATTTGAGAGATACGACGGTACCACATGCCCTTCATCCCACATTACTATGTTTTGTCGCAGAATGGCAGGACATGTGAAAGATGAGAAATTGTTAATTCACTGCTTTCAAGATAGTTTGACAGGACCAGCCTTAAAATGGTATACTCAACTGACCAAAGCCAACATTAGATCCTGGAAGGATCTGGAAAAGGCATTCCTAGAGCCGTACCGCCACGTGACAGATATGGTCCCTGATAGATGGACTCTCTAAAATTTGGAGAAAAAGAATAACGAAACATTCAGACAATATGCTCAGAGATGGCGTGACACAGTAGCCCAAGTTCAGCCACCTCTATCAGAAAAAGAGGCCATAGTAATGTTTGTCCATACTTTAAAGGCTCCTTATTTAAGTCATCTAATGGGGAATACAACCATAAATTTTGCAGATTTGGTCATTTCTGGATAACTCATTGAAAATGTCTTGGAAAGTGGAAAAATTGAATCAAATAAGGGGACTAGTTCCAAAAGACCTATGTACCGGAAAAAAGAGAACGAAGTCAACAATGCAAACTCTTACAACAAGGATACTTCGAAAAGTCTTACAATAACCCAACCAAAGGTTAAGAAAGAAGAAACAAACACTAATCGAGTAGAGTCCAGAGGATCTCGAAGGGAAAGTGAAATGTTGTCTTTTATACCTTTACCAGTACCCTATGCTGAGATCTATGATTCGCTGTTAAAAGCAGATGTCATACGACCCTATCTGTTAATTCCCATGCAACCACCATTCCCTCCATGGTATGATGTAAAAGCGCACTGTGTTTACCATGAAGGAATTACGGGTCATTCTATTGAAAACTGTTTGGCATTCAAAAGGGTGGTTCAAAATTTGATCAACACTGGAAAGTTGGAATTCAATTCACCAGCTACATCAAATCATCCACTGCCAAATCATGGAGATAAAAACGTGAACGGAATTCAGGAAGAGAATAGAAAGAAAACAAAAACTGACGTTTCTGAGATAAAATCTCCTTTTGGTTGGATATTTCAACAACTTTCCTTATCCGGTATGATTCCACAAGAATTCAGGCCAAAGCATAATGAAGGCAAGAATTATTGTGAATATCATCAAGAGAAGGGACACGAAATTCAACTATGTCCTGAATTTAGGTATTTGCTGCAAAAATTGATGAATAACAAAGAGATAGAATTCTTTGAAGAATAACCAGGGAAAAGAGAAGATGACATTTGATCATCAGAAGATTCTAAACCTAATCAGAGAACAAATGATCCCGTGATTATTAATGTAAAATCATCTACAGTGAATCCTGCACTAACAAAGCCGAAAGTGGTTATCACAACTCCTTTACCATTTCCATATAAAGACACTCGCAGGGTACCTTGGAATTATACTACCAATGTTTCAATGGTAGGAGAATCTGTTTCTCTAGAAAAAATAGAATAGAAAATACAGAGTGTGGATTCTACGTCTGAAGCAGTGAGTGAAGTCGGATTCTTTACAAGAAGTGGGAGATGTTACTCTCCCGAAACATCAAATGCATTAGAACATATGAAAACAAAAGGAAACGCCATGGTAATATCCCAAAAGGTATTTGATGATAAATCCCCTCCAACATTCAATGAGCCTGTAACAGAAAAACAAGCACAAGAATTTTTGAAATTCCTGAAACATAGTGAATATAGTGTGGTTGACCAACTACATAAACAGCAAGCGCGGATTTCTATTCTTGATCTATTGATGAATTCAGCACACAGAAATGCCTTGATGAAAATGCTTAATCAAACCTTTATCCCTGAAGATATATCCCTCAACAAGCTTGACAGAATTGTGGGACATATAGCCGCTGATAATTACATAACGTTCACAGATGATGAAATACCTGAAGGCGAAATGGGATTACCACACATTGTCATGGTCATGTTTTGCCAAGAGTATTGATTGACAATGGATCCGATCTTAACTTGATGCCTTTGGTCACACTTCAAAGAATGACGGTGGATAAATCGCACATGAAAAGTTACAAGAATGTAGTGCGAGCTTTTGATGGCACTCAAAAAGAGGTGCTTGGGAAAATGGAAATGTCGTTGTTGATCGGACCAGTTATGTACAATATTGAATTTATGGTGATGGATATCCACCCTACATATAATTGTTTATTAGGGAGGCCATGGATCCATTCTGCAGGAGCTGTTCCTTCTTCATTACATCAGAAATTGAAATTCGTTGTTGATGGATAACTAATATGCGTAGGAGTTGAGGAAGAAATATTGTGTCTATAACAAGTGATGTTCCGTATATTGAAACCAATGATGATTCTCTCGAATGCTCTTTTCGAGCTTTTGAATTTGTCAATGTGACCTTTATTGCAGAGGGAAGCAAAATTCCACATCCCAGATTGTCTGATTGCACCAAAATGATTGTACGATAGACTTTAGGCATCGGAACTAAAATTGGGAAAGGTTTGGGAAAGAATCTTCAAAGGAGTTCAATTCTTGTAAGTATAAAGATGAAGAAAGATCGTTTTGGGCTTGGATTTAAGCCCAATTTTCAGCAAAAGAACAAAGAGATGAAAAGAATATGCGAAGATAGAAAGATAAGGTTGAAAGGAGAAGAAATCCCTTGGGAACACATGTTTTTCCCGCAGTTGAAGACCACATTCAGATCAGGAGGAACGATTAATGTAGAACAACAGCTTGTTGAGGCCTTTAAAGAATAAAAGTTGACAAAAGATCAAAGCATAGTTGAAGAAGCTATGGAAGGATTATTTATCAACATGATCGTGAATGACAACAAGACTGGCAAATACTTGGCTAAGATTCGCCCTTGTTTTTCTGGAGAAACACTCAACAATTGGACTGCTGAAGACCTCCCTGTAGTTTTTAATATTAACACAAAGTAATATTCAGAACTAATCTTTATGTTTAGCCCAAGAATATGAAAACTTTTTGTTATCTTGTAAAGGAAATTATGTTAAGTTCACCTAATATCAAATATAAGAAATTTTCTTTAAAATTCTCAAATGGCAATCATTCTTTACATTCTTTACATTTTTTTTACATTCATTATTTTTCATTTATTTCATAAATTTACTATATCCTTTCGGAAATACGTCCGACTTAAATTTGCAGGTGTCACAGTGTTAATAGCATGCTTATTCCTAAATTTAATCGAGAGATAAATTTAGAGCAGCCCATATTCTGGAGGAAATCAATGAGTGTGAGGATGAACTAGAATGTGATGTTCCTACTGAATTATTAAGACTGGTAGAAAAAGAAGATAAACAAATTTTACCTCACAAAGAATAGATTGAGACTGTAAATCTGGGAACAGATGAAGAAATGAAAGAGGTGAAAATTGGTACTACTCTGACAATCCAGATAAAACAAGAATTGATAAATATCCTTCAAGAGTTCAAAGATATCTTCGCCTGGTCTTATCAAGATATGCCTGGTTTGAGTACAGATATAGTGATGCACAAACTTCCAATCAGTCCAGAATATAAACCAATTCAACAAAAGCTCAGGCGAATGAGGCCAGAAATGTTGTTGCAGATCAAAGAGGAAGTGATGAAACAGATTAATGCAGGTTTCCTACAGGCAGCCAATTACCCATAATGGGTAGCCAACATTGTTCCAGTACCAAAGAAAAATGGGAAAGTTCGAATGTGTGTGGATTACAGAGATCTCAACAAAGCTAGTCCGAAAGATAGCTTTCCATTACCCCACATAGACACCTTGGTGGATAATACTGTAGGATATGCATGGTTTTCATTCATGGATGGCTTTCCAGGATATAATCAAATAAAAATGAACCCTGAAGACATGGGAAAAACAACATTTGTAACCATGTGGGGCACATTCTGCTATAAAGTAATGTCATTTGGATTGAAAAATGCAGGGGCAACGTATCAAAGAGCCATGATAACTCTGTTTCATGACATGATGCACAAAGAGAATGAAGTATATGTAGATGACATGATTTCCAAATCCCGAACCAAAGAAGAACATATTCAAAATTTGAGAAAGCTTTTCCAGAGATTGAGGAAGTATCAATTAAAGCTCAACCTCGCTAAATGCACTTTTGGGGTAACTTCTGGGAAGCTTTTGGGATTTGTAGTCAGCAAAAAAGGAATCGAGATTGATCCAGATAAAGTAAAAGCAATTCAAGATCTTCCACCACCCAGTACAAAAAAAGAAGTTCGAGGCTTTTTGGGAAGATTAAATTATATATCTCGATTCATTTCTCAATTAACTGACAAATGTGATCCAGTATTCAAATTACTCCGAAAGAACAATCCTGAAGTCTGTAATGATGAATGTCAAGAAACTTTGGATATTATTAAGAAATATTTATCCAATGCCCCCATTTTAGTATCACCAATGCCTGATAGACCGTTAATTCTCTACTTGACAGTCTTTGAAAATTCGATGGGATGTGTACTGGGACAGCATGATGAATCTGGAAGAAAGGAAAAAGTCATTTATTATCTGAGCAATAAATTTACTGATTGTGAAATTCGATACCCACCAATACAAAAATTATGTTGTGCCTTGGTGTAGGCTACTCGAAGACTCAGACAATACATGTTATATCATACTACTTGGTTGATATCCAAACTTGATCCTTTGAAATTCTTAATGGAATCACCAGCTTTGACAGGCAGAATGGCTAGATGGTAGATGTTATTATCCGAGTTTGATATTGTATATGTCAACCAAAAAGTGATAAAAGGAAGTGTCATAGCTGATTTTCTGGCCAGTCGTGTATCAGATAACTATCAGCCTTTGAGTTTTAATTTTCCAGATGAAGATTTGTTGTGCATATCCATGAATGAAGAAGTCAGAACAAATGATGAATCTTGGAAGCTTTACTTTGATGGAGCGTCCAACGCCTTGGGATGAGGAATCGGGGCAATGTTAATTTCTCCAGAAAATATTTATTATCCTTTTACAAGCAGACTGGAGTTCTTTTGCACCAATAACATGGCAGAATATGAAGCTTGTGTCATGGGATTGAAAGCAGCCATAGAAAGAAAAATTAAATATCTCATGATATATGGAGATTCATCGTTAGTGGTGTATCAATTACGAGGTGAATGGGAAATAAAAGATCCCAAATTGTTGGAATACCAAAATTTTACCCTCGAATTAGTGAAAGAATTTGAGAGAGTCACCTTCAATTATCTCCCTCGAGAGGAAAATCAAATGGCAGATGCTTTGGCTACATTAGCTGCATTGTTTCAGGCAACTAAGAAAGTTGATATGATGTCAATCAAAATGCAAGTATATGAAATTCCTGCACATTGTTACAGATTGGAAGAAGAGGCAGATGGCAAACCATGGTATTATGATATCCTGTAATATATCAAATATCAAAGCTATCCACAAAATGCATCTGAAATTAATAAAAGAACCTTGAGAAGAATGGATGTTGGATACTTTCTTGATGGTGAGACTTTGTATAGAAAAAGCAATGATCAAATGCTATTGAGATGTTTAAATACTAGCGAAGCCAGAAGCATCATTGAGGAAGTCCATAGTGGGATATGTGGAACACATGCAAATGGTCTTTCCATGGCTAGAAAAATAATGAGATATGGATATTATTGGGCTACCATGCACACAGATTGTATCGATTATGCAAGGAAATGTCATAAATGCCAGATATATGCAGATAAGATTCATGTACCCCCATCTCCTTTACATGTAATGACAGTACCCTGGCCATTTTCTATGTGGGGAATAGACGTCATTGGGGCAATCACACCAAAAGCATCAAATGGACATTGTTTCATCCTTGTGGTAATTGACTATTTTACCAAGTGGGTTGAAGCTGCTTCATATGCCAATATTAAGAGGTCTACAGTCTGCAAATTCATAAAGAAAGAAATAATTTGACGGTATGGGCTACCAGAAAAGATCATTACAGATAATGCTCTGAACCTGAACAACAAAATGATGATCGAACTTTGTGCACAGTTTAAGATCAAACATGCAAACTCAGTGGCATATCGTCCAAAGATGAATGGGGCAGTTGAAGTGGCAAATAAAAACATCAAGAGAATCATTACAAAGACTACTGAAACTTACAAAGATTGGCACGTGAAGTTACCTTTTGCTTTATATGCATACCGAACTACTGTGCGAACATCTACTGGTGCAACGCCTTTCTCTTTAGTCTATGGGATGGAAGCAGTCTTACCAATTGAAGTTGAGATTCCATCATTACGAATCTTGAGAGAGGTAAAATTGGATGAGTCTTAATGGATCCAAGCTCGATTTGATCAATTGAACCTTATTGAGGAGAAAAGATTGAAAGCTATTTGCCATGGACAGATGTATCAGAAACGGATGATGAAGTCTCATGACAAGAAAGTACATCCAAGAGAATTCCAAGAGGGTGATCTAGTGCTGAAAAAGATCTTGCCTATACATAAAGATTTCCGTGGGAAATGGATGCCTAGTTGGGAAGGGCCATACGTTGTAAATAAGGCCTTTTCCGGAGGAGCGTTGATCTTGGCAGAAATGAATGGAAAAGTTCTGAGAAACCCAATAAACTCATATTCTGTCAAGAAATATTATGCTTGAAGAAGATTGAAAAAAAAGGAAAAAAAAGGAAAAAAAAAAGAAAAAATGAAGAAAAAAATGAAAAAAGAGAGAAAAAATGTTGAAAAAATAAAAAAGGAGGGTCAGGATGAAAACCCGCAAAGGGCGTCTTGCAACCAAAAGAAGGATTTGAGTTGAAAACCTGAAAAGGCTGCTCAAATGCATGTTGGTATTAGGCTTCTGGCAATTAAACCTTCTTAAGATTTTGATAGTTTGGGAGGAACTTCACATCTACAAGCATTCTGACAATGTTTGAGATCTTACAGATAAAAGCTTACTTCAGTGCTCTAAATTATATCAAGTTGATTAATTTAGAAATACTTGTGCTAATAATTTGTTGAGTCATTTGAACTTTATCATTCCTATGATTGTCATGACTTTAAATATATTTTTATATATTTATCATTTATTTCAAGTTTATCTTTTTTGAAATTCAATTTATTTTTCAATTTGTTTCACATAAACATCCTGTAAATAGATTAATATAATCTTAAAAATAAACAAAATATTTCTGGCCATTACTTCATGTTAATACTTTTAAGTACATGGAATCTAAAGTAAGTCTCATCGACATTTGCAATCACTGTTGAAAAGAAAACAAGTTATGTCCATCATAGAGTCATTTGGAAGTGGAATAAGAAGAAATTTGTTCTCAATTGACAGATTATGAATATAGCCCTTTTTCATATAGCAGTACAAAAATGCTTCGAATCTACAAATTCTAGATCTACATCGTATAAGTACCGTGACATTTTAGCCCAAATACAACTGGAGTAAATGTTACATTCTCGTAGTAGAAATAAGGAGGCTCAATAGCATCTTCTGGAAGTGTTCTTTGAGTTATCTAATCTGGTTCAGTAGGAATTCCAAAACCAATCATTGGATTAGGAAGATGAACTGTATAATCATCTTCATTAAGAAGCTTCTTTTCAAGCTACTTCTTCTTTTTCTAAGAAAATCATAGCCCAAGTTTCGCCTTTTCTTGTAATTGGGATCATTGCATAAAGGCTTCCTATCTTTTACTGGAAGAAGTGCGTTAGCAACCTTAGCCATTTGAACAACACATATAAAATCTGTCAATTCTACAATTGATGAATCAGGACCACATCTCTACGACTATTGAAGACTCAGTATCTGAGTATCCCATTTTCGTCAAGTATAACAATTTACTGTCCTCATCAGAATCAGAATTCAGGATTTCCTCGGTATTAGAAGAACTATCAATATCTGTGAAATCACCCTGAAATATCGCTTCATAATCAGATGAGCAGTTATCAGAATCAACATGTTACATGAGTGCAGACTTTTCAAGAGCCTATACCATTGAGTTTTGTTCTCTAAGTGGTTTTGTGACATCATTCAGGCATATCTACATCTACATTCTCCAAAGATGATAGATTCTCTTTTCAAAGAAGAAAGATTTATGGAATTTCTACACAATTGAAGAAAGACCCATTTCACCACTTTGAGATGAACTTAACATTCATGCATCATATTTAGACATTTGCAAATAGGGGAATTTTCATTCATTTTATCCATGTTGAATATTTGACAGGAACTTCAAAGATTTTAGCAAAGATTTGAATCCATCACCCAATGGATTACCATTGCCAGAGAAAGTTCATAATGAGAAGAATTCATCTGAAGAAGGAAGAAGAAGTTCATAATGAGAAGAACTTGTTCAACTTTTTGCTTTAATTCATCACTTGATGGATTAGCATTGCCAGAGAAAGTTCATAATGAGAATAACTCATCTGAAGAAGGAAGAAGAAGTTCATAATAAGAAGAACTTGTTCAACCTTTTGCTTTAATTCATCACTTGATGGATTAGCATTGCCAGAGAAAGTTCATAATGAGAAGAACTCATCTGAAGAATGAAGAAAAAGTTCATAATGAGAAGAACTTGTTCAACCTTTTGCTTTAATTCATCACCTGATGGATTAGCATTGCCAGAGAAAGTTCATAATGAGAAGAACTCATCTGAAGAAGGAAGAGGAAGTTTATAATAAGAAGAACTTGTTCAACCTTTTGCTCAAATCCATCACTTGATGGATAAGCATTGCCAGAGAAAGTTCATAATGAGAAGAACTTATCTGAAGAGGAAGAAGAAGTTCATAATGAGAAGAGCTTGTTCAACCTTTTGCATGACTCTATCACAGAAGGAGATAGACCAGCATCAACATTTTCAGAAGTGTTCATAATGAGAAGAACTCATCTGAAGAATAAGGAGCAGAACTTATTCAACCTTTACATGATTATATCACAGAATGAGATAAATTGTCATCCCCAGTGGAAAAGTTCATAATAAGAAGAACTAATCCCAAAGAAGAATTTGTTCAACATTTCCATCATAATCAAGTGAAGTCAAATGGATAAAAAAAATTATCTTTTCGTCTTTGCCCTATTCTTGTTAACACAAGAATGAGCAAAGAGGGGCAGCTGAAGATACTAATTTTTTTACCCATTTGTTTTTAATATTATTATTAATATTTATTTATTATTATATATTATTATTAAATAATTACAAATAACATTGCAGGCCCAACAGACTGGCCCAAACCTAATAGAAACCCTAAAACCCATTTAAGGTTTGATCTCAGCTTCAGCCGCCGCTCTTCTCTCAACCATTGGATCAGACCTTGATCCAATGGTCCAAGGACCTCCAAATGCAAACCCTAGAGTATGATACCCTAGGGCCACGTCCCAACCACCGCTTTTGTTATCTCCACCGCCACATTCCACACCGCTCAGCCGCTGCCACGAAGCCTCCAGAAGAATTGAAGAGAACCGTCCACGTTGAGGGCTACGGTGAGTCACCACTATAGTTTGGTGACTCACCAAACTACAACCCTTTTACCCGGTCCGAGACAAGCGCCGGTGATGGCTATAAAGCCATCAACCGAACCTACAAAGAAAAGACAGAGAGGAAGAAGCCAGAGAAAAATAATACAACAACCACTAAAATCCATAAAACAGAAAGAAAGAAAAAGGAGAGAAGCTTACAAATAGAGACACGCGATCATCGGAGCCTTCACATCTTGCCGGAGAACCGAAAATCCCGAAGGTATTTTCTTAGATTTAAGAAAATCTAAGGGTTTTTAGGATAAAAGGAGGCTAGATTCGGGTTGGTGGCAGGTAGATCTTTAAGATTAGGGTATTTTTGCATATTCCGGCCACCGTGGGTGGTGGCCGGCGGTGGTGTCGGTGCCGGAGTATGGCTATCAGCTGGTGGCTGGCCAACCTCCGTTTGGAGGTTTGAAGAGAGAGGCAAGAGAGTTTAAAACTCTCTCAGTCTAGAGAGAAAGAGAGGAAGAAGGAAAGAAAAGAGAATGGCCTCAAGGCCATTCGGTTCAGGGTTAAATACCCCTCCCCGAACGACACCATTTTGGGGAGGGGTCTGTGTGTAATTAATCAAAGGATAAACCCTGTCCGTAGCCCAGTAGCTTTGTAATTTTCCATTATAGTCACTGAAATCAAATTATGAACATTTTAATTTGATCTCTTAATTTTATTTAATTTATAAATTAGTCATTAACATTAATATATATATTAGGTAAAATAACGGATTTAGCCCTCATAATTTTAATTTTAATTTCGAAAGCATGTTTTAAATTGTTTAAATTTAGTATATAAATTTGACATAATTTTAATTTAGTCACTATATTAATAAATATGTAAAATAGCATAATTAGACACTGAAATTTTAATTACGAATTAGATATTTATTTTTTAATTTAGTCATTAGCTTTAAAATCATTAGCTTTTATTATATAGTTTTAATCTCATTTGTTTTAGTTGTTGAGTTCATTTTATATATTTATTTGCAATATATTATTATTATTAATATATGTATATAGTAAATAATATTTATTTATTTTATTTTTTATATATTATTTTAATAATCATGTTTTAATAATATTAAAGAAAAGGATTGTCTTAAAGCACCTAGAAGTTTGTTTTCTGATATTTTTTATCTTATAAAATATATATTAATTTTTAAAAGAAATATTTTATTAATATTTTTTTATTTTTTTATATAGAAGAAAAGAGTTGTGTTAAAATACCTAGAGCCCTTTTCTGATGTTTCTAAATAAATAAATATCTTATTTATATATATAAATTAATATATTTTCTTAAAATTATAAAAATAACATAATTATGAATTAAATATATTTTTGAACTTTTAAATTTTCAATAATAAAGACAATTTATAATTAATAAGTACCAATTTTGGGCGTTGTAGGGGTACTAATCCTTCCCTAAACGTAACTGACTACGAATCCTTTTTTATTTATAAAAAGAATGAATTTTTGGTTAAACGCAGATCAATTTATCTTTTAACTGATGTTTTTTTAAAAACTCTTTTAAAAGATAATTTTTAGGTATTCGACCTACCTGACCCAAAAGGCCGATGGCGACTCCCAAAACATTTTAAAACCATTTATTCATATCACTTTTCTCGCCAAAATAAAAAAATTCGTACCCGGGAGAAAACCGGTTACGACACCATTGATGCTGCAGTAGTGTCCGACTGCTGTTTTAATTCTCATCACTAATCATTTCTTGCTTTCAGAACATGCATCTATTGCTCAAACTAATTTATACATTCGGGTGTGTGCACCACTACTATGCTCGAGTAAAAATAACGTGATAATAACTCACTATCCTTCACTGTATATGTTCATGAATCTATTGCTCAAACTAATTTATACCTTTGGGTGTGTGTCACCAAAAACAAATTTATACAGCAGAAGCCCTTGATGGTCGATAGTGTTTGAAGTTTGCGCTAGACCTTGGCTTCAAAGGATGTGGTGTTGGAGGGTGATTCCAATACGCTTCTCAAAAGGTTATGAAGGGCTTTCAAACCTGTTCAATTCACCTTACGGGCAGAGATTCAAAGCACATGGATTAGCAAATAAATTTTGCACTCTTCCATCATATTTTACATTTCAGTTACAGTGCAAGAAAAAACTCGTTCAATTTCAACAGTTTCCCTGAAGGAAAGAAAAATAAATTGCTCTACAAAAGACAATCAAGCAGCGATCATTGCAATTTGAGCACCTCTAGAGGGCATCACACAAAGCACTAACCAACAAAAAGAAAAAGTGAAACTTGTTTCCATCCAAATCCTGTTACAGTAGGGCATCACACAAGCTTGAATTTAAACCAACAGTTAGAAGAGCATACTCAACAAAATTGTGTTTCTCAACATCTTGATTTTCTACCATTAGAGGCTTCACCTCTGAATTCAGCTACCCTCGACTGCAAACCTCTACCAGGCACCAATGGTGGCCTCTCTTGAGCTACATTCCCACGATCTCTTGAAGTGCGCGTTGAACTTGCGTAAGCTTTACTTGCTCTAGAACCAGATAAAAGGTGTTCCCTAAGACCTTTTACAGCTTTATATCCATGCATTTCATCTCCGTAACCTTTTGCTTCAGCTTGCTTTTCCAGTTCAGCAAATCTACGCCACTCTGAATCATTATCGAAATTTCGAACCATTTCATTTTGCATGCCCCATTCCACTCCATCTGATATGCTCCTTTGTAGTGAAGTACTTCTCCTTGGTAATCTTCTGGAGGTAGATTTTCTACTGGTGATGTTTGCTTCGTTTATTAGAGGATCTCTTGACTCGTGAACAGTAGCAAGAGCATATGGCCACTTGTAATTCTTGCTATTGTTTTCCGTATTTATTTCTATGGAGTGAAGATCACTTTCGGCTGAGTCTTCTTCGCATTCTACACCATCTTCAACTTCTACATCATCATTTTTTTCACTTGGATGGGAACCAAAATGGGCTCTGTTTAAATAGGCAGCAATATCCTCACTTTTCGGTTCACTTAGAGAATGACGCCCTGTTTCTTTTACTCTTTTTGTACCTAGAAAAGCTTCAAGTTGGTTCCTCAGTTTATCAACAGCTGCATTTTTCTCCTCGAGATGATATTTGCCACCTGACAGATTTGTTCGAACTCTCTGATCATGCAACACGTCAGCTAACTGTGTCATCTCCCTTTCCTTTTCCACCTCTTCATGAACTTTCACAGACTCTCTCTTCAGCTCTTCCATTTCAGCTTTATCTTCATTGATATCCCTCGCTAATTCATCACATACTTGCTCCAGTACATCCCTCATCCTTTTCTCATTCTCGAGTTCTTTCACTGATTTCAGAAGAGAAGTCTTTGTCTCAGTTAGTTCTTTCCCGTGCTTCTTGTTTAAGCTTTCAAAACGTCTCCTAAGCTTTCTCTCCACCTCAAGTTCACCTGCAATTGACTCAATAGCAGCCTCGACAACTTTTTGCTCTTTGTTTTTCCATGCTGCCTTTTCTTGAGCAAAGCACTTCATCAAATAATTAATGTCCTGCTGGTCCGAACGCTGTTCCTGTATGAGTTGATTGACTTGCAGACGAGCCCTCTCTAACTCAGCATGTAAGGCAGATATAAGGGGCATACTTGATGAAGGGCGATCTTCATGAGCCCACATGCGGTTGATAATTTTCAGTAGTTCTTTGGATGTCATCAAGGCATTACTAATATCCTTCAAACGAGTCTTAACGCCAACAGTTGATCCCTTTGGAGTTTGGGGATGAGATCTAGATTCAATCTGCATTACACATCAATATTGTCAAATTCCTTTTCACTGACCCAATATCCTTCAAAAATGTTTTTCATTTTTTCCAACAACCAAAACAAATACCTCCATCAAACTGGCATTGCTAGTAGAATCCAACGCCCCAACATTATGGTCTATAAGGCTGGGCTTCTGAGAAACAGATGATGCTCTTCTCCGATGACTAGCAGTTCCAGTTCGATCCATTCTCTGAGGGGAAAGAACATGGTAATCATTCATACAAGCAAATATATTAGGTATAAAATCAAGAGTTTTGGTTCTCAATAACAAAGCAACAATGGAATAATGGTAAATTTTGACAACAAATATTTGAGGCTTAGCTACTGGAAGCCTAAAACATCTATTGTATTCATTGATCAGTTTATAATCAATTTATTAGCTAGTAAAAATCATGATCTCCAAGCTTTGTTTCATAATAAAACCAACATTTCCAAGTTACAAAAACATTGCGACTAACAAACAAAATAAGGTGATTGTTAGTTTCTAACACAATTTTTTACATGAACAACCACTTACACCTAATACAACATCGGTTATCAACTGAGTAAACCTCAGTGTTAACCATAACAGTACCCATTAAAGTAATTCAACCTGACCCATTACTCATTTTCGGAAACTCCAACCCTAAATACAAAAGTTTGAAATATAATAACGCACAACCTATTTAGTGATGTGAAAAGTCTGACCAAAATCAAATCCTAAAATCATAAACCAGTGATTCTAAACAACAGTAGCTCATTGAGAAAGCATCATCTAGAAATAGCACTTAAAGCTAGTTTAATGCAGCATTGCCATTAAACTTAAAAGCTTACAACTTCTCTATTCTAGACGTTCCTGAGTTATATCCGGACAAAGATATGGGTATGATCCACCAAAGATCTTCCAAATACATGGAAATCTTGAAGAAAAAATGAACATACTGTGCAGGACATAAGATGGTGTCCAGCATGCATAGCCGAGTCTGAGAAGCATAGATCGAAAATCATAGAGCTTTGATGAATATCTAGTTATATCCTACATCACTGTTACTAGTACATGTTTCTGATCTAAAAGCATTCACCAAAAGCACATAAAAACAGCAATTTGAGTCCTGATCTCAAGAGAGCTTCAATCAAAAGTGACCAAATGCTACACTATATCTACCAATACCAAACTATATACTCAATATAAAAAATGTTAATAAAATTCTCAAAAAAATATATATACACTATTAAAAGAAAAGAAGAAACCCACCTCAGAAACAGGGCTATGAGAAGGATCGGACAAGTGAGGCGGCAAAGAACCCGAGTGAACCAATCTAGCAGTGCCCCTTTCTCTCCCTTCCTTCCTCTTTCTTTCGTCGTTCTTTCCCGTTCTTATAGGTGACGGAATCTCATTCATTTCCCACAGCGTCGCCGCCAGCTTCCTCGCCGAAACCGGCTGCTGCTGCTGACCTTGCCCTTTCACTTTATTCCCACTTTGTGATCCGGCATATTTAGGAGACTCAGCAGCTCTCAACTTTGAAACTGATAATGGGGATCTCATTATCAGCTTCCACGTAGGCACGGGCGTACTGGATCCACCCCTTTTGCTACCTACTGTAATCGCTCTCTTGAATCTGTAGTTTTGGATAACGGATGATGAAGACGATGCCGATGGAGAACACCCTCGTTTCCTGATTTTGCCTGGAAGTAAATTTTCCATGTCGATGTTGCCAAGTTTTTGCCTTGACATCATCACTTTACCTTTGATTCACTGAGTTAACTCGGCCCTCCTTTCTTTACTGCCTAATTTTTGCTTGTTAGATCAAAATCTGTCAACGTAACAGTGGGATTAAAACCATTAATTGTAGAAAAAGAAGAAGAAAAACCCCATTTTTTATATTTCCAAATTTGGGCTCTTTCTATTATTTTCTATTACTTTGAATTGTAATTGTGTTCGTGTTAGGCTTATAGATCTCATAAGTTTGTGTTTGGCGGCTCGTAAATTTGAGGAAAAAGAAAGCAAATAAAAATGACAGGATAAACTAAACATATGAAAAAGACAGTTGAGTTTGACGTTGTCTGTTTGTTTCTTCAGACAACGAATAATAAAATTCAAAATATAGAAAATTGAGAGACAAAAAAGGAAGTTAATTTTCGTTGTCCTGCATTGAAAACGAAGGATAACTAATCCGATGGAAGAAGTTTTCTTCTTTCCTGAAACTTACCTCTAAACTTTGACTCGATTTAAAGCTGCACCACCACAGACCGTTTGGAAGCTGAGAAAACGAAAGAAAATTTTTTAAAAGAAAAGGATGAGTCCGAGATTTCGGAGCTTCTTTTTAATGGCCTTTGAGGAAAGAAGCATTACACACAGCATAATGAAAATATTTCGGGACGATTTACAGACAGTTGAGAGGGCAAAAGCGGAAGAATATATCTTGTACGATCAATTTAATTCTGTGCACTTACTCGTCGAATTTTCATTGGAACTTACTATTATAGTTTTTGACTTCTGGTCAACCGTGTTGTGACGTGGCTTGCATTAAGTGAACGGTTAGAGTAGCCGCAATTTGAAATACAGCACAAAAGTCCAATATTTATTATTTTCCAAAATCAAATGTGTATTGTATATTACAAGTTACACAAATTTTACTTTATAAAGTAAAACAAAAATAAAAATAATAAATGCATCAACTTAATGTTTTTTATATTAAAATTTTAAGACCAAAATGTATCAGCATATATTTTCTTGTATTTACCTTAAATTTAATCAAAAAATTAAGACCAAAATAATTAGAATAAATTTAGGGTAAATAACTTTGTTGCCCTCTTATATTTTAGTATGATGGTTTCGGATAATTGGAATTGCACTTCGACAGCGGATAATTGAAACAAAACCGTCTTTGGTTTCATTGGAGTAAAAAACCATATCCTCATGGCTCGTATTCGCGGGGAATTCAAAAGGCTACTCAAGCTCGTTCTTCGGCTTATCTTTCCAAGTTGGGATCTGATCTTATAGAGCTTGAAAATTTACTTGACCAAGAGGAACTTATTTGGAGGCAGAAGTCCCGTTCGGATTGGATCTTGCTTGGTGACCGTAACACCAATTATTTTCATCGTCGAGCTATTGGCAGGAAATAAAGAGAGAAAATTTTGTCCCTGAAAATCAACGATGGTGATTGGTGAAGTGATGATACGACCCTCCAAGAGGCTATAGTTAATTTCTTCATTGGTCTGTTCTCTAGTGATTCTATCAACTCTAGACCGTTGTCGATCTCTGGCGTTTTTCCCTCTCTTGATCCTGCCCTTCTTATGTCCCTTGACTCGATCCCATCTCCTCAAGAGATTCACGATGCTCTCTGTTGGTAATGCTCAATCTCACATAGTATTGGAAACACTATTGGGAATAGTATTTAAGGTTTGGCTTTTCCACTTCCTTGTTGAGTGATAGAGAATAAGGGGGACTCTCGCGCACCGTCGCCGTCCCTCCGTCTCGGCTCGGCTCGGCTCGGCTCGGCTCGTGGTCGTGGTCGTGGTAATACGTGACTTGGAGAAGGTGTTCGACAGACTTGATTGGAACTTCATCGTCGACACCCTTCTGGACGCTGGCCTTCCTTCGGGTATTCGTCGCATTATCATGGATAGTATAACTTCCACAAGTTTTCAGGTTCAATGGAATGGTTCTCTGTCTCAGACTTTCCAGCCTCAAGGAGGCATTAGACAGGGTGATCATTTATCACTTATCTTTTTGTCCTTGCTATGGAAGATTAGGACATTTGATCAATAATTTTGTATCCAATACTACTGGGGGCCCTTTTCGTTTTGTGAAGAATGGTAGCCCACTATCTCACATGTTTTTTGTCGATGACCTTATTCTTTATGGTCGAGCAGACATGGCCCAGGAAAAAATTATTAAGGACACTCTCACGATTTTTGGAAAGTCCTCTGGGCATCGCGTTAATGTAAGGAAAACTAATATATTCTTCTCCCCAACACAGATCCTTCGATTCGGTCTAACATTAGTAATTTCCCTGGTTTTCGGGCAGTAGATTGTCTTGGCAAGTACTTGGGGATTCCAGTATTGCACATGAGAGCTAGATGCTCTAATTATGATTTTATCCTTGATAAAATGCGTAACCGTCTTTCGCGATGGGTTGCTCGCTCTTTGTTTATGGCGGGTCGTATTGTTCTTGCCAATTCGACCCTTTTGGCAATTATGATTTATTTCATGCAATCCACAATGCTTCCCAAAATAGTTTGTCTTGATATTGAAAAACTTATCCGTAAATTCATTTGGGGCTCTTCTGCTACAGTGTCTAAGATTTTGTTGGTTAATTGGGAAGTCCTTTGTCAGCCTCGAGATCACGGTGGCCTCGATTTAAGAAGGGTCCATGATTTCAATGCGGCATTTATTCTTCAAGTTGGCTTTGCTTTGATTACTAATGCTTTTTCTCTTTGGACTCGTCTCTTGCGTGAAAATACAGGATGGTTGACCAGTGTCCGAATTCAATTTCTAGAACCAATCGTACCCCTCTCTGGCGGACACTTGCTAAGGAATGGAAGGATCTCCAGTCGGGTCCTGCTTGGTTCGTAGGTAATAGTATTTCTATCCGACCCTTCAAAGATATTTGGGTGCCTTCGCTTGGCTTGTTAAGTGAGCATGTGGTAAATGCTAACTTTCTCTTCCCGGATTGCTCTATTACAGATTTCACAAACAATCGTAGGGAATGAGATTATGATAAATTTTCTCGGACTTTTACTCATGAAGCGGTAATGCACATTCTCAGTATCCATTGTCCTAACAGCTCTGCAGGTGAAGATCGAATTATTTAGCGTTGGAATCCTAAGCATACCGCTTACACTCGTCTTAGTAATGTTGCTTGGGATCCGAAAGATACCTTCTGGAATTATCTTTGGGAAATTCAAGTTCCCCAACGGTTGAAGTTGTTATTATGGATTGCTTATCGAAATCGCCTAATGACCAATTCGGAGAGATACCGTCGCTCCATCATATCTTCTCCCTTTTGTTGTTTCTGTTCATCAGTTGAGGAATCTTCAATCCATGTTCTGCGCGACTGCAAGGAGGCTCGGGCTATCTGGCACCTATTGCTTCCGCATACTCTCTTTCATTCTTTCTTTAACATGTCTTTGCAAGAATGGTTTCGGGATTATCTCCTATCCACCGCTACTGTTACAAGTTGGAAGCTTCCTTAGTCAAACCTTTTCTTGTCCATAATCTAGCAGCTTTGGAAGGGGAGGAATGACTACAGATCTCCACTGCTGGCATCTTGAGCAAAGGAATTACATGGGCTATGTATTATTATGGCAGTTCCATGCCTCCGACATCTCCTATTTTCCTCCATCAAAACGCCAAATGGAAGCGACCAAACCTAGGATGGCTCTACTTGAATGTCGATGCTGCCATCTCTTCGACATCAGTTCTTGGTTCAATTTGTGGCCTTTGTTGGGATCATACTGGGGCTTTGCTTTTTGGTTTCCATAAATTTGTTGGGATAGTTTATGTTCTTCAAGTCGAGCTTTGGGTGATCCTCATTGATCTTCAGAGTGCCTAGAAGGAAGGCTTTGAATTGGTATTGATACAATCTGATTGTGCTGAAGCTGTAGACATGGTGACTGACCCGAATGCGAGTCGCAATCCCATCTTTCTCGTTAGACTCATTGGTGCTCTTAGATACAACGCCTGGGCTACAGATGTTGTATGGGTTCCTCGAGACTGTAATAAACCTGCAGACTACTTTGCCAGAATTGTTCAGCCAAACTCTCTGGAGCTGATTCTTCTATCTCTCCCTCTAGCCAAAGAGACTACCCTACCGGAACAAGATTCCCTGTCTCATCTCCTGCTGTAATAGTTTAATAATTTCCACTTTTCAATTAAAAAAAATCGAATAAATTTAGGGTAAACAACTTTGTTATTCTTTTATATTTTCACATGTTAGTTTTTTTTTTACCTCCAATTTCAAGGCTTCGTCTTGATTAAATTGGACTTATCCAGGTCGCATACCTGACACTGGTGGATGAGTCTTCCAGCTGAGATTTTCAACATACACAAGGACTAAAACCTAAGACACTTCTTAAGCGATAGCAAGTTGCTTACCACTTGAATCAACTCATGTTGGCTCGTATGTTGGATTTTGATCATCAATTTTAATTTTTTTTACTTTGGCCACTTTTATTTCCAGTCCGTCTTATTTTGATTATTAATCGTTAACTCTCGTTAGTTTACTAACTTGATATATTAGTAAAAATAGATAAATTTTAACTTAACTCCTGAATTTTACACATAATATTAATTTAACCTTAAATTTTATATAAAATACTAATTTAACCCCTAAACTTTATATCAAATATCAATTTAACCCATGAATTCAGTCAAAGTTCGCTTCACTTGCTGCCATTCACCACCTACTATTATCGCCGAAGATAGTTGGACTCTAAATTTACTAATAAAGATTTTTCTATAAATATTTTATATACACAATCAATCTTCCTTGGCAGCCATAGACAGCAAACATGAAGAATTTCCGTTTCCTGGTTTCACTCTTCTTTCTCTCCTGTTGTATTTTCACCAAGAGATTCTTGCATGGTGAGTGGTGGCCAGAAACATAATTTTGACTGGATTCATGGATTAAATTGATATTTTATATAAAATTTAGTGATTAAATTAGTATTTTATATAAATTTTAAGGCCAAATTAATATTTTATCTAAAATTCAAGAGTCAAGTTAAAATTTTTCCATTTTTACAAATGTCCCACGTCAGTAAAGTGGTCGGAGTTAACGGTCCAGTGACCACAATAAGAAACAAAAATGACCAAAACCAATCCTTTTCAAAACCGATTATCAAAATCGAATATAGCAAAAATATAAGGGACCACCAGTGTTGTTTATCCATAATTTATCAATTTTATCTTTAATCCTTTCTTTTGTATACATATCATTTTATATATTACATAAAAAAAAAAAAATTTGTAATAATTGATATTGTTTCAAGAAAGGCAAACGATTTTTTCTTGATAATTTATTTTAAAAGATGGGGTTCATAATTTATTATTAAATAATTAATAATATTATCAATGACTGTAACAAATATTTAAAACGATTATGATAATCTCTATACCTATACCTACTAAAAGGCAACCTGGATTACTTAGAGATTGAGGAATGAGGATTTTGTCTACATTGACACATGCAATTTCATTTTGCATGGTTGGCATGACATATTAAGAATAGTATTGACTAAAAATATATGACTAACTTTACATTATTGGCCATTTTATCATTTATACATAATTCTTTAAAAAAATACTATAATACAAAAAGTAGCGTATGTATAAAAAAAATACAAAAAGTGGTGATCATAATGATTGAATCTAGCTTATGTAAGTAAAGGATGAGACTATGGGGTTATTAAGCGTTTAGGTTTTAGTCCTATGGTATGTAAATTTATAACCATTAGGATTGGTTCAAGTGGTAAGCAATTTGATATCGCTTAAGCAAGGTCTTAGGTTCGAGTCCTTGTGTATGCAAAAGAATCATTGTTGGGAGACTCACTCACCAAAGCTAGATGTGTGACTCGGGTTGATCCAGATTATTCAGGGCGAAACCTTAGAATTGGAGGGCAACAAAAAATAAATCTATGTCTAAATTTTTAATTTAGATTTAAATTCAGTTTAGTTTTTATCATGTCCTGGTATTACCCTTTCCTCTTCATTTTTTCCTTCTAATTTTTTCATCTTTCTCATTTGAAAGCCCTAAGGGATTGAGCACCAAGGTAGCATCTTTTTCGTTCTAGGAAACTATTCAGGATTGAAGGGGGTAGGAATGATCACCTACGCTCTATGAACTTCGAGAAAAGCTCGCAGTCTTCTCTAAGGAAAATGTTAAGCTACTTGAAGGCTTTGGGAGGGTTCAAGCTTTGAAGAAGCTTTTTTTTAGATCATTTTCATTCTGTTTTTATGTTCTAAATCCGTAGTTTTACTCCCATTAATCTCTAATTTGAAATATAAATTTATGTTAAGATTGTTTCATTAGTAAAATGAGTTGGTGAGCCTCATAGTGCATGAGGGAAGGAGGTTTGTGAAAGCTAATCAAAGGAATTTTCTTTTGTTACCAAATTCCGTACATTTTATATCTTGAAATGCTTCATGTATTTCATAAATTTGATGTTTTGCATATTGGTATATTGCAGGTTGAGTGTTGTGCATGCTTTAATGATATTAGTGATGATTTAGCAATAAAAGATGTTAAAAATGATGCTAAATGATGCCTTAATAATCATATAAGCCTTATATGGCTTCAAAATAAGCGTTTGGAGATTTTGGAGTAATTTTTTAGTCTTGTTATGAGTTTTCGAGTATCTTACAATATCAATATCATATAAATTTAACTTTGAAATGTTGGGTTTCAAAAGGATAACATTAACGATTCAGCCTTCTGAAGGACAATTCCACCCAAAACGGTAACTCGGCCTCAATTTTGGGAGAATTTATTGGAGCGAATCAAACAAATAATGACATAACTGACCAGTCCAAATCTATTGAGGACAGACGATCCCCAATTAAGCAATCCCTTCCCAATGCAGTGGTAAGCATATCAATAAAAAATCTGAAGCAATTAATGCCGACCCCAAGGAGCACAAAACCTTACTAAAATCAAGGAGCACCAACTCACAAACTGATTTATTGAAGACTCAAGCTAAATAAGTGGGCCCCCTTATACACTTGGCGTCTAAACCTAATTGGCAAGACCCTCATCAATGATTGAAGTTAATATTTTTATTCCCACTCAAGATAGAATTTCACGTGAAGGCATGGAAAAATCAAATTTCATGCAGGTTCATGATTCCACGACCACCGAGGAAGTGCAAGTAAATGTTTCTAATTTTGCATCTACTTTCAATCCTATTTTTGATAACATTCTCGATTTGGAAGTTCAAATGGTGGAAACAACTTTAGACCCTATTTCCCACCATGCTATCTCTTTTGACGGGTAGCTCCGCATCCATAACCCACCTAGATTGAATTGTCAATCTCTACAAAACAACCATCGTCTGTAACACCCGAAAACCGGGTTAGAAGTTTCGGGTCTTATTGTCGGGTTTTGAGTAATTGCTTAAGGCTAATTTAAACCAACTAGGTCACAAATGAGAGGATTGGGCTTGTAGAAAGCCCACAAAGTGTTAAAAATGGTATTTGTTTTATTTAGGCATGAAAGAGGAAGAACCAAGGGAGTAATTAACCCCTTGTTTGAAAATAAGGCCGAATAAAAATTAAAAAGGATGATGTAAATAAGGGTAAAATCAGAGAAAATCTCCTCTTCTTTTCTTCACTTTGTCATCTTCTTCCTCCCTTCTCCCTTATCTTCTTCCTCTTTCGTTTTGAAAAGGTGAGAGCTTTATTGTTTAGTAAGGCTTTTCAACTTAACTAAAGGTAAGAAAGGAAGTTTACACCCTTAGATTTCTAATTTTAGCTAAGCATTTTAAGGTTTGACCATGGTGGCTAAAATGTGGGTTTTAGAGGGTTTTGATTTCTGGACATAATATTATTCCTAAGTTGTTTCAAACTGTTTAAAAACATGTTTCTTATCACTTAGATCATTAAAACAAGTTTGTAACTGATCGCTTGTAAATGTATATACTAAGGCAAGCAATTTTGTGCAAGTATACACAATTGAATCAAGTAATATAATGTAAGTGAGTTATCGTCTCCTCAGGGATTGGTCTAAAATTTTAACCTTCACCACAACCAGAACTATTTGTCACAAGCTAATTCCTACTATCTTGTCAAACTAAAAAGCAATTATTAATAAAACGATTAAATACTATAAAGTATAATTGCAGAAAAGTTTGGTCGAGACAAAATAAATCTGTAAACTATTGAATTAAAATAAAACAAGGACAAACGTTGATTCAAATATAATTCAAACAACCTCGCATATTCAAACTTATCACAGAGCACTTATGCTAATTGTTTGCATTGACAACAATTATTCTAAGTCCATAATGAATTATTATGACATGCTTAAGTTGCCCGACAAGATTACTAAGTATTCATAGACAGTTTCTATGGCAATGCCACTCAGCGTTAACTACAACCCTTGGTTTGTCAGACAATTGCTGTAGCAATACCTCTTGGCGTGAACTATAGTCATTGTCTATCCTACTCTAGTGTCTATCCCTTTTAGTCGAATGAAGCCCGCTCATTATCTTTAAGGTAGACAAGTTAGAACATCACCATCTCGGATCCATTCCATTGCTAGCGTAGATCTATCTTTATTTTCTCGAATCTAAGAATCACTATCTAGAAAAAAGGTGATCACTTGATGCTCTTACATTGCCAAGACATGTTTCACCAAGACCCCAGGTAATCTCTCGAAGCTCTTACAGTGTCAAGGTAAAATATTCAAACAATGAACAAAACAGTCATGAGCAAAAACATAATTCATCATTCATAAAACAGAAAATAATTGTCTTGGCAAAACAAAGATTAACACCAAGTAAGACAGTCATGGTGCTATAAAAAAGTCATGCAAATATCATCGTTTAATACAACCCCAAACATGTAAAGAATTTAAGAACAAAGGAAGAACGACTCCCAAAATCGAGGGCTCTGTCGTGACAATTCTGATCAGCACCGCGCCTGCGTTGGTGATCAGCCTCTCTCGAGACCTGACCATTGCTCTGTTATAGTCTGGATATGGAGGAAACCAAGGAGGGTCGGTTGGTAAACGGTGGAGAAGCTCTGCAGTTGCTCACTCACACTCTCGGTAAAGCTCTCTAACTTCTCTCCTCTTTCTTTGGCGACTACGATTAAATATTTATAGAGATGAATCTTCTAGGGTTTCGCATGATTGGAGATTCCTTAAATAACCGTAATTATTTTGTCCAAACCAAAAAAGGAAAGGCGATCGGCGGCTGTCAGAATATTTAGGGCTTGTTTGCACGTGAATGAGGTCATCCAGCTGGCATGTGACATAGGTGATTTCTTCATATCCACTTCAGACTTTACAGATAAACCTTACCTTGGCGAGATAAATCTGCTCCTCATGTTCTTCTCTGTTCCATTGGCCCTTGCAAATTATGTTGTCACGACTGAAATGTTCTTCCTCTATAAGTTTCCTGCACATACACAATCCACATAAACTCTTTCTCCTCAACAGTATCAGTTAAACCAAATAAATCTTACTGAAGCAAAACTTATCCACCATAAGAAAATATAAACTAAATGCAACTAAAATGTTGTGCATACTTTTTTAGACGAGTAAGAAGTTAAGTGAAAAGACTAGAAATTGAGTCATTTTACGGAGTTATCACACCCCCAAACTTAAGCTATTGCTTGTCCTCAAGCAATGTACAATAGCTAGAAGAAAATTAAAATTGTCATGACAAAGCATTGTTAAGAAAATCATATGGTTTGAGATTTCAGCCCTCGGCAAAAATAGTTGGCATCAACATGTTCGACAGTCATATCAGTCAAGTCCCTTCCCTAGTCAGGATTCCTTGCTATTGTGTGTGAGTGATTGTAATCAGTCTATGCACTAAGGTAAATAGAAAACTTAAAGTAAGTGTTGCTGGTTTGTCAAGGCATCAAATTATTTGTCAGGCTTAGTTTATACTCCTAGTTATTTATCAACTTTTGTTTTGGAGTCAGCTCATCACACCTACCGTCCCACACTCTAGGTGAAAGAGAGCATACCTTCCACAACCAAGCTAGTCGGGTAGAGTCATCCTATGACTACTTTCATTCACTCATATGCCTCGATAACTCTCAATTTCTTATGGAGTTTTTCTGTTTATGCCCTTGCATAGAGGAGTGTCCCTTTTATTTTTCAAGTTTTAAACACTAAGGAATTCCACCTTAACCTTAAAATATTTTCAATTTCTCGACAAGCAGAAAGTTCTTTCCTAAAAATTTTACTGATTACCTTAAGCAGGGTCAGCCTACAATTGTGTTTGTAAATTTCAAAGAATCAGGACTAGGGTTGGTTCTCTTCTTTAGACAATCTTAACAATAATTCTGGCCTAGGCAATCAAATTATGCATTCATCATCAGGCATCTTTAATCCATTCCAAACAATAAACCTAACATGCTTTTGTCATGACAACCAAAATTTTCAACTAAATATCATCAATTGTTTTTTAACAAAGTATGACAAATATGGCACAATATCTCCCCCAAACTTGAGGGGTGCATTGTCCTCAATGCATGAGAACTAAAACTACATGAATCTATATGCAAATACTAAAATAAAAAAATTAAAATGAAAACTTTCTGTGGTGGTGTGGCTTGATTGGACGTCCTCGTTCAGTGTCGTTTAGGAGGATGGGGCTCTCTGATCCCAAGTCTACTGCTTCTATTGACGAGGGTGACGGCTGAAGGATACGGTATGTCATTCGCTTGATGCGTCTCTTGCTGCTCGAGGCTCGTGTTGGAGTTGGTTCCTTTGCATTGGGAGTCGGTTGTGCAGGAACTGGAGCTGGACTTTGAGCTGTTTGAGGAATTGGCGTTGCTTGACGGACGGGGGGCTGTATGGGACCTTCCTCGGGTTACTTCAGGGCGGGATTAAAATCTTCATCGGAGAAGAAGTGGGGTGGAGTCTCTTGAGTGCTCTCGGAGGTTGAGAATGATGAGGAGCTGAGGAACTCGTCTGTGTCGCTATAGCCTTCTTCTGGTACAGGCAAGACATGGGTGGCCAGTGGTGACGCGTCTGTGGGTACTTCTGGAGGGACTTCTAGGGGGACATTCGATGTCTTGGTGTGGAATGTGCTGCCGCCAGCAGTGTGTTTGAGAATGATGTTGGGGAAAGGTGATAGATTTTCGGTTGTGATCGGGAGCAACTCCTTGAAAAAGGCGTTGAGTTGTGCGTCCCTTACCTTGACGTACTGGAATAAGATCTACATGCGATTCTCAAGGCGCCCAATATTCTCACGTATTTCTCGCGCGTACGTGACCACTGTTACCATTCTAGTCACGGCAACAAATTTCATTCCCCTCTCCAGACCCTCATGTGGGGCATTGTCATCGAAACTCATCAGCTCGGGTACTTTCTTTTTGGTGATACCCTCATTGATTTAATGAAATCCTCAAATGGCTCCTCGGTGACCTTCTTTTTCCTGCACAGATCAGTTATCAAGTTAGGAAATAATAGATTACCCCGGTTTCTTTTGGAACACTCATGGATTTGCTCGAAGATAAGTTCTCCAACATCAATCTTTCTCCCGTATATTATCGAGTGTAAAAGCATCAATCTTTTCACGAGCACGGTTGTGTTATGAGATGTTGGCATGAGTTTATCCTTGAGAAAATGGTTCCACAACTTTACGATCGGTTTAAGTTCTCATCGATCGACTCTCTTCCTTGTTGGTGCATTCCCCTCGAACTTAGCCCACCTGAAGCAAAGATCTTTGAGTACTCCGTGGTAGGTTTTTGGTATACCTCAGCCACAAATTTCTTATGCTGTTCTTCCACCTTCCCAAACTTGAAGTATCTATTGAGTGATGAAGGGGAAAATCGAAAGAGCTTCCCTCGGACATACACCTTGTGGTTGGATGGATCTTCGAGATGGGCATAGAACTCTATGACCATTGTTGGTTCTACGGCTTTGGGGTGGCGAGCAAACTTCTTCCAGCTGTGCTTCCGAATCACATCCATGACCTCTGATCCAAATGGCTCTTCATCTTCTGATGGAAAGACGAACTCGTCTTCTAAATACACTTATCATTTTTGGAGGTGTTTTAAGTGTACCTCGCCCTCAGATGTTTGGAAACACTCAAAGCTCGGTATTGGGGCTGGGTTTTTCTTTGATCTAGCCATGATACTTGTTTGGTGTAGTGAAGTTAGCGGCGGCGATGGGAAAATTTTGTTGAAAGAAAGAAAAAATATTTTCTTGCTGTAGAGAGAGAGAGTGAAGCACGATGAAGAAGATGGAGTTGAGGGTGGTTTGTCTTTTAGACGGTTTATGGGTGGTTGCTTAAGGGTAATACAGTCAAAACAAGAGGGGACAAGATTTTTGCATTGAATGCAATATCCTTGATTGGACGTAAAGTTAGAAAAAAGATTACTTTCCCTCTTTAATTTTGCCGCCCAAACTTCTAGTCTTAGAGTTTTCTAACTTTTCATGTATGAACTATCTCCCCATGCTACCATGTGTACTCTGCATACCTGCAATAAATAAAAGATATAAAATAAAGCAAAATGGATAATGTGTGTATAAAATAACTTAATTTATTTATGTACAGAATTCAAATTTTCGTTGTCTAGGAAACAAATTTTGTTCAAGTAAGTAAGGAAAACTCTTGGGCATCGCGTGTCGTTGACGTCGGTTTATCGCGCATGATTGGGGCTCCTTTGTATTCCTTTAGCCTCTACCTGTTCACCTTGAAAATGGAACCATTGTATCGGTTCTTGATTTCTATTGCCCCATTGTTATGAACTTGATGTACGATGAATGGTCCTAACCATCATACTTTAGGTTGCCTGGGAATAACTTAAGACGTGAATTATAGAGCAGTACTTGTTGACCATAATAAAATTGCCTAGGCAATATTTTTCTGTCATGCCATCGTTTTGTTTTCTCTTTGTATAGACGGTCATTTTCGTATGTGTGTGCTCTGAATTTATCCATCTCATTCAGTTCCAAGAGTCTTCTTTCTCCAGCAAGCTGGGCATTCATGTTTAACTTTTTGATGGCCCAGTAGGCTTTATGTTCAAGTTCTACAGGTAGATAACATTCTTTACCGTAGACAATTTTGAATAGGGAAATTTCTAGCGATGTCTTGAATGATGTGAGATAAGCCCATAATGCTTCATCTAGCTTTGGCGACCAGTCCTTTCGACTTGGGTTGACTACTTTCTCAAGGATCTGTTTGATTTCTTGGTTAGATACTTCGGCTTATCCATTAGTCTGCAGGTGATACGCTATAGTGATCCTATATCGCACTCCATATCTTTTCAATGTATTGGCAATTAAGTTGTTGTCAAAATGTGTGCCTTCATCACTAATGATAGCTCGTGTTGTTCCAAAAAGTGTGAATATATTCTTGTGCAAAAATTTTAGCACCGTTTTGGAATCATTTTTGGGTGTTGTAATGGCTTCAACCTACTTGGATACATAATCCACTGCCAAGAGGATATACAAATCTCCAAATGATGTGGGAAAGGGTTCCATGAATTCTATGCCCAATACATCGAAAAGTTCAACCTCCAGAATATTTTTCCATGTCATCTCATGTCATTTTGATATGTCCCCTATTCGTTGGCATCTATCACATGACTTATTGAATTCATGCGTATCTTTGAATGGGGTTGGCCAATAGAATCCATATTGTAGTACTTTCGTTGTTCTCATTCAACCAAAGTGCCCTCCATACGGTGACGAGTGACATCGTAGTAGAATTTCTTTATGCTCTTCTTCTGGAACGCATCTTCAGATTATTTAGTCTCCACATTGCTTGAATAGAAACTGTTCATCCCAGTAATAGTGTCGCACATCATGTCGAAACTTTTTCCAGCCCTGGCTAGATAAATCAGGAGGAACAATACCACTAACAAGAAAGTTAACTATGTCAGCATACCATTGCGCAGCCGTGACAAATAATATTTTCTCATCAGGGAAATCCTCTTGAATTTCTGTTATGTCTTGACAATCAGATTTGTTATCTAATCTAGACAAATGGTTTGTCACTTGATTTTTTGTACCCTTTCTATCCTTGTTCTCTAAATCAAACTCTTGTAGTAATAATATACATCGAATTAGCCTAGGCTTTGCATCTTTTTTATTAATCAAATATTTAATGGCATAATGATCTGTATGAACAATTACCTTAGTGCCTATTAGATATGGCCTAAACTTATCGAATGCAAATACTACCGCTAAGAGCTCTTTTTTAGTGGTGGTATAGTTCACTTGTGCATCATTGAGAGTACAGTTCGCATAGTAGATAACATGAAAGATTTTTTTTCATTATCCTAGCACTGCTCCGACTGCATAATCACTATCATCGTACATGAGCTCAAAAGGTTCGTTCCAGTCAGGTGGGACAACAATTAGTGTTGCCGAAAGTTTTTTCTTCAAATCTGTAAAGTCATTCAAACAATCATTAGTAAATTCAAATGGATGATTTTGTTGAAGTAAAAGACACAAGGGTTTAGAGATTTGAGAAAACTCTTTTATGAACTACCTGTAGAAGCCTGCGTGTCCAAGGAAACTGCATACACCTCTTACGTTGGTGGGTGGGGGAAGGTTTGCGATTACTTCCACCTTGGCTTTGTCGACTTCAATGCCTTGACATGAAATTTTGACACAACACTATTCCCTCGATTACCATAAAATGGTATTTCTCCCAATTTAGTACTAGATTGGCTTCTTCACATCGTTTCAGTACTTTGGATAAATTGTCGAGACATCGATTGAAATCGTTACCCGAGACGGATAAATCATCCATAAATATTTCCATGCATTCTTCTACCATATTTGAAAATATGGCCATCATACATCTTTGGAAGGTAGCTAGAGCGTTAAATAACCCAAACGACATTCTTCTAAATGCATAGGTACCATATGGGTATGTGAAAGTAGTTTTCTCTTTATTATATGGTGCTTTGGCTATTTGATTATATCATGAGTATCCATCAAGGAAGCAATAAAAGGCTTTTCCCGCTAACCTATCAAGCATTTGGTCGATAAAAAGGAGGGGAAATGGTCTTTCTTTGTGGCTTTATTGAGCTTCTTGTAATCCATACATATGCGCCAGCCCGTGACTGTTCTAGTAGTGAGGAGTTCGTCATGTTCGCTTTTAACCAAGGTCACACCACCTTTCTTTGGCACACACTGTACCGGGCTGACCCATAAACTATTGGATATAGGATAAATCACTTTATAATTTCCTTCATGACTACATTCTTCATGATTGGGTTGAGTCTTCTTTGGGGTTCCATTGAAGTATTATGGCTATCTTCTAAATTGATCTTGTGTATGCATATGGTAGGGATAATTCCCTTTAAGTCTGTCATTGTCCATCCAAAAGCCTTTATGTGCTGTGACAAAACATTCAACAAACTATTCTCCTGCTCGGAAGTTAGATTGGCAGAGATTATCACTGGTAAAGTTTAATTACTTCCTAGGCATGCATACTTCAAATGTGATGGCAAAGTTTTAAGTTCCAAATTGGGTGCATGTTGTAAAGATGATTCTGGAGAATTAACTTCATTAAAATCTAAGGGTTCGAATTTCATACATTCTCTATTATGAAAGGGCTTCGATTGTTCCTTTGCCTTTCCTTTATATTCTTCCTTGGTGTTGTTTTCAGGGAACCAATCGTGTGCCTTATTCAAATTTCTGTTGTCAGTGCCATACTTTTCAAAATCTTCTTCTGAAAATAATTTACCTGGGCTAAAGTTTTCTTGTTCATGCGTCTCGGTTATAGGGTCATGGGATAAAGTATTGTATTCGTCTAGCTTTAGAGATCCATCGTAGCCAAGGATTACATTTTCCTCTTCTTCTATTGAATCTACTTTTCTAATGCATTGACATTTCTCTGAGTCGTCCACATATTTCATGGAGTTGAATACATTGATGGTGACGCTTTGCTCTCCTACTCGCATTGTGAACTCTCCTCTTTCATAATCTATTAGGATTCTTTTAGTGGCTAAAAATGGTCGTCCCAATATGATAGGTGCATTTTCATCGGCTTCGCAGTCCAATATGAGGAAATCAACTGGAAATACGAATTTTCCACCTTTACTATGACGTCTTCTATTTTGCTCTTGGACCGCACATAAGATCGATCGACCAGCTGTAGGATAATTGTGGTTGGACAAGCGTGATACCCTTCTAGCTTCATAAATATGGACTTTGGTATCAAGTTTACACTTGATCCCAAATCAACAAGAGCTCGTCCTATAAAGTTATTACCAATTGAGCATGGTATTATAAATCTGCCAGGGTCTTTTTATTGTGGTGAGAGTTTGCTTACTGCAGAACAAATTTCTGTTGCCATGGAAACATGTTCTACCTTCCTATTTTTTGTAACAATGTCCTTAAGAAACTTGGCATAGGAAGGCATTTGCTCGACGACTTCAAGTAAGGGCACACTGATATACAACTGGTCCAGAATATCAATGAATTTCTTGAACTAGATGTCATCGTTATGTTTTTTCAATCGTTGAGAGAACAGCGGTGGAGGTCTCACATTATCTACTGTTGGTGCTGAGGAATCTCTAGCCTCGACCATGAATTTCTTATTATCTGGATGTTATTTTTCTAAGCCTTCATCCTTTTTCTTCTCTTCAGGTGGTTCATCTCGTTCCTCATTTTCAGCTTGATCCTCTGGTTGTGTTCTGCTATGGCGATGACTGTTTAGGTGTTCTCCCCCAAACTTGTTGTTTTGGTTGACCTGTGTTCCACTCCTTAGTATAAGTACACTGCATTGCTCCTTTCCATGATGCTTAGTGATTTCAGAATCACTAGGGTGATTTCCTTACGGGCGAGAATGTAATATTGTAACAATTTGGCCCACTTGATTCTCCAATGCTCTTAGAGACGAACTATGGCTTTGCAAAAGTGTAGCTTGTTTTGTAACAAATTTCCTTGGTTTTTAATTGTTGCAGAATGCTTGTGCATCAAGGTCTTTGTTGAGGCCATAAAATCTTTTATCGAGGCTATAAATTCCTGCAATGACAACTCTAAGGAGTTAGTATTGAAATTAGTATTAGAGGAAGAAGTTGTACATTTACTGTTTTGCCAGGACAGCTGATGATGCTGATTTTGAAAATGTTGATGGTCTGAATTATTCTGCTATGGCATGTAATTTGCTGCTTGATTTTTACAATTCCCTTGATTACTCCATGAAAAGTTTGGATGATGTCTCCAACCAAGATTGTACGTGTTTGAATAGGGTTTATTATTGCTCTGGTTATAATTGCCCACAAAATTGGTGGACTAATGGTTTTCCAGACATTCACTCTCATGATGGTTGCCGTGACAAAATATGCATGCGTTATTGGTCATCTTGACTTCTCTTACCTCATTAGGACGTTGCAAAATTTTCAACATATTAGTTATGGCAGAAAGTTTAGCAGCTACTGAATCCTTACCCTCTAATTCATATACTCCAGATGTTTTTCTTCTGGTTCCCAATCTTGTATTTGGGAATTGATAATCATTAATTGCTATCCTATCGAGGATATCAAAAGCTTTCTCATATGATTTTTCAAGTAAGGTGTCATTTGCTAAGGCATCTAACATCATTCGAGTGGGTGCATTAACTCCGTTGTAAAACATCACTACTTGAGTCCAATCATGAAACCCATGGTTGACACATTTATGAAGTAGACTTTTATACCTATCCCAACATTCGTACATTGATTCATATCCCCTTGGCGAAAATTTGCAATGTCATTGCAAAGCTGTGTATTCATATTGGGCGGATTATATCGAAGTAGGAAACTCTTGTATAAATCTGCCCATGACTCCATTGAGCCTGAAGGAACTCCACTAAGCCAAGCTCTTGCTCTATCGCGTAGGGAATAAGGGAAAAGTTTTAGTTTAATCATATCTTCATGCACTTCTTGTTGCCAAAATGAGTCGCATACTTCAAGAAAAGCATGAATAAACTGTCTAGCATCCTTATCGGGTGAGCCACCAAATTGGCCAATAGAATTTAACATATTAAACATCACCAGTTTAATCTCAAAATGAGTTGTTTATATTTCAGGTGCCATGATGCCTGGATTGAGATCATCAAGAATTGGGTTCAAATAATCTCGTATTGCTCTTGGTCTTGCAACTTGAAGATTATTTGCTACATCGAGATTGTCTTCATCTCCCACGTTGTTGTCTTGTAATTGTAGTTGGTTTAAATATTCTCTGGTTCGTTGGCATCCTCTGTCTGAATGATTGTTCAACTTCAGGGTCGAATGGTTCCAATGGTTTACCAGCAGATCTCGGGGTCATGCAATAATAAAAACCTACAAAGGGAAATAAATACGTTAGACTAGATAAATATAAGGTGACAAGGAAAACTTGTTATGGCGAAAAAAAATTTGTTAGTTTCCAATCCCAGGCAAAGGAGCCAAAAACTTGGTCGCTTGTAAATGTATATGCTAAGGCAAGCAATTTTGTGCAAGTATACACAATCGAATCAGGTAATATAGGGTAAGTGAGTTATTGTCTCCTCGGGGATTAGTCTAAAATTTTAACCTTCACCACAACCAGAACTAGTTGTCACAAGCTAATTCCTACTATCTTGTCAAACTAAAAAGCTATTATTAATAAAACGAGAAAATACTATACAGTATAATTGTAGAAAAGTTTGGTCGAGACAAAATAAATCTGTAAACTATTGAATTAAAATAAAACAATGACAAACGTTGATTCAAATATAATTCAAACAACCTCGCAAATTCAGACTTATCACAAAGCACTTAAGCTAATCTTTTGCATTGACAAAAATTATTCTAAGTCCAGAATGAATTATTATGACATGCTTAAGCTAACCGATAGGATTACTAAGTATTCTCATACAGTTGCTATGGCAATACCACTCAGCGTTAACTACAACCCTTGGTTTGTCAGACTGTTGTTATAGCAATACCTCTCGGCGTGAACTATATTCGTTGTCTATTCTACTCTAGCGTCTATCCCTTTTACTCGAATGAAACTCGCTCCTTATCTCTAAGGTAGACAGTTAGAACATCATCATCTCAGATCCATTCCATTTTTCACGTAGATCTATCTTAATTCTCTCGAATCTAGGAATCACTATCTAGACAAAAGGCGATCTCTCGATGCTCTTACATTGCCAAGACCCCAGGCAATCTCTCGAAGCTCTTACAGTGTCAAGGTAAAATATTCAAACAATGAAAAAAACAGTCATGAGCAAAAACATAATTCATCATTCATAAAACATAAAATAATTGTCTAGGTAAAACAAAGATTAAAGTCATCAAAATATCATCGTTTAATACAACCCCAAACATGTAAAGAATTTAAGAACAAAGGAAGAACGACTCCTAAAATCAGAGTCTCTATCGTGACAATTCTGATCAGCACCGTGCCTGCCTTGGTGATCAGCCTCTCTCGAGACCTGACCAACATTCTGCTACAGTCTGGCTATGGAGGACACCAAGGAAGATCGGTTGGTAAACGATGGAGAAGCTCTGCAGTTGCTCACTTACACTCTCGATAAAGCTCTCTAACTTCCCTTCTTTTTCTTTGGCGGCTACAGTTGAATATTTATAGAGAGGAATCTCCTAGGGTTTTGCATGATTGGAGATTTCTTAAATAACCGTTATTATTTTATCCAAACTAAAAGAGGAAAGGCGGTCGGCGGCTGTCAGAATATTTAGGGCTTACTTACACGTGAAGGAGGTCGTCCAACTGGCATGTGACATAGACTATTTCATCATATCCGCTTCAGACTTTATAGATAAACCTTGCCTTGGCGAGATAAATTTGTGCCTTAGGTTCTTCTCTGTTTCATTGGCCCTTGCAAATTACGTTGTCGTGACTGAAATGTTCTTCCTCTGTAAGTTTCCTGCATATACACAATCCACACAAACCCTTTCTCTTCATCAACATCAGTTAAACCAAATAAATCTTGCCGAAGAAAAAACTTATCCACCACAAGCAAACATAAGCTAAATGCAAACTAAATGCAACTAAAATGATGTGCATACTTTGTTTAGACGAGCAATAACTTAAGTGAAAAGACTAGAAATTGAGTCTTTTTACGGCGTTATTAGTAACCTCTTTGTTTGGTTTGGTTAGTGAAAAAGCTTGGTGAGTGTTCAAAAGAGCAAGGAAAAGTTAGTGCTTGGGTGACTTTTAGAGCTTTCTTTCATCAACTAGACTAAGGTAACACATAAGTAACTCCCCTCTACCATATGTAAGCTATGAATCTATGTTTTCTTGCTTATTTGTGTTCATTAAGTCCAAAGTGGGTGTTAATGGTATTATGCTTGATTGATGCTTTTATTATGTTAAAATGACTTATTGTGGTGCTAACCAACCCCATAAAACTTAAAACCCCTTTGGTAACCTTAAGGGGGCTTATGAGAAGATTTGAGAAGCCATTTTCATGCTTAAACAGAGCACCCATGACACTGTAAGAACAATGCCAATATTGTTCTTCGTATTGGATGAAAATAAGGTAATTTTGAGGGTGAGTATCGGTATCTCTTCAAGAAGTATCGATACTCAGGGTCTAGTATCGATACCAAAGGAGTAGTATCGAGATCGGGGATACTTTAAGGATTCCAGAATATAATTTTGGCACCAATACTCATAGGAGTATCGATACCAAGGTATAAGTATCAATACTCTCTATCAGGGTATCGATATCAATAATTATAATGAAACATTGAAGCAAATATTGGTACCGATACTAAGGGCAATATCAATACTGACAGACTTAGTATCGGTATTGACATGCTATTTTGGGCAGAAAACCTTTCCTAACTTTGGAAGCTTAAGAATGGATTTATGGGGGCATAGAGGGTTCTTAAATAAGATTACAAGTGAGAATATTATTCGAAACCCTTATAAACAATAACCCTAAATTATGTGGCATAAAACTAGCCTTTGTATGACACTTAGGATACAGCAAGGACACACGGGTTACTTAAGCAATCACACGTATTATTCGAATATGTATGTAGAGATATCCATATTTTCATTCTTAGTGTTACAAAACTTTTATATCAATACGAATACACTTTTTTTACCAGTGCTCATGCACTTTAGTATTAGTGCTAAGGCACTTCCATGATTTAATGGCAAGCCCTTACTATGATTCATATGATGTACTATTGCATATCCTTTTGTTATAATATATGCTTAATGCATTTCATTGCAACATGACTTAACTTGCTAAGCATTCGTAGTTGTTAGATGCATGTAGTATGGGGAAGTCATTTATATGGCACTGAGCTCATAGCTTAATGTTTGTAATTTTTTCCGTTCCAGGTTAGTAGGTGCCGAATCTTGGAGCTTATCGCCAGCCAGTCATATTTCAGATATCAACAGCAGCGGAGTATGTCTTGATTATTTTAGCGGTGTGTATTTCATAAACCCTTTTGTATTCGAGTCATAACTCTTTGATTATTGTATATTGATGTTTACATTGGGAGCTCCCCTATTTTGAAAAATTAACTACTTATATTTATTTTATTTAATGGAATGAATTATGATATGTGACAAGAAGTGTTTAAAAAATTGTGGGTTAGCTACTCCGGTGGTCTCGTGTAATGCACAAACCTTTCGGGTTTCATTTTAATTAAATTTGGGTGTTAAATTTAGTAGTATCAGAGCGTCAAGTTCAGTTGTTCCTGGGTCCCGGTCAAAGTCTATAAGAGTCAACGATGTACATACCCCTATAATGTTAGTATATTTGGTTATTTGGAAATGGTGATAATAACTCCCTTCTTTGAACCTTGTAGGTTATGGCTGAAGACTCGACTCCCAGCTATGAGGGTCGTAATGAGAGTCTCATTTTGCTCGTCGGAGATGTCGATGATGAGTATGTTCTAGACACCTATGACAGAGACGTTCTAGAGGGTGCAATGATAGATGAGGCCATTTTCTTTAGGGACCTTATAGATGCCCTTAGAAATATTGTCTGAGCTATTTCGAGAGCACCTGCTGTACTTACCCATCTTCTCCACCACCCGTAGTACCCCAGGAGTTACTTGTAGAGCCACTCTGACGCTATAAGACCACGAACTTTTATGGTAATAGTGACGATGACTCGATAGTCACCAACTAGTGGCTCCACGAGACCCGTTGTACTTTGAGATAGTTGCACATTAGCTCAGAGGGTAAGTTTGAGCGCATCACCGCTTTACTAAAGGGTAATACCATCGAGTGGTGGGAGATAGTCGAGCTATTTTTAGAGCCAGAGAGGCCGACTTGGGAGTACTTCATTGAGGAGTTCTGATAGAAATATATTGGGTATGCACATGCCAATGATCTGATAGACCAGCTCACCCATCTCATCCAAGGAGACCGATCGGTGATGGAGTACGAGCGTGACTTTATTTATCTGAGTCGTTATATGCTTGAGTTAGTGGTAGATGAGTACTACCGTTGTTAGAGGTTTAGAGAGGGGCTTCACATAGATATCCTCACCCAATTGGTTGTTGATCCCCCATGAGTCTTTGCAGAGCTGACTCGCTAAGCCAAGGCGGTTGAGAGGATTATGTTGAGGAAAGCCAGTCTGATGAGTGACTTAGGAGGTTAGAGCCGAAGAGCACTAGATTTCACTAGGTCATCTTAGTCTTTTGGCCAAAAGGTCCAGGGACTCTTATAGACGAGGGAGGTCCCCACCATTGCAGTCTAGGAGGATCGAACAGATTTTTGGACACCACCAGGGATCTGGGCAGTGCATGAGACCTTTGACATCAGTCTCAATGGTGAGCATTGAAGGTTCTGGTAGAGGGTCATAGTCCTCACAGTGCAAGTGTTGTGGAAAGTGACATTCTATGGAGTGTTATCAGGATATGAAGGCTTGATTTGGTTGTGAGTCACTAGAGAACTTTTTCAGGGACTACCTAGAAGAAGACATCACGGCACCACCGACTCCTTATAGGTCAGCCCAGTCAGCTTAAAGAGGCCAATGATCTATCCATAGAGATGGTAGCTCGATGATAGGACAACAGAGTAGGGTACTACTCGATCTGTAGCTAGTCCTGAGACTAGGGCTGCTTCGAGGCATTATGCAGTGAGAGCCCAAGAGGATTGTGAGCCGACAGGTGTCATTTCTGGTATCTTTACTATTTATGACACTCTAGTTACTGCATTGATTGATCTTGGCTTCAGTTATTCGTACTTATTTCATGAGCTTGTTCAAGAGTGGAGTATTCTGTTAGACGATCTCGAGGTCAGTATGAGAATTTCTAGCCCCTTAGGACTAAATGTTCTTGTGGACAAGGTTCACCGTAGATGTCCAATAGAAATCCAATTCCAAGTATTTTCTGAAGACCTTATGTGTTACCATTTATAGAATTTGATGTGATTTTGGAATGGATTGGTTAACCGAGCATGATGTTAGGTTAAAGTACAAATCTAGGAAAATCAAGCTTAAACACAAGGATGGTACGAAAGTAGTGATGGCTAGTGGTGGGTTTCAAGGCACCTCTAGGATCATTTCGGCCTTAGGTGCTTAGAGATTAGTCAGTCGGGGTTGCGAGGCGTTCTTAGCTCATGTGATTAACACAAGAGTTTTAAGCTCGATGCTCGATGATATTCGTATAGTGAGAAACTTCCATGAGGTCTTTTCGAAGGAGTTACCCGGATTGTCGCCTGATCACGTGTTAGAATTCAGTATCGAGGTATTACCTGAATCAGCCCCAGTGTTCATCATTCGTATCGCATGGCATGACCGAGTTACAAGAGCTTATGGACAGATTCAAGAGCTTTTGCACTGAGGGTTAATTCACTTGAATATTTCATCGTGGGGAGCACAAATATTATTTATAAAGAAGAATGATAAGTTGATGAGGTTTTGCTTTGACTACCGTCAACTAAACAAGTTAACGATCAGGAACTTGTATCCACTTCTGAGGATCGTTGACTTATTTGACCAGCTTAAAGGAGATAGAGTTTTCTCCAAGATACACTTAAGGTCGGGGTACTACCAATTAAAGGTCAAGGACGAGGATATAGCCAAAACAGCTTTCAAGACTAGGTATGGACACTATGAATTTCTAGTGATACCATTTGGATTTACCAATGTACCTGCAGCATTTATGGATTTGATTAATCGGGTGTTCCACCCTTATCTGCACCAATTCATCATAGTGTTCATCGATGACATCTTAATTTATTCCCGATCTGAGTAAAATCATGACCATCACCTCCGGGTTGTACTCCAAACACTCAAGGAACATCAATTATATGCGAAGTTCATCAAATATGAGTTTTGGTTGTCTGAAGTGTCATTTTTGGGCTATTTTCTAACCGTCGAGGGTATTTGAGTAGATCCCTAAAAGATTCAAGCTATACTAGATTAAGAGCCATCGAAGAACATATCTGAGGTGCGTAGTTTCCTCAGACTTGTTGGTTATTATCGTCGTTCTGTGAAGAGATTTTCTATGATGATGCTCCTATATCCAAGCTCCTTCAAAAAGATTAGCCTTTTGTTTGGATTGAAAAACGTCAGTAGAGTTTCGATAAGTTGAAAGAAATTCTTACTCAGGCATCAATCTTAACGACACCTGAGCCTAGAAAGGAGTATACCGTGTTCAGTGATGCTTTGTTGAATGGTTTAGGGTGCATCCTTATGAAAGAGGGAAAGATAGTGTCATACGCTTCACGATAGCTTAAACTGCACAAACAAAAATATCCCACCCACGACCTATAGTTGGCTGTATTAATCTTTGCCTTGAAGATTTGGAGACATTATCTTTTTGGGGAGAAGTACTACATTTTCACATTCCACAAGAGCCTCAAGTATTTGCTTACCCAGAAGGAATTGAATTTGATACATCATCGTTGGGTTGATCTGCTTAAGGATTATGATTGTGTTATAGACTATCAGCCGATGAAAGCTAACTTAGTAGTCGATGTTTTGAGTCATAAGTCGATGTCCAACCTTCGGGCACTACTGGCTAGGATTAGCCTAACTTCATATGGAGGTTTAGTAGCGGAGCTCAGAGTTGAACCCGAACTTGTAAAAAAGTAAAGGAATTGCAAGCGTCAAATGAATGGTTGTTGGCTAGGGCAGAATGAGTCTGTCGAGGTAAGTTGTCCGAGATTAAGTTGAAGGATGAGGACGTGTTGTATTTCCAATATTGACTTTGTGTACTGATTAATGTGGATTTGAGAGTAAGGATACTTGGTGAAGCTAATTGTGGTCCATTTTTCGTGCACCCCAGAAGTGACATGATGTATCGAGAGCTTTGACAGATGTACTGGTGGCCGGGTATGAAAAGAGAGGTATCTGAATTTGTATCCAGGTGCTTGGCTTGTCAATGAGTTAAGGCAAAACATCAAGTTACCTCTAGTTTACTTCAACCGATTCAGATACCTCAATGGAAATATGATAGGGTGACTATAGACTTCATCACTAGATTTACAAGGACTTGACAAAAGCATGATGTCGTTTGGGTGGTAGTGGACTGATTGACCAAATCCGACCACTTCTTACCCGTTCGAATGGACTTCACTCTGGAAAGGTTAGCTCAGCTCTATATCAGAGAGATTGTGAGGCTTTATGGAGTACCTACGTCAATCATTTCTTATAGAGACCAACGTTTCACTTTGAGGTTTTGGGAAGCGTTGCATGGGGCCTTGGATACTAAGTTACATTTTAGCACTACTTTCTATCCGTAGACTGATGGACAATCAGAGAGGGTTATCCAGATCCTTGAAGATATGTTACAATGTTGTGTTATTGACCTTGCGACAGTTGGGAGGATCACCTTCCATTGGTTGAGTTCGCTTGCAGTAATAGCTACCAAACCAGTATTTAGATGGCACCTTACGAGGTGTTGTATTGGCAAAAGTGTAGAACTCCCTTGTGTTGGACCGAACTTAGTGAAAAGAAGCTGGTAGGTCTAAAGTTATTTCAAGAGGCAAAGGATAAGGTACGAATGATCCAAAGTTGACTAAATGAAGCTTTTTATAGATAGAAATCTTATACAGATCTAAAATGGAAGGACCTCGAGTTCGGTGTAGGTAATAAAGTGTTCCATAAAGTCACCTAGGAGAAAAGTTCTTTGGTTTGGATAAAAGGGAAAGTTGACCACACGTTTTATCAGACCTTATGAGATTTTGAACATAATAGGTCTCGTAGTTTACCGATTATCCTTGTCGTTGAGATGGAGCACATTCATAATGTGTTCCATGTGTCCATGATTTGAAGGTACCGATCGGATCTGTTACATGTGATCTCGTTGGAGCAAATTGAAGTGAGCCTGGATATGTCCTACATCGAGGAACCGATAGCGATTTTGGCCCAGGAGGTCAAAGAGCTGAGAAACAAGTCAACTCCGTTAGATAAGGTCCTATAAAGGAATTATAGAGTGGAGGAGGCAACATGTGAAACTGAAGAGGACATTCAACTACAATACCCGCATTTATTCGAACAGGTAAATTTCGAGGAAGAAATTCTTTTTAGGTGGGGAGAGTTTTAACACCCTGAAAATCAGGTTAGAGGTTTCGAGTCTTATTGTTGGGTTTTGAGTAATTGCTTAAGGTTAATTTAAACCAATTGGGTCAAATATGAGAGGATTGGGCCTATAGGAACCCACAAGTGTTAAAAATGGTATTTTTTTATTTGGGCATAAAAGAGGAAGGACCAAGGAATTAATTAACCCCTTATTTGAAAATAAGGTTGAATAGTAATTAAAGATGATGATGTAAACGAGGGTAAAAATCAGAGAAAATCTCCTCATCTTTTTTCATGTTATCATCTTCTTCCTCCCTTCACTCTTATTTGAAACCCTTATAAACAACATTAAATTATGTGGCATAAAACTAGCATTTTTATGACACTAGGGAAACGACAAGAACACCTAGGTTACTTGAGCGATACGTACTATTAGAATATGTATATAGAGATATCTGGATTCTCTTCCCTAGTGTTACAACACATTTGTATCAGTGTGAATGCACTTTTTTACCAGTGGTGAGGCACTTTAGTATTAGTGCTAAGGCACTTCCGTGATTTAATGGTAAGCCCTTACTATGATTTATATGATGTACTATTGCATACCCTTATGTTATAATCCATGCTTAATGCATTTCGTTGCAACATGATTTAACTTACTAAGCATTCATAGTTGTTAGATGCATATAGTATTGTGAAGTCATTTATGTGGCACTGAGTTCATATCTCAGCGTTAGAAATTGTTTTCATTCGCATGTTATTAGGTACCGGATCTCGGGAGCTTATCGTCAGTCAGTCGGATTCCAGATATCAGTAGCGGAAGAATATGTCTTGATTATTTTAGTGGGCACGTATTTCATAGACCTTTTTGTATTCGAGTCATAATTTTTTGATTATTGCATATTGAAGTTTATTTTAGGAGCTCCCCTATTTTGAAAACTTAACTACTTTTATTTATATGCTTTAATAAAATGAATTATGATGTGTGAAATGAAGTGTTTAAAAAAAATTTTGGGTTAGCCACTCTGGTGGTCCCGTTAATGCCCAACCCTTTGGGTTTTGTTTTAATCAGATTTGGGTATTACATTGTCAATATGGGACAAAAGACAGAACGATACCCAACATAATTCAAAATAAGAGTTTCAAAGTTAAACCCGTGCACAACTCACGTAGTCCTATTCATGAGGCTATAAATGGGGTGCTACAGAGCATTATGGAACAAGATCATAAGCAATCTGGTGATGGTGATAATCTTGAGAAGGCTCAGAACAATATCCAATAACAAGTAACTCTTCTCCCTTTTTATTGTAGCATTCTAAAAACCATGCTAGTGACTAAATTGTAAGATTTTAAAACTTCGTGACTAATTTCAAAAAATTGAAAAGTTTAGGGACTTAATTAGAATATCTTTGTGTAGGATTGAATAGCAAATAATGAAGGATGGAATGGTATAGTGGTCATTTGATAAGAAAATGAATTAAAAACTCATTGTTGGTGTTATATATATCCACGTGGAGTAGGGGAGAAAGAAAGAAAAATAAAAAAACTCTAGAATCTTTCTTCATCATTTCTTCCTTCTTCCACCGTGAGCTCCATAACTAAGGTAAGAATGCTTTCAGTTGGTTAATTCTTGTAAGTTTTGAGTGGTTTTTATTCTTGGGATGTTAGGAAAGCTTAAGGAAGCTTAAAGAGAAGTAGAAACTAAAAGATTTGCAACTTACGGGAGATTGAATAAAAAGAGTTTTTAAGTGATTTAATAAGAAAAAGATAATAAATGGATTTTGAAGTGAAATTTGACTTGTCATGGGCTGAAATAAGAAATCTAAAGTGTTAGAAATGGATTTAAAGCATGTGAAATATTTGGTAAGATTCTTAGATATTATGAGATTTTGGATGTTTAAATGTGTTAAAGAGGTGTAAGTTGATTTGAATAAGTGTAGTTGAGTTAAAAGGCTTTAAAGAATAGTAGAGTGAGGATTTTAGTTGAGTTTTGGTTAATTTCTGAGTTGAAACGAGTAAGTTCTGGGCAAGAGGTATATGTAATGGATTAACAATATCGATACTTCAAGGTAAAAATGGGTGATATCTTGGTCTGGGTATCGATACTGATGAATAGTATCGATACCATAAATTAAAAGTTGATGAATCCTTTTAAGAGTATCGATATCAAAAAGTTGATGAATCCTTTTAAGAGTATCGATATCAAAGTAGTAGCATAGATACTAGGGGTATCGATACCAATGTTTAAGTATCGGTACCATTTTTAAGGATGAATTCCATAATGTAAAAAGGGTATCAATACTGAAGTATAGTATCGATACCACTATAGGGAAGTATCGGTACTGGAGTTAGGGTACCGATACTATTCAGATTGAAATTTGGAATTAAAAACTTCATTCAGTTTATGTTATTAAGGATTGATTATAGTGATACGAATTACGATATTTATACCAATCATATGCGAGTTACGGACAGTTCGAACTTATAAGAGTGTGCAAGAGTTATAAGTATTTTGCTTTGACTAGTGAGGCCAAGGTGAGTGCATACTATTATTAAATATGATCATATGGAAAGAAGACTTGCGATGAGTCTATTTCCAATGTTTGATTGTATGATTTCATGAATACAAGTGTATATTGATATGGTTTTTATGTGTACATGAGTACATGCATATGTCTATATGTTATATGCACTGTTATACATGATCTATGTGTTATATGTTATCCTATGTGTTACATGATCTATGTGGATATATGAGAACAAGATATAATTTATGTGATATTGACCTAGTAATTACATGAGAATATAATATAAGCTATATGTTATTGACTTAAGAGATTATATGAACATGTGATATAAGTTATGTGATAAGAATCTATGTGTTTATATATCTATGTGATATTGAACTACGTGATTATATGAATATGTGAAATGCATAAATGGTAAAGCCCATAAGTATGTGATATGAGAGCTAAAGGTATAATTGGCATGCCAAGAGTCGAGGGTTCTACGCGGTCCTTCGAGACAATTCTACGTGGTCCTTAGGGATATTTCTGCGCGGTTCTTTGGGACAATACTATGTTGTCCTTCGGGATATTTCTATGTGGCATTACGGTGCAATTTCTACGCGGCACTTCGGTGCAATTTATACGAGCTGTGGTGAGTTGTGGTGACAGTATTTGTGCACAACCTCAATGCAGTCACATACCTTAAGTTCTCAATGATATACATGGGCTATTAAAAGAAAGAATATAAATGAACATTGAATGATAATGAGAATGAGAATGATGTTGATGATATATATATATATATATAAATACATATGCATATATGTTTTTGTTATATTAGATGTTCCATAGTTTCTTTATATGAATTTATGATATATTTAGAAAATGTCTAAGTGTTTTAGGATTTTATTTCTCAAGAATGTACCATGGAATATTAAAAGAAATAACATGAATGAACTATGCATAATATTACATGTTCTTGTTGGGTAAAGTGTATGATAGTTTCTTTATTTATTAGGTTTATAAAAGTTAATTATGTGATTACATGTTTTAATGTTCCATTTATGCATTATATGTCTCACTAAGTCAAAGACTTAGTGTGTGAGTGTTTCACACGTAGGTTCAGAGAAACAATAAGAGCAAAGATAAGCAAGTCAAGATAGCATCTCCTTTCAGAAGATCATATCGGAAAAGAATTAAACCGTAGGTATTTCGTTATATCGAATGTGATTGGCATGTAATTAACTGTTTGAATCGTATATGCTCTGATTAGTTTTGTAAACAAACCTTATTGTATTTATGTAAATTATGGAGTTATAAATTTCAAATTGAGTTTAAACTTCCGTTAGTTACTTTTAATTAAGGGTTTCACCATTTTTATATAAATAAAAGTTTAAATTTTTAATTATCTTTTAAAAGTAAACGATTTGAAAAGTTAATGTGACATATCGGATTCTTATTCGGGTCGGATACGGGTTGGGGTGTTACATTTATGGATTTTATATTAATGGCATGGAATATAAACCTCACTTAGGGATATGGCAGGTTTAAATTCCTGAAAGTTCTTAAAGAGTACACACGTGAATATAAACCTCACTTGGTGGCTCTCTTGAAAACTCAAGTTAGTGGTCGCAAAATTGATTATGTTATTACAAAACTAGGCTTTGAACATTCTTATAGAGTAGAAGCAGTTGGTTTCTCTGGTGGTATTTGGCTACTTTGGAATAACCCCTTTCCTTCAATGTGGTCGCGGCTCATCCTCAATTTATTTTGTTGAAAGGCAAGTGGACGAAGCGTTGAGCCAGTTTTTCGTTTCCATTGTTTACGGAAGTCTGAACAAAACTAAAAGAAACACTTTGTGGAGTGACCTTGAAAACCTCGTATTCTCATTTATTTTATACGAATAATAGTCTTTTGTTTTTCCGCACCACGGTAATTGAGTTCTCATGTGTCTGCGATAGTCTTCACATTTACTGCGAGACCTCAAGACAATGGGTTAATTTTTCATAATCTTGTGTGTATTTTAGTGCTAATACGTTGGTCGCAGATTGTGCCTCCTTGAGTGTAATCATTGGAATACAAATGGTTGATGATTCAGGCAGATATTTATGGTGTCCATTGATTGTTGGGCATAATTGAATGAGTGTTTTTGACTTCCTCCGTGAGAAATTAGTCTGTTGAGTTCGTAGTTAGACAAAGCATCTCTTCTCCGATGGGGGTAGAGAGGTTTATATTAATGTTGTTGGGCAGGCTATTCCAACTTATCTCATGGGATGTTATATCCTTCTAAAGGGCCTTATTTCTTATATAGAAGTCATTCTTCGCTCCTACTGGTTGATTGAAAGTCCTACGGATCGTGGTTGGCCGATGGTGGCGTGGGATAAAATTTGTTTACCAAAACGGCTTGGGGCCTTGGGTTTCGGATCTACAGAAGTTCAACCTTGCGTTACTCAGTAAACAAGTGTGATGATGTGTTAACTATTCAACCACTTTTTTTTTGTCCCAGGTGTTATCGGCTAAATACTTTTCTACTTGTATTGTAATACCCTTAATCCGTACACGTACTCAATTACGAGTTAAAGATGTCATAACTTTTTAAACATTTATTAAACAAAATCGAGTCAAATTTTGATATTTTTGAAATTTATTCAAATTTAAAATGGAAAAATTACGAGAATATATGAAAACGTGAATGCAAGAATAAAGAAAAACGTTCATATTTTCTATTTTTTTTTTAAACTATATTTGATTAAAAAATTAAAAAAAGGACGATATTTATAATATTAGTCGTTAATAGCATTAGATAGTATCACATCCGAAATACAGCTCGTAGAATCAGAACCATAAAAACAAGGATAAAAGAAAAGATAAAATAAAATGAGCTAAATTGTGAACAACAACATTTACGAATCGGTGAATACCGACAACGCGGGAATCAGGGTAATCATGGAGAACCAACTAAGCGTGAGCAAGATGGAAACCGATCATGGACATATCCAATTATGATGACATTAACTGACGGACACCATTAACTGCATCCCTTTTTATCCAAACTTGATCAAATTGTTACTCCATAGCCAATTGAATACCATAAGTAATGGTAGTTGCTTCTGCAACTCAAACATCGCAGCCACTAGTCAAGGGAATAGCCTGGCACGCCACCACCGACCCTTGGAGACCATGAGCAATGATGCCAACAATAGAGTGGCCAGCAGTGATTGAATTAGCAACATCAACATTAATTTTGATAACTGAAACTGCAGTTTACTCCACATATCAGTGGGGGAACCTCCTGTTGAGGAAGATGATCCATAACAAAAACATTGCGCCTCTACCAGACAAAATATAAAACCACAAGTAACAGGCAATACTCATCTCTAGTCAAAACAACTTGAACCATCTAGAGCCAGTCACCACACAAAGAGCCCGTGTCTAACACTGCCGAACTAGTAAAACCTCATGCTTGAAGGATATACACCGTATCAGTTAAGTCTCGGATAACATGTAAACAAGTATCAGTTATCAATCGCACATCGAACAACATCCATTTTCCGTACCAACCAATTGAATTCGACGACATACAGAGAGCACTTCATGAGCTAAACGCCACCCAAACATTTGAATCTTCGGGAGAGACAGTTAAGACATAAAAAGCCTAAGTGAGAAAACGGTACAAGGAGAATTGTTTTGGCGAAGAAAATAGAAATAACATGATAAGACTGTCTTAACGTCTCCCCGGGGGATTCGTTATACTTAAAAAATTAGTTTCGGGGAAAGCGATGAAATATGACTTGGAGTCTCCACCAACTTTTAAGTTAGGTAGGTTAGAAACCTTAAACAACAAGAAAACGATATGCGTTTTACCAAAGATTCATTTTTAAGAGTTCGGGAGTCGGTTACGTGTGGGGAAGGTTTATCACCCCACAACGCCCAAATTTTGGTACCTAAACGATTATATGTTGTTTAAATATTAGAAATTACAAACTCGAAAATGTATTTAAATTAAGATCCTTTTATTCATTTAAATTTATTCAAAAAGAGTCAATGTTCGGATAATTAATGCCATATTGTGTGATCAATCTTCAGGAAAGCACTTCCTTTACAGTTAGGAGACTTTCCCATAGATTCCCCTCACAAAAGATATTATTTCGTAATTTTTGTAAAGATAAAATAACATAAAATAAAACAAAATAAAAGTAAAAAACAGTGAAAATAATCAAAATAAATAACCGTGGAACAAAGAGAATTATCGAATACTACACAAACATTTATGCGAAAAATCCTCGTAAAGACACCTTCCCTTGTAGTTGGGAGATGACTTCATAGATTTCCCTCACAATGAAAATTTCTCATTTACACGTTTTATAAAACAATGATAATTTATAACAGATAGAGTTAAGCATACTTTGGCCTTACATATGATACAAATGAATACAAAGCATAAAAATATGTACATACATAAGGGATTGACATAAATGCAAATAAATATTACAACAAAAAATATAATGATCAAAAAGTAAATATTTAAAATTACAAGGACCCAAAATGAGGAAAACATCAACTTAAAGGATCAAAATAGTACAAACAGTAATTTAAAGGACTAAAATAGCAAACATGTAATCTTAAAGGGCTAAACAATAAAAACTGGAACTAAAAGGACTAAAACAATAATTACAAATAAATCAGAGCCCAAATCACAAATATTAAATAATACAGGCTTCAGAAATGTAAATAACCCATAAATAATATATAGAACTAAAATGAAATAAATAGAAACATAAAGGACCGAACTAGAATTAAACCAAATGCCAACAGTGACTAAAATGAAATATTTACAAATGTCATGTCTGAATTCGAATATCCACAAAAATACACCACAAACGAGATTAATGACTAAAATGATATAATGACGAGTATTATGACCAAAGTCAAATATAAACAAACATGATAAAATAAACAAACTAGTGACTTAAATGTAAGTACTGAAAAGTAGAGGTTCGAAATAAAGTATCACCAAATTATATTAATGATTACAATAAAGATTTACAAACTAGAAAGGATCTAAAAAGTAGTTAACCCACAAGAAAAATGAAAAAAAAAAATGGTAAGGTTACAAAATGTGAACGACCAAAACTGTCAATAACCCTAAAGCCAAAACATTCTAAACCCTCCTCTTACGAACCGACACTGTTTGGGTGTTGATATAAACCCATTTTTAGGGTTTCAACGAAACCCTCTCTCATTTCAAATCCCCTCACTCAGCCTCTCTTTTCATTTCCTATATGTCTTTCATTTCTCCTTCAACATACGAAAAACCCAAAAGGCACCGCCCCTTTAACCGCTCCGGTAAGGGGCTTTCCTATCCCAAATGACCCCTTAAACCCCAATTTAGAGTCCCTAACTCATCCTACTCCTTAAATCAAACCAACCCAAACTAAAAAAATATTCCTTTGGAAACCCTAAATATCTAGAAACCTTTACCTCTGATCGTGGCTCCCCATGTAACACCCTTAACTCATATCCGACCCGAATACAAGTCTGAGGTGTCACATTGACTTTTCAAAACCTTGACTCTTATAGAAAATCCCGGGAATTTTTAAAACTTTCATTAAAACGAAATACTTTAATTTACATAAGACCGTAAAATACAAAATCGATCAGAGTATTCGTAATTAACACTTATTACATGCCAATACTCTATACATAACCAAGTACATACTTTGTCAATTACTTCTGATCTGATCTCTTAGTAGTATTGATGTCCGTGCTACTTCTATTTCCACTTTTCCTGATTCTTGGTACCTACGTGTAAATCACTTACACGCTAAGTCATAGACTTAGTGAGGCAATAAATGAATATGCAACAATAAACTTATGAATGTTCATACTTACCATTGGATCATGACATTTCAATATGCATGTATCTATCGCACGATAACATATAATGCACATACGAAACTTACCTTCTTGGATCACTTTCACTTTAAATTGGTATTTCAATTGCATTGCCCATGTATCTTATTGAGATTAGAGGTATGTGAGTGCATTGAGGTTTTGCACTAATGCTGTCACCACATCTCGTATCTATTCCCTCATGGGGCACCGAACCTTAGTTCAGTATTCGTCCCGTAAGACTCCTACATCCCGAAGGACTACGTCCCGAAGAACTTCTCTTTAAGAACCACATACATAATACAATGGCTCCAATCAGTGTACCGAAGTACCACATATAGATTCCACATAATTATATATATGTCCCAAAGGACCACGTAGAACCCTCGACTCTTGGCATGCCAATTACACCTATAGTTCTCATATCGTATACTATGGGCATTATTCTTATTTTTCATATGTTCATGTACTCATGTCATTTCTCTTGTGATCATGTAGCTCATGTCACTTCATATCATGTTCTCATATCACATGTCATATCACATGAACATATATATGTCTTATGCATGTATCACAACAATTATCATGTATGCATGTTCACAACTATTATATTATAAAAATCAACATAGGGATTAGACTTATCACAAGTCTTATTCCATTATAATATACATATAGTATGCACTTACCTTAGCTTTGCTTTGATTCGATTCTAATCCTTTGAACGTTCCGGAATAAGCTTACTTTTAGTATCTACATAATCGCACATGGATCTATATCAGTATTATAACTAATATACTCTAATGATTCACTCTTTAGACTAAGAGAAAAGTCAATTTCATCTTTTAATGAAGGTATGCATCGATGCACTACTGATGCATCGATGCATAAAAGGTATTTGATGTAGTATTATTGCTGGGATGCATCGATGAACTCCTTATGCATCGATGCACCGATTGCATTCGATGTTTCACTATTAATGGGATGCATCGATGCACTACTTATGCATCGATGCATGAATTGCATTCGATGTTTTTATTTTTTATTTTAAAAGAGTGCATCGATGACTTACCAATGCATCGGTGCACATTCAAACAATTTCTGGGTTTTAACCTTGATGCATCGATGCACCATGAATGTGCATCGGTGCACTCTGCCCAGAATCCTCTTTTTGAACCCGAAAGTTCATTCATTTGGATTAAATCCTTCATGTTTAATCCCCTTTTTCATTCTTAACTCTAGTACACATCCTTAAACCAATTTATACTCATTCATTTCGTCTTAAACCTTCAAATCCTATCCTTCATATGAAATTCAAGAATTACATCAATAAATCAGCATGTTTGAATTCCGTTTTTAACACTTCGTATATCTTAACTAGATTGATGACAAGTCAAATATAACTTTCAATTCTAGTTATGAACTCTATTCCAAGATTTCATTTAAGAACTCCAAATCTTAAATCTCTCCTAACTCAATCATCCTTTGATGTTAAGATAACTTAAGCTTTCCTTAAGCTTAGTTATCATCTAATAATCAAAACCCAATATTAAATTTAACAAGAAACTCAATAATCAGAAATCTTACCTTTGCTTTGGTTCACACGTACAAGGAAGAAAGAAGAAGAAGATAACTATGGAAGGATTTGGTGTTCTCTTCTTTTCATCCCACTTGTACTCATATATATCCTTATCCCTTCTTTAATTAATTTTCCTTGCAAATGACTCTTTTTCCCTTCCATTCCTTCTTCATTTCAATTCAATCCTACACAATCATTTACATATAAATCTTTATACTATTCATTCATTCTATTTTAATCACCAAAATCTGAAACTTTCCAATTTAGTCACTAACCCGGTATTGAGAATGTTCCACCCCAGACCTCCGATGAAGCCGAATGGTCTCGGGTTTTGCAGATGGGTAAGTTTTCTTCTTTCTGTCTTTTCTTCTTTTTTTTCGAATAGGTTTTTTCTATTTTTTTATCTGGTTTTTCACTTTCGTTTTTCCCTTTTTCTCTTTCTCACTTCACCCCTAATAAACCCCCTCAGATTCCTTTCTTCAAAACGTTTACTCGTTATATATATTTTTCTATCTGATGTCTTTTGTTTCCCAAGAAATAGGGTTTGAGTGCCCTAACCTTACAGACCCGATTTCCCTCGGGATATCTTTGGTACTTGTTGCTATATTTTTTTTATTTCTCTGATTGTGATTTGTTTTGACTGATAGATTACTTTTCAGCCACTATTGATGACAACCTCGGGCGGGAAGATGTTCGGTGGCGGCTCAAGGCGCTTGGCGTCGGCTCACGCGCCCGTGGGGATGAAGAGTGAAGTTCACACATCGGCTTAGTAGTTGATTATAATTGATGGCGGTGGATGAGATGATGATTTAGGGTTTTAGAAACCCTAAGAGTCAGGTAGGGTTAGCTATTGGGCCACGACAGGTCGGATCGAGTTTGGATCGGGTATGATTCCAGTTAGGTTGAAGAGTGGGCCTCGTTTGTATTTGGGCTTTAGGTTGCTGGGTCTTTGATCTTGTACTTGTGATGGGCCTGGGTGCTTGGGTCTTTGTGTGGACTGCAAAAATGTAAACATAATAATAATAATAATATAATAATAATAATATTTTTGTATAATCGGATAAAAACAGGTGTCTACAGCTGCCCCTCTTTGCACATTCTTGTGTTAACAAGAATAGGGCAAATGCGAGAAAGACAACAAGTTTTATATGTTTCTTATTTTTTTAGTTTTGAGATTTGATGTGTTTTTTGGTGGGGACAACACGGCTCATGAGTCTTGGTCGTCTAAGGGTGACATGGCTCCTACTTGATGAGGAGATCTGGTCGGGGGATGACACGACTCATAAGTGGTGAAGAGTTATGACCATCTTTAGGGAGGGTGATAACACGGTTCCTACGTGAAGAGGACGACTGGTTATCTAGAGTGACACGGCTCCTACGTGATAAGAAGGTCTGGTCAAGGGATGACATAGTTCCTACGCGATGATGATGACATGCCATCTTTAACGATAATGGTTTCAAGAGAAATCAACTCACAAATAGGTGTTTCAAGGGAAATTATCTTAAGAGAGACAAAATTAGTTTCAAGGAAAATGATCTCAAAGATGTTTCTTTTGTTTCAAGGGAAACAGACTCAAAGATGGGTGTTTCAAGAGAAACTATCTCAAAAGAGACTAACTTTGTTTCAAAGGAAACAAACTCAAAGATTTTTTTCTCAAAAGAAATTGTCTCAAAAGACAAAACTTTGTTTCCAAAGAGACAGACTCAAAAATGATTTTTGTTTCAAGTGAAACAATTTCAGAATTTGGTGTTTTAAGGAAAGTTGTCTCAAGTGAGACGACTTTGTTTCAGAGGAAACAGACTCAAAGATTTTTTTTTCAAAAGAGATTGTCTCAAGAGACAAAACTTTGTTTCTAGAGAAACAGACTCAAAGATTATAAATTTTGTTTTCAGTTAAACAATTTCAGAATTTGTTTTAAAGAACAAATGTCTCCAATGAGATGAAATTTGTTTTGTGAGAAATTGTCTCAAGCGAGACAAAATTTGTTTTTAGAAAATTGTTTCAAGTGAGAAAAAACTTTGTTTTTAGAAAAAACACCCTCAAATGAGATAGCCAGTATGTTTGTTCCTGTATGTTGAGGAAATGTCTTCAGAAGATCTGATTGTTGACTTCAGGATGTTGAATCTGTGTATGACATTGTTCTTTCAGGTTGAAGACATCTGGTTATTTCCAAGCTATTATTTCCTGAAAAATTGAAATGATGTATTTATGACTGCCTATATTAGATGTTTATAAGTGTCATGATGAAGTTTGTATTTTATTTAATAAATTATTGAATTTGTACTAAAGATAGGGAAAATCAAATTATTTCTTGCACATGGTGATGAATGCAAAGATGCAAATTTCATGTGGCATGTATGTATGTGTATATATGTATGTGTTGATGTATATTTTCTCGATCTAGAAGGAGAATGGTTCTGAGAACAGTCTTCACTCTATCATTGATTCAGTTTGTCTTCATTTCCACTAGGGTGTACTCTTGCAAACCTGACCTGAGACAATTTGTTTTCCTTGCCCCATCAAATTTTGCCTGAAAATTTTGTCTTTTCTTGCCCCTACAACGATCTTGAGCTTCAGAGAGAGATTCGTTGAATTCCAAGATATGCCTCCAGAGAGATTATCTTGTTTGAAAATGTTTTTCTTCCTTTGAAAAAAAACTTGAAGAAGAAAGAATATGTGAATTTTCATTGTCAAATGAACTAAAATAATGCCCCTTCTTCGGCCTCACAATTGGAGCAAATCACAAAAATATGAATTCACTGAATATAAAAAATCAACTGCTCTTCTAATCTTTGATAGTTGTAAATCTTTGAAAAATATCAAGATCGAAAGGTTGGTTTTGAGGTTGACTACCTAAACTCTAAGGTTTGTTTCATCGATTGGTCATCGTGAAGATCATAGCATGCCCCTCTTTCTTGGTTTGGCATTTTAATTGGAGGTGGACAAAATATCGCAACTAGCATAGTTAATTGCTAGACTCTTTAGAACACTTTTTTTTTATTTCTCTGAAATATTCCATTTGTTCAAGCTTCGTAGACTCCTCTAGTCAAGGTAGTGCAGAAATATCGGTCTAAAAATGAGATTTCTGAGTGCTCGTGTGAAGTTGACTATAACAGGTGTTCCTCAACTCTCTTAGTTCATATTCACCAAAACTCCTTATTTAGTAATTTTAATTTAATTTGTCATTGTTTGGCTAGCTGAATTCAACTTTATTGTACATATATATTATAATTGCCTTTGTTTGGATAGCTGAAGGATTCATGTCGTCACAAAGTCTTCGACTTGAAAACCACAGTGGAACAAGTACCGGATTGCCAAGTACCATATCAATGTCATGGTTTGAATGTAATTTATTCATAAAGCCAGGGCTTTCGAGTTTCCTCTAAAACCAATTGCGTTAGCATAATAGCTCAGCATTATTGTATGTATATATAAAAATATATATATTCTGGGTATACGAATTCCATTTCTTAAGCTCGCTGAGGAAAACCTATTTTAGTCCCGGTGTTTGTTGAAGGTCAATAAATCTCATCGTTAGAGTTCAATCTCCAAGCAACTGACCTAAACCAGATTCATCTACTTGACCATTCCATCTAAAAGATCATGATCATCATTGAATGTCATTAACAGAAGTAGAAACCAATTAGTTTTGTAATCTCATATGCTAGTTGCCCCATTTTATCTGCTCCTAACACATACATGAATGCCAAGATGATTGACTGTACATGCGAGGAGAGAGGTATCTTGGTTCCTTCAAGGGAAGAGTATGGACTCTGGTGTACTCTTAGATCAGGATCAAGGGGTCCTTGTTCTACAAGGGTTCAATCTTGTCATTTGTCAAAGATTTACAACCCCAATTATTAAAAAGCTTTTAATTAAAACGATATTCAAAGAAATTCAAGATTGAAATTTGCTCATTGTACATTTCCTAAGAACGAAACATTTTATTGAAAATGTTCGAATGTCAAGTGACTTACAAACATTTAATCATAAGAAGTATAAAATAAAAACAAGATAAAAAAAGATTACATGCATGAGAATGCAACAAAACCCCCTTATGGATGCCCTAGCCGACTCTCGATCAAAATGCCCCCATTACACATTGAACGTCAATGCCCTTGAATGTATCAGATCTTGGACCTTGCACTTCAATGCCCCACAGTTCTCAGTGGTGTGCACTGAGCTCCCAATGTGATAGTTGTATATGGCATTTATATCATGGCCTTCAGGATATGGAGCCTCTCTTGGTTTAGATTGAACTGGAGTCACAAGGTTCTTCTCAACTAGAGTTGAGATCAATTCCTCATATGTCATTGGGATTGGATTGATGCGATGGAATGCCTTATGAGGTTTGGTCCTAAAAATTAGCTAGATAAGATCCCGCTATGTTAATCTCAACTCTTTCCTCAATGTCAGTACTACTAGTGCCACTTATCTGGCCATTCTTGATTGCTCTTTCGATCATTTCTCTGCACATGACGATGTTAGAGAAACTCTTGGTGACAGCTCCTATCATGTAGTCGATATATGGAGACTTCAATGTGTTAATGAATAGAGTGATGAACTCTCTTTCAGTCATTGGTGGATGCACTTGAGATGTAACATCCCTCAATCGTTGTGCGTATTGTTGGAAGCTCTCATCACTCCTTATCTCTCCTTATCTCCATATTCTGCAGCGTTGTTCGATCCGGGGCCATATCAGCTATGTGCTTGTATTGACTCAGAAAAGCACTAGCCAAATCCTTCTAGGAGTGGATTTGAGTACGACTCAGTTGATTGTACCACCTTGAAGCGGGTCCAGTCAGACTGTCTTGAAAGCAGTGAATCAATATCTGATCATTGCTGGTGTATCCAGTCATCATTCGGATAAACATCGTGAGATATGCATTGGGGCAACTAGTTCTACTGTATTTTTCAAAGCCGGACATCTTGAATTTGGGCAGAAGCACCAAGTCGAGAACTAGTACTAGTTCTGTTGCATCCATTTCACTGTGAGAGCTCTGTCCTCCCATTCCCTGGAATGTCTCTCTGCACCACTATTTCATATTCTCCGAGATCTCATTGTTGGCTCTTCTCGTCTCATCAGAATTTGCCATTATGTGATTAGTAGAATTTTCCTGATGATATAACACAGTTGCTCGATTTTTAGTGGCAAAGAAGCTTGTTGGGTGGCTTGGAAGCTTGTCGGGCGAAATGAGTAACCGTGAATTAGTCAGTGCCTTCATGTATTCAGAGGTTTTCATAGTCGATGGAATCTTCTCTTTGTCTCTTTCTTGGTTGAGCACAATCAGTTTGGCTACGATTTGATCCATCATGTCGTTTTGGTTTTGCAAGATACGGTCCATGGTGGCTTTTCGCATCTGCTCCATTTTGGCTTCCCACTCTGCTTGCATCTTTTTCAAACTCTCTTCTAGCTTTTTCTTCAGCTTCTCAAATTTTTCTTTCATTCTCAGTACTGTGTGAACGAAGTTGTACAGTTAGAAGAACTTCCTCAGAGTTCTCCACGAGATAAACCCATGATTCCATGATAGAAAGCGAATATGCAAATAAAGATGGAAAAATGGTAAAAATGTTTAAATAAATACAGTGCAGAATGTAAATGCAAAAGATATCGATTTCCAAAAGTAACCATTCTTAAAAAGAGTTCCATTCCTCCAAAAAAGTTTTCATCTTTACAAGAGAGATTAATCTATGAATGTGGTTTTGTGATAAGTAATCCTCAGGTAAACTATCTCTTTTTTGCCCTTTGTGTTTTCAGATCAAGCCTGGACCGCCGGATTAGGTTCTTCCTTGTTATGAAAACTCTTTTCCATTTTAATGGCCGCTCTTCTACTATGATGATTACTTGGTTAATCAACACCTTTATTTTATTTATGATGATCATGCAAAATGCCAAAGAATAAACAATCAAACATAGAAAATGTATCAGTATAAAAAATCAAATATCAAGCAGATATTATTGAAAGGTAATTGCAACACCTACCCACATGCTTTTCTACCCTTATTGAGTTAAATTCTACCCAAAACATGCTTTCTACCCCCATGCTCTGTTCGAAAGTAAAACCTAACCACATGATTTTCTAGTTCACATACTTTATTCAGAAAATAAAATAATAAAAGCAAAAAGAAGAGGTTTAGTGTCATTTCTCTTTTGTGTACACTTATTTTGGGTACCTTCTGACGGACAGAGGTTCGGCACGAATTTTATCGGGCTGGATTACTAGAGCTCATTATATTTTGTGTTGAATTCTAAGAAAAAAGGTACTCGAATTGTCCATGTCGGTGCCTCCTTAGGTTGGCGGATCAAGTTCAATTCGAGAGGATACATTCCCTTATGTTCATGCTAAGAAACAATTTATCTCACGTAGACATAAGGTATATGAACCCCAAAGGTTACTAGCTAAAACCATATGGAGAAATAAAGTATCTCACGTAGGCTAAACTTTCACCTAAACTTAAAAGGGACAAAGCTCGGAAGTGAGCTTATAATATGTAAATGCACGTGCTGTGTGTGAGGATAAACCCACAAACCTTAAAAACACGACAACAATAACACTCACAATTTCCAAAATATGTTCAAATCTGAAATCACTTAAATCGAAAAATATGTTGACACTCAAAATAAATAAAAGGATCGTAAATTAAATATAATTTAAATTTGCAATTCCCAAAAATAAAAACAACGTACAATCATTTATGGTCTAACTCTTGAAATCCCCAGCGTAGTCGCCAAGCTGTCATAACGTCTCCCTGGGGATCCGTTAGGCTTAAAAAATTAGTTTCAGGGAAAACGATGAAATATGATTTGGTAAACGGATTGATTTGGAGTCACCACCAACCTTTAAGTTAGGTAGGTTGGAAACCTTAAACAACAAGAAAACAATCTGTGTTTTACCAAATATTCATTTTTAAGAGTTTGGGAGTCGGTTACGTGTGGGGAAGGTTTAGCACCCCCCACAACGCCCAAATTTTGGTACCTAAACGATTATATATTGTTTAAACATTGGGAAATACAAACTCGAAAATGTATTTAAATTTAGATCTTTTTATTCATTTAACTTTATTTAAAAAGAGTTAATTTTTGAATAATTAATGCCATATTGTGTGAACAATCTTCGGGAAAGCACTTCCTTTATAGTTAGGAGACTTTCCCATAGATTCTCCTCACAAAATATATTATTTCACAATTTTCGTAAAGATAAAATAACATAAAATCAAAAAAAAAGGTAAAAAATGGTGAAAATATTCAAAATAAATAATCATGGAACAAAGAGAATTATCGACTACTACACAAACATCTGTGTGAAAAAACCTCGTAAAGACACATTCCCTTGTAGTTGGGACATGACTTCGTAGATTTCTCTCACAATGAAATTTCCTATTTACACGTTTTATAAAACAATGATAATTTATAACAGTTAGAGTTAAGCATATTTTGGGCCTTACATATGATACAAATGAATACATAACATAAAAATATGTATATACATAAGGGACTGACATAAATGCAAATAAAATTGTACTTTTTGAAAGTTTAGTAGCCAACGTAAAAATTTTACAAAAGTTTTGGGACAAAAATGTAATTTCTAAAAGTTATATATATTTTGGCACTGTAAATGAATAGTTCAACCTCAATAATGATATTTTCATTTTTTATCTGGAGCTTGTATTAAAAACTATAAAGCAATAAAGTCAGTAAACTATTCAGATAATCGGATCGAATCAGAATTTTAGGAAATTTTGAAGGATGATAAAATAAGGTTAGAAATATCATTTCCATATTTTAGAAGGGTGAAATTTAACATGGATAATTGGAATTAAGATTAATTTTCATGTTAAATCAAGATTGTTTAATTTTGGTGACTAAATCGTAATTTTTAGAAATTACAAGGATAAAGTGAAAAGAATGAGATATTTGGTTCATGTTTGACTTTGAAGATAAATTCATGACAATGGCATATTAGAAATTATCAAATTTCATTAACGGTAAAATGGTAAACTAGCTTTAAATGAATTTTAAATTCATTTAATTAAATTATAAGACAAGTGTTAAGAAATTTTTATTATAAATTTCAAGAATTTTGCTTCATCTTTTTCTTGTGGTTATGACCTCCATTAGCAAAGGTGAGGAAGCTTTCAATTTTATTTTTAAGCCATTTCCTTGAGTTTTTGAACTGAAGTGTGAAATAGAGAATTAATCTACATTAAATTCTCTATAACTTGGTATAATTATTTCATAGTTTTCTTGATTGGATCATTTAGTTGGTTGTTAGGGTGGATGAAGAGCAAGTTGGATTTTGATGATTTAAGGATGGATTTTTATGTTATTGATGTTGTAGAGTTGTTTTCAAGCTTGTAGGATGATTGAAATCAATTGGAAATGAATAAAGAAGGATTTGGCTATAACCTAGGGTTTATGGAAAGATTTAATTTGAGTTGTTTTGGTAGGGATTTGATTGAGACTGCATGAAATTATGGTTTAGAGCTTGAATCAAGTTGGAAATCATTGAATTCCAACACTAAAGTATTCGGCCTAGGTGAAGGAAATTAGGAAAAACTATACAAAATTTTTCTATTAGTTAGAATTGATATTAGAACGATTCTACATGCTTTGGAAAGATGTTTGGACCGATTTGGAACTTGGTGGAAATATAAGGACCATTTCATATATTTTAGAAAATTGGAGGGAATAAGTGTAATTTCTCAAATGATTAAGTCCTATGCTGAAATTTAACAATTTAATGTTGATTTTAATGTTGAAATGTTGTTTTGGATCAATTTATTAGTTTGTTAAAGTTGGGGACCAAATTGCAAGTTATACGAATTATGGGTTCATATTAGAAATTTGGTATAAGTTGATGGATACGTATTGAATACAATGTTGGAATATTTGATTATATAAGGCGATATTTTAATTTTGGAATCAAATGGAAAAAAAGACCATTTTTAATAAATTGCAAAGGCTGAGATGAATTCTAAAAGAATTAATTCTATGTTAAGTTATGAAATAGAAATTACGATTGGAGGTTATTGGATGAATATTAATATTGAGGGACTTGAAGTGTGATTTTTTAGAATATTAAAGTTAATAGTTATATTGAGAAGTGCTTTTAGTATCGAATAAATTATTATGATTTTGTTACTAGATTTCGCATATGTTAGTATGTCACTAACACATGCTTTGAAATGTATATGTTGTGAATTTGATTTTTATATAAATTCTCAACAATAGTGTGATCAAAGTGAATCAAAGGCTAAGGAAAAAGTACTCGAGTAAGGGATATCGAAGCAAAGTTCGGTTAGTAAAGCATTTGAGGTGAGTGCATTCTTAATTATTTATTTATATTATTCTGATATGAGGAAGAATTGCAATAAGTCAACATCTAACGTTTTCGAAATAAAATAAATATTTAAAATTATTATAAGTTTTAAATTTATTTATTTATTTATTATTTAAAATCTATTTTTATTCCTTCTTTAAATTTCATAAATTTATCCCTTTCTAAACTTTTAAAAGTAGACTTAATAGAAAAATTATGCGTCCTTTCCTTGAACGCATGCATCTTAGCATGGGCTGAGTGACGGTGTATTAGTATATGAGATTCAGAAATCTATGTGATTGAGATTTGGGGGTTCATTATAACCATGCTTTATCGCGAGTCAAAAAGGGCGGCTGCGAGGCTTCACCAACCTTTTAGCTCAAAGGGGGATTCCCTTGTCCACACAAGAGATGATGTTGCATCCCTTCAAGGGATGCTAGTTCAACATGCTTGCGTTTAGTTTTGAAAAATAATAATATAGTGATTTTAAATTTCTATAAACTAAAAAAACAATATTTTATATAAATGAATTTTAATCCTTATAAATATATTTACTATACAAAATATTTTTATTAATATGTATTAAGAAAAACAAAATTAAATATATGTAAAAGGAGATGTCGTGTTAAAAGGAGCACAACAATATATTGTTATTCAGGTCAACTTGTAATTCAAAGTTAGGCCCTAAAAAACAGACAGGTCGGTCCATTATTCACATCAAAATTAATGTTGGCCTCAATATGTACATGATTAGTGTTGACTAAAGCTTCCTTTTCAAGGAAATATCTTCCAGATTTGCCTTACAGGACACCTGTTTCAGGTTTGTTTACTCTCCATTATTTTTAAATTTATACCTATATATCTATAACTTCCATAACCCTTTGAAAAGAATCACTATTTCATAAACAAATACAGAAATTAAATAAAATTCAATTATTAGACATATAAAATTAGAATCGTGTTCAATAAAAATCACAGTAAATAATATACAAGAACATGGGATGATAAAATCTAAATATAATAATATATTAAAATTAAATAAATATTTAAATTTAAATCGATCAATATATTTAATTATAAAAAATTATTTATATTCCGAATTTTTAAATCAAACTTTTGGTTGACTAAGTATTAAATTAAACTTAAATATCTTGTAACTATATAAATTAAAGCTAGAAAAAATTAAAGTTGTGATGACTGTGTGAAGTTTAAAAAGGTTAGGCTCAAACAGTTACTTGTTTTTAATTTTCTTTTCACTATTTACCTAATTAATTTCCTTAATGTTTGACATTTCAATGATTTCGGCTTCTAATGTTTTTTATTATAACAGCCAATTTTTATTGATTAATTAATTTAAATTATTTATTATAAAATTTTAATATTAGAGTAAAACTTTTAAGCTAATTTGATTCGTTCACAAAAATCAATATTCAAATTTTTTATTTTATCTATAAAAAAATCTAATGTTTTAAACATGGTTCAATTGTAAAAATAGAAAAGAAAATATTTCAAACCTAACTGTTGATCCCACCGCCCACTAATTAGATACTGTGATTGTTTTTAGCACATGATGTTTTTGGGTACAAATTTACTTTGATTTAGTTCCCGTCAAAGTTACATCTGACTCAAAACTTATTTTTTTATTAAAATTACGACTTTATTTTAAATATAATAATTATTATTAAAAATAATTAATTTTACCTTTCTTCTACATATCAGAATCTGAATTAAGTGTTGCCAAGTTATATTTTTTAAAATGTTTTTTTAAATATTCTTAATATGTATATTAGATGAGTAGGAATGGAGTGGGGTGGGTGGGGATGGGTATGGAGCAAGTACATTAGCAGACCTATGCCTATTGTACTACTCGCGGTAAATCTAATTTTTATCTATATCTTTATTTCTTCACTCGCGAAATATGTATCTATTCACGTCCAATTGAATGTGAAGTAGGGCAGATTTTAGTGAACATTAATATGCATATGAGATTATTAGAAAAAGTGCAACTGTTGCTAGCTGGTGCTGCTGTGTTGTTATCAGTTATCTAATTCTGTTTGAGTTGATTTTCGTTTTTGAACCAGGTTTTTGGAATTGGGTTAAACTATTAGTGTTAACCTAACAGAAAAGACTGGGATTATATATAGAGTTTTATTGGCTAGGGTCGATTTATCTTTTGTCCTACAAACATCTTTTATTGCTTCGGTTAATTTTGTTTACATAGGTGGTTACTGCTGCGAGGTTCCTTGTATTTGGATGAATCTGTTTGTTTGCTTGGCTTATTTTTTGAGTATTCGTCTTCTTCTCTCAAATATCCTGTTGTTATTTACTTCTGTATTGTACAAGAGATTTCAATACTCGTGAAAGTTAGACTTGATTTTTGTATGTTTTATGTGTTGAATTTTTTTCGAAAGTCATGTTTAGTAAACTTAAGTATGGGTAAATAAGTGTGAAGTACTCCCTATGCTATGGTGAGAACTGAAATTTGGTAAGTCAAATGAAATTTATCTAAATTCGTGAGGAAAGAGTTTGGTATGTTTCAGAAAAGTTTGTAACATGTTTGTAAATTTTATGTATTTATGAATTTAGATATCAATACTTAATTAGACGTAAAAATATTGCTGAATAAAAATTAAATTTTAAAAATATCAAAACTCAATTTGATATTAATATATTCTATAAGTGTTGATACTTATTAAGCAAGTATTGGCATCAAATTTCTAGTATCGATAGCTCTAATTCAAGTTGTAATTGTTCAAGACATCGAATCTTAAAATAGTATTGGTGTCATTCATTTATATTAACTCCAGTCCCAGGGTATCTGTACCCTAGTGATTAGTGACAGTATTGATACTAGGTTGCAGAAAGGGATAAAAAGTTAAAAAGGAGCTTGAAATTGGTATTGATTGTTTGCGTGCCCTGTCATGATTAGTCTTTCAAAATTACTGCAATAATTGCTGAACTTTAAAGCTATAATTAGATTTCGATTCAATTCATTTTCACTCATTTCTGAAATAAACAAATTTCATTAGATTTGATAAGATTAAGAAATGAACATAGTAAACAAATTATTGAATTTATTTGTTTTGCTCGGCATTTATTGAATCTAACTAAGACGAATTATATTCATAGTTGACATTACTATGGACCTATTTGATAAGAGAAGTAGATAGTGAGTAAGATAAGATGATCATGTTGGTTATATCAGACAAAACATATAATGTATGATGAAGCACAACACCAAAGTTAAATAAACAAACAAATTTCAGTTGGATGAAAATAAAATTAAAAATTCAAATGATCAATTAAATGATAAAATTTTAAAATTTCAAGTTTAATTTTTTTTCTAAATTTATTTTAATATGTGTTAAAATATAATATAATTATAAGCGTATAACACACACAATTGAAATAAAAAATAAAATGAAAAAGAAGAAGAAAGGTTTGGACCGACAAGGCCTCCCCCAACACTTTCACTTCAGTACTTTTTCAACAAACCTTATTTTTACTACTGTTTGTTTACTCTTCTCTTTATTTTATTAAAAAAAGACCACGAACCTACCAGGCATGTTCATGTTTGTTTTGCCAGGTGCATAATGTACTGTAAGAATAAGATTTTTCACTGTTCGAAAAGAAGCAATATTTTACTCACACGCAATAACCGTGTGCTCCTTTTTACCCTCCCTTGTTAACCTCGGCGATACATATATTTACCGTATATTTATCTTTTTTAACACCGTTTGATATATATTTCTTGAAATGGCACCATTTCGGCTGAGCTGGCGAAAGGCGCGTCCCCGGGGACGCGTTTTACCCGTATTTTCGCTGAGTTGGATGCCACGTGTGGAAGGCGTATTCCCGGGGACGCGTCTTTCGCTAGCTCAGCTGTCACGTTGGTATTTTGTTTAATAATAAATATTTTATTTTTATTTTTATTATTATTATAAATTAGTAATATATTATGTAAAGTGTTTCGATTATAATGTATTTTGTTAATGTGTGTTAAAGGTGAAGTGAATTATCTACATTAATATGATAGAACAATATATGAAAACCAGTTTTGATTTTATTGTAGTTATAGGAAAAATGTATGAAATTATAATATTACACATATGATTATATTATTATTTTTTATTTTGATTATCGATCTATTAATTTTATCAGTTAATTATTTAAATGTTATCAATCTAGTCATCTCTTATCAATATTTAACGAAAATATTGATGTATAAGTTAATAAATTAGTATAATTACATATTTAATCTTCAAGACTTACATATTTTATGAAATTAGTCTTATTGAAAATTTAATTTAATAAATTTAATCCTCCAATCAGAACATGAAATGTGTCATCGTATACATAAATTTTTAATAACTTTTAATTTGTTTAATTTAATATTTTTCTCTACTTAGAAGGTGAAATTATTATTATATTTTAAATTTTTTTATAACTAATAATATTAATTATTATATTAAATAAATATATATTGAAAATATTTATGTATTTAAAAGTTAAAAAAATTATTTAGGTGTACATACATTGACAAATTATATAAATGCAATAACATTAAATTATTAGAAACAAAAAAATTCATTTAAATACAATATTAATTACATAAGAGTTAACGGTTATATGATGATAACAGAGCTGGACATTTTTTTCTATTGTGCCCGATGTTTCTACAATGCCCACATCGTTTTTGTTCTGTTGACTTCTCCCGAATATCCATATCACAATGTATTCTAGTAGATTTTGGACGACCTGAGTCCCTCAATAGCAATGGATCTGGTACAATTGTAAGCCAAGTTTGAATCTCATCTGGGTCTCTTTCGTTTCCTATGGGCGGAAACTCAAATTCATATACCTTGAATACTTGTGAAAGTTGGTATACGGGATCAACATAATTTTTTGTAGTCCAAATGCGAATGTGAGCAAGCTGCAATGACATGAGAGCATGGATATTTGAGTGCTTGAAAGAAACCACAATCGCACCACCTCTCATGCAGATTAACTCTGAAAGAGTTAGCTTCAATCCCTTGCAACGGACGTGGCATTTCGGTTACACGAAACAATTCACGGGTGCGAGAAAAATTTGTAACCAACATCCCATTTGATATAGCCACTTTTTTCTGTAAATCAGCTACTAGTCTTGGGTGGTAAATATGATCGTTTTGCATCCAAGTAAGAGCTTGTCCACCGAGCTTTGCAAAGAGTTGACCCAAACGAAAATAAGTCGTTTTGACCAACGTTGTGACTGGTAAATGACGCGCCCCCTTTAAGGTTAAATTTATTGCTTCAGCCAAGTTTGTTGTCGTATGACCATAGCGATACCCCTGTCATATGCATTTGTCCACATTTCTTCGCTGATGTCCATAATGTACTCGCACCCCTTCTTATTTTTGCCAAACAGCTCTTGTAGCATCGAGTTAAACCTTTGAGGTAAGAGTTCGTAACCTAAGCCATTAAGAATATGTAATAGTTAATATGAAGTATAAATAAGTAATAAGAAATTGATAGAAAAATTGAGAAAAAGTAACATACCCATCCGCACGACTAACTGACGTTCATCGTTCTTCTTGTATTTTCCGTAATAGTTTGTAGCAATATGACGGACACAATAACGATGTTGAACATGTGGAGGTCTATACATTGTACCCAAAGAGTCCATTGCTGCTTTTATCCCGGCTCCTCGGTCTGAAATAATGCATACTCGTTCCCTGGTGACAACATGTAAACGTAAATTTTTAAGGAAAAAAGCCCAAGACTCAGTGTCTTCTCCTTGAACGAGGGAAAACGCAACAGGAAGAATATTGCGGTTTCCATCTTGGACCACAGCCAATAATAAAACTTGCTTGTATTTCCCATACAAGAAAGTACCATCAATTTGGACAACTGGTTTAAAGTACTTGACTGCATTAATACACTGAGGTAAGTCCAAAAGACACGGTAAAATTGGCAGCGATCGCGAACCATTCGATCATTCACGTAATAATGTTGAGTTTCGAACTCAACAATTGTCCCGGGATTAAGTCTTTGCACAACATGAAACCAACTGGGCAGCTCGTTGTAAGAGGAATCCCATTCGCCATGAAGTTTGCAAATGGCATTCTGTTTTGCCAACCATGTTTTTTATATGAGACAGTGTACCCATATTGTGACTGTATAGTAGAAATCAACACTGCAACAGCTATATGAGAGCTTTGCTTCACAATGGGCATGATTGCTTGGCAAATAATGTTGGAGTCCAAGTTGGGATGATCATGGTTTATACCTGTTGCACAACATGTATGAGGACCATTGTATATAAGAGGTATAACCGATATCCATACCTCTAATGACCCACTAAGGTGGGGTGGGATGCAAGCCTTCACTTCATCGCTCGCATAAGGTATCCACTGAAACTGAAATATAAATATACAATTCAAATAAATAAAATATTCTAATTATATCGAGCATTTTAAATTAAAAAATTAATAATTAAACAAATTTAAAAACATACTTTTATGGTCCTTTCTTTTCATCGACCACCTATGAAATATAATATAAACTAAATATCACTCTATTTAATTGAAAATATTTAAATCAAAATTTAGTTCGAAATTTACCTCAACAATAAGGGGAATACGTATGGTTCATTCACGATCGGGCATAAGAAATGCATGCGGAACCACACCCATGATTGTAGAAGCATGAGGCATCCATCGATAGCAGTTTTCTTATAATTCGTCGCCCGACACATTTCTCTAAAGAGAAATGCCAAAACTGCAGCGCCCTAACTATATCTTCCAGCTTCATCAAAATCGATCAGATGCCGCAACCACATACAATGCACCTGGTTGTGAGATTTTTCGGGCATCAATATTCCTCCAATTATTCGTAGAATATATGCCCGAGCACATGCCTTTGCTTGATCCTCTGAAGCATTTTCATTTAAAACCTCAAAATTAGCTTTCAACCAAGATAAAGCTATTCTACCTCCATTAAACTATGGCGGAGTAGCTCCAAGATAATCAATGCACATTGACTGCCAATCACCATCCGCCATACCACACATCATATTTCCGTCGACAGGAAGCCCCAGATGCATAGAGACATCCTCCAATGTAATTGTGGCCTCTCCATATGGAAGGTGAAAAGTGTGTGTCTCGGGCCTCCACCTCTCAATCAGTGCAGAAATTAGGACAGGTTCGAGTTTGCAACCGCCAATAATTGTTGCAATATACCCGAACCCGGTAGAAGCCAAATATGGAAAAATACGTTCCGGTGTCGGTATACGTGGATTTTTAATAAAAGTCTCTAAAATACGATCAATATCCTAAATAATATACATTATAAAAAATAAAAATTAATATAAATTCATAATAACTTTAAAATAAAAATAAATTTAAATATTAACATTAATTATTAAAAATATTACCATATCGCTAAAATGTCTGGAGATATGATCAATATCCAATCACAACAGCATTTTGTTTTCCATTATAACTGTAGACAAAACAATATAATTAGCACACAAAAATTATTAATTCTAAATAAATAATAATTATATATATATATTATTTTAATAAAAAAATAATATTTACATAAATATATTAATATAAAATATAATAACTATTTAAAAAAATACTAACATAAAAATAAATTTCTTACCACTAATAACAAATTTAAAACTCAAATAGTTGGAGAATTTGAGTTATATAAGAGAGGAGAATATGATTTTGGTGTGAAGAATGAGGGAGGGTTGAGGGGTTTATATAGGAGAGGAGGAGGGGTAGTTAGGGAAAACGGATGGGGGCATTTATGGCATTTAATGGAAGGCGCGTCCCCGGGGATGCGCCTTCCACACGTGGCAGTCGAGTCAGTGAAGGCGCGTCCCCGGGGATGCGCCTTCCACACGTGGCATCCAACTCAGCGAAAACACGGGTAAAGCGCGTCCCCGGGGACGCGCCTTTCGCCAACTTAGCCGAAAGGGCGCCACTTCGGGAAATATATATCAAACGGTGCTAAAAAGGTAAATATTCGGTAAATAGATGTCAGTTTGGTCAAATCGCCGTTAACCTCGACCTTTCTTTTAAATAACTTTAGTATGTCAAACGAAATCATATGTAATTCCTACAATACCAACGGTTGTCCCTTATTCCCATATGTAATGGGGTAAGGGGAGGTAAGATAGTAGGCTGCCCCCAACACTAGGTTGAGAGCAGTTTCCGTAGGAGACCTCCAATTATGAAATGTCCTCCATGAGACTCGATCTCACGACCTCAAGGTTAAGAACCTTGTGTTCTACCAACTGAACTGGATGGTCATTTAATTCCTCCAATACCAACGATTTCCATATTTATTTAAATCCACCTTTCATGTTCATTGAATCAACTTCTCATCAAAAAAAATGTTCATTGAATCAATGATTTAATCTTTATAATTTATGTACGGACAGTTATATTTTTTTAACAACATAATATTTATAAGATACGAACTCTAATATATGTTAAATTATTGTTACTCAAATCTAGAATGGGTAACCTAATATTCTTCTCTCGTAGCATGTTCTAAAACAAGATTACTCTTTCAATTGCTTCTTATGAGTTATAAGATACTTTGTCGGATTCATTGTATGGTGTTAGTACTTGTGACTTGTGTGGGATGAAAGTGATACTATAATTTGATAGATTCTGATTTGATTTAATCTTATTAGCTCAATTTTTTAAAATATAGTTAGGGTTCATATAGGATTTCTTAGAATAAGTTTGGATCATTAGATTCGAGTTTAGGATAAAATATACTCAACTTGACTTGAAAAATAATTATATTTTATATATTTAGAGTTAATTATAACAATACCACTTTTTATATTATTTTTTTAATTAATTTCCTATTTGTTGAACCATGTTTTATAATATTTTGATATAACAAATTAAGGCAAAAATGTTTTTTGAGTTGATTGAATTTGTTCAAAGTTTTTCAAAAATAATTCAAAGTCCATTAAAATATAATTTTAGCATAAAACTGTTTTTCAGGGTACGTAGTACCGATACTGTTCTTACAGTGTCGATACTACATGAACAATACCGATATTGTTCATGTGTTACCGATACCAAAGGTAAGAGAAGTATCGATACTCTCTAGGTAGTATCGATACTACCAGATGTTTTTCAAACGGCTCAAATTCCATAATGCAAAATAGGTATCGATATCCAAATGGGTACCGATACTACTTCACACAGTAGTATTGATCCCATGATCATAGTATCGATATTGATCAAGCCCAATGGTCTTTAACGGCTAGTTTATTTAAATATAACAAAGGAAGTACCGATACTCATTAAAGGAGTACTGATACTCCATGTCCTGGGCAGTTTTATTTTGCAGAAAATTATTCCCCAATGGCTCCAAAACACCTCTAACGGTTAGAAATTGCCACAAGCTCATTCCAACATATAAAAACAAGTTGATGACATTTGAAGAAGTGTTAGAACACTTATCCAAGTAATCAAACACAAGAGAATAGCTTTTTCTTCTTATTTTTCTTTCTCTTGTAAATATTTGTGTTTTGAGCTTAATTGTATATCCTTAGATTTTGTTTTTGTGCGCTTAAAACTTTGTCAACACCCTCCCTTTTAGAGGTTTTATTGTTTGCATTTCTTTTCTTTGTGAAAAGGGGATTGGTTCTAGCTAAGCCTGTGAAAAGCTAGGGAGTTGTAAAGGTTATCTCTTGATTATGTAAAAAGAAAGAACAAATTAGTGAATTTGTTAGAAAATCCTTAGTGAGGAGCTAAGGTAGTGGATGTAGAATTGGTTGAGAAGTCGAACCACTATAAATCTTTGTGCATTAGTTCCTATCATTTTTACTCCTTACTCCCTAAAATCAAAAAGCCAATTCACCCTCTCTTGGCAAATCATTCGGTTGATCGATTAAGCTTCATTCAAATAATTGCAACAATTGGTTTCAGATCTTGACTCATTAAAAGGTTTAACAATCTTGAGACGATCCTTGAAGAAGCTCTATCTATTTTTGATACAACCGAGAAGATGGCTTCCACCTCCGGCTCGTTCTACATGGAAGACTCCCAACCGATCGACAAGCCTCCATACTTTAATAGAGCCAACTACCTTCATTGAAAGAAATTAATGAAGTTATTCATCCAATCCAATGATCTTGATGCATGGGAGATGATCGAGAACGGCTACTCTTCTCCAAATAAGAAGACGAAGGAGTGGAGTGCCCAAGAATGGAAGAAAACTCAATAAAATGCTAAGGCCATGCACATGTTGTTTTGTGCATTTGGTCCCGGTATCTATGAAGGAGTTTCTTCTTGTTCAAATTCAAATGAGTTTTTGAATAAAATCGAAGAGGTCCATGGAAACAAGAAACAAGAACCAACAAATGTGGTGTGCTTAATGGCTCTTGAAGAGCCCGAGGTATCTTCTAGCTCTAATGAATCCAATTCTTATTCTTTTAATGAGTTACAAGCTGCCTATGGTAGGTTGTATTTGGAATTTGAGACCATGAATTCCAAATATAAGAAATTAATTTCAAAATTTAAAGTTGAAAATGATTTGATTTTGAAAGCAAAAGTTGATTTTGAAAAACAAAATGAAACTTTAAAAAATGATTTAGAGATTTCAAAAATCAAAATCAATGATTTAGAAAAAGAAAATTTTGATTCGAAAGTTAAGCTTGAAAGCTTAACAAAAGAAAAAGAATTAATTTCTAAAAACAACTCATTATGTTTAAAAATGGCAAAATGCTCACATTGTCATTTTCATGGTCATATGGAATATATAAAGAAAGGAAAACATTTTAGAATTAGACAAGTATGGGTTCCTAAGGAAACAAGGGGCATTGAAACTAATGTTCAAGAATCCAAAGCAATTTGGATACCAAAATCCATATAAATGTCTCTTGTAGGTGTGTGGGAGCAATGGTGACAAAGGTGAAGAAATTTAAACGCTCTAGCCACACTTCAAAAGAAGGATGAGTACCCTCTACACTTAATGTTTATTGATTTTGTAAATTGGTTGCTCATTTAGTTTAAGCATGCATGAGTTTTGATTTTAAATAATTTTATGTTTTTCATCTCATGTATGTTGAAAAGTGTATAATGATGGACATTTTAAAGTTTTGATGATTTTTCATAATTTTTAGTTCATCATAATGAATTTTAGTCAAAATTGGTTTTTATTTTTATTTTTACAAATTTTTCATTTTTGACCTTAATTTAAATGTTTATGCAAGTAATTTATTGCAAATGATATCTCTCTAACAATTAATATCAATTTTTCAAATGCATAACATTTTTGGATAGCTTTATGCACATGCACTTAAATACATCAATTGGTATTGCATAAAGTATCTTAGACTTGGATATATTGAATTTCTTGTGCTACTAACTTGTTTGTTCATCTTTGTTGAAATTCAATGTCTTTTAAGTGTCATACTTTTAAAGTCAACTTTCTTTGTTCGGAATGCATTTATTGAGGGGGGAGCTTTTGATTTTTCAAATGATTTTATGCTAAAATTTACCACTTAAAATCCATTGTTATTTTTTGAACTTTAAAGTTGAATTATTTTTGATATAACAAAAAAGGGGAGAAGTATAGGTTTGAAAATTTCAATTTCAAGAATGAAAAAGGAGGAGCTTTAATATTTTCCAAATATTTCTCTTTTTCATTAAATATTTTATTAAGGAGAGTTTTGCCAAAAATAATTTTTCAATATTTTGTTATATCAAAAAGGGAGAGATTGTTGAACCATGTTTTATAATGATATAACAAATTAAGGTAAAATGTTTTTGGACTTGATTGAATTTGTTCAAAATTTTTCAAAAATAATTCAAAGTCCATTAAAATAGAATTTGAGTACAAAACTGTTTTTCAGGTAAGTAGTACTGATACTGCTCTTACAATATCGACACTACATGAACAATATCGATATTGTTCATGTGGTACCGATACCAAAGGTAAGAGAAGTACCGATACTCTCTAGGTAGTATCGATAATATCAGATGTTTTTCAAACTGCTCAAATTTCAGAATACAAAATAGGCACTGATACCCAAACAACTGTCTTTAATGGCTAGTTTATTTAAATATAACAAAGGAAGTATCGATACTCATTAAAGGAGTACTGATACTCCCTGTCTTGGGCAGTTTTATTTTACATAAAATTAGTCCCCAACGGCTCCAAAACACCTCCAACGGCTAGAAATGGCCCCAAGCTCATTCCAACATATAAAAAACAAGTTGAAGACACTTGAACAAGGGTTAGAACACCTATCCAAGTAATCAAACACAAGAGAAGATCTTTTTATTTTTATTTTCCTTTCTCTTATAAATATTTGTGTTTTGAACTTAATTGTTTATCCTTAGATTTTGTTTTTGTGAGCTTAAAACTTTGTAAACACCCAACCTTTTAGAGGTTTTCTTGTTTACATTTCTTTTCTTTGTGAAAAGGGGATTGGTTCTAGCTAAGCCTGTGAAAAGCTAGGGAGTTGAAGATTGTCTCTTGATCCTATAAAAAGAAAGGACAAATTAGTGAATTTGTTAGAAAATCCTTAGTGATGAGCTAAAGTAGTGGATGTAGAATTGGTTGAGAAATCGAACCACTATAAATCCTTGTGCATTATTTCATATTTTTTCTACTCCTTACTCCCTAAACTCAAAAAGTCAATTCACCTCCTCTTGGCAAATCATTTGGTTGTTCAATTTGAGATTCATCGATCTATCCCAACACTATTTTACTCAAATAAAATTAAGAATTATATCTTATAGTTTGGAGATAATAATAATAATAATAATAGTACCACTTTTTATATTATTTTTAATTAATTTTCTATTTTACTCAAATAAAATTAAGAATTATATATATATATATATTTGTGTCTAAGGATGTAGCCAAGATTAAACTATGAGGAGGGGGCAAATAGGAATTTAAATACTGGTCTGCTATCAGAATAGTGGTTGTTATATAGAGGTAAAAATGTCATTTGAAATCGTTATCGCACAATTGTGATTCCAACAATAGCATCCGCTGTTACCATAATCGCGATAAACGCAACGTGATCGACAACACTACTGTAACTATAATTTGAATCTTTGGGTGCAAGTTGTCTAATTTTAAAATAAATAGGACCTTAAAAATAATTAAATTATAAAAAATAAGAGATCGATGGTTAATTCAACTAATTTTAAATTTTAAATGTCTTAAAAAATAATTAAATCATATAAATTTTGGGTCTAGAATTAATTCTATTAATTTTAAAACTGATAGTACCCGAAAAGTAATTATACCAAGAAATTTGGGAGGCAAGGGTTTAATTGTAGTAGTTTCAAAATATCCAATGATCTAAAATGTACTTAGCTCGTCAATGTTAGGGTGGGGGCAGTTGCCCCTCCCATCTATAAGATGGTTTCTTCTATGTTTATGTCAAATCAAATTAAATCAAATCAAATACGAATTTTATCTCAAGAAATAGATCTGATTCCATATCAAAAGAAACTACCTTAAACTCTAATCGTATCATATTTAAGGTGAAAGATATATTTTTATTGGGCGTACATCCGTAACACTAACACATATATATAGCGGGAGTGAGATTAAAATTAGATCCAATAATTTTGAAATTTCCAAACATGATATAATTACATAATAAAAAAACTATAAATTTATAGTTGATTCTTTGTTAAACTTTTTTTTCATATCATTTTATGTTTGGGTTAAGAGTGGGTGAGAGGCAGAGTCCCCTCAACCCCAACCCCCAAATACCTTTAATTGATTCTTATACCCCTATTTAAATGTCAAATCAAGCCTTACCCTCCCACAAATCTTTTGGTTCACACATTTATTAGGTGTATGCTAGTTTTAAAGTAAGCTAAATTAATAAAAAAAATCTTATTTAGCCCCTTAATTATAACTAAATTTTCACTTTAATATTTAAGTCGTAATTCTAAAAAATAGAAATTTTAATTTTTTTAAATATATGAAAAAATATTTTTAAAATTTAAAAATATTTTCAAAAAATTTAGTTATCAAAAAATTAAATTAATTTTTTATTAAGAAAAAAATATTTTATAACTAATTATTTATTTAATTGTTTTTTTATTTTTAAAATAAAAAATTTATAATTTTTTACGTCTGAAAATTTTAATAAATTTATTTTTTTATCAATGATGTGATTTAAGCATTTAACTTTTATTTAACTAATTTAATGTAATTTAGAAATCATACATCCATAATTTTATAATATCATATCCAATAATTTTTAATTTACATAGTATAAATTTAATATTTATAATATAAAATTAAAAGATTATATATTTTTTATCTATATCTATTTTGTTGTTGTTGTTGTTGTGAAGGGTCAAATGAGATATTTCTTAATGGTTTTGTGTTCATTTTGTAACAAAATTAAAATTTAATATTCATTATGTAAGTTTTAAAAGATAAATATTCAAAACATACTTTAATGAGAATTTGTAAATTATATCTTATAAAATTAGCAGTGAATTACAATGAATGACATTCATTCTAGAGTTTTCCATAAACATATTATTGTACCTAGAGGTTCTAGATTTGACCACAAGCTTCTGCAAACAGAAATATTCAAACGTGTTTATTGTTAAAAAAAATTAAAATCTTTAGAACATATACTACTTTATATTCAACCCAATTTAATAAAAAATATTTTAATATTTTTCAAGTAAAATAATTTATAATAATTGCATGAGAATCAAACATGTAAATAGTAAAGTATCATTTTTCTCTCTCTCTTAGTTTTCTCTCATCGATACGTCGTTCATCATTTTTTCTTTTCATCTTTGTTGATCAATAGTAGCACCAACTTTAATGTTGGTTGTCGGAATTTTCTTTATTGTCCTTTTATTTTCTTATATCGCATCTTTATTTTATTTTTTTTCTTTTTTTTATTTTCAATAATTTTATTTGTATGTCACATTTTCATATGTCTTTATGACACGTTTTCTTTCGTCTTTTGACATGTTTTTCACTCATTTGGTCGTTGTTTTCACTTATCTTTTTCTAAAGATTGACTTGACATCATCACGACTGATCAAGATGACGTTTATTTGTTATATTGTTGATCTTCTCTGCTTTGGAACCTTATATTGGATTTGGATACCTGTAATGCGTTCGTGGATAGCTTTTCACGTCGCTCGAGTCTGATTTACAGTTTGTTTGTAGTATTTCAATAGTTTGATTCTCTTTTATGGTTTATTTTTCGATACGATCATATCAATTTGTATTTATCTTTATTCGAGTTTCTTTGTTTAAATTTTAATCTTTCCTTGTTTGGTTTTTATGTGATCTTAAGTTGTTAGTTTTATTCTAATGATTATAGGAAATTGTTCTATTTATATGTTTAATTGACGATTATGATTGTAAATCTTTATTATAATTTGAGATATTTCCTATTTCGAATAAAATTAGTGACTTTTATAAAAAAACATGAAAAATAGTAGATTAATGCACATTAATTATTTTTTAAATAAATTTATATAAATATAAGGTGTAATTTATCTAAAGACTAGAATCTCAACCATTTGAAAATAAAGGCTCATATATGGGGTGCATCCAAGCCTAGGCCTACATAGGCCATGACCCACCCTATGCCCAAAAAAGGGTAAATTAGTTATTCAATCACTCATTGATTATTTAGTTTTTATTTTGGTCACATAACTATTATTTATTTTAAATCATACTTAATTTATGTTTTGGTTCTGCTTTGATCACTTATCTTTACAAATTTAGCGTTATGGTGATGTGTCACCATAAAACAATGTCTTATCATGATTGAAGAAATTTAAAAAAATATCATGTTAACATTATTATTAATTTTTTTAATGATGAGTGATCAAAATAGAACAAAAATTTAAGGTTAGCTATGATTTTGAAAAAAATAATAGTTGAATGACCAAAACATAAATTAAGTAATAGGCAGGTGACCAAATAGTTGGTTTATCCTAAATAAAAAATATGTATGAATTATGTCAAGAAAATTATATTAAAATATTTAATATATTTTTTTCTAGATTTAATCCATATAATATATATATATATATAATTATTATATTTTTAAATTAAAAAAGTACATAATGTTTTTAGATAAAATTTTTGGTATGTTTATATTAACGTGTTCTATAAAAAAAATTTAGATTTGCCCCTATTCATATTCATGCATATTTAATACTCGAATTCAAAATTTTAAGAAATAATTATCATAATTTTGTAACTAACAATAGTTTGATTTGTATTATAATTAATTTTTTATATACAATCTAAATGTAAAATTTTTCTGATTAAGCTAAAGTGATTGTAAAATAATATATGTTATAAATATTTTCAACCATTCCATAAGGAACACTTAATTACTATATTGTAATAGATGGTATTTGAATATGTGACGTTTAAAAATAATAATAATTCTTTTAACTACTCAGATAAATTAATTCGTGTCTAAATATATAATTAATTGTTGAATAATTTTTATATAAAATATTTTTATTAATTAACGTTGCAGCCTTGCAGGTGTGATAATAAACTCTAGTAGAATAATTAATATTGTTTTCACCCGACAAGGCAGGTAATCCCATACGTTTCTTCCCTAGTTTTTATCTCTTTATCTTGCTGTGTTTCTCTCTGTCGTTGTCGAGCGTCAAAATCAAACAGTTTCCACATCAAAACCCATAATCATCACGTTTCTTTCACTACCACCACTACCCAATCCTTTCCTCTCTTCTTCTCCCCTTAAATTTCCATTAACCATTTCCAGTAAAGAAATTTACTCTCAATGGAACCAACCCAAAGCTCCCCTTCCTCAAATCTTCACAATCACCCTTCAATGTTCTTTTCAAATAACCCACATGAATACCAACAGCTCCATGAGAGGGAACCCATGTTCGAAAAACCCCTAACCCCCAGCGACGTCGGCAAGCTGAACCGCCTTGTTATTCCCAAGCAACATGCCGAGAAGCACTTCCCCTTGGCCCACCTTGACTCGCTCGACAAAGTCTTGTTGCTGAGTTTCGAGGACGAGTCGGGCAAGTGTTGGCGTTTCCGTTACTCGTATTGGAATAGCAGCCAAAGCTACGTGTTGACCAAAGGATGGAGCAGATACGTCAAAGAGAAACAACTCGATGCTGGTGACGTTATTTTATTCCAACGTCACCGTTTGGATGCCGATAGATTGTTTATAGGGTGGAGGAGGCGCGGTGCGGCAGTGGACGTCGGGAACGCCGTGGTGGGAAACATCAGCGGCGGCGGTGGCGATGAACGGTGGTGTGGTAGGGGGTTGTATCCTGGGGCTAACGTGCCATACCAACATGATTGTCTTCATGCAGGTATATAATTTTGTCACATTTGTAAACATTATCTACATATTAAAAATATTTTTTCTTTAATATAAAACTTTGGGAAAATGTAAAAGAAATTGGGAATTTATTTTCACATTGAAATGCGTGAGAGACACTTCTCAATTACATTGGAATAATGCGATTGTGCTACTCGTGTAAGTTGTTGTTTGGAATTTATTTCACGCGCTGCATGCTATTTATTATAGAAATTAAGTGTTTTTCAAATGATTTTTCTTTGGGTTTGATGCTTTGATTTTAATATGAATAAATATATTTTTTAATTAATTGTTTAGTTCGAGTAAAAGTAGTGATGATATAAGAGTTGAGATTAATATAAAATGGGGTGGGTTCATTGAATGTTATTGAGCATCACATGGAAGCATGTGTTTTGAATTTGTGTCACATTTGCAGGCGGCATGGCTCAAGATCAAGCCCCAGGTGGGAACCCAATGAGGCTATTGCGGCTGTTTGGGGTGAACCTGGAGTGCCAACTCGATGACTCATCCGAGCCATCCACGCCCGATAGCTCGTCCCTGTCGAGTCAGGGTCCAACCGCCCACCACTTTTACTCTCCATCATGGTAAGCGATGCATGCATATATGATATATCGATCCTCTTAGTTTTATTATCATCACTTTTTTATTAGAATTAAGTTAATGATAATTAAGGAGTAAAGATGGGTTTGAATTATTAAAATATTAGAATGTGGTGTTGGCTGTAATGAGACCGATGAACAGATAATTGGTCATTTCAAATGTTGACCACTTGTCACGTGGCCTAATTGTATTTGTTTGGTTACAAAATTAGATGAAGTTGAGACGTGGTTTCCTTTAACACCAACCAATTTCAAATTAAAAATACATAAAATAATTATAATCAGACATTCCGAGCTGTCGAATTCAGCGGGACTTCAGGATAACTATTTATATATATACTCTCTCTGTCCTATTTATATTATTTACTTTTCACGTAGGTTAAAAAAAATTAATGTAATAGATGTATTGTAAAAAAATTAGAATAATAATTTTATTCTCGAAAATTTTAAATTTTACTTCGTTGAGAAACTATAAAAAGGATTGAAAAATGTATCTAGTAAAAAAATGTTGATTTTTTCAAAGGAATAATTTAAATGAGATAATTTTAAAACACAAAAGGGATAAATATAATGGGACAGAGAGTATTTGATGGAAAAAATATTTTTATTTATTCAAAAAAAATAATTAACCAACAAATAAATTTTAGAATTTCATTGTAACTAAACAATGAAATTGAATACCTAATTTGACGGTTCATAGCATCTAGAGAACCACTGTATATAGCTCTTATTACCTAAAAGAAATTGTTTATTTTATTGATTGCATTTATACTAGAATTTTATTTGTATCATACAAAAAATTTATGAGGTTAATATATGTGTTTATGTATGTCCACCTGAAAAAAGTATATATAGATCCGCATCTAAACAGATCCATACACTAGAAATATATGGTTTTGATTTCATCCATAGAATTCAAAGTCAAAATTCCAATTGAAACAGATATTGCTGCAAAAGGAGATGGAGATAGGAATAATGAAAGATGGGCTCCAAAATTAACTGGTGCTAGGGTCAACATAGTTAGGCAGATATTGTAGAGATTTTTGGCATTTGGCAATTACAATGTAATTTTATTTGTGATTGTAACAGGAGATTGGGTTGAGATATGAAGCGGCTGAGACAAAGATTTGAGGATGTTGACATGACCCAGTTTGAAGGTCGAAAGAATATGCTGTTTTTTGCCAATGTAAAAACTGGTGACTGCCTTGTCTGTATAGACAAAGCTAACTTTTGGTAGAAGTAGAAGCATTTTCATCAACAGGTGATGGTGGTCAAAGTTAAAAATCGTAGTGCTGAAATAATAAACTCCGAATGTTGTTAATAATTCAATCGCACAAACAGCTGAAGCTGATGACCATTAAGTCCAGCAGTGCGTATCGAATAACGACATGCACATGCGGGAAACACAGATATGAAGTCCGAAGTTTTAGTGGCTTTGCAAACGGGAAAAGATCATCTGTTGTGACCCACATACAACTATGCCAACTCAACCCATGGCCGGGTCAGCAGTGATAGAATTCAGAGGTCATCTGGCAATACAAAGAAGACAACTACAGTTCTAACGTAAAAGAAAGCTAACGAGAGAACCTGAATTTAGAATTTTGGAAAAGTAAACATATTCTGCTCTTATTATTCAGACTTAATGAATACAGTCTCATGCATTACAAGGCTATTTATGGCCCATACTTATATTTGCAAGGCCCATAACAAACTAACGGCTTGTAACTAACCGCTTCTATACTCTAATATCTTCCTGGTTTGTTCCTTCTTCAAACATTCAGACGAAGCAACCGCTCTAGTTGAAAATGCTGTCAGATTAAAATGAGCTGGAGGTATAGGTTTGGGGAAGATGTGAACCACCTGCTCAGTCGATGGAACAAAATAGATAAGCAGCTGATCAGACAACACCCTCTCACGAACAAAACGAATATCTATCTGACTATGTTTAACACAAGCAGGACGAGTGGAATTAGCCGGCATGGACATAGTGGTGGAGTTATCACACCAAATCACTTGTTTTCTCACAACCTCGACATAGTGGAGGAGTTATCACACCAAATCACTGGTTTTCCCACAACCTCAACACCAATCTCAGCTAATAGTTGTTGTAACCAAATCAGTTCTGACACAGTGTTAGCAATACTCCTATATTTCGTTTCTAATGTAGACCTTGTCACAACACTTTGTTTCTTAGAGCACTATGACAATGGATTGCATCCAACATATAAACAATACCCTGACGTTGAATGCCTATCCTAAATAGACATTGCCCTATCGTCATCAGCGTAACATACTAGATCAATAACTTCAGCAAGTCGATACTTCAGACTATACTGTATGTCACGAAATAATTTACCTTCATCTGCTCTCAATTTTGGCATTACAACCATGGAAATAAGTGTGGGGTTCGAAGTTTCCATATTTTCTTTGGACAATAATTTAGTGTTATACCTCTTCTGATTTAGCATCGAACCATTCCAACGTTGTTGAATTTACATTCCGGAAAAGAACTCAATTTGTCTCATGTCTTTTAATGTGTACTCGGAGTTAATAAGTTGAAACACACTATCAACCTCAACCATATACTCCCTAATATAATAATGTAATTCACATGCACCATCAACAAGAGTTTAGAATTAGTAATGTTTCGTATAAAGAGCGAGAAGTCTCCCTTGGAATTAACAAATCCTAGCTTGGTTATCAAAACATCACTGAACGTCTTGTACCCGGCCTTTGGAGCATGTCTTAACCCATAGATGGCCTTCTTGAGACGACAGACTAGATTCTCCCTATTATGATCTTGCTGCACAAAATCGGGTGCCTGAGGCATATAAATTTCTTTAGTCAGTTTATGATTGAGAAAGATGTTATTGATATCAATTTGACAAATATTCCATCCTTGAAGAACAACAATGGCTAGAACAGACCTGATAATTGAAGCTCGAACCACTAGGCTGAAGGTCTCACGAAAGCCACATATAGTCTGAGAGTAACCCTTGACCACAAGTCTAGCTTTGAATTGTTCAATAGAACCATATGGCTTTCATTTAATTTTAAGTAACCATTTGCAGTCTACTAGTCTACGCATAGAAGGCAATGGTTGTAACTCCCATGTGTCATTTTACAATAGCACCAAATACTCAGCCTAAACATCTTCTTGCCATGTTGGATGCTGCAAGGCTTCGTGAATGCTAGAAGACTCAAATCCACCTTTAGTAAGATAGACCTTAGGTTCGAGCACACCAACCTTATTAATTAGGTTCAGTTGGTTACTACAGTTTGCTATTATATAAACAATAAAGGATAGAATGAAATGCATAAGAAATATTATATAAACAATAAAGGATAGAATGAAATGCATGAAAAATGTTGCTATAATCTTGTAACACCATAGACCAATACAACACACAGTCGACCAATTAAGGTGTTACACGGAACCACCGGAGTGGCTGACCAATTGGTTTCTTCTTTTTCTTATCTTAAAACGACCATTTTCTTTATAAAATCAACTATAAAATATAATTAAAATTGTACACTTGGAGCACCTAAATAAATATTTACATTAAAAAGTAATAATAATACAAACCGACTTTAAAATACATTTACGACTCAACTATACAACTGGGTTCATAAATATGCATGTCCTTCAATACGTTGAGACGTACTTTGATATGCTCTGGTTTGGACCTCGGTCACTTTAAAGCTCCTCGTTTGCTCCACCTAATATGCGTAAGGAAACAAATTCAAAACGGTGAGCTAACTAGCTCAGTACCACGCTAACAACTAAATCATACTAATTGTATATCACTCAAAGGCTCAAACTATCAAGTCTACTGCTTTTTTATTGAGTATACTTGTATACTCACTCTCTACTCTATGGTAGACATCATGGTGAGGCTGAGGGTTCTACATCTCGGAGCTCATACACCCCTCTAGTCTACCAAGGATGAGGCCCCCGAAATTCATTGCATCAGGCACCACACCCTTGACTAACCCACCACTTGCGAGTGTCAGGCCTTGACCTTAGTTAGTCAGCTTAAAGTGCCTTGTATACTCCCTAAAGATATATCCGGACTGATTTTATACTTTTGACACTGCTAGCATTTCTAAAGGAACTCGGGTTTCATAATCGTTTCCCGAGCATTCAAACAAGAATAGTCTTATTTCACCCTACTTTATCTCATTACTATGTTTGGATTAATCATAATTATTGTTCTCACTTGTAGACTTATTTGATAGTATTTATAAGCTTTTTGGAAACCTCACTTGCTTCTATAATTCCTCTTCAATTAAAGCTCATTTCTTAACATTGGTATCGATATTGACCTTACAGTATTGATACCCTCTCCTCAGTATTGATACCCAACCCAAGGTATCAATATCCTAGCTGAAATGCCTTTAAAGAAAGAATGAGTATCGATACTCATAGGGGAGTATCGGTACTGGTATCTTGGGTATCAATACTCCCTAGAGTACCGATACCAAAATGACATTTTGGATTCCCGGTCTCGATATCGAACACTCAGTATCAATACTCCTTTAAGGAGTATTTGATACTGCTCTTAAAAAACTCTTGATTTTAAGCTTCCTCAAGAACAATATTGATACTGCTCCATGCAGTATAAATACCAACCCTTTAAAATGCCCTATTTTGGTATGAATTTGCCCATTTAACTCCCCAAATTTCCTACCTTAAGGTTTCCCAATTATTTATTAAGTCTTATGTGATCATAGGGGTCATAAATAAGGCTTAAAACATGCTAAAATAACTTTAATAAGAATCTACCATGGAAATCTACTCAACATGCTTAAATATAGCTAAAACTCATTTATAATGATCTACAAATGATATGAGGAAACTGTGAGTTTGTTACTTGACTTTCTTAGCTGCTAGAACTCCTCTCAAATCAACTAGGATTCACTCTTTCTTTACCTCTAGCCTTTGAACTTTCTCCTACATTCTTGGCTAATCAAAGATAATTAAAGGAATTACTAACTTATCTAAGGCTTAAAACAAGGTTAAGTACACTCCAAACAACTCAAATTTATTAGAATAAACTTGAATCCTTTGAATTCTTTAACTTCCCTAAAAATCTATTTTTAGAAATTTTATCCAAAACTTGAGATTAAGGGCTCTAAATGAAGCCTAAGGGATAAATATTAAGGTTCTTACCTTGATTACTTCTAACTAATTTTGGAATATCAAAAAGATTGCTCATTTATCTTACTCTTGGGAAGGAAAAAGAAGAGGAAGAAGAGAAGAGAGTTTTAGTGGGTTGGTCTATGTGAAATCCCTTTAAATAAGGGGTTTCTATCCTTTTATTTGAGAAATGGGTAAACTACACTTTTGGTCCATCTCCTTTAAAACCCATACTAAAGTCATCACTTACCCTTAACTTTTGGGCTATCTGAAGCCCAATACCCTTAATAACTGATCTAGGAGATCTAATAGGCTCAACTTATGGGTTTCGGGTTGACCCGAACTACTGACTTGAGATTTGGGGTATTACAAATCTATTATCTTCTATCCCTCTTTAATTCTCTCTTTATTCTCTTTTTACATTCTTCCTTGTTGAAAACATTTTGATGTTTCGATATAACAAATTAACTGTTATTGGATTTTAAGATTTTATAATAATTTTTGTAAGTATATTCGATTAAATTATTCGAATATCAAATTATTACTCCAAGTTTTTCAAATGTCAATTTCAATCCTTATTTAAGTGTAAAATTGTGTTTTAATCTTAAAATATTTTTGAAACAAATTTTACAAAGTATTTAAAGCCTTAATCGAGCCAAAAATAATTTTTAAATAGAAGGGCTTCGAGAAAAACAAATTGCCCAGTGGGTACCGATACCCCTAAGCGAGTTTTGGCTCCGAGAAAAATAGAATGCCCTATGGGTAACGATACCCCCTTATGGGTACCGATACCCCCTTATGGGTACCGATACTCCTAGTCATTTAACGGTTAAAATATTTGAATTTTACACTGCAGGTACCAATACCCATTGAAGAGGTACCGATACCCCACGCTCCCAGCAGACTTTTTCAAGAGGGTTTTCACACTACAACGGCTCTAACATCACCCAAATGATTCACAATGGCTAGAATCAATCCAATGTGTATTTAAACAAGTTCTGAAGCCATTGATCAATAAGAATTCATTGAGAAACAAGAGAGAAAGCATTAAACATTAAGTTTGTGCATTTCAAGCCAATTTTTCTTCAATATTCATTTTTCTTTCAAGAACACATATTCTGCTCATTTGTAATCATCTTTGAGTGTTCTTTTCTTGTTCTAGAATTGTGCAAACACATTGCCTTGTGAGGTTTTTCTATAAGTTTGTGAAATTTGTAATCTTCTCTTTGGGAGAGAGTGTTCTCAAGAATTTGGAGTATAATTCTTGAGGGATTTATAAGGTTACTCTTTGTCCTCAAAAGAAAGACAAATTATTGAATTTGTGGAAAATCCTTAGTGTGGATAGCTAAGGTAGTGGATGTAGATTTTGGTTGAGAAAGTCAAACCACTCTAAATCGTTGTGCAATTATTTTCTATTTTATGCAAAAGCTTCCATCAAAATTTTTATTGCCAATTCACCCCCTCTTGGCTATTTTGTCGATCGATTAACTAAATAATTAGTATCAGAGCCTCACTCATTTAAAGGTTTAATCGCCTCTTGATTCGATTCGGGAAGAGTTATATCGATATTCAAGTCATCAATGGCCCCCACTTCAAAATCTAACTTCGGTCTTGATTTTATGCCCGTTAACAAGCCTCCTTTCTTCAATGGAGCTAGTTATGCTTATTGGAAGAATAGAATGAGGTATTTCATTCAAGTAAGTGATATGAGAGCATGTAATATCATAGAGGACGAATACTTCATTCCTTCCACTTATTCAAGATTGTGGAGCGAAGCAGAGACAAGAATGTTCCAGCTCAACTCAAAGGCTATCCATATTATTTTTTGTGCTCTTGGACCAGATGAATACATAAGAGTTTCATCTTGTACAACTGCCAAGGAGATATGGATAAACTACAAGTAACTCATGAAGGCACAAACGAGGTAAAAGAATCTAAAATTAGTCTTCTAACTCATAGCTATGAAAATTTTAGAATGAAACAGGATGAAGACATCAAAGCTGTGACGGATAGATTTTCCACAATTGTCAATGGTCTCAAATCATATGGAGAGATCATTCCAAACGAGAAGCTTGTGAGGAAGTTAGTCTACTCCCTTCCAAAATCTTGACAATCAAAGAAGACATCAATCATCGAGGCTAAAAACTTAAAATCCTTGACCCTCGATGAGCTTATCGGTTCTCTCCTCACGCATGAAATGATTCTTCAAGATGAGGTAGACCTCGAGAAAAAGAGATGAGCCAAAGGAGACAGAGAAGAAGAAAAATTCTGGAATTGCTCTCTAATCCACGAAAGATGAGAGTGATTCAGATGACGATGAAAAGAAAATAGCATTATTTTCCAAACGGTTCAGAAAATTGATGAAGCCCAATCGAGGAAGAAAATTTAAATGAAATGAAGGCTTTAAAAATGAACCGAATGAGAAAGACCCTATTATTTGCTACGAGTACAAAAAAATTGGGTCATGTCAAATATGATTGCCCACAATTGAAGAAGAAGGGTCAATCAAATAAAAAGCACAAGGCTCACGTGGCTATATGGAGTGAAGATGGAGGTTCCGATGAAGAGGAACAAGAAGTAGCAAACTTGTGCTTGATGACCATCGGGGAAAGCTCTCAAGTAACCTCTAGCTCATTTAATTTCTAAGATTATTCTTTTGATGAGCTATTAGAGGAATATACTGGGTTGGCTTCGGATTATGAGAAATTATTTTTAAAATACAAAAATGATATTTCAAAATTGAAAAACGAAAATAATCTCATATCCAATACCAACAATGATCTTGAAAGTAAAATCAAAGATTTGCAAATCAAACTAGATGAGTTTGAAAAGAAAAATTCTGATTTGCATAATTTACTTTCAAATGTCAACGATGATCATCAAAAAGAAATTGATGATCTTAAAGCTTCTTTTGATAAAGTTGGAACAAAATGTTTTGAAAATGGAGAAAGTTCAAAATCCAACTTTGTTAGAAAAAGTTTTAAAAACTACAATCATAGAGGTCCCCAAAGAACCTCTAATGGAAAAATTGTTAGAATGATATGGGTTCCTAAAGAACTCATTACTACTAAAGGTAAGGATATCCTACAGAAATGGATACCTAAGGGGACTAGAATTTTGGAGACTAATGAATATGAACCCAAAAGAAATTGAGTACCAAAAATAAAAAATTAATCTATGTTTTGTAGGAAAAGGAGCACTGCTACAAGGCACGGGAAACAAATTCAAACTCATGGTACCTTGATAGTGGATGCTCAAGACACATGACCAGAGACAAGAGCCAGTTCATAGAGCTTAACGACAAAAATGGAGGAGATGTGACTTTTGGTGATAATTTAAAAGGTCACATTGAAGGTATAGGTACAATAGGTAATACCTCTTCTATAAAAATTAAAGATGTTTTATATGTGAATGGGTTAAAGCATAATCTATTGAGTATTAGTCAATTTTGTGATAAAGGATACAATGTCTTATTTGAAACAACTGGTTGTAAAGTCATTGACATTGCATCTAATCAGATTATGTTTGTTGGTCATAGAATAGGAAACATTTACATGGTGCATTTAGATTCCATAAATATGATTAATTTATGCCTAGTTGCTAAGGATGAACATGATAGTTGGTTATGGCATAGGAGACTAGGACATACAAGCATGAGTGTTCTACAAAGACTAATTCAAGGAGATTTAGTAAGAGGGTTGCCAAAGATAAAATTTGATAAAGATAAAATTTGTGATGCTTATGCTAAAGGAAAACATCAAATAGCTTTCTTTAAGTCCATTAATGATGTATCAACTAGTATAGTATTACAATTGATCCATATATATCTTTTTGGGCCAATTAGGACTGTTAGCTTGGGTGGAAAACAATATTGTTTTGCATTGGTAGATGACTACTCTATATATACTTGGGTCATATTCTTAAGTACTAAAGATGAAGCATTAGAAAAGTTCATCACGTTTTCAAAAGTAACCAAAACGAAAAAGGTTACTCCATAACTAGCATTAGGAGTGATCATGGTACTAAATTTGAAAATCTTGGATTTACTATTTTTTGTAATTCTTATGGTATTAGCCATAATTTTTCATCACCAAGAACCCCTCAACAAAATGGAGTTGTTGAGAGGAAAAATCAAACTTTAGAAGATATGGTTAGAACCATGCTTTGTGAAAACAATTTGCCAAAATATTTTTGGGCGGAAGCCACAAATACCGCTTGTTATGTTATAAGCCGTGTAATGATTAGGCCAATTTTGAAGAAAACTCCATATGAACTTTTCAAAAATAAAAAGCCTAACATTAGCTATTTTCATCCTTTTGGATGTAAATGTTTTGTTTTAAACAACGGTAAAGAAAATCTTGGCAAATTTGATGCTAAAAGTGATAAAGGAATTTTTCTGGGTTATTCCTTAAACTCTAAAGCTTATCGGGTATTTAATAAAAGAACTTTAGTTGTAGAATAGTCTATACATGTTGTTTTCGATGATAATTCCCTTCCGATGAAGGATTCTTGTGTGAATGATGATGTAGGTATTGTAAACACAAATGACATTAGACATGACGTTGGAGAACCATCATCAAAGGAAGAAAAAAAAGATGAGGAAACTCATGATTTTCTCGAGAATCCAACCATTGAAGAAAGGGAAGTCTCTTACCCAAGAGAATACAACTATGTCAAGGATGGTGAGATAATAGGTGATCAATCCAAAGGGGTAACAACTCGATCTTCTCTTAGAAATATATGTAATTATGTTGCATTTATCTCATGCATAGAGCCTAAGATTATTAAAGAAGCATTAAATGATGAACATTGGATTATGGCTATGCAAGAAGAGTTAAATCAATTTGAGAGAAGTAAAGTATGGACATTAGTTGAATGGCCTAGTAATAAATCTACTATAGGTACTAGATGAATATATAGGAATAAGCTTGATGAAAGTGGTAATATAGTGAGAAACAAGGCTAGACTTGTTGCTCAATGCTATACTCAAGAAGAGGGCATAGAATACAATGAAACATAAGCTCTCATAGCTAGGATGGAAGCAATTAGAATGTTATTAGCATTTGCATGTTTTAATGAATTTAAATTATATCAAATGGATGTTAAAAGTGCATTTTTAAATGGTTTTATAAAATAAGAAGTGTATGTGGAACAACCTCCTGGTTTTGAAGATTCAAAATTTCCAGATCATGTTTTTAAATTGACAAAAGCGTTTTATGGTTTAAAACAAGCTCCTAGAGCTTGGTATGAAAGATTGTCAATTTTTTTAATTGAAAAAGGTTTTTCAAAATGGAAGGTTGACACTACATTGTTTTTAAAGAATAAAGGTAAAGATTTATTAGTAGTTCAAATTTATGTTGATGGTATAATATTTGGTTCCACTAATGATGCTCTTTGTCAAAAAAAATTAAGATAATGCAGAGTGAATTCGATACAAGCATGATGGGGGAGCTCTCATTTTTCTTGGGACTCCAAATCAAGCAAAGAAAAGATAGCATCTTCATCAATCAATCAAAATACATCAAGGATATGCTCAGGAAATTTGGATTGGAAAATGGGAAACCACATGCCACTCCAATGAGCTCATCAACAAAGCTTGACAAAGATGAAGGAGGCAATTGTGTGGATGTTAAATTATATAGGTCAATGATTGGTTCTTTGCTTTATCTAACCGCAAGTAGACCATAAATTATGTTTAGTGTTTTCTTATGTGCTAGATTTCAATCATGCACTAAGGAACCACATTTACTAGCTATTAAGAGAATCTATAGATACCTTAAAGACACTCGTAGTTTAGGACTTTGATATCCTAGAGACTCTAGCTTTAGCTTGCATGTCTTCTCTGATGTGGATTATGGAGGACGTAAAATAGATAGAAAAAGCACCTCTGGTACTTGTAAATTCCTAGGAAATATGTTGATTTCATGGTTTTCAAAGAAACAAAATTGTGTTGCATTATCTACCACTGAAGCGAAATACATTTCAACTGGTAGTTGTTGTGCACAAGTTTTATGGATGAAACAACAACTTTTAGATTATGGAATTGAAGTTAGTACCATACCTATCAAGTGTGACAATACTAGTGCTATTTGTCTCACTAAAAATCCCATCCAATACTCTAGAACTAAGCATATTGAAATTAGACATCATTTCATTAGAGATCATGTCGCTAAAGAAGATGTAGTTCTAGAATTTGTTGACACTGTGCACCAATTAGCGGATATTTTTACAAAACCTTTAGACAAGGAAAGATTTTGGAATCTTGGGAGAGAATTAGGTTTGACCAACCTAACTTGACTTAGTGTATAAAATAATTTTAGCACTTTTAAATTAGAATTGAAAAATGCTTATAAAAATAATATTTTTGATTGCATTCTTTGCTAATAGTTAGGGGGAGTTTATGATCTTTAGAGAAAATTAATTATATGTTCAAATAATGTTTAAGGATAGATTTGATTGATTTAACATTTTTAATTTTTTATATATGAGTTGCCAATACCACTAGAGCTAATTAATTTAGCATTTTGAGTGTTCAAATACATATTTTTTAACTTTTCTGTGCGCCAGGTATCGATACCCCTTCAACGTGTATCAATACCCCCTTTGAATGGGTACCGATACCCCCATCAGATTCTAGCCTTTAAATCCCTAAAATTCATATTTTAAGCAAAACCCCCAAATATAACATCTCACCACTGTTTACCCTCTTTTCAACCTTAATCTCCATTTTACTCATTTTGCAACGGTTTCAAGTCAGATTTCACTCATTTTTCAACTCCTAATCCTACTAGCATCATCAAACTTGTACAAAATTCATCACATTCTCACAAAATCCAAACTTTCAAACTATTTTATTGATTTTTGAACTTAGGACTAGTTTTTATTAGTTATAGGTTGAACTATATATCGGGCATTGATTATATGATGTTTCTAAGCTAGATTCTACAACCAATTTCATCAAAAACACAAGATTTGATCAAAAAATTTCAAAATTTCGAAATAAAAAAATTGTTTTGATTTTAAAATTGTTGTTTTTGATTTAATTATGTTGTTTTGAAAACTACATTTTGATTTCAAACATTGTTTTCAAATATTGTTGTCAAACATAGTTTTCAAAGTTTGCCCATTAGGATTATTTTAGAGAACCTTGAAATATTGAGGACTCATTTGAGTTTTGGGAATGATAATATTGCATACATATGTTTCAAATTGCAGGTATCTATCCTATTCCGATTTCTTAAACCATGTCTCATAAACGTTATAGGTCATCCTCTAGTCGTTCAAACCGACCACCAAATCCACCTCCAAATCCACCTCCTATTCAACAAATTCCTAATCCCAATGATCCCGAAATGACTATTCGAAACTCATTCTTTAACGAACCTGGCTGTAGGGATAATCTTTACCATATGTTTGTTTATCTCCTCGAATTGTATAAAATTCGGGAAGAACGTATTCCTTCTCTTCGAGCTATGGTAGAAATGAACTTTAGATATCTTCCTATCTTACAAGCTTGCAAATTTGATATTTTTTTTTAAATCGAACCAATTGTTTACCAACAACTTGTTCCAAATTTCTTTTCAAATGTTGTTTGTATCCAAAACCAAGCTAAAATCGAAACAATAGGAATTCGATCCTATCTTCTAGGTCAATTCATTTATATTGACTCGGAATACATAGCTAACGCATTTGATTTAGATAATATCAGTTTAGATAATGAAAAAGAAGTAGTAGGTACTCCTTACAAGGTCAAGTCGAGTGCAAGTGTGTTAGATCACCACGATCGTTTCTCCATCTGATGATCTATTGGTGGTTTAGAGCATCCGGGGGCAAATACTCCACTTTTAGAGCTTTAGACCTTTGGTGGATACATTGTATCCAGAATAATAAGAAAATAAACCTACATCAAATTATCTTTTCCAAACTAGTTGAAACTGTAAACCTTGTCCCTAATAAAAAGGTTTTTGAAACTCTAGTTTACAGTTGTCTTCTGAGTAACCTGTTTATCAAAGCCCAACTTAGAGTTTGACTTGATGTAGCCATCCCTCTCAAAAACAAAATCAATCTGACATCTTTAAAGAAATCAGGATAGAATAAGGAAAATTATGATCCAGCTGTACCGGCACCAGCTGCGGATGATGATCCAGAGCTTCAACAACTTATGCAAGATATCGACGATGAGCCGATACAACAAGAAAGTTAAACACCTCCATACTTCTAATCATTTATGGAAATATTGGATATGAGGTTTGTATCTTTAGAGTCCCACTTGACTATTATGGGGACTCAACATTCGGAGAATCAACAAGAGATTCGAGCTACCCGCGAGCAATGAATAATCGATTCAATGTTGTGGATGATAGACTCGATGCAATTACACGAGATGTGACTAATATATGGGCATATCTATCTCCTTCCGATCCTCCTACGGATGCGTGAACTTCACTTGCTAGTTTTCTTAGGTTGAATCATAATGGATCCTAACATTATCTTTAAAACATTTTGAATGTTTGGATTTGTTTGAATTTGTGTTTTTGGATTTTGGATGTTTGAATTGTTTGTTTGGATGTTTATTTTGGGTTGAATGATATTTGAATGGTTACTAGTTATTTGAGCTTCATTTTATTCTTTTTTTTATATTTTGCATCATTTAGACACATATGACCAATTACCATTACACATTATCTATGAATATTGATTTATGAAACTAATGGCTAATCTTCTCTTAAATTTGATCTTAGCAGCTTACGCTATATCTAAATATCAATTGGCGAATTTTTCAAAAAACCTTTTTTACAAACGTTTTAGAGTCTTTTTGATTTAACAAAAAGGGAGAAGTGTTAGAGCAAGGGGGAGTACTTTTTCAAAAATGATTTTTGTTATATCAAAAAGGGGGAGATTGTTGAAAACATTTTGATGTTTCGATATAACAAATTTACTGTTATTGGATTTTAAGATTTTATAATCATTTTTGAAAGTATATTCGATTACATTATTTGAATATCAAAATATCACTCCAAGTTTTTCAAATGTCAATTTCAATCCTTACTTAAGTGTAAAATTGTGTTTTAATCTTAAAATATTTTTAAAACAAATTTCACAAAGTATTTAGAGCCTTAATCGAGTCAAAAATAATTTTTAAATAGAGGGGCTTCGAGAAAAATAGATTGCCCAGCGGGTACCGATACCCCTATGCGAGTTTTGGCTCCGAGAAAAATAGAATGCCCTATGGGTACCGATACCCCCTTATGGGTACTGATACCCCTAGTCATTTAACGGTCAAAATATTTCAATTTTACACTGCATGTACTGATACCAATTGAAGAGGTACCGATAGCCCAAGCTCCCAACAGACTTTTTCAAGAGAGTTTTCATACTACAATGGCTCTAACATCACCCAAATGATTCACAACGGCTAGAATCAATCCAAGGTGTATTTAAACAAGTTCTGAAGCCATTGATTAATAAGAATTCATTGAGAAACAAGAGAGAAAGCATTAAACATCAAGTTTGTGCATTTCAAGCCAATTTTCCTTCAATATTCATTTTGCTTTCAAGAACGCATATTCTGCTCATTTGTAATCATCTTTGAGTGTTCTTTTCTTGTTCTAGAATTGTGCAAACACATTGCCTTGTGAGGTTTTTCTATAAGTTTACGAAATTTGTAATCTTCTCTTTGGGAGAGAGTGTTCTCAAGAATTTGGGGTATAATTCTTGAGGGATTTGTAAGGTTACTCTTTTTCCTCAAAAGAAAGACAAATTAGTGAATTTGTGGAAAATCCTTAGTGTGGATAGCTAAGGTAGTGAACGTAGACTTTTGTTGAGAAAGTCGAACCACTCTAAATCACTGTGCAATTATTTTCTATTTTCTATAAAAGCTTCAACCAAAATTTTTATTGCCAATTCACCCCCCTCTTGGCTATTTTGTCGATCGATTAACTCAACATTCTCTTATCTTTCCTTTTCTATTTCACTATAATTATAGGTTTATCAATGAAATCTAACTTGAATATTTGAGTTCAAGCTTAAATGGAAATTTGAATCCCATTTTTCTTTCAAACCCTCTCTAGTTTTAGGCAACTAAACTTCAGACATTAGGTATTACAACTTCTTGGAGGGATTTCAAGGGATTTCACACGCCATCTTGGAGGCACATTCTACAGGGTGAGCTTTCCAAATAAATCAGTTTTTGGTTTTAGGGTTAAGGAGTTAGAAAGAGATTTACAATTTTTGAATATTAAAACCCTAAGATATAACTCTAAATCATTATACCCTAAAATATTAACCTAATTATTAAACGTTTAACCTTATAAACTATAAATCATTAGCCTTAAAGCGTAATCATACAACCCTAAAATAAATAACTTAATTTATAAAACCAAAACCCTAAAATATTAACATAAATCATAGAATATAAACTGTAGTTATAATAAAATATATAAAATCATTAATATTTATATAACGAAATACAAAATAAAATTACATAAAATAGAAGACTAGAAAATACAATACCAGAAATTAAAATAACATAAATTCTAATATTAGAAAATACAATTACATAATTATGATCCACGATTGAGAGATGATAAAATATATGAACATTTTTTTCTATTATGGCCTAAGTTTCTATAAAGCCCACATCTTTTAGGTTCTTTTGATGTTTTTCGGATATTCATATCATGATGAATTCAAGTGGATTTTGGAAAACATGGTTTCCTTAATAACAACGGATCTGGTATGATTGTAAGCCAAGTCTGAATCTCATTTGAGTTTTTTCATTACTTATGGGGGAACTCAAATTCATATGCCTTGAATACTTGTGAGTGTTGGTAGAAGGGATCAATATAACTTTTATACTCCAAATGAGAATGTGAGCAAACTACTATGATGCGAGAGCATAGATACTTTCAAGCTTGAAAAAGCCATAATCACACCGCTTTCCTTGTAGATTCACTTTGAAAGAGTTAGATTTAATCCCTTAAAGAGGTCGTAACATTTTCGTCACATGAAATAATCATGTGTGCGAGAAAAATTTGTTACCAAATTTCCTTTTGATGCTGCAACTTTATTCTGTATATCTGCTACTAATCTTGGATGATAAACATGGTTGTTTTGCATCCAAGTAAGAGCTTGTCCCTCGAGCTTCGAAAAAAACATACCCAAACAAAAATATGTCGTTTTAACCAAAGCAGTTACATGTAAATGACGTCCCCCTTTAAGGTTGAATTGATAGCCTCAACCAAGTTGGTTGTCATATGACCATATCGATATCCCTCATCATATGCATTTGTCTATATTTCTTTATTGATGGTTTTGATGTAATTGTAGCCTTTGTCATTTTTGCTTTGCAACTCTTGAAGCATAGACTCAAACCTTTGAGGTAAGAGTTCGTAACCTTAACCATATGGTATTACTTAGTGTCAAGTATAAATAAATAAAATGAAAATAACTGAGAAATGAAATTGAAAAAAAGTAACATACTCATGCGTATAAGTAATTGGCATTCATCGTTATTCTTAAATTTTCCATGGTAGTTTGCAACAATATGTCATATACAATAATGGTGTTGGGCATGTGGGGGTTTACACATTCTACCCAAATAGTTCATTGCTACTTTGATAACATCTCCATGGTCTGAAATGGTTCCACTCAATAATAGCATAACATATCAGAGGCACAACTGCTATCCATATGTCGAATGGACCACTCAAGTGAAATAGGATGGAAGCCCTCAATTCATCATTCATGTAAGACATCCATTCGAACTGAAACAAATATATATATATTTCTTATCAAAATTTAAATAATATTTAAATTATAACAAAATATTTAAATAAAAATAATAACAATTAAAAGCATACATTTGATCATGTTTTTTGCTCTATTAGTAATCAGATATCTTCTAATTCATTTTGGAAATCACGGTGAGTTTTTATTGATGACCACCTATTTAATATAAAAAAAATTTAATTCACTGTATAGTAAAAAATTATTTATATATAAATTCAATATTGAAATTACCTTAGCAATAATGAGAAGACAAATGACTCTTTCTTTCACAACCCAATTTTCATTCAATTCAAATTTGTTTTTATTTAATTAATTTCAGGGACTAGTTTGAGAGTTTCCAAAGTTTTAGACCAAGTTTTAGATTTCCCTAAAAGTTCAAGAACCAAACTGAGATTTGCCCATTCTCTACCTGCAGAGAAAAAAAGAAAAGAAAGAAGGAGTGGTTTTTACAGTTTGAACCTGTGACCAACAAGCATGGGGAACCATGCCCTAGCTATTAGACTAAGGCACTATTTATATTTTAATTTATTAGATATATATTTTAATAGTTTTGGCCATGTTATATATACATAAAAACCCAAAATCCCCAATCACTAACCCTCAGATCCCTAACTATCGACCATTTCACCATTGATTTCTCCACCGTCCGACCACCACTCAGCTCGCCACCACTCCCATTCGACTTGCCGTCGACCGGTGACCAAGACCCAATCACTATCAAAGCGTGATTCATTGTTAATCGATGTGAATCAACGTTCAAAGCATCACCGAAAAAATCCACCCCCGACTCTTGGATTTTCAATGATTCCCGTCGATCCGGTCGACCGTTTACCTCACCGCCTGCACCATTGGACTCATCGTCACCGTGCGTTCAAAACCTAATCAAAATCGTTACGCCGTCAGTGCTCTGCCATTGTCACTCGCCGGTCACCATTGGAAAAATTTGAATGTTTTCAAATTTCCACACTCCGCCATGTTTCATCGAAAAATAACACTTGCATGAGACTCCCGGGCCAGAAATCTAGCAATATGGAAATTTTTGTCGCAGTCCGACGACCGGAGCCGCCACACGCGCCGCTCCATACTCTTGGGCATTGTATGAATCCTGGGTGTCTGCTGAATTGGTAGAACCAGTCTGAACCAATTGGATCGGTCTGATCAGGTCGAGCTGATCCGTTAATCGAGCCTTGATTGCTGACCGGGCGTTGACCGAATATTGATCGTTAATCGGTCGTTGACCATCGTTGACCGACAGTTTACTTTTTCTGTGAAAACCTATCCTGATGTTTTTTGACGTCTTGAGTCTGTTTTTTAGGTTCGTTTTGCTAAATTCGAACCCAATAAGCAATTTTCACTGATTAACCTCCCAATTCAGTCCATTTTTCGTAATTAAGCTCCGTTTCTAACGTAATTTCTATTGATATGTATCCGAGATATTATTGGACGTTGGATTCAAGTTCGAGAGCGATCGAATAAAGTTTTATTGTTCAGTTAGTGGAGGACAAAAATCAAGGTAATACTCTACTACCTTTTGTATGTTGTATGGTACACATTGATAGTTGGTAAATGCATAAATGGGTTCGATTGATTTTATGGATACCGTTGATTGAGATAAACCCAATATGATTACGATAAGAAGGTAGTATATCGTATAAGACTCGAATGAATCACGTAAGGAATTAGAAGATATATAAGAAATAAATTCAAGTTCAATGATTAATCAGTAAATAAACTGAATTCAATATCCTTAAACTTTGATTATTTTCGTTAAAGGTTAAATGTCAGATATACATGTATAAGAAATTACAAAAATAATCTTTTAAGTTGTAAAAATGGTATGTATTAACCCTGGTAGTGGAATTACCCCGAGAATATGTATTTTAACCCGATAAAATTAATGACACCCCTGTTAATTTCTAATTTATTTGGAAAATATATTATATTCAGTTTTAAACCTCAGAAAAAACACAAGACCTATAAATACTTATTATTGAATAAACACTTGAAGCCTAATTTATCGAAAGTATTGCCTCTGACAGAATTGAATGGAATAACGATAATTAGGGCTGAGCAACGAAACCGAGAAAACTGACACGAACCGAGTAAAACGGTTCGGTTCGGTTTGGCATTATACGATTCAGTTTTCAGGTTCGGTTTAAAGGCTTTATTTTTTTGATTTGGTTCGGTTCGGGTTTTCCATATGGAACCCATTTGTTCCATATTGAACCGAATAAGCAATTTTTTTTAAAAAAATTATAGTTTCAAGTGATTTTTTCATTGAAAAACTGATAAACCGAACCGAACCGAAAAACCCGAACTGTTAAAAAAATCGAACCGAAAAAACCGGTTTCGATTTTTCTGGTTTTTTAACCATTCGGTTTTGATTTAAATATTAAAAAACCGTTTATTTTGGTTCGGTTCAATTTTTGGTAAAAAACCGAACCGAACCAAACCGAATACACCCCTAACGATAATACACTTAAAGTGTACAAAAAACTATGGATGGCTATGATAATGGAGACAACCCGAAAACTCATATTTTGGTCCACTTGAACCTTGAAATCACTGATTAAATTCTTGATCTATTTGAAAACCCCCAAAAATAAAATTCTACATTTGGAATTCTTAATACAACGATCTCCTTATTTTTGAATGATCATTTGAAGACTAGATTACTGGAAGTGTGACATGTCACTAAAGTATTTAAATGATGTATTATCCTTAAGTTTTGAAATAACTAATGTGTCTGGACCCCAAAACGACTAAAATAACCTTGAATATTGAGATTACCTAAATATCTGTATGATTTGGATTAAGTGAATGTATTTAGATAGACTATGGGAACACCGATGAACCTAAATGATGTACTGCCCCTAAAGGTTATAGAGCACAACCCAAGTTGTCGAACATTTTAGATACTATTACAATAAAGAAATGAAATAAATACCAATGGAATGCCTATTCGTCTCCTCAAAAACTGATCAATGATGATTCTGATATTGATCAGATCAGCTAGTGCAGTCAGTAATAAGAAGTGAATAATAGCGAAGTATCACAATCCAAATATTTGACAACTATCGTAGTATTGGAATTTGTAGTTCAATTGGACTTGAAATTCTGATAATTCAATATATAATCTTGAATACCATGAATTACTGTTTCACCCTTATTGGATTAAGTTACTAAGAATTCATCAGAAATTAAAATGTCTGTAATACTCCTATTTGTCTGAATAATGGAAACACTCATGTTATATCTAAATCGTCAAAAATTATGAGGTAAAATTTCCTGTGTAACATCCCAAAAACCAGGTTAGTGTCCAAAGTATAAGATTTTAAAACTTCGTGCCTAATTTGAAAAAATTTAAAAGTTCATGGACTTAATTGAAATGTTATTGTGTATGATTAAATAGCAAAAAAGGAATGATGGAAGGACATAAGATTCATTAGACAAGAAATGAATTAAAAATTTGTTATGGGTATTTTATATATCCACGTGGAGCAAAGGAAAGAAAGAGTAAAGGATTTCCAGAAAACTCTTCATATTTCTTCCTACTCCCAACGTGAGCTCCATAGCTAAGGTAAGAGTATTTTTAGTTGGTTATTTATTACAATATATGAGTGGTTTTGATTCTTGGAGCATTAGTAAAGCTTAAGAAAACTTAAAGAGAAGTAATAACTAAAAGATGAAGAAGTTAGAGATGATTAAATAAAAGGGGTTTTTTAAGTGAATTTATAGAAAAGAGTTAGTAAATGGATTTTGAAGTTATAATTGACTTTTCATAAGTTAGAATAAGGAATCTAAAGTATTAGAAATGGATTTAGAGTATGTTGATTATTTGGTAAGATTTTTAGTTTCAAGTAATATTATAAGATTTTGGATGTTTAAGTGAGTTAAAGTAACATAAGTTAGTTCTAATAAGTGTAGTTAAGTTTAAAGGGTTGAAAGGACTTAAAAGTATGGAGTTTATATAAGTTTTGGTAAATTTTCAGGTTAAAATGAGTAAGTTCTGGGTGAGATGTATCAATATTAGATGAACAGTACCGATACTTCAAGGCAAAATAGGTGATATCTTGGTCTGGGTATCAATAATGGATGAACATTATCGATACCATAAGGTAGAAGTGGTTGAATTCTTCTAAGAGTATTAATACCAAAGTAGTAGCATCGATACCAGGGGTATCGATACCAAAGTTTAGGTATCAGTACCATTTTTAGAATCAAATTCCAGAATGTGAAAAGGGTATCAATACTGAAGTATAGTATCGATACCACAATAAGGAAGTATCGGTACTGTACCTTGGGTACCAATACTATTCAGATTGAAATTAGAAATTTAGTGCTTCATTTAGCTTATGTTAGCAAGGATTTATTATAGTGATACGATTTCCAATATTTATACCAATTGTATATTTGTGTAGATACCGAACGCAAGCAAGTTCCGGAAGAATCAATGAGATATGATCTATCAAGAGAGAGATAAGAGTCATACATTGATTAAGTGAGCTAAGGTGAGTGCATATTCTTATGTATAAGGTGTTTAATGGAAATGAGACTTGCGATGAGTCTATTTCCAATGTTTTGATTCCATGATTCCATGAACACAATCCTATTGTTGATGTGGTTTAGATGTGTACATGAGTACAAATGTATGCCTATGTTTTACATGCATTGTTATATATATGAACCATGTGTTATATGTTATCCTATGTTATTATTTGAGATTATGACATAAGCTATGTGAAAAATTGATCTATGTGAATAAATGCCTATGTGATAAGCTATAAATGGTAAAGCCCATAAGTATGTGATATGAGAGTTAAGGGTATAATTGGCATGCCAAGAGTCAAGGGTTCTACGTGTGGTCCTTCGAGACATTTCTACGCGGTCCTTTGGGACAATACTATGTGGTCCTTCGAGACATGTCTATGTGGTCCTTCGGGACATTTCTACGTGGCACTTCGGTGCAATTTATACGAGCTATAGTGACAACATTTGTGCACAACCTCAATATACTCACATACCTTCAGTTCTCATAAATGTAGCATGCACTATTAAAGAAATAACATGAATAAACACTACTGGATGTTATATGTTCTTGTTTGGTGTAATGCATGATTGTCTATGTATTACATGATACTTATAATTGTTAAGTATATGATTACATGTTTCAATGTTTTATATATGCATTATATGTCTCACTAAGTATGTGACTTAGCGTGTGAGTGTTTCACACGTAGGTTCAAAGAAGCAGGATGAGCAAAGCTATGATCAAACAAGACAACATACCCATACGAGAAGATCATATCAGAAACAACTAATACAGTATGTTATTTTGTGATATTAATGTGTTGGCATCTAATTAAAGTTTTGAAACACATATGCTCTGATCGTTTTTGTAAACATACACTACTATATTTTTGTAAATTATTGAGTTTTAATTTAAATATAAGTTAAATTATGTTTATTTACTTTTGATCAAAGGTTTCATCATTTTATTTCAAATGTATGTTTAAATTCAACTATCTTTTAAAAGTAAAGGTTTTGAAAAGTCAATGTGACACCTCGGATTCTTATCCGGGTCGGATACGGGTTGGGGGTGTTACATCCTGAGTACTTTATTAAATACACTCGAATCTTAAATGATTCTTGAAACATCAATTTCTTAATGTTGATTAGATCTGCTAATGAATAACCCTTTTTATAAGAATATTGAATATGAATTTCATCCAATCCACAGAAGTTATATGTTTTCCTTCCTGGTAACGATCAATTGCCTCCGAAAAATATTCAAAAGACTGATGAATCTATTAGCCATCAAACCCCTTTTTATAGGGGTTTCATTTCTATAATTTAATCAGCTTGCAGAAGTTTCGTATTTTCTCCACTGGATAATTGCTAAGTACCTCTGGAAAATAACTGGATCCTCTAGTGTGTTCCCTATGTACTACATGACTATTTTATTTATTTTGAAAATACGTTTCATCGAAGTTTATAATTTACTAATTTATTGATCTACTGATTTATGAACTATGTTTACCTGAATTGTGTTATATGGTTTCCTGTTTTCACTGGAAGATTTAATCGTTCATGATTTATGGATCATGGAATCTACTAGTTTAGGAAATATGGTTATTGAAATATGTTATCTGGTTTCCTGTTTTCACTGGAAAAAAAATAAAAAAAATAATCATTCCTGAATTATATATCATTCAATCTACTGGTTACTACTTGAACAGTTTTATTTGGGACGTTATCTAGGTAGGCTGAAGTATAGAGGTTCAGCTCTGATCAAGCTGGTAATTCCTTATAGAACTAAGGTGACCCTTGAGTAGGCTCTGAGGCCCCGAGAACTTTCTTAGGTAGGATCTCAGACCCCAAGGCACTCCATTGGGTAAATCATGAGACTGTATATGGTGTACAGGTGGAGGGCAATTATGTGGTTTATTTCATTATCACTCTTACGAGATTTTACTGGATCAAGATCCTGATATTATAGTTTACTGATAAGTTTGATTTCTACTGGATATTGTATGGATAGGATTCTGGAGTATGGAGGCTCAACTCTGATCAAACTAGTAAATCCTTACGGACCTAAGGATACCCTTGGGTAGACCCATACGCTCCAAGGCACTCCATTAGGGTGGCTCATTTATTGTGTGCTTAGGGTAAGTCCTTATGGATGTAGTTCTGGGGAAACTGCATAAATGTGTTTGGTTGGAGGGTTTTACTATGGTTTTAAAATATGTTTTAAATTATTAATGTTTTAAAAAGATCTATACCATTTTCACTGGTTTTGTGGGAACACACTAGACACCTTATTCTGATCTCCTGAACTTAGTCCTATGAATGTTTTCTCTGAACTAAAATCTTCATGTCTTTTTTCTCAAAGAAATATCAGTGAAACCACAACTCATCCCGAAAACATGTAGACGTTTGAATCGATAAGGAAATTGTATGCTTGCCTATTATCTATATATCCTTTAGCATCACTTGGTAGTTTTGTATTACTGAGCTTCCTAAAGCTTACTCTTTTACTCACCATTTCAGGTTAAAAAATCGAACCATTGCAACTATTGACATCAGTAAAGGAGTTTTACTAATGTTGCTTGCGGAGTACGGTATAAATGTTATTAGGGGGCATGTAGGTCACCTTTGATTTTTATACTAAGTATGAAATTTGTATGATTTTAATTATGTTTGTAATATATGTATGTTTTCTGAACTTGTATTTATTTATAAATTGTTTTATGGTTTTACACATTTTAAAAAAAATTAAATTTTCCAGGATTTTTACTGTGGGTCATTTCATTTGCCCTAATGTGACACCTCGGATCGGATCGGGTCAACCACATCGGTATGTGGGTGTTACACTTTCAAAGTCAGACATAAAAAAATGCATATGATGACATGCCCACAACTAGAGAAGGAGGAGACAACCACCAATACCATTTTTAGTATAATTTGTTATGCTACAAATCTCTCTAAATAGATATGTTAAGATTGTGGAGCCCTAACTGAACATTCTTGCTACTTAAAAATCAATGAGGTGACATAATCACATACAATGCACTTAGTTCCGAGATTTTTGGGGCGTCAAGATTCGTCCTATGATTCGTAATATATATGCCTAAGTAAAAACTTTTTCCTAATCCATAGAACAATTTTCGATCAACTCTCTAAAAATGTTTTAGGATAACGTGATTCGACAAACGTTGAACGTTTGTGGGAAATCTCCTAGATACTCCATGTACAAAGCATATTAATCACCATCTGCCACACCACAAAGAACATTTCCATCTACCGAAAGTCTCAAATGCATTGTAACATCCTATAGGGTAATTGTGCACTCCCCACATAAAAGATGGAATGTGTGTGTCTCAAGTCTCCACCTCTCGAATAGTGTAGGTGAGTTCAAGATAACAACCTCAAATAATTTTTGCTATGTAACCAAATGTAGCATAAGATAAATAGCTCAAGATATGATCTGGTGTGTTCATGTTATTGTTGTGAATAAATACTTATAATATACGATCATTTTCCTAATTCATAAAAAAGTAACGATTAAAAAATTGAAATAATATTCAATAAAATATTTAAATATTTAAACAAAATATTCAAAAAAATTAAATAAACATAATTCAATATTTTTATCATGTTGACAAAATAAGAGGAAATATGATTTTCATCCAATCGTAGCATGCCTTCCATTTTTTAAAACTGCACAAAATAAAAAAATTAGTCATTAAAATATATTTTAAAAAGATAAATAAATATATTAAAATGATAAAAAATAATTTATACCTTGAATTTTTCCCCGATGACTTTTCTAACCAAATTGAAAGATATTGGAGAGAAAAAAAGATTGTATTTTTTTGGTGTGATTTGAAGTGGGGATGAGAGGGGCTTATATAATAGGTGGATGAGGGGTTTTAGGGGGGGAACAATGGTGGGAAAGCTGGGCGGGAAGAGGAAGGCGGGCTGCTTAGGTCGCGTCTTCCAAGTGGTATGCCACCTCAGCTGGAACATGGGGAAAGCTTACCTTGTAGAACACGCCTTCCAGTCACGTTAGTAAGACTCGGTTTGTGAAATGCGCCTCTTTACCTAAATTTATGAACGAGTGCTAGTTATCAAGGGTGCTACTGTGGTATTTTTGGGTGATTTTTAGATAATAAAACAACCCACTTCGATACTTCAATTTTTTTCTTTAGTACAATTAATTACTTGTTTTTAATTATGCGTATTTAATTTTTATTGATTCATACTTATAATTTTAATATCATTTACTTAAAGGAAAATTCTACAGCGCACATCATAATACACCAGTAAAGAGATACACTGAAACACGCCACTAATTAAATTCATCTTATTAAGTAAATCTAGAATGGGTAAACTACACGTTTTGTAGTTAAATTATCAATTTTGTTTTGTTTTAGTATCTAGACTTTATTTTTTAAAATTATTAACGATAATGCTTATGTGGCATGATATATAAAATTGTTATTATTTTAATTATCACATTACCTTTTTCTTTACCAGTCAATATTTTTTAATTAATTTTATTTAACTAAGGTGGTGACACGTGTCACCATGTATGAGGATAAAAAGATAAAAATCATATTTGCTCCTAGTATAAAATGAACTTATGTCCCTTACATGAGTTATAAATCACTTAACCATCAAGCTAAGCTAGTTACTTAAATAAATTTCATCACATTTTATATTTAACTTATATAACGGTATCAACACAAAAGCAATATTTTTTTATGATTATATGAATCAAATATGAGACAATTTACATTAATGATTGAAAGCTTAACCACTCAACTATAATGCAAATATTTTTTTACTATACTAAACTTAATACTTACTTATATCATTATTAAATTAAAAGATTAATTTTCATTTTATTTAAGAATAAAAAATAATTAAATATTTTTATAAATATTTGTATGAAATCATTATAAAAAGTATATTTATAATATTATAAAAATATTTATTTAATTTTTAAAATCATATTAATTATTTATTTGACATAATATTATTTTTAAATTTTCTATTTAATTTTTAATAATTTAAAATTTAGGGTAAATTATACGTTCAGTATCCAACTATCACTTTGGTTATGTATAATATTACTGAAAATTAAGTATATAATTTAAAAATAATATTATTTCAAATAAATAATTAATATCACTTAAAATAAAATAAATAATATGATTTTAAAAATTAAATAAATATTTTTATAATGTTATAAATATTTCTTTTTATAATTATTTCATATAAGTTTTACAAATATACATAAATTATTTAATTTTTTATTTTTAAATTAAGTGAAATTAATCTTTAACTTAATAATGATATAAGTAAGTATTATTTTTTTTGAATTAGAAGTCATTTGTTTTATTAAATAGAGGAAATATCCAAAATTACAATAAAGATTTACAATCATAATCGTAAACTAAACACATAATTAGGATATTTTCTTATAACCATTAGCATAAGAAACTAGCCACTTGAAGTCAAATAAAGATCATATATTAAAGAAAAAGTTAAAAAATCTAACCAAATAACTCGAAAGAAAATAGATACGAACAAATATGATTGTATCGACAAATGAACCACAAAAGAGAATCAAACTACTGAAAAGACCACCGACAAACCATAAATCAAAGTCGAACAATGTGAGAAAATTATCCTTGAATGTAACCACGTATCCAAATAAAATCTAAGAGTTTAAAACAGGAAGATCAACAGGATAACAAATAAGCGTCGTATTGCTCAGTTGAGGTGATGTCGAATCAAACCCTAAGAAAAGATAAATGAAAAGAAACGCCAAACGATCGATAAAAAGACCAAAAACGTACCAAAATATGAAAAAAAAACATGCTATGAAAGCAGAGAAAAATATGACATGAAGACAAGATTATCAAAAACTAAAAACAAATATGTGATGTGATAAAAAAAATAAGGAATACCGACAGTTGAAAACCAACACTAAGGTTGGTGCCGCCACCGGCCAAGCCAAAATGAAAGAAGGAAAAGTGAGCGACACACTTGAGAAGAGAAAAAACCCTAGGAGAAAGAAAGCCTTGTATAAATTTATGTATTATTCACCCTTGAGATTCTAAGTAAGTATTAAGTTCGATATAATCAAAATAGATCCACATTATGATTGAGTGGTTAAGCTTTTAGTCATTAATTTGAATTGTCCCATATTTAAAACTTATAATCATAAAAAATATTGATTTTGTGGTGATATCATTTTATAAGTTAAATATAAAATGTAATGAAATTTACCCAAATGACTAATTTCATGCAATGATTGAGTGATTTGTATCACATGAAAGTGACCTAAGTTCAATTCATATTAGGGGCAAAATGATTTTCATCTTTTTATCCTCATAGATGGTGACAAGTGTAACGCCCCAAATCTTAGGTTAGTAGTTTTGGGCTAACCTGAGAAGGTTTATATAAGCCCACTAGCCTTGTAAGAAAGCCTAGATCTTTTGAGAGTGGGATTGGGCTTGGATTGTGTAACGCCCCAAATCTTAGGTTAGTAGTTTTGGGCAAAATAGAGGCATTTTTTGATATTGAAGTAAAAAAGGAAGGACTAAGGGGAAATTATGCCAATTTTTCAAGCAAAGGACAAAATTCTTTAATGATGATGATGTAATTGGCTGAACCACTCTCTCTTTTTCTCATTTTCCTTATCTTTTGTCTCTTACCTCATTCTCTCAATCTCTATCTTCTTTTTCTTCAAGTAGAATTAGTAAAGGTGTAACACCCCCAACCCGTATCTGACCCGGATACGAGTTCGAGATGTCACATTGACTTTTTAAAACAATATACTTAACAAAATAATAGAACATTTGGACTTGTATTAAGAAAATAAGATATTATACATATATTTATACAAAGTTCACAAGATTCTCAGAGCATACACAACTTAAACTTTTGGTTACATGCCAACAGTGATTTATATAACAAAAGGACCTACAATTTAAGTTACTTCTTATCTTATGGTTGCAGGAGTAATGTTGTCCCAACTGTCTAACCTTGCTTGTATACCTTCTCGGATCCTACGTGTAAAACACTTACACGCTAAGTCATTGACTTAGTGAGGCATAATATGTAATGATATAACAATGAAATGAAACATAAGATATCCATGCAATGCAACTTATTTAATAATGCAATTCACATATAACTTGTCAATGTAACAATTATGAATTCATATTAATTAAGTCATTAGCCCATGATACAATATTGAGAACCTAAGGTATGTGGGTACAGTGAGGTTGTGCACTATGCTATCACTACAGTTCGTATAAATGCACCGAAGTGCAACGTAGAATTATACCGAAGTGCCGCGTAGAAATGCACTGAAGTGCCATATAAAATGTTCATAAGGACCACATAGAAATTCCTTAAGAATCATATACATATTCCAAGGACCAATCATGTGTCCCAAAGAACCTTATAAATGTTCCAAAGGATACATATATATCCCAAAGTGTAACATCCGCAATACCGGGTTAGTGACCAAATTGAAAAGTTTTAGAATTTGGTGATTAATTTAGGAAAAATTGAAAAGTTTAGGGATTTAAAGTGTAATATTTTGATAGTGGATTAAATGGTAATTATGGAAGAATTGAAAGGGTATTATGGTCTTTTTATGTAAAAGATATTTATCTCTTATTTAAAAAGAGAAGCTTATGGGTGAGGAAGTATCTGGAAAGCTTCATTCTTCTTCTTTCTTCTTCTCGTTGGTTTACTTCATAAGGGTGAGTTTAATTTCAGCTTCTTAATTCTTGAATTTATAAATTAGTTTGAATTCTTTGGGTATTAAATAAGCTTAAGGAAAGCTTATATGGGATTTAAACAATAAGATAAAGGAATTAATAAGTAATTTGTAATATGAGTTTTAAGATGAAATTTTGATATGGTATGGTTGTTGAAGTTTTAGGGATGAATTTGACTTGTCATCAATCTAATTAAGAAGTATGAAGTGTTAGAATTGGAATTAAAACACATTGAAAATTTATTGTGATTCTTGAATGCCATGTAAATGATGGAATTTTGGGTTTAAAGAAGTGATTATGGAATAGAAATGAGTTTAAATATGTGTATGGAAATTAGGAATATTGAAGGAAGTAAAATATGAAGGTTTAAGCTGAAATGAAGTGAATTTCGAGCTCAAAAATGTGATTTCTGGGCAAGGGGAATCGGTACCCATTCAAGGGGAACCGATACCCCTCAAACGAACATGGAATTCCAGAATGCCAGAGGGGAACCGATACCCCAACAGGAGGGAACCGATTCCCCCCTAAAGGAAAATTGTAAATATTGGTTTAATAAGTTCATTTAAGTTGCTAGTATCAAATTACAAGGTGTAGGTATCTAATAATTGTCTTAAAATATATAATTATGTAGATTCATAGCCTAAACGAGTTCCGGAATCATTGACAAGTAAGATCGATAAAAAGGGAAGATAAGAGATTGAAATGGACTAGTGAGGCCAGGTGAGTGCATACAAGTTAGTTTATGATGTTTAATGGAAATAAGACTTGCGACAAGTCTATTTCCTATATTAGAATGCATTAATTTATGGTCATAGGCATATGTTTGATTTGGGTATGTGATATATATTACAATATGTGTTATATGATTGCGTGAATACATGTATTGTGATAAGTATAGGAATTAATATGAATGGTCTATATGATTGCATGGGAATGTGAAATAGGTTATATGATAGGTGACCATACATGTTAATAGTATACGTGATCAATTATAAGAATTAATATAATAGATTTATATGACTACATGAGAAAGGTGATGAGTTAAATAAGATTAGACTATAGAGTAATATGAGAATAATATATTAGTGAAGGGAATTGAGTATAAATGATGATACCAAACCATAAGATAAGTATTTACTTATAGGATAATATGATATTATATGAATATAATATATAACTTTATGAGGAAGAATTGGGTGTTATATGATTTAGGTATGAAAATGATCTATGCGTAAGTAAATTACGTGATTATGTGACTATGTGTGAAATAGAGTAAACTAGGTAAGTATAAGATATGTAAATATATGGCTATGGAACAAAGTATGTAATAATACAATGTTATTTGATTTATGATTTTGATATGTGCATGGATACATGAAATGGATATAGGTTATTATATATGTTACATGATTATATGCATGTGTGATATATGCTATTAGACATGCCTAATGTGAAATGAAATAAGCCAAGTGACTATATGAAATATGTGATTGTAAGATCAATGATTACACGTACATGTGGTACGTGACAGAAAGGAAATGATATGAATAAGTGAAGTGAAATGATATAAATGACAATGCCCATGTTATGTGTCATGAGAGCTAGGGGTATAGTTGGCATGCCAAGAGTCGAGGGTCTATGTGGTCCTTCGGGACATATATGTATTCTTTGGAACATGTGTGAAGTCTGGTGAGACACATACTTGATCCTTGGCATATGTATATGATTCTTAATGAATGATATGTGGTCCTTCGGGACATATATGTATTCTTTGGAACATGTGTGAAGTCTGGTGAGACGCATACTTGATCCTTGGCATATGTATATGATTCTTAAGGAATGATATGTGGTCCTTCAGGAGATATATGTATTCTTTGGAACATGTGTGAAGTCTGGTGAGACACATACTTGATCCCTAGTATATGTATATGATTCTTAAGGAATGATATGTGGTCCTTATGGACATTATTATATGGCACTACGGTGCAATTCTACGCGGCACTACGGTGCAATTCTATGAGGCACTTCGGTGCATTTATATGAGCTGTGGTGACAGCATTAGTGCACAACCTCCATAAACTCACATATCTATAATTCTCACATATGTACATGGGCTAATCAAGAGATATAAACAAATATATGTTAGTGATATGATAAATGTTATACAAATGATATGATGTTGTGTGTGTATAGTGTTTGATTGAAAAGGTTAAGCATAAAGGTATGTGATTACATGATAAACTGCTCATGATGAGTTATGTGTATGTATTTATTTATTGTAATTAATCTGATATGATTTTTCATGATATGAGGGAATCATGTAATTTGGTATAGCATGATAGAACAGAACATGCATGTATTGATATATGTTATAAAGTGCATTATAAGTTTTTATGCCTCACTAAGTCTTCGACTTAGCGTGTGATTGTTTCACACGTAGGTTTCGAGAAGAGTAAAGAGTAATGCGGAGCAAGACAGGTCAGTTCTCCTTACCAAATATCAGATCAAAAAATATATGTACTGTATATAGAGTGTAGTTGGCATGTAGTCTAAAGATATAAATTGTATGAACTCTGATATATTTTGTAAACGTTTTGAATAAGTTAAATGTTATCAAAGTTTCTAAATTACTCACTATTTTATACGAATAAATGTTTGAAAAGTCCATGTGACACTTCGGACTCGTATCTGGGTCGGATACGAGTTGGGGGTGTTACATTTAATGGTATCAGAGCGACGGTTTAGCCGATTCTAGGCTAAAAACGAAGTCGAAAGTGTTTTAAAAAGTGTACATGCCAACACAAAGTGAAAAATTTTCTGATCTGATAGGGTAATGAGTGTGTTGTCTTGTTAATAGAGTTAAATTGTTATGTTATATAAGATAAGTGAATACTGAGAATGATTTATGAAATTTATATATATGTTTATATGATATGATGAATGACATGTGAACATATGCAATTGACATATGTTATACAATATGAATTGGATGAGCATATGCACACGTGATATCTGATAGAAGAAATGATATGAGCACATGAAAATATGAGAGTTTCCAAAGTGAAATACAAGACGATAGACCTGAAGGTAATAGCATTCACCTGCCCTGGCCAGGCAGGGAGAAGAGCGAAAACCTCAGGGAATGTCTGTATAAGATTAGAGAATGATTCATGATGTTGAATGATATTCTGATGTGTTTTTAATTGTATACTTCGTTAACTCATAGAATGAATGTATCGAAATAGTTAAAAGAGTTATAAGCACCCGATCTCAAGGGTGAATTTGAGGAAGGCTCTGTTGTTACAGACCTTTGGATATATGATATGAAGATAATGTTAGAAGATGTTCATTTCTCCATAGTGGAGAAATTAAATTGAGAAGTTTGTTATTATGTGGATAAGATGGAATATGGTGAACGAGTGTCACCATAAGGATGTTAAAAGATCAAGTGACGCGGTTATTTTTTGTAAAAGAGTTTGTATTCTAGATGGAAAGAGTTAGCATTGGCTAACCAGAGTATGTGATAAAAATATACTGGAATTATAAGATTATAAGATATTGTCAGGATATGATAACCAAATCTGAAATGGATCTGGATACAGTTGCATATTTGGATCATAGTAATGTGGTATAGTAAAGGAAAAGGAAGTAAGAATTTGTATATTTGAGTAAAGCTGAGGATTGATAAGAAGAGTTTGAGAATGTGTATATCGATGATCAGATTATAGGACACATGAAGTCAGAATGTTGAGTTTGAGCAAAAGAAATTTCAGGATGTATGAGAATAGAGGTGAAATTTATAAGTTGAGTAAGCGAATTTTGAGATAATTTAGATTGGAAAGGATGTATATGATTGGTATAATAGGGCTTGTGCCCTAGATTGAACAAAAGTTATTATCTAGCTGTCAGAGTAAAGGTGCTAGAGTTATAAGATTGGAGGAAAGATAAAGTGGAGTTAATCAAATATGATATGAATCTGGATGTGGTTATGTATCTTGATCATACAGATATGATGTAGGCAAAGAGATAAGCATTGGTATGTTTTAAAAAGTGGCTTTAAAGAAGAAAATACAAATACAAGAGATGATAAAGAATAAAGTTCGGTATAATAAATAAGGATATCAAAGTTATGAGGATGCAATGAAGATTGTTACACAGAGATGAATATAGGTGATAAGACAAGAGTATGTGAACATGAAAGGAAATATATGATTTGTGTATAAGGAATAAATAAAGGAAGAATGGAATAAAGAAATGAAAAGGGATTGAGTTAAAGGATCAAATACGATAAAGGTTATATGGAATGTAGATGATAATTTTGATATATAAGTAAGAAAAGTATGTAAGGTTATATGAAGAGACTATGTGTATCGTAATACAGACAAGGATAAAAGAATGAATAAAAGTTTGGATTGTGGTGAATTAATTAGAAAATGAGGAAAGAAATCAATTGATTGATTTTTGATTTTGAGTGATAAGAATTGATGTTACTGTCTACATAATAAGTAACATTATATGAATGAAATCAGAGTTATGAATTTGAAACAAAGGGATAGTATTGTGTATAAGAAAGAGTGTGGAGATGATAAGGATTTGTACTTTAGAATGAAAGAGTTAGCGTTGACTAACAAGATTTTGTGATGAAATTGTATTGGATATAGTTGTATATTTTGATTACGTAAATGTGATATAGTGAATGAAGTGAGGATTCGTATGGAAGTGTAAATTATAAGTTCGATATAGAAACACGAAAAGTGTGCAAGGTGATGTGAAAATATTGTTTGACTCCTTAAAGTATATGTTTAATCACAATTGAAGAAGATTTAAAGTTGTGTTTTGGTCAAATGATGACGAAAGACAAGTTTGGTATGGTTATAAGGTAATTAGAGAGTTATGAAGAAATAGATGGATTTATGATATAGAGTGATGAGATGGATGTTACTGTCAATGTGATGAGTGACATTATATGGAATTTTGGAAAGGTCAAAGGAAAAATGCATAATCGAATGAGAGAAAAGACAACAATGGATTGGTATTACTGGTTATTGTTTATATGATAAGCAACAGAAGATGAATGTATAAACGAAAAAGATAGTTGGAAAACTAAAGGATTGAAAAGTAAGTTTCTGATGATGACAAGAAAAAAATAAGTCATGGAAGCAACATAAGAACATTAGAAGATATGTTCTTATTAAGATGTGCAGTGAAAATTTGAGGACGAATTTTCTTATAAGGAGGGGAGAGTTGTAACATCCGCAATACCGGGTTAGTGACTAAATTGAAAAGTTTCAGAATTTGGTGATCAATTTAGGAAAAATTGAAAAGTTTAGGGATTTAAAGTGTAATATTTTAATAGTGGATTAAATGGTAATTATGGAAGAATTGAAAGGGTATTATGGTCTTTTTATGTAAAAGATATTTATCTCTTATTTAAAGAGAGAAGCTTATGGGTGAGGAAGTATCTGGAAAGCTTCATTCTTCTTCTTTCTTCTTCTCGTTGGTTTACTTCATAAGGGTGAGTTTAATTTCAGCTTCTTAATTCTTGAATTTATAAATTAGTTTGGATTCTTTGGGTATTAAATAAGCTTAAGGAAAACTTATATGGGATTTAAACAATAAGATAAAGGAATTAAGAAGGAATTTGTAATATGAGTTTTAAGATGAAATTTTGATATGGTATGGTTGTTGAAGTTTTAGGGATGAATTTGACTTGTCATTAATCTAATTAAGAAGTATGAAGTGTTAGAATTGGAATTAGAACACATTGAAAATTTAGTGTGACTCTTGAATGCCATGTAAATGATGGAATTTTGGGTTTAAAGAAGTGATTATAGAATAGAAATGAGTTTAAATATGTGTATGGAAGTTAGGAATATTGAAGGAAGTAAAATATGAAGGTTTAAGCTGAAATGAAGTGAATTTTCGGTACCCATTCAAGGGGAACCGATACCCCTCAAACGAACATGGAATTCCAGAATGCCAGAGGCGAACCGATACCCCAACAGGAGGGAACCGATTCCCCCTAAAGGAAAATTGTAAATATTGGTTTAATAAGTTCGTTTAAGTTGCTAGTATCAAATTACAAGGTGTAGGTATCTAATAATTATCTTAAAATGTATAATTATGTAGATTCAGAGCCTAAACGAGTTCCGGAATCATTGACAAGTAAGATCGATAAAAAGGGAAGATAAGAGATTGGAATGGACTAGTGAGGCCAGGTGAGTGCATACAAGTTGGTTTATGATGTTTAATGGAAATAAGACTTGCGACAAGTCTATTTCCTATATTAGAATGCATTAATTTATGATCATAGGCATATGTTTGATTTGGGTATGTGATATATATTACAATATGTGTTAAATGATTGTGTGAATACATGTATTGTGATAAGTATAGGAATTAATATGAATGGTCTATATGATTGCATGGGAATGTGAAATAGGTTATATGATAGGTGATCATACATGTTAATAGTATACGTGATCAATTATAAGAATTAATATAATAGATTTATATGACTACATGAGAAAGGTGATGAGTTAAATAAGATTAGACTATAGAGTAATATGAGAATAATATATTAGTGAAGGGAATTGAGTGTAAATGATGATACCAAACCATAAGATAAGTATTTACTTATAGGATAATATGATATTATATGAATATAATATATAACTTTATGAGGAAGAATTGGGTGTTTTATGATTTAGGTATGAAAATGATCTATGCGTAAGTAAATTACGTGATTATGTGACTATGTGTGAAATAGAGTAAACTAGGTAAGTATAAGATATGTAAATATATGGCTATGGAACAAAGTATGTAATAATACAATGTTATTTGATTTATGATTTTGATATGTGCATGGATACATGAAATGGATATAGGTTATTATATATGTTACATGATTATATGCATGTGTGATATATGCTATGAGACATGCCCAATGTGAAATGAAATAAGCCAAGTGACTATATGAAATATGTGATTGTAAGATCAATGATTACACGTACATGTAGTATGTGATAGAAAGGAAATGATATGAATAAGTGAAGTGAAATGATATAAATGACAATGCCCATGTTATGTGTCATGAGAGCTAGGGGTATAGTTGGCATGCCAAGAGTCGAGGGTCTATGTGGTCCTTCGGGACATATATGTATTCTTTGGAACATGTGTGAAGTCTGGTGTGACACATACTTGATCCTTGGCATATGTATATGATTCTTAAGGAATGATATGTGGTCCTTCGGGACATATATATATTCTTTGGAACATGTGTGAAGTCTGGTGAGACACATACTTGATCCTTGGCATATATATATGATTCTTAAGGAATGATATGTGGTCCTTCGGGACATATATGTATTCTTTGGAACATGTGTGAAGTCTGGTGAGACACATACTTGATCCCTAGTATATGTATATGATTCTTAAGGAATGATATGTGGTCCTTATGGACATTATTATATGGCACTACGGTGCAATTCTACGCGGCACTACGGTGCAATTCTATGAGGCACTTCGGTGCATTTATATGAGCTGTGGTGACAGCATTAGTGCACAACCTCCATAAACTCACATATCTATAGTTCTCACATATGTACATGGGCTAATCAAGAGATATAAACAAATATATGTTAGTGATATGGTAAATGTTATACAAATGATATTATGTTGTGTGTGTATAGTGTTTGATTGAAAAGGTTAAGCATAAAGGTATGTGATTACATGATAAACTGCTCATGATGAGTTATGTGTATGTATTTATTTATTGTAATTAATCTGATATGATTTTTCATGATATGAGGGAATCATGTAATTTGGTATAGCATGATAGAACAGAACATGCATGTATTGATATATGTTATAAAGTGCATTATAAGTTTTTATGCCTCACTAAGTCTTCGACTTAGCGTGTGATTGTTTCACACGTAGGTTTCGAGAAGAGTAAAGAGTAATGCGGAGCAAGACAGGTCAGTTCTCCTTACCAAATGTCAGATCAGAAAATATATGTATTGTATATAGAGTGTAGTTGGCATGTAGTCTAAAGATATAAATTGTATGAACTCTGATATATTTTGTAAACGTTTTGAATAAGTTAAATGTTATCAAAGTTTCTAAATTACTCACTATTTTATACGAATAAATGTTGAAAAGTCCATGTGACACTTCGGACTCGTATCTGGGTCGGATACGGGTTGGGGGTGTTACACGAAGGACCGCATAAACCCTCGACTCTTGGCATGCCACCTATACCTATAGCTCTCATCTACATAACATGGGCTTTTCACAATTCACATAGTGTATCTCATAGACATATAATTTCTTACCTTTATCACATGGATCATGTAACTTTTCATACATATTCAATTAAAGCATGTCACATAATGCATAGGTACGAATTCATATCATGTAACATAATATGGAATGAATCATGTATTAAGGTATTAAATCTAGACTTATCACAAGTCTAAAGTTTAATATACTATTATAATCATGATATGCATATGCACTTACCTAGATCTCTTTGTCTTTCCCTCGATCGATCTTACTTGCCAATTGTTCTGGAACTCGATTAGGCTCAGTATCTACATAAATATAATTTCCAAGATAATTATCAGAAGCCTAAACATTATAACTTGACCCTTAAATATTTAATGGACATAATTCACATTTCTTATTAAGAGGTATCGATACCCCAATATACGATACCGATACTTCTCTTTTGAAGGGTATTGATACCCTACTTGGGTATCTGTACCCAAATTAAGTTCGATGTTCTCAGGTATTGAAACTTGCCTGCTGGTATCGATACCCAGGTATCGGTACTAACCCTTTAGGTATCGATACCTCTTGAAGTTGTTCATCTAAAATGGTCTTAGGGTATCGGTACCCATTCATAGGGCATCGATACCCATTGCCCATAACAGGCTCTTTTCTCCCAAAAATTATCAACACTTCACCCAATTTCCATATATAAAACCCTTTTTATACCACCAAACTCAACTATAAACATTTTAACCAACTTCTATCATTTCAACACCTTATTATCTTCCATACCTCATCCAAATTCTTGAAACTAAGAAATTTACTAAATTTTCCATGTAATCCAAACTCATTTCTAACACTTATAACTTCTTATTCATACCTATGACAAGTCAAATTCAGCTTTTAAATTCATTTATATATCCTTATTCAAAATTTCACTTATCCACTTCTTGTCTTTAATCCTCCATAACTTACAACTCTTTGAGTTTCTATGTCCCTTTTTATCTCCATCATCTTTCCTAAAGCTTCATTAACCAAAACCATACTTGAACCTTAAGGGTTAACCAAAAGAAATCCAACTTACCTTAGCTATGAGGCTTCATCGTTGGAGAAGAAGAAGAAGATTGAAGAGATATCTGGAAACCTTTGTTTCCTCAATAATGTCCCACGTGGGTTATAAAATAACCACAACAATTATTTAATTATTATTTTGCTTAAAGATGCATTTGCCCCTTGATTCCTCATTCATTTGCTAAATCATCCTACACAAAACATTTCATTTAAGTCCTTAAACTTTTTAATTTATCTAAATTGGTCACTGAATTTTAAAATCTCATAATTTGATCACTAACCCGGTATCGAGGATATTACAAAAGGTGAGAACTTTGTAACTTTACAAGCCTAATACGAAAATACCAAGGTAAGAATCATAATCTCCCCACCCTAAGCTTTCATTCAAGCTCTTAAACTCAAGGTTTAGTTATGATGGCCATAGATATGGGATTTAGTTGAGGTTTAGGAAACTAAAAAGTTTCTAGATCATTTTTGGTAAATTTGAGCTTAGAAAAGTGTTCTTAGCTCCAAGGCAATAGGCAAATAGAAGTCGATCCTTGGTCAATGGAGGATGTGTTTCTGTATCTTAGTAGTAAGGTAACATATTTCTAACCTCTCTATACCACTTATGGGTCTCTAAGTGTTCTTGGTTAGCTTGCATTAGTTTATGAAGCATATGAGCATGTACATGGTAGATTTTGGTTTATGATGTTATACAACATGAAAAACGACTCTTTATGACCCCTAACAACTTACATAAGACTTAAACTACGTTTAAGGGTCTTGAGAGGGTAAACGTATAGAGTTGAGTCCTATTTTTGTGAGCGTGCTTGGTTATCGATATTGGATAAACAATGTCGATAATGTTCTTCATATGACCTAAAATAATGTGTTTTTGGCTGAAAGTATCGATACTAGTGCATGAAGTATCGATATTATTCCAAGGGTATTGATACTCAAAGATGGGGTATCGATACCACTTAAGGACTTCAAATTTCAGTAGCCTATTTTGGTACCAATACTCAAGGGAGTATCGATACCCTAAGTAATGGTATCGATACTAAAGTAATTTTTTAAACATCAAACAAATTTTGGTATCGATACCTAGGGTGGTATCGATACTCCAACAAGAGTATCTATACTGTTAGGACTTCTCGAATTCTAGTATCTTATTCTGGTATCAATACTGCAAGTTAGTACCGATGCTCAAAGTTTAGTATCGATATTAAAATACTCAGTATCGGTACCTTCATCCTAAATTGGACGAGAAACCTTTTCGACTCAAGTGTTCGGGGATGTGATATAGGGTCATCAGAACTTTATTAATAAGACTACAAGTGGGAACAACAGTAATTAATGCAATTACAACTAGGAATAATTCAAGTTAAAATGATATAATATTAGCCATCGTGTGAGTCAGGAAACGACCAGAACACCCGAGTTATTTTAGTAGTATGACGATCATCTTCTATGTTTAAAATGTTCGGACATGTCTTAGTCAGTGTACAAGGCACTTCAGTAGCTGGCTAGGTGCAGATGCCCTAATTACTCGCAAGGACTAGATCATTCGGATGTATGTTTCCGATGCAAAAATTATGGATCTTACCCAAGGTATGCTAGAAGTGTGTATGTCCCGAGATGTAGCGAAACCCTCTGACCACACCATGATGCCTACCTCAACATGTGTGTTTATCATACTTGCATGCTTGTGAACTTTTGAGCTTTGGTGAACGCATTTACTATAGTTTAGTTATTAATGTGTCACTGAGCTTGTGAGTTTAACGTTTGAAATTTGTTTCCGTGTGCAGGTTCGTATGAGCGTTCGAGGAGCTTATCGCACAACCTACATTCCAAACAGATACGAGCTTCGGTGTAAGTCTTGAGTTTTTTCTTAGAGGGCATGTACTATTTATAGACCCCTATGTATTCAAGTAGTAACTCTGTTTGAAATACTTATTTTGAAACATTTGGGATGTATTTTGGGAGCTCCTTATATATTTGTAAACTTGAACACTATGTTTTTATTTTATGGCTTTAATGGATAGGTTTAATATGATGTTTTACAAGCATTTTAATGAAAATTTTTAGGTTAGCCAATTTGATGGTCCCGTGTAATGCTTTAATTCATCGATCTCTGGGTGAATAAAATTAATTAAAAAATACTTACAAATAAAGAAAAAGGTGATGTGATAATTAAAAAATAAAAAAATATTGATATGTTATGCCACATAAGCATTGTCGTTAATGGTTTAAAAATGAAACAAAAGTGATAATTTAAGTACAAAAATTGTGTATTTTACCCTTTTTTATATTTACTTGATAAAGATATGAACACATGTAATTTTAAAAATTTACTAAATATATATTTACACACAAAAAATGTTACCTAATTACACAATAAATAACTAGGTACCTAATTGCATAAAAAAGTTGAATATCATTTGCGTTAAATATCAAAGTTGGTTACCAAAAATTGTATTTATCCCTTTTCTTTAATGTAATAAACAAAGTCTAATTATTTTTCAGACCGATTTTTTCTAAAAAATTAAACATGGCTAAAACAGTTTTATATATATTTTTAGGGTAAACTACCCTCGTCGCTACTAAATTGTTAAAGTGTTTTCACCTTGGTCACTAATAAAACTTGCATTACATTCACTAAAGTCTTACTTTTTATTATAATCATTATTAAGAAATATTGACATGACATGTTAAAATATTTTTCCTCTGGAAATCCTACGGTTTCAAATTCACTATCATCGTCAAGGCCAAATTTTTATGAATGAAGCGTTCGCCGATAAATCCCAATAGTAGGAAAGATTTGTTTGACCAGAAACTTAACATAGTTTAGTTTCAAGTTGAATTGATGATTAATATTCATAGATCAAAAGGCTTTAACTTTTAGTTTTGATTAGACTTTACTTAAGATTTTAGGAGATTGAAATTTTTTTCTATGAGATTGAACCAAATGAAAGAAAGAGAAAAAGAAGAGTAATTTGATGATCTTTTTTTTACTAGAGAAATCATCGAACGGTGACAGAAATGACGACAATAGGAAGCGAGGATCCAATAGAAATTAAAAGTCAAAATTTTTTGATCCACCATTGTTAATCACCAGAGAAACTTGAAATTGAATTATGTTAATCTTTTGATCAAACAAAGTACTCCCACCATTAGTTGGGATTAACAGTCGATCGTTTTGTTTACCAAGAGCTCAACTTCTATGACAACTATTAATATAAAAAGTCAAAATTTTTGGGAAAGAAGACTCTATGTCAATATTTTCTATGACAACTAACGATAATAACAATAATGAAAGCAAATTAAAATTCTAATGATTGTGAATTAGGTTTTAAAAGTTAGATGACGAAAATGAAAGCACTCTAAATTCAGTGACTACCTGTGTATTTTACCCTGTTTATGTATACATTTGATATTGGCTTCATTAATTAGCTGCAAAAAGGTGCTGTAATTAGCAAAGCACATCCCACAAACTCCGACAACTCTTTCTACTTTTCCTCTACAAAAGGCTGTTTCAAATTAAAAACCATCCTCTTTTACCTTGATTATTTTTCTTCCTCTTCTTATGGATCAATTCACCACCCAAACAATCCACCAACTCCCGTCTAATTCCGCCATCATCAAGAGAGAAATTTGCTGCACTATCTGTTTCGTCTTCATCTTGATCTCTTCCATAATTGCTTTGAACCTCGGGAGCTCTTCAAAGTTACTCCCGTTGTTTCGTTTCGATCATTTCTTCCTTCGGAAACCGGCCATATTCCATCATAGACCACCCTTAAGACCTTGTGATTATTCCTACGGCCAATGGGTTCCGGTCGACCACAAATATCCCATCCAGTTGTACGACGAAAACTGCCCCTTCCTCGATCCCGGCTTCCGGTGCCATAGGAACGGGAGAAAAAACTTCGAGTATCTCAAATGGAGATGGCAACCCCATGACTGTTATGTTCCCAGGTACGAGAGTTCAATTGTTTCCTCTGTGAATGGTAGGGTTGTTTAATTTGTTTCAACCACAGATTCAATGCCACCGATTTCTTGGAACGGAGTCGAAACGGACGGATCGTGTTTGCAGGTGATTCCATGGGAAGAAATCAATGGGAGTCGCTCCTTTGCATGTTGGCTCGGGCTGTTTCAAACAAATCTGCAATCTTTGAACAAAACGGAAGCCCCATAACCAAACACAAAGGCTTTCTTTCAATGAAGTTCCAGGATTACAACCTCACCGTCGAATACTACAGAACACCTTTCATAGCGGTGCTCGGTCGCCGACCTATAAATGCCCCGGCACAAGTCAAGGTAATCGTTAAGGTAGACCAGTTGCATTGGCGTTCCAAGCAATGGAAAGGAGCCGATGTCATTGTCTTCAACACAGGCCACTGGTGGAACAAAGAGAAAATTGCTAAGATGTATGGCTTCTCGTAGTCTCTAACGTCTGTCCATATATATATATGGAAGAATATCATAACTAGTCCCTTAAATTCAGCATAATGATACAATTTTGTTTTTTCTGCAGGGGTTGTTATTTTCAGGAAGGTGGGACAGTGAATATGACAATGGATGCCATGGAAGCCTTTACAAGGTTTCTTAAAACACTGATGTCATGGATAAGAAACAACTTGAACCCACAACGAAGCCATGTTTTTATCCGAACCCATTCACCGGTTCATTTCATGTAAGTCGAATAATTATAGGACAATATCTATCAAGTGTTATTCGATGATGGGGATAAAAAACCAACATTTTCTTGTTGTAGGAATGGCACGTGGGATGATGGGGGAGTATGTGATGCAGAAACAGAACCAGAAAAGGACCAGAAGAAGCTTAAACCTGAATCCTGGAATAATCAATATATTGGTAATATGACCAAAGAAATGAACAGAGGAAACTGGAAGGTCCGATTGTTAAACATTACGTATCTGACGGGGTTCAGGAAAGATGGTCACCCTTCCAAGTACCGTGAGCCGGGGACCTCTCCGGTTGCACCCCAAGATTGCAGCCATTGGTGCCTGCCTGGTGTACCAGACACATGGAACCAGCTTCTTTATGCTCAGTTAATTTCAATGGAATTTAGAGCCAAATGATCCCAGAACTGGGGAAATCACACCAAAAAGAAAAAAAATAGACAAAGTTTACAAATTATTTACAACCCGAGTGATCCCCTAAATTACGGGAAATGATTCAAATGAAAAGAGACATAGAGGTTTCTTTGCTTGAGGAAATTAATGGATTTTGTATCTGAGAAATATAATTCAAGTGCAAATATTAGAAATCTAAATTTTGTATTATTTGTTGTCGATTACCAAAAAAAAAAATTAACATCGAAGCTAAAAAAATTTAAGATGTTATAAAATTATATGAAATGATACAACAGACATGATACAAATATATACATATCTCAAGGTTATTAATTTTTGACAAACAAGGTTATTAATTTAACTCAAAATATCATAAATGTAAAAAATAAAATAAGAAAATTCACAAAGACAACTTGGAAATCGTTTAGCATCACTTTAAACAAATACTATAAAATAATTACAACAGAGAGTCTTTTTTTTTTGAGTAATTACAAACATTTGGAATTTTGTGTGGAACATGAAAAACTATTCAAAAGTTGGAAGCTTTAGGACTGGAGTAGTAAAATGAAAGCCCATTTTAAACTATCCAGGTCAAGCCCAAGGAATCCTTTAAATTTGCTTTCCTTTTCCTCTTAAACTGAAATCGTTGCAGTAAAAGAAGGGGAAAAAACCCTTGTTTGTCCCTTTGAAAGATGTGGGCAAGTTCAGAGGGAGGTGCACCAGAGGTTACTCTAGAAACCTCAATGGGTGCTTTCACTGTTGAGGTAAAACTCTACTCTTTTTACTGAGTTTTCTTCAGTATTTTTTTTATAGGAAAAGTTTTCTTCAGTATATATTGGGTTTATAATCTTTAGCTTAACCCTTTTATTTTTCTGGGGTTTTTAGCTTTATTACAAGCATGCACCCAGAACTTGTAGGAACTTCATTGAACTTTCCAGGAAAGGTTATTATGACAATGTCAAATTCCATAGAATTATCAAGGTTCCTTTTTTCTTCTTCTTCTTCTTTTTAATTGGTGTTGAAAACTTTTTTTTAACCTGCGTTTTGTTGTTATGATGTAGGATTTTATTGTTCAGGGTGGGGATCCTACTGGGACTGGAAAAGGTGGAGAATCTATTTATGGGTATGATTTTTATCCTCTCTTTTCCTAGTTTAAATTGGAGACTGCCCTTGGATTTTTTTTCTTATTTGTCTTATGTGATTTAGTCTTGTGATTTGTACTTTTGGATAATCAATCCTGGAATTTACATTGTAATTGTTTTATTAATGTGGCTTAATATTGTGTTGGCATCTGTTTTTCCAATTGTTGGCAGTTTAAGAGAATGTGATTTGTAAGTGTGATTTTAATTAGTGGTTTGTGTTTTTGTTGTTGATTTCAGTCCTGTATTTGATGATGAGATAAAATCTGAGTTAAAGCATACCGGAGCTGGTATTTTATCCATGGCTAACGCCGGTCTGAATACAAACGGAAGTCAGTTCTTCATTACTTTGTCACCGGCACCGTCTTTAGATGGTAAGGATGTTATTCTTATCAGTTGCCGTAAGAACAATGTTATTCTTCATAGTTACATTTGCATATTTGGTCGATCTCTGGAGGGAATTCTTGTAATTGGTAGATTTAACAAGACCTAGCACTATTCCTTTTTTAATGTCGAGATCCCTTTTGTTATCCACTCTTTGACATTATGATTTCCTATCTGAAATGCCATCACCAACTTCTATGCTATTGTTTTTCCTTGTGGCTTGATAACTTTGTTTAGAGATCAAATGACTGTTTGAACTTTATATGTTCTCTTAATGTGAAATCTAAAAGCTATTCAAGTTCTAGTCGATGATCGCAATTACTGTATAGTTTATCAGTGATGTCCGTCCATTTTCAGAGCAGAGTTTCAAATTGATTTAGATGTTATTTACATAATGGTTAGACTTCTATGAAAAATTCTCCACGAACTTATTTGGAGTGGTGTATCGAGGCCAATTAGTCCATATTTGGGGCATACTAATATACTATCATTGTAAACTGATTTTGAAGCTATTATCGTGCTTATCGTTGATGACAGTAAGTGTTTAGAGCTTGTTGAGAAAAGGAAAAGGCAGTAGAAGTTGTTAGTTCATGGTTTTAGGGTTTTCCCATTTTCTTTGTTTTGCTTCAGATCAATAAATCATTTAACTATCTCGTTGACCTTGAGGGCCAACCAGTTACATAAAACGACATAATGAAAACAATTTGCGTGCCTTTCTGCATCCTTCCTTTTTGTAAATAGGTTGTTGCACATAAATCTGTGAGTATTTTTTTACGAGAATTATGCGCTCAATTCTCTCCCATATGCTGTGTTTGCAGTTTTTGCACAATGCAATATCATGTAATTCTTCCTCCTTTAGCTAATGAGATATCATGGAGTCTCACTCTTTTTAGCACAGGTAAACACACAATATTTGGAAGAGTATGTACGGGAATGGAAATTATCAAGAGGCTCGGTAGCGTCCAAACTGACAACAATGACAGGTAAATTCCTGGCTTGTAATAACTTTTTCACTTCTATTTGTGGCCTGGTCTAGAACAATGGAATTTCATTTGTTGAATTCTTATTATATCAGTTGGTTCACAGTTCAACATTCAACCTATTACTAAACGTTATGATCATGGGTTTTGCTCTTAAGAACTTGACTTTTTGACTAATTCAACTTTTGCTGTTTTCCCTTGTTGATTTCAGGCCCATTCATGATGTGAAGATATTACGGACTTCGGTCAAAGACTAGCACCCGAGGTCGGAAACTGCAAATTATAATGCTAAGGAATGCCCCCTTCTTTTCTCAGAATATTTTGGAACTGGATCGTCTTTAATAGTTTTATGTTTAATCGAAGCGAGTGAAGAAGGAACTAATGGCATTTCTTTGTAGTACTCATTACATTCATCTATACTTGGCGCATTGGAAGGGCACCTCTGCCTTTGAAAGTGGTTAAATGATTAAATATGATTGGTTTGATCGATTATTGATGGATCTGTTGATTCGATTTTCAACCTTATTCTAATCAAACTAATCAAACCGACTAATTATAATTTAACATTCCAGGGCTGCTGAATCATAAAAAAGCCTAAGATTCAAATTGGTTCCATTTAACCAATTTTTATTTTTTTTTTGAAGTTTTTTAAGATGACACTATTACATGAAACTATGATAGTAAAGGCACTTCCTGCCACTGTCAAAACTACTCAAAACACAAGCTGTGCGTAATGCTAAAACAAAAGCTATCCTCACAACATACAAAACCTTGTCTAAATTTCTATAGTTTCTTTAGTTCATGGGGGAGAAATTTGACAGCAATTCGGGTATTGATTCCAGTAGCCCATAGCATCATCTCATCCCTATCTTCTATTCTTCAAACCATACTTTTACCAGTCTGCAGCCATTCTTTCTGCCGAAAAAATTGGACTACTATCTATGGTGATATCAAGTCTCAGCCTATAGATATCCACCAGCCTCGGGTTGTGGATATGCTAGGTATTTGCAACTTCTAAGAGGGTTGTCCCCCCAGATCGATAACGACTTGAAGGAAACTGTGGAAGAGCTATATATGCACTGAAGAATATGTCAGCTCAGCTTCCTGTTGTCTTCTAAAGTTGTGGGATTCAGCATAGCCAATGGAGCCTGATTAAATCCATTGGACTCTTTTGATCCTTGAGAGTTGTCCTTTGAGATAGTTACCCTTTCAGATTCGATTGTTTCAATAGTTGGCTCTTCCGGAATGCCCTCTTGCTTTAGCATTTCCATATGCCGCAAAAATGGGATATCATCCTTACAGTATCGGTGCCACAGCCCCCGATATGCTACCTCCAAACCACTGATGAAGTTCTGACCATCACAGACAGGTGACTTAGACATAAGGTCTCGAAGACTAGCTCTCAGGTTCTGGAGAGCAGTGACGTCCGAAGCCAATTATAGTGCGAACTGGACACATTCATCTTCATTTTTGGCAATCAGATGCCCTAACCCTGAATTGCAGGTACGCATATTACTACATTAGAATGAAACCCGAAGAAAAATAACGAAACGGCCAAGAGAAGTTATCAACAGCCAGACAAAAACAGCTAAGCAATAGATATTAATTAGTGAAGCCCCTTACCAACTTTGCTGAGAAGACTGACACCAACGTTATGAGCATGCACCGAACCAACCATGGTTACACATGGCACCCCCATATATAACGATTCACACGTCGTCGTCGTTCCGGCATATGGAAAAGTGTCCAAGCTATGCAGACAAGTAAAAGAAAAAACTTCTAAAACGGATGTTAACCAAAACCATTTGGACCAACAGATGAATGAACCAAAAGGGCAGGTCAGACACCACTCAATAAACAATTTTTTGTAACACAAATAATGCAGTTAAATTTACCTAATGCCCATAAGAGAATAACCTTGCATGTGGTCATGATTAAGAAGAATTAGAGGGAGAAGATCAACACGAAGGGATTCTAAGCTCCTCTAGCGTTGTAAGAAATTTCTGCCTAACGCTGTCACAACAAAACGGCTTGCATTTCACCACAAGACGGGAATTTGGAATGGCACATAACATCCTTGCCCAAACTCGCAATACCTTGGGTGTTATCTAGAAAAGGTATCAATAAGAGGTTAATGACGAATGTCATACACTATTAGAAACATGAGGTTTAAGCTACAGTTACGAAATGGTACCTTTGCCAGATTATTAAAGCTACCGAATGTGATGAAGCCATTGGAAAGAGAAGGAGTTGGTGAAACAGGTCCAGCCTCCGAGGAAGGAGTATAACAAAGAAAACATTCTGGAAGTCGGACTAATTTCTCGACATGCCTGCCATTCGGTAAGGATTATATTCCAAAGAGAAAACATATTGCATATCTCATCTAACACAAACCGAAAAAATGGTGTCAACTAAAGTAAAAAAACATGACTTACTTCTGCTTTGTACCAGGAGGATCTGCAAGTGAATCAGTAATTCGGTAATCAATGGTAAGCAAACCAGTAGTATTGGGATAGCCAATCCAAGTTACCTACAATAAAAAAACATTGCCGAAAACCAGAATCATGAGAGAATGCTTAGTATACCATATCAAGCACCGACTAAAAAGCAAAATCATCGTGCATAAACCCAGACCCTCCACTGAAAATATTTCACCTATTATGTTCTTTTAATTCCATTGATGACAGAACTTAAACCAGAAACAGTTAAAAGAAAACAAAAATATGGTACCTTAAGCATACCTGAACAGGTGCCGGTCGACATGCCATTGTTCCCAATTTGTTGTTCGCTGTATGACCAGTAAGCTCAACCAAAATGTCAATTTTATCGTCTCTAACCATGCTTGCAACCTGTTTTTCATCAATACCATATATATCCCTCCACACCCCACCCTTTCTAATGACTTTTTCCCTAAATCTATTAGTTTTTGCATCAGCCTGCAAAAACAAAAATATGAGTCCAGAAGGGAAAACATAGTCCATCGAAAATTCTCATAAATCCAAAGAACCACCTTCACCACTGCTGAATAAACAACCACTTGGTATTTCCCATAGTCATGATAAATAAGAGGGGCTTCAATGAAATAAGACACAGAATGAGTAAAATAATCTGGAGAAACATATCCAATCACGAGGGGTCGATCTGGATCTTTTGGGTTGTCCCATGAATCATATTGTGGATATAATCTCATATATCGTCTTCCCCAGTCCCTGTTTTTAAAATCAAATTTAGAAAGCCTCAACAAATGTAAAGATTATCAAACAGGTCAAAATAAAACACTTCAGAGAGGGAAACTAAAAAGAGATTTATCTAAATCATTTTTTTAACATCTGCTTAGATATATATAGCAGGGCATCGGAGATATCATCGCTACACTTAATATCCTAATCTCAATGAAGCTACTGCCTTCATCAATCATCATCCATTTCTTTCTAAAACTAAAACCAAGAATTAGAAAGAACGTTGGCGTCGTCGCACATAAAGTATGTATTTCTATGTTGCATGGAGAAAAGTAATTCAGACAAAAAGGAATCAATAGTAAGAAAAAGTGCATTTGTGAAATAAACAATTATGACAAGCAATAAATCTAATCAATATGACGACACAACCAATGGAATATTGTTCACGATTTAACAGCACAATGAAATTAGTTCATACACAAAGTGCATAAGTAAATCAGATTTAAAGTAACTATCAGGATCCAGATATCCAACTACAGAAAGAAGAATATTTGTACCGATGCAGCAAATAGAAAGGCATGTAATTAGTTCATATGATCATTCTTAAATACTCCCAGGAAGCCCACAAATATTGACAATAAATTCAAGCTATGGTGATAAGTGTTTGTTAAACCTGTGGGCCTCAAAAAGGTTATCATCATCTCCTTCATTTGTGTAGTTCATTGCCAGCAGTCGGTTCTGCAAAGAATGTGAAATATGATCCATACAGAAGGGACCAATAAAAAAATGATAGCCACAACACCAGCATGATTTTTTTTCCTTGACGATTTTGTTTTTAACCGAATGTAATTTGCCTCATAGCAAAAAAAATTACGACTTAAATAACTATATGTAGGAATTATAGAAATATATGATTCTGTAAATATCCTTTAATTAAGGGATTCTGTAAATATTCTACAATCCCTTATTTTAAGGGATCATATCTCCTAGGATTAGTATCTTTCCTTTCTTAGAGTTTCCTATTTTAGAGAGATGATTTGTATATAAATATGTAATTTGTCCTATTGAAAAGAATAAGAAATTACAGAGAATTACTCTGATTTCTACATGGTATCAGCTTAGGTTACGATTTCTTTCCAACCTAGACGATGTCCACAACTTCTTCTCCTACTCTGGAGATCACTTCGAATCCAGAAAATTTTTCTGGTTCTGCTGCTCAATCATAAGGTAATCTGGTCATGAAAGAACCAGAAGGTAAACTTCATTCTAAAGTTTTTTTCTCCTCCCAGTCGACCCCTAATTGGATCCTCGATTCTGGTGCTACGGATCATATGACTGGTAATAAGGATTTGTTTTGCAATTTTTTTCCAAACTTTGGTAAAATTGTCAAAACGACTGATGGTTCTTTGTGCAAAATAGAAGGACATGGCACTGTTATTCTCAATGACCAGATTGTACTTAAAAATGTCCTCTTCGTACCAAATCTGGCTTGCAATCTCGTTTCCGTTAGTAAACTTTCCACCGACTTGCACTGCTATGCAATTTTTAATGATATTGATTGTACTTTGCAGGCACTGAACTCGAAAAAGATGATTTGTAAGGCCAGCTTGCAGAATGGTCTCTACATTCTTCCTGCCTCTACTAAAACCAAAATCTTTCACCGCTTTAGAAAAAGTTGATAATGTTATGTTATGGCACTATCGTTTAGGCCATCCTAATTTTCACTATCTTGCAAAAGTTTTTCCTGCTCTATTCATTCATAAAAGGCCAAATTCTTTTTCTTGCAAAGTTTGCTCTCTTGCCAAACATACTAAATCAACTTATTCTCCTTTTACATATAAGCCTTCTCACCCTTTTGCTTTGATCCACAGTGATATTTGGGGCCTTTCTCGGGTGAAGAATGTTGATAATTGTAAGTGATTTATCACTTTAATTGATTATCACAATAGGATAATTTGGACTTATTTGCTAAAAAATAAATCTGAAACTGCTGGTGTTTTTACCCAATTTTATAACATGGTTCTCACTCAATTTGGGTCTAAAATTCAGCTCTTTAAATCTGATAATGGCAGTGAATTTTTTGCTAAGTCTTTGGGTGCGTTTTTCAGGGAAAATGGCATAGTTCAGATCAGTTCTTGTCTTGACACCCCACGACAAAACAGTATTGCCGAAAGAAAAAATAGACATCTCCTTGAAGTTACTCGTTCTCTTCTATTTACCACTAATGTTCCAAAATATTTGTGGGGGAAAGCCTTATTAACTGCCACATATTTAATCAATCGAATGCCTAGTAAGGTTTTACAATTTCAAACACTTCAATCTATATTTTTGCAATATTTTCCCCATTTTAAACCTAACTCCTCCATTCTTCCACTTAAAATATTTGGTTGTACTATTTTTATCCAAAACATTGCTCCTAATAAGTCCAAGTTAGATCCTAAATCATTAAAGTGTGTACTGGTTTGGTATTCTTCACTTAAGAAGGGTTATAAATGCTATCATCCTCCTTCAAAACGATTTTTTACCACTATGGATATAACATTTTATGAGTAGGATCCCTATTTCACTCAGGCTGAAATTCAGGGGGAGACATGGAAGGATTTTCAGCCACATCAGGTATCTCCTCCTACTCTTTGTTCTCAACCTTCAAAATTGCCACCAATTTTGTCCTTACCTACAGATTTGTCACCTGTAACTACTCCCATTAATCCACCGGTAGTACCTATCACTACTTCACCCATACCCACTTTAAATACCCTTCCTGAAAATACACCTACTCCCATTCAAAATATTCCACAAACAACACCAATCAAACAGCTCCGTTTCTATACAAGGAAAAGAAAACATATTCCTGAGGCTGTTTTGCAATCTGTTGCTTGCCGAGAATTGGAATTGGGTCTAATTGCCTAAATAGAAGAAGAAATTAGTAAGTCCACTTCCTCTACTCTAGATGACTTCCCTATTGCTAATAGAAAAGGGGTTAGACAGTGCACCAAGCATCCTATTGAAAAATTTGTTGGTTATAATTCATTGATGCTGTCTTTTCAAGCATTTACAGCAAACTTGGATAAAAAACAGGTTCCCACAAGCATAGCTGAAGCTCTAAAGGATTCAAAATGGAGAAGGGTTGTTGAAGAGGAAATTTGTGCACTAGAGAAAAATACTACTTGTACCGTTACGGACCTTCCTCAAGGAAAAAAAGTTATTGGCTGTAAATGGATCTTTACTGTAAAGTATAACTCCAATGGTAGCATCCAACGATACAAAGCGAGACTAGTGGCCAGAGGCTTTACAAAAACATATGGGATAGATTTCACAGAAACTTTTGCACCTGTGACAAAGCTGAATACTGTTCGAGTACTCCTAAGTTTAGCTGTAAATTGCGATTGGAAATTACACCGATTTGATGTAAAAAACACTTTTCTTAATGGCAAGCTAGAAGAAGAAGTCTATATGAAGTTGCCACCTGGCTTAAACTCTGTTGAAGGAAGTAACAAGGTGTGCAAGCTCAACAAGTCTCTATACGGGTTAAAACAATCACCCAGAGCTTGGTTCGAGAGGTTCACTAAAGTCATCCTAAAAAACGGCTACAAACAGTCCCTCGCCAATCATACTCTTTTCATCAAGGTAACTTCTACAAATAAGAAAGCTATCCTTATTGTGTACGTGGGCGACATAATTCTTACCGGAGATGATGAAGAAGAGATTTGCAATTTGAAGAAGTTGTTAAATAAGGAATTCGAAACCAAAGACTTGGGAAAGCTAAGGTATTTCCTAGGAATGGAGGTGGCAAGGTCAAAAGGACTTGTGATCAACCAAAGAAAATATGTACTTGATTTACTCAAAGAAACTGATTTTCTTGGTTGTAAGCCGAATGATACACCAATGGAGGCAAGCTTGAAATTTAACAAAGAAGATGGGTCCTTAGTAGACAAAGAGAAATTTCAAAGATTAGTTGGGAAACTAATTTATTTATCCTTGACAAGGCCAGATATAGCATTTCCTGTAAATGTGATACGTCAACACATGACTAATCCTACTGAAGAGCATATGGCAGCAGCAAATAGAATTCTCAAGTACTTGAAGAAAACTTCAGGACACGGTTTAATGTTTAAGAAGACATAAGACAGAACTGTTAAGATCTTTACAGATTCTAGTTGGGCCGGAGACCTTACTGAAAGGAGATCTACTAGTGGCTACTGCACTTTTATTTGGGGAAACCTTACAACTTGGAGAAGTAAGAAACAATCTGTTGTTTCAAGAAGTAGTGCTGAAGCTGAATTCAGAGCACTAGCATTGGGAATATGCGAAGGAATTTGGCTACTTAAACTACTGAAAGAACTTGTCACTAATCAAGAGGATCACTTTGAAGTTTTGTGTGATAATCAATCTGCTATTTAAATTGTCAAGAACTCAGTTCAACATGATCGGATAAAGCATGTTGAGATTGATAGACATTTTATTGCTGATCAAGTTAACAAAAAGACGCCACACTTTCGTACTTTCCTTCAGAAGAACAAGTTGCAGACATTCTTACTAAGGCTTTGCCAAAGCCTGTTTTCAATAAATTCCTATTCAAGCTGAGATTATACAATGTATATTCTCCAGCTTGAGGGGGAGTGTAGGAATTATAGAAATATATGATTCTGTAAATATCCTTTACTTAAGGGATTCTGTAAATATCCTTTAATTAAGGGATTCTGTAAATATTCTACAATCCCTTATTTTAAGGGATCATATCTCCTAAAGATTAGTATATTTCCTTTCTTAGAGTTTCCTACTTTAGAGAGATGATTTGTATATAAATATATAATTTGTCCTATTGAAAAGAATAAGAAATTACAGAGAATTACTCTGATTTCTACACTATATAAGATTCATGAAATGGTACTTGTCCTGCATTACGAGAATTAGGATCTATCTTAAGGCACTGCTCATACGCTGTAACAACCATGGAAATATTGCCAGCATCTCTGTAAAGAACCCCTGAAAAATGTAACGAAGTGATGGCGTGTACATGGTGTCCCAAAAATGTTTAAAGATTTTGGAGTAACATAACTAAGAAGCAAAAGAAAACCTAAATTGTTATAAGCTTCTGCATATGTAGGATTGGCAATAATAGCTTTCTCGATCATGCTAGCAGCAGCATCCATTTTACCCTGACAATAGCAAACTCGTAGTCAATCACTGTTTGAGACATAGTCTAACAGTTAGATCCATAATTCCACTTCCAACCTGAACTGTGTAGACAACACCAAGGTTGTTCAATGACTGAGAGAAGTTTGGTTTGATTGACAAAGCCAACTGCAAGAAGATATTATTAATACGAAGATCAAGGAATGCAATGGAGAATGATGGCTTAAAATGCTAGACAAGAGTCAAATATTGCCTGATAACATTCCACAGCTTTATCAAGGTTGTCTCTATCTTTGTATATTACTCCTAAGTTGTTGCATGCCTCTGCGGGGGTTGAAGTGGAAAGCAAGTTCATATAACACAACTGCCTTGTAAACAAAAATCAATAATTAGATTCTTATCTCACGCAAACAATGAAAAAACAACCTACAAAGCATGTATAAGAAAAACTTTTACCATCAATGACAAATAGAAATCCCATAGTTAAATAAATCGCTCAATAGCCCACGATCTACGAACTGAACGCTGCGATCCAAAACGCGGTACGAACGCGTTCCAGTCGTTCTAAAATCGCGTTCTGGTCGTTCCAAAATCGCGATTCAGTACGAAAGATTATACGATTCGGTACGAACACGTTCCAAAATCGCCGAAGACGAAAAAAGTTGAAGCTTTCTTCGTAGATCTACCTTGATAGACACATTTTTAGGCGAAATTAACCTTGGATCTGAAACAAGGGTGAGGAAACGCTTCGGGTGACATCTCTCTTTTAATTCTGACGCTGACGTACGGTGGCGGCCATCGATGACACGGCGGAAAACCCATCGGAATCTGGTCGCCGGTTGTATCTCCCTCTCTCTCTCTCTCCCAAAACTAAGAAATGAAACAAAATAAAAATAAGCCCGTTTTGGCTTATGATGATGATCCAACCTTCCCACCCTTGGATCAAAGTAGATCTAATGGCTTAAAACACTTTGTGTTTTCTCCTATGGATCAATGACGTGGCGCGACGGGAGCCTAAGGATCAAGCCTTCAACCAAGGGCTCTAAGTGATTTGTGTTTGTTTGACTTGGATGGATGAAGTGGCTGGGAATAAGGGCCCTTGGATCAAAGCTCATCAATGGTCCAAGTTGATTTGTGTTTTCTTCACTTGGTTTGATGAGCTGCCATCCTAGAAAATACCAAAATTATTAATTTCATAAAAGCAAGGGTCCCACCTCATTTACCTGGCAAAACCCGCGGCAGAAATAAGGCAAAGAAGACCAATTTTTTTATTTTTAAAATTCAAGTATATTGGGCTATAAATGGACTATCTTGAGAAACTCTTGTAATGAACACTTTTTATTGGATTTATCTGGTAAATAGTGATTTTGTAATATGAACAGGTTTGGTCTTGAATAAAATGGACTCTAAAATTTGTTTTCAAAAAAAAAATGCAATCGTTTTGGCTTTTTCTCATTTTCGTGTTTCTGGTTAAGGGTAAATATCTGTTTAAATCTTTGTTTTTTTTTTATGTGTTATTTCAGTTATTAAAGAAGTTTTAATTTCTTTTATTTTATTCTTACTATTTATAGTTACTTATAAAATTTGATGTAGAAAAATAACAACCTAAGAAACTGGTACATCGTACCGGAGCGATCCGAAATAAGTCTACCCCCCTCGTACCGAATTTTAGGGACCTAACGAATTGCGATCCCGTTCCACGTTCCTGTACCGGAGCGTACCGCGATCCATGTGACTATGAGAAATCCAGTTCCACGAAGAGAATCATGCACTTCCAAGAAAATACAGCTCAAGTAATTACTTACCATATCAAATTTCAGCATTTCACCATAAGCAACCCCAAGATTATACATAGCATCCGCATAGTGCCAATTATAATACAAAGCCTTCTTGTAACATGCTACACCTTGGTTAATGTCCCCCTCCAACTTAACCTGAAGAGACATATCACTGAATGCAAAATCAGGGATAGAAAAACTCAGAAATCAATTATTAAAAAGAAAGTACAATGGAACTGACTTCCACAAAAAAGTCAATAAGGGTTGCCAAAGACGCAAGAAAGCATTTTGATCTGATGAAAGTGTTGATCAAAGAATTAACAGAACATATAAAAGATTCTGCAAAAAATTATAAGAACCAATGCTATTTTGTCACAAGCAAAAGTATGTGTGTGTCAATCATAATAGACTCAGACACCACGGTTAGATGGGCACTATTCAAATATCTCAACCTACAGCTTTTATGTTTTTCTGTTACAAGTTGTCAGTGTATTAGGATCACAGTTTAAATGCAAAAGAGACTACAGCTTTCTTAAAGTAAATGCAATTGCAATGGCCTCCGACAAAGCTTATCAGGTCTTTTTCCCAAGAGCAGAAATGAATTCTCTGTATGGATGTCTCATGTTTCTAGAAGTGTAGGACGCAGATGGACATAGCCACATAGTCCTCAAGTGTTTTAACTGGCCAAGTTTCAGTAAAATAAGCAACCTGTAAACTATGGGCTAAAGGTCATGAAATAAAGCCAGAAACAAAAACTAAGAAAAGAATACTTAAAAAAAAGTTTGGATGATGCTATTTAAAATAATGAGGGAGAGAATGCACCTTTGTTCCTAAATCTGTCAAGGCAATTGCCATATTATTTTTTGCAATCTCAAAGTTAGGAGACACAGCCAGACACCTAGTAAGAAAATAATTAAGAAAATAGAGTTTCAGTAATGATGAAGAAAACACTGAAATAAACCAACTACAAGTGATGACCAGCAGACGACAAGGTTAAGCAACTAACTGCATAGTACCTCTCGTAGCAGGCAATGGCAGATTCTAAGTCACCACGGTTTTTATAAATGACACCCATGTTGCAATATGCTTCAGCATACATAGGTCTCTCCAGTGCAGCCTTCTCATAGCAACAAAGGGCTGTGTCATATTGCATCAACTCGGAGTACACAACACCAAGGTTATAGTAGGCAGGCTGTATAAATTTGGTACAAGTATACGAATATATAATATATAATATATTAGCACAACTAGGGAAAGTGGGAATTAAAAAGACCATGACTACACGTAGAAAATTTAAATTACAACAACAATTACTGATGGAGGAATGAAAGAGAATGAGATTACAGAATAGTGTGGAATTATTTTAAGAGCTTCATAATATTTCTGAATTCCCTCTTGAGTATTGCCAGCAAGCTTCAGGCTGGTTCCGAGATCAGTTAGAACAATTGCTAGGCATTCTGCAGCTGGTTTGTATGAAGGGTCTGCTCTTAACGCTTTTTGGTAAGACTGCATAATAAACAGGTGCAGACTCAAATTGCAAGAACCCACAAATAAGCCACTAGTCAATGAACCGAATATGAGCAAACCTCAGCAGCATCTGTCAGATGACCTTCATCTTTGTACAGTATACCACAGTGAGTGAGAGCACAAGCATTCCGAGGATCCAACTTGATGGCTTCAGCAAAGCTCTCAAATGCAGGCCTTGCCATGTTCTGCATCTGCAAGCAAATACCTTTTCCAATGTGGGCTTCAACACACCAATTTTCTTTCTCCAAGACACTACTATATATGGCAAGAGCGTCGACAAACTTGTTCCTGGACCAAAGAATGTTAGCATATGAAAGAGCATCTTTCCCTTCAAATGCCTTCTGTGTGGGAATCACATCAGCTGTTAAAGTACTTGGACCAGGAGAAGACGGTTGATCCTTTAAGAAACCATTTTCTGCAATCAGGTCCTTCTCACTGCCATTAACATCTTTCTCGGTCCAGACCATCTAGGTATTACTATATTCTCACGTTTCTGTACAAATATAATCAAAGGTTGCACATATTATTAATCTTAAAAAGGAGACATCTTCAGCTTCAAACTTTAAATCAGTACTATGATACTCCTCCTTTCAAGCAATATAACATGAATTTTTACAGTAAAGCAGATCAAACAAGTATAAAACAAGAACAAGTCTTGAAATTTACAAACATGATTACACAATTAACCATAATATAGATTTCTAAAAATTACATGTGATAACTGAAACCTTCTAAATAGATTTTAACGCGGTATCTGTTTTCATGGTTTCAAACACAATTTGAATGCTTTACTCATGATATTGCAAAGTTAATTCAGTAATGAAACAAAAATATAGTTTTCAAAAATTTTGATCCAGAAAATGAAAACCATACACATGCAAGCTAAGTAATTTGAACAATTAGGATGAAAAGTTGAACATCTTTTCAGGTTCAACTAGAGAAAATATAGCACTTCTCTGAGTACATGAACAAATGCTCATCAAAATTTGATAATATAATTGACATTAATTAAAAGTAAGGTTCTGAAATTTACTTAGCAATGAACCTACCCAAACTATATCTAAACGAGTGGCTCCTACAACTCAAGAAAACAATACCCATTAAAGAAAAAATTGACTTGCACATTTTTTATCACTTCAATAACACAAATTGATCAAAGTAGACACACCATTTTTAGAAAAATGATCAAAGCCGATATAACCTTAAAACCCTAATAAAAAACAAAGAAACAATTTCACTTTAAGACCCAAACTTGAATCAAACAATTTCATCATTTATTACTTGATTTGCTTATAATAAAAATCTCCAAACATTACACATTAAAACCAAAACAAAAGTTGATTAATCTTCAAAATAAAAGTCGAAATATTAATATCCTTCCAAATAAAGATAAACTTCAACAACATTTAATCATTTTGATAAGAACACAAATCAAATTTTTTATTGATGGCCGATTTTTAGCGATTCACTCCCGGTTCGGTTCGAACGGTTCACAGCCGGTTCAATAGTTCCTTGCGGTTCATTAGTAACGATTTAATCGGGTTAAAATGAACCGGACCTGGCAGTGATTCCCGATTGAACCGACCGGTCCGGTCCGATTTTCAAAACGTTGCTTTTGTTCTTGTTTTATCATTGGTTTTGAAAAAAATATTCAATTACTTATATTATCGATTTATTAAATTTTAATCACTTATGTTAGTGGGTTTTATATTTGCTTATTGAGTCATTATGCGTCAGTGGTGGATGCAAAATATACTCATAATGAACACGTGTCCACTTTAGAATATGAATTTCTTTATATTAATTGTCGTATTTTATTATGAGTGTCTACCTTGAAATTTTATTTGTATTCATTTTATAAAAAAAATCAATAATTAATATGTGTATCCTAAAAAATATTTTTAAATCTGTCGCTTGCATACGTTAGTAAAAAGGATATATTTTTAATATTATCTTTAAATTTTAGATAAAATAGCATTGACTATAAGTTTTAAATAAAATATAAATTTAACTTATAAATTGGATCAAAATCTCTTTATGAATTGATTGTCACTCATCAATAACGTGACGTCTCGGTCATTGGCAGCCACTATCAACATCGACATTCATACCCAAAAATTTCAAATCAACCCTTTTAACCTTCTTTTATATATATATATATATATATATATAGCTAAATGAAAAGCCCCTCTTTTTTATTCAGGGCTTACTCTTTCAATAGTTAACAAGTAAAATAAATAAGTGAAAGTGTTAACGTGAAAGAAAAAAGAGAGTACAACCAAATACACAAGAAAACAGTCATTAAAATACCCAAATCTGTGAAGCCAGCTACAAGGATCAAATTGGACTATTCTTTATTTCAATAAAAATATTGAATGCATGTATGATACAATAATTTGATTTTGAATAATACATAAATAAAAAGAATTGTATATTATTTTATTGTTAGATTAAGAATGAAGAAGACTAAAAATTAAAGAATATTTGATAAATTGAAGAGTAATATTTGAATAAAGAAAAAATATGATTAAATTTAATTAAAAATTGAATGAATGAATAAGATAAATGGAAAAGGAGGGTCAAAAACTAAACATTTTATGAAATTATAAAAATTATGGCCCATAATTATAAATATAAAAATTTGGTGAATTAATAAGATAAATGGAAAAAATATTAAAAACTAAAAATTTTACAAAATTAAAAATTAAGGGTCTAATTATAAATATAAAAAAATTAAATTGAAGTCCCTGAGGAAGGCGGCCCTGGGCACAACAACAAAAACTTTTCCATTAATAAAAAGCCATTTCAAAGACACAAAAAGAAGTACAAGAGGTTCCACTGTGGACGGTCTTTTTATTTCAACAATTCTACTGGCAAATACATGTCGTAAAAGCATCCTACATGATTTGAAAGGACAAGCATCATCCATGAAATGTTGTGAAGTTCCGGCACCAGTTCACATGTTACCCATCAAATTATTCTGTTTCGGTTTAAGGTTTCGATCACCCATTTTGCATCGGCTTCCACCTGAGAATTTTGAAAGATGAGTCCTATAAACATAAAAATATTTTAAAAAATATATTTTAGACGTTAAACAACTTACACACAAACAAGTAAATAAACCTATGTAACTTTTAGCCCATTTTACTGAAAAAAAGCCCACCATTGAGGTTCTCAAAGCCCGAACATCCCCCAATGAGGCCCGCAAGAGTGTAGCTCAATATCGTTATACCATTGCAAATTGTCTGCTATCAATATTCCCTTTATATAATCCGTTCGATTTAGGGTGCGTTTGGTTTAAGGAATGAAAGATTACCGGTGAGAATGTAAGATTACCAGAGAATAGGATTACTGGGAATGTTGTATTTTGTGTTTGGTTGACTTAGCAGGAATGTAAGATTACCGTGTTTGGTTAAAAGAATAAAAGATTATTAGAATGTATATTTGACCAAATTGTCTTTATTATATATTTGTTTTTAAAAAGTTGAAAAATATTTATATATTTTTAAAAAAAAAATTAAATTCATAAAATTTATATAATTATTTTACAAAATTGAAAATATAAAAAGGTTTAATGAAATGATAAAATTTTATTTTAACTCCTGAACTTCATATAAAATTTTAATTATAGATTTTTTTTTGTAAATCTAAAATAGTTTAAGGATAAATTTGTAATTTAACATTCGTATAATTTTTATTATTCAATGACAGAAAAATAATATTTAAAAAAAATTAAGGGCATTTTAGTACAAAACGCCGGAAATCCAACAATACCTTAAGAAATGGAGGTAATGACATTCCCGATAATATACTCCAAAAAATCCACTATTGGTAATCTTACATTACCGGGAATGAGATTCCCGAACTAACCAAACAGAAAATGGAATCCACATTCCCCCATCCAAAAACCTCCTTAGTGTTTCGTTTCTTATTATCAGATGTAGCAGTTCCTTCCTAGAATTTGCATTTTCCTATTTGTTATCGTTTTATTTTTCTTTCTCTTCGATGAGTTAAACGCGTAGGCCCCTAAGATCACCTTTCGTTTAACGTCCATGGAAGCGTTTCGAGTCATAGCTGCGCGATAGTAACCTTTTTTTAATGGGTTTCTCTCGAGGGTTTTCCTCTCTAGATCTCCCTCTGTTTTTTCCCCAGATGGGGGTTTCGTTGTTGGGACATTCCTTGTATTCGGATCTGTAACTTGTTTGTTCCTCGTGTCCTGGACCCCTTTAAGATATGTTCTGTTCTTATCGTGGTTTCAGATATGGTAAATTGTTTGAATTCAAATGAACAATGTTTAGATGTCTCGATTACCCCAGGTAGATTAACTTTGGTTTTATGAAAAAGGCAAGAGTGATGAATCAATTAGATGTGTGAATGGGAATGTTCTCATTTTGAACTCAAACTTTTGAGGCATTATAATTTGTCTGACTTGCCATTTAATCCAAGAATGCATTACCATTTTTTCGTATAATTTTCTCGTATTTTAGTTGAATATTCTTGCAGGATTTGTTGTGTGAACGGACAGCTTCTAGTCAAGTGTTCCATAGTTTTTACTTCAGATTGTCAACCTTTATAGAGTTCTTTGTTGGAGAGCCTGCGTGAATGTACATTAGCTACAGTTGGCAGATAATATTTGAAACTCCACATATTATAGTTTTAATTTTAGATTGGATTTTTAAGGTTCTAAAGCTTTGTATAAAATTATTGTATTGGCATAGCCTGGTGCATCGGGTTAAAACTTAAGGTGTAAATTAACACGGTGTTTGATGAATCGTTTGTGAACAACTAAATGAATAGAGGTGTGTTTGATTTGCTTATGTTAACAGACAAACTTGTTTATTGACTCTTTTAGCAATTCATTTATTAACTTGTTTATTTTCTCATTTACAAGTTTGTTTATCTAATTAGTTTTTTTCTTTTATTTTTTGTATTTTAATTATTGGTGAATATAAGGACTAAATTGAATATAAAGTGAATTTTAGAGTTCAAATTACGAAGCTTAAGGAATTTAAAGACTAATGATATAATTTTACAAATTTTCTTTGACTAGTAAATAAAAGGATAAAAAGAGAATGATTGTTGCTTAAATTAAACGAACATGTAAATGAATATGTTTGCGAATACTAAATGAACATGCTTATAAAGTTAAACAAATGAATTCGAAAATATACTAAAAATCTAAATGAACATAAACATTTTAAAAAACAAACGAACACACTTTTATTTTTTAAACCTCAATTCACTTACACCTATTAAAACTCGAAGGAGTAGTTGTTGCGGAAGACGGCTATCAGATAGAGCAAAATCTCAACTGATAATTTGAGAAAATAAAAATGAAAATAAAGAAGACACAAATTTTACGTGGAAAACTCCTAAATAATATAGGGTAAAAATCATGGGCAACAGTAGAAGAATTTCACTATGAGCAAATAGGAATGACAACTTCTCTCGATCGACCAAGGAGAAAACAATGATAATTCTCTCTTGATAAAAAGGAGAAAATAACTCTCAAGAAACTCTCTAAATTCTCTCTAGTATTGGAAGAAAGCTAGAATGCTTTGGGATGGTTTTGAAGCTAAATGAGCTAGGGTAAACTTAAGGACTAATCTTATAAATACCCTAAAGTTCAATGACTAATTGCATAGTTTTACCATCCAAAATATTCAACAATTTGGTGGCTAAATTTGACTAATTTTGCCGCCCATTAATGCTGCCAAATTGCTACCCATAATGTTGGCTAAAGATGCTATTTGGTGCCAACTTTCAACAATCTCCCACTTGAATATTTGATTGGAACAATCATATCTTCACACCATTCTTTCTACCTTGTACCTTTCATATTGCTTATGTCTCTAACAGACCATAAGAGGATCGACACCAAGTAAATTTATCAGCATTGATTGCCTTCGTCATGAAATCTGCTATGTTGTTTTTGGTATGGATTTTCTGCATATCTACCGTCCCTTCTTCCACCTTTTCACGAATGAAATGGTACTGAACTCGTATGTGCTTTGTCCTTTAATGAAATGTTGGATTTCTTGCTAAATGCAAGGCGCTTTGACTATCACAAAATAGAGAGACATACTCTTGATTGTGCCCAAGCTCCTTCAATAGCATATTCAACCAAATTGCTTATTTACTGGCTTGTGTAGCTGCTAGATATTCTGCCTCTGTTATGGATGTAGCCACAACTGACTGCAATTTTGAAACCCAGCTTACAGCCCCCCAGCAACTTTGAACACATATCATGTAGTAGATTTGCTTTTATCCAAATCCCTTGCATAGTCAGAATCTATATAACCATTGATTAATAAATTTGATCCTCCGTAACATAATGCAACATTTGAGGTCCCTTTGATGTATCTCAGGATCCTCTTTACTGTATTCCAGTGCTCTTTGCCTGGATTCGTCATGTACCAACTAACCACTCTCACTGCTTGTGCAATGTTTGGTCTTGTGCATATCATAGCAAACATTAAACTTCCCACTGCTGCTGCATACGGTACTCGAGACATCTCCATCCTCTCTTCTTCACTGCTAGGACTCATACTAGAGGATAATTTGAAGTTAATAGGAAGAGGGGTAGAAATTGGCTTATAATCTTGCATGCTAAATCGTGATAAGATATTTTTCAAGTAATTCTATTGTGAAAGCCAAATCTTCCTATTACTTCTGTCTCGGTGAATTTGCATCCCTAGAATCTTGTTTACTGATCCCAAGTCCTTCATTTCAAATTCCCTATCCAGTTGTGCCTTCAATTCTTCAATATGATCTTTGTTGGGTCCTGCAACTAACATGCCATCCACATACAATAGCAATATAACAAAATCGTTATCACCAGACCTCTTGAAATAAGCACAAGGGTCTGAATTAAGTCTGTTGTATCCAAGGCACATAATGAAGGAATCAAATCTCTTATACCAACACCTCGGCGCATGCTTTAGACCATACAGAGATTTGTTCAACCTGCAAATCAAGTTCTTCTTTTCTTTTTCTTCAAAGCCTTCAGGCTGGAGCATGCAAATCTCTTCTTCAAGATTTCCATGAAGAAAAGTTATTTTAACATCTAGCTACTCTAGATGTAAGTTCAATGTAGCACACATTGCCAAGACTACTTGAACTGTTGTTAGTCGAACCACATGAGAAAAGATTTCATTGAAATCAATACCTTCTTTTTGAGCATATCCTTTGACTACGAGTCTTGCATGATACCTCTCCACTTGATTGTCACTATTTCTTTTGATTTTGAAGACCCATTTGTTACCAATTGGCTTCCTTCCTTGTGGTAGTGGCACAAGGTCCCATGTATTATTTTTATGAAGGGCTTCAATTTCTTCTTGCATCGCCATCATCCACAGTGAAGCATCTGAGCTGCTTATTGCCTCCTGAAATGTTGATGGCTCACCGTCCTCTGTTAAAAGGCAGTATGAAATGTTACCTTCTATAACATAATCTGAGTGCCAATTGGAACGTCTTCTCATACGATCTGATTGACGAGTTGTTGGAGCTTCAGAACTCTCTGGTTCTTGTTCATCATGTGCTGGTTCTGCTTCATAAGAATCTCCTTGTTCATCCTCATTTTCTACATGTATCTGTGTAGTCTCTGACTTTTCTGCGCTATCATCGTCTTCTTTTCTTTGTAGTTTATCCTCTACAAAGATAACATCCCTGCTGATGACCACTTTGCGGGCAGTGGGATCCCACAAGCGATACCCCTTTACTCCATCAACATACCCCAAGAATTTGCATTTCCTAGATTTTGGATCCAGCTTTGAAATTTCTTGGGAGTTGTACATCATGTACACAATACTTCCAAATACATGGAGGTTTGAATAATCAGCTGGTTTACCATTCCACATCTCCATTGGTGTCTTCATCTCTATTGCAGTTGATGGAGCTCGATTCACCAAATAACAGGCGATATTGACTGCTTCTGCCCAAAATGATTTTTCTAGGTCTGCATCCCTCAACATTGCTCTTGTTCTTTCTAACAAGGTTTTGTTCATCCGCTCTGCCACTCTATTTTGTTGAGGAGTGTTCGCCACTGTGAACTGTCTTTTGATGCATTCTTTCCTGCAAAAGTCATCAAATTCTTCACTTGTGTATTCTCCTCCATTATCTGTTCTGAAACACTTGATCTTATTTCTAGAATCAAGTGCCACCCGCGCTTTGAAGTTTTTGAAAGTGCAAAACACATCTGACTTCTTCTTAATAGGGTACACCCAACATCTCCTGGAGTAGTCATCAATAAATGAGACAAAATATTTTGCTCTGCCTACGGATGTAACTGGTGTTTTCCATACGTCAGAGTGAACCAGTTCTAGAACATTTTTGCCTCTAGAATTTGATGTGTTCAATTTCAACCGGTGCTGCTTACTTGTTATGCAATGCTCACACAAAGTAAGTGATACCTTTGTTAAGCCTGTAAGTAGTTTTTGCTCCGCAAGGACTTTCATTCCTTGTTCTGACATGTGTCCAAGTTTCTGATGCCATAACATTGCAGAATCGGAACTACATGAGGCAACAGAGGCTTCTGCTTCTAGCAAAGTCTCTCCCTTCAGCATGTACAAGTTTCTTGCTATCTTTTCACCTTTCAGTACCACAAGCACTCCACGGAACACCTTCATGATTCCTTTCCATGTTTCAATCTTGCTTGCATTATTATCTAACAATCCGTAGGATAATAAATTTTTCTTCAAGCTTTCACGTGTCGCACATCTCGAACAACTTTAATTGTTCCATCATACATCTTCAATTTGATGGTTCCCACGCCAACGATCTTCAAGGCATGATCATTGCAACTATAGACAGATCCTCCTGAGACAGGTTCATAATGATGGAACCATTCACTTCTTGAGGTCATGTGATATGTTGCTCCCGAATCAATGAGCCATATATCTGCATATCTCTTTTTACCTTCCACGGTGGTTGACGCTTCATAACATAGAGCATCTCCATAATCTGAAGTGTTTGCGGTATTGCCTTGTGGATTGGAGTTTTTATTCAGACTCCAACAATCCTTCTTCAAGTGACCATTATTTCCACAGTTGTAGCACTTTAAATTCTTCTTGCTTCTCGACTTCGATCTATCATGTTTGTGACTGCTTCTTTGGCCATGTTCTATTAATCTCCCTCTCATCGTTGTCAACGTTTCTGCTTGTTGCAGATTTACTTATTTGTCTTCCTTGTTCTTGTACCAATTTTCTTCTTGTAGAACAACAGCTGCAACGTCATGGAAAACTAGACTGGTGACATTACTGTTCTCCTATTTTACACGTGAAAGGATGTAAGCTGAGAAAATAAAGTGTTCAGTGTATTTAAGTGCTCTGTCACTGAAGTAGATTCTGCATACGGAGAGTGTACAATTTTCTCTTAAAGAAAATTTTATTGTACAACAATGTGGCCTCGTAAAATTTAGTAAGATGATCTTATATCACCTTAGCTGTCTTCTTCTCCTCGATGCTTGACAATACTTCATCTGTTAATGCTAAATGAAAGTTTTCCATAACATTCCCGTCCATCTCATTCCATTTGCTGTCATCTATAAAATCCACCGGCCTTTCACTGATAGCTGCTAGACAACCGTCTTTCCTCAGGATGGCCTTCATTTTTAACAATGAGAAATTTCTCCATTGAATTTTTCAATATCAAATTTCATTGTCATAGCTTCTATTACGGATAGCTCACACTATTTCACTATCGTGAATAGTTCTCTAGAACCTTCAAAGAATGGGTAATACCTTCTTACTTTCTTATGTTGGAGGATCCACCTTTTGGTGGCAACTACAAAGACAATAAGCATATATTACACACTCTAATCTGGCTCTGATACCAATTGTTGCGGAAGAAAGCTATCAGGTAGAACAAAATCTCAACTGATAATTTGAGAAAATAAAAATGAAAATAAAGAAGACACAAATTTTACGTGGAAAACTCCTAAATAATATAGGGTAAAAACCACAGGCAACGGTAGAAGAATTTCACTATGAGAAAATAGGAATTACAACTTTTCTCGATCGACCAAGGAGAAAACAATGATAATTCTCTCTTGATAAAAAGGAGAAAATAACTCTCAAGAAACTCTCTAGTATTCGAAGAAAGCTAGAATGCTTTGGGATGGTTTTGAAGCTAAATGAGCTAGGGTATTTATAGTTGAAACTTAAGGACTAATCTTATAAATACCCTAAAGTTAAATGACTAATTGCATAGTTTTACCATCCAAAATATTCAACAATTTGGTGGCCAAATTTGACTAATTTTATCGCCCATTAATGCTGCCAAATTGCTACCCATAATGTTGACTGAAGATGCTATTTGATGCTAACTTTTAACAATCTCCTACTTGAAGATTTGATTGGAACAATCATATCTTCACACCATTCTTTCTACCTTGTACCTTTCATATTGCTTATGTCTCTGACAGACCACAAGAGGATCGACACCAAGTAAATTTATCAGCATTGATTGCCTTCGTCATGAAATCTACTATGTTGTCTTTGGTATAAATTTTCTGCATATCTACCGTCCCTTCTTCCACCTTTTCACGAATGAAATGGTATTGAACTCGTATGTGCTTTGTCCTTGAATGAAATGCTGGATTTCTTACTAAATGCAAGGCGCTTTGATTGTCACAAAACAGAGAGACATACTCTTGATTGTGCCCAAGCTCCTCCAATAGCCTCTTCAACCAAATTGCTTCTTTACTGGCTTGTGTAGCTGCTAGATATTCTGCCTCTATTGTGGATGTAGCCACAACTTACTGCAATTTTGAAACCCAGCTTACAACCCCCCAGCAACTTTGAACACATATCCTGTAGTAGATTTGCTTTTATCCAAATCCCCTGCATAGTCAGAATTTACATAACCATTGATTAATAAATTTGATCCTCCGTAACATAATGTAACATTTGAGGTCCCTTTGATGTATCTCAGGATCCTCTTTACTGTATTCCAATGCTCTTTGCCTGGATTCGCCATATACCAACTAACTACTACCACTGCTTGTGCAATGTCTTTCTTGTGCATATCATAGCGAACATTAAACTTCCTACTGTTGATGCATACGGTACTCGAGACATCTCCGTCCTCTCTTCTTCACTACTAGGACTCATACTGGAGGATAATTTGAAGTTAATAGGAAGAGGGGTAGAAATTGGCTTACAATCTTGCATGCTAAATCGTGATAAGATCTTATTCAAGTAATTCTTTTATGAAAGCCAAATCTTCCTATTACTTCTGTCTCGGTGAATTTACATCCCTAGAATCTTGTTTGCTGATCCTAAGTCCTTCATTTAAAATTCCATAGCCAGTTATGCCTTCAATTCTTCAATATGATCTTTGTTGGGTCCTGCAACTAACATGTCATCCACATACAACAATAATATTACAAAATCCTTATCACCAGACCTCTTGAAATAAGCACAAAGATCTGAATTAAGTCTTTTGTATCCAAGACACATAATGAAGGAATCAAATCTCTTATACCAACACATCGGCGCCTGCTTTAGACCGTACATAGATTTGTTAAACCTGCAAATCAAGTTCTTCTTTTCTTTCAAAACCTTCAAGCTGGAGCATGTAAATCTCTTCTTCAAGATTTCCATGAAGAAAATCTGTTTTAACATCTAGCTGCTCTAGATGTAAGTTCAATGTAGCACACATTGCCAAGACTACTCGAACTGTTGTTAGTCGAACCACAAGAGAAAAGATTTCTTTGAAATCAATAACTTCTTTTTGAGCATATCCTTTGACTACCAGTCTTGCACGATACCTCTCCACTTGATTGTCACCATTTCGTTTGATTTTGAAGACCCATTTGTTACCAATTGACTTCCTTCCTTGTGGTAGTGGCACAAGGTCCCATGTATTATTTTTATGAAGGGCTTCAATTTCTTCTTGCATCGCCATCATCCACAGTGAAGCATCTGAGCTGCTTATTGCCCCCTGAAATGTTGATGGCTCACCGTCCTCTGTTAAAAGGCAGTATGAAATATTACCTTCTATAACATAATCTGAGTGCTAATTGGGACGTCTTCTCACACGATCTGATTGACGAGTTGTTGGAGCTTCAGAAATCTCTGGTTCTTGTTCATCATGTGCTAGTTCTGCTTCATAAGAATCTCTTTGTTCATTATCCTTTTCCACATGTATCTGTGTAGTCTCTGACTTTTCTGCGCTATCATCGTGTTCTTTTCTTTGTAGTTTATCCTCTATAAAGATAACTTCCTTGTTGATTATCACTTTGCGGGCAGTGGGATCCCACAAGCGATACCCCTTTACTCCATCAACATACCCCAAGAATTTGTATTTCCTAGATTTTAGATCCAACTTTGAAATTTCTTGGGAGTTGTACATCACGTACACAATACTTCCAAATACATGGAGGTTTGAATAATTAGCTGGTTTACCAGTCCACATCTCCATTAGTGTTTTCAGCTATATTGCAGTTTATGGAGCTCGATTCACCAAATAACATGTGGTATTGACTGCTTCTGCCCAAAATGATTTTTCTAGGTCTGCATCTCTAAACATTGCTTTTGTTCTTTCTAGCAAGATTCTGTTCATCCGCTCTGCCACTCCATTTTGTTGAGGAGTATTCGCCATTGTGAACTGTCTTTTATTGCCTTATTTCCTGTAAAAGTCATCAAATTCTTCACTTGTGTATTCTCCTCCATTATCTGTTCTGAAACACTTGATCTTATTTCCAGAATCAAGTTCCACCCGCGCTTTGAAGTTTCTGAAATTGCAAAACACATCTGACTTCTTCTTAATAGGGTACACCCAACATCTCATGGAGTAGTCGTCAATAAATGAGACAAAATATTTTGCTCCGCCTACGGATGTAACTGGTGCTTGCCATACGTCAGAGTGAACCAGTTCTAGAACATTTTTGCCTCTAGAATTTGATGTGTTCAATTTCAACCGGTGTTGCTTACTTGTTATGCAATGCTCACACAAAGTAAGTGATACCTTTGTTAAGTCTGGAAGTAGCTTTTTCTCCGCAAGGACTTTCATTCCTTGTTCTGACATGCGTCTAAGTTTCTGATGCCATAGCATTGCAGAATCGGAACTACATGAGGCAGCAAAGGCTTATGCTTCTAGCAAAGTCTCTCCCTTCAACATGTATGAGTTTCCTGCTATCTTTTTGCCTTTCAGTACCACAAGCTCTCCACGGAACACCTTCATGATTCCTTTCCGTGTTTCAATCTTGCTTCCATTATTATCCAACAATCCATAGGATAATAAATTTTTCTTCAAGCCTTTCACGTATCGCACATCTCGAACAACTTTAATTGTTCCATCATACATCTTCAGTTTGATGGTTCCTACGCCAATGATCTCCAAGGCATGATCATTGCAACTATAGACAAATCCTCCTGAGACAGGTTCATAATGATGGAACCATTCTCTTCTTGAGGTCATGTGATATGTTGCTCCCGAATCAATGAGCCATATATCTGTATATCTCTTTCTACCTTCCACGGTGGTTGACGCTTCACAACATAGAGCATCTCCATCATCTGAAGTGTTTGTGGTATTGCCTTGTGGATTGGAGTTTTTATTCAGACTCCAACAATTCTTCTTCAAGTGACCATTCTTTCCACAGTTGTAGCACTTTAAATTCTTCTTGCTTCTCGACTTCGATCTACCATATTTGTGACTGCTGCTTTGGCCAAGTTCTATTGATGTCCCTCTCATCGTTGTCAACGCTTCTGCTTGTTGCAGATTTACTTGTCTGTCTTCCTTGTTCTTGCGCCGATTTTCTTCTTATAGAACAGCAGCTGCAACGTCATCGAAGACTAGACTGGTGACATTACTGTTTGTCAAGTTGATGATGAGTTGATCATACGAATCAGGTAGACTTTGAAGTAGAAGTTCAGCATGTTCTTATTCTCCTATTTTACAACTTAAGGATGTAAGCTGAGAAAATAAAGTGTTTAGTGTATTTAAGTGCTTTGTCACTGAAGTAGATTTTGGCATACGAAGAGTGTATAATTTTCTCTTAAGGAAAATTTTATTGTGCAACGATGTGGCCTCGTACAATTTGGTGAGATGATCTCATATCTCCTTAGCTGTCTTCTTCTCCTCGATGCTTGATAATACTTCATCTGTTAATGCTAGATGAAAGTTTGTCATAGCATTCCCGTCCATCTCGTTCCATTTGTTGTCATCTATGAAATCCACCGACCTTTCACTGATAGCTGCTAGACAACCGTCTTTCCTTAAGATGACCTTCATTTTTAATTTCCACAATGAGAAATTTCTCCCATTGAATTTTTCAATATCAAATTTCGTTGTCATAGCTTCTATTACGGATAGCTCCCACTATTTTCCTATCGTGAATAGTTCTCTAGAACCTTCAAAGAATGGGTAATACCTTCTTACTTTCTTATGTTGGAGGATCCACCTTTTGGTGGCGACCACAAAGACAATAAACAAATAGGAATTACAACTTTTCTCGATCGACCAATGAGAAAACAATGATAATTCTCTCTTGATAAAAAGGAGAAAATAACTCTCAAGAAACTCTCTAAATTCTCTCTGGTATTGGAAGAAAGCTTGAATGCTTTGGGATGGTTTTGAAGCTAAATGAGCTAGGGCATTTATAGTTGAAACTTAAGGACTAATCTTGTAAATACCCTAAAGTTCAATAACTAATTGCATAGTTTTACCATCCAAAATATTCAACAATTTGGTTGCCAAATTTGACTAATTTTGCCGCCCATTAATGCTGCCAAATTGCCACCCATAATGTTGACTAAAGATGTTATTTGGTGCCAACTTTCAACAGTAGTCTCATGCAACTAGTATTCTCTATCCATGCAGATAATATTATCACTCATTTTTCTTTTACAAATTTAATAACAAATCATTATATTTAAACAAAAATTAAAATATTTTCTCAAAAGAGGGATTGTATTGGAATATACTATACATCTTACAAACAAAAATTTAGTGTTGATTGCCTTGTGTTGTTTGGAAATTTTAATCACCGGGTTATTCCTATTGTTGTTGTCAAACACTGAATGCCTCCTTCCACACAGATGTCATAAAAGCATCGTCAGCAAATGATGATTACATCAATGAGTCCATACATAAAGATTCTTTACTAATCACGGAAGAATCATTTCTTGCCTTCATCTTCTTTGTGCTCCTTCACCAGAAGAAGTCAACAGATTAGTTCATTGCTAATTGCAAAACGTTTTTAAGATTATTAACAACAAAAGAAGATTATGGAATAGCGAGCATTGTTTCGTTTTCCAAGACGGGAAGACATATCTCTCCAAGTCAAATTAATGCACCAACTCTTCAATGTTCTTCAAGCTTACTACTTTAGCCACAATCAAAATGTGGCTTTCGTTGGTGCTTGTAAGTTTTCTTTTAAATGGACAAAACTATATGGTTTGACAGAAATTAATGTTAGCTTGATTCTAATCACCCTGCAGATATCAATGGCTTTGTTGGGAGAAAATAAAACCCTACGTCTCTTAGAGACATCAGCCAACTTGGTACAACGGCTCCCAATGTATATAGCTTGGTGGATACCTCGCTATGACCGGTGCGTTTGCAACGAATGTGAGGTCTTTTCTGGCATATTTGGGATTGGCAAAACATTCTGGCATCAAAATGCGACCCCAACATTGAATGCTCTACTGGTTAAATAAGTGAAGCACAACGAAGCTTCTCTTGGCAGCCTATCCACACCCGAGGAAAATCTGCAAGTCCGGATTCATTGTGGAAAGAAAAGGAAATAGCTCATATTTGATTCATCCAAAGAGAATTGTCATCTCAACACTATACATCGAAGCCTCTTGATGACTCCACATACTTCTTTTCTAGCTAACAAGTATGTGAACAAACCTGGTTTTAGATACTTGTGGATGTTTTTGGACATTCATATTTACTGATTGGTGAAAAATCTTACAAAGATTACAGTATCTCTCCTAAGGCTATCTGAAGAAAGGAAAAATGTTGTGATGATTAAAAAACGAAAAGAAAGATGGCAAAGAAGCCTTAGATTGGGCTGTTGATCCTTACCAAGGATATGTAGAATCTAATGTTGTTGGTTTTCACTTTTGGTAGTCTTTTTCTTTGTTTTTCTTCTTCTCAACATTCATATGACATGATTTTCTATTGCCATAAAAATGGAATTCCTCAGGAAAAGAATGAGGCATTAAATGTCTTCAAGTCATTTATGGCCAATTTTTGTAATTTTCCAACATGTTAAATGTTATGTAAGTTTTAAATTTAACACCTAATATCAAGGCAGTTTGGCTGAGTGGTCTAAGGCGCCAGATTTAGGCTCTGGTCCGAAAGGGGCGTGGGTTTAAATCCCACAGCTGTCAATTTTTTCACTTATTTAAGTTGCAAATGATAGAAAAGTTTGTCATTAACATTGGGCTGAAATACAGACATTTTTGCCAAGCCAGCTTTGGCAAAAAACAATCTTGTTTAGTTAACGGAGTACTCTTTCCAGGATCAAATCACTTTGGAAATCAGGTTGTGCATAAATTTAGAGCACAATAAAAACCCAGAGCAAAGACAAGTGGACAGAAGTATATTTGAAAATGATAGTCAACATGTTAAAGGTAGAATATGTTAACTGCAATATGGTACAAAATCAATGTATTAACTGCAATATGGCACAAAATCAATGTAATTATCTCAGGAAATATACCAAAAGGCTTATTTGTTGGAGCTGAATAATATAACAAGGGTGACCACAATTAGTAGGAGTAGATTGCATCAGAATAAACCTATTCAATGCAATCATGAAAAGAGTCGGGACTAGGACGATCTATTTGTTTATCTCTAAGAAAAAGGAAGTAGGTAAGCAAACAAAATAAGATGAAAGTCCCAAGGGAAGAAATAATATACCTCAACTATTTTAGAAGAGTCGCGCTCGTATCTTCCCCCATGAAACAACTTCATCCGGAGTCACTCCCATCGTACTCTTCGCCTGTGTTTAACTAAACAGCGTCATCAGCGCTGTTACAGATATGATGTTTCCACAGTCGTCCTTGTATGATTATCATTATTGTCTGTTTTCCTAGACTTGCATGAACAGCTTCAGTTATTCATGGATCTAATACCTGCTAAAAAAGTAGCTAGGTACATGATCATATATCTATTTCTCATGAAGCTTTAATCAGTATATCAGAGTGGCGCAGCGGAAGCATGGTGGGCCCATAACCCACAGGTTATTCATTGATGGGCTTTAATGAGTATATCTGAGTGGCTCTGATATTCATTGATGATGGGCTTAAACAGTGTTTTTCTTTTCGGGATTTATGTGGTTTTTATAATTGGTTTGCTCTCTGATGTATAATTGCACTTTGTATTATAGCCTGTTATGGATGTCATTTCCTTATAACTGTTGTTTGATCATTTATGTGTTACTTGTTGCAGGCATTTATAACCGCTTCAACTGCAACAGAGGAAGAGTTGCTTAACTGGTATATGATTGACTGCCAGGGTATTCTTTTATTTTTTATGAAGTGTCCCTTTTAACTTGAATCTAGTGCGGGGAGGTTCTCACTTTGATACAGCAAGTGATGCAGGTGAATGTAGCTCTGTTTTGATAACAAAGCAAAGGGCTCTTATTCTTCTAAGAAATTGTCGAGGCCGTCTTTCGGTTGGGCCTGGAATTGAGCTTCGGCTTGAAAAGAAATGTTAGAGTCACCCATAATCATTTAAAAAACATTTAGGTAGATCGAACACCATCTTACATGGTTTGTGTTTTACCAGAAATGTGTCAGGTTCGGGAGTCGGTTACGGTCAAAGAAGGATTAGCACATTTGAACCGCCTTTTCGGTACTAATTAATTTGTCGATTGTCTTTAATTGCAAAAATTAAAAAAATTAAATTAAAATTTAAAACATTGATTCAAATAATTACATTTGATCGATTGACGTTACTATTGAAAAAAGGTCAAAAATATGTTAGATGGTAAAATAAAAATAAATACGAAAAAAGGAAAAAAAAGAAAAAAAATATATTAATATAATAATAATAAAATAAAATAGATGACAAAGATAAACAAAAGTTAGTAAAAAAAGAAAAAGATAATAGAAAATAAAAAATAATAATAACATAAAATAAAATAAAATAATAATAAAAATGTTAGTTAACCAAGAAAAAAAATTAATAAGAATAAAAAAAGAAAAAAAGAAAATAGAAAAAATAAATTAAAAACGTGAATAAATAAATAAATAAAATCAAAAATAAAAAGGACTAAAATAGCTAAAGTAAAAATTTACAGGTCTAAAATAGCAAAAACAAAAATTAAAAAGGGCTGAAAAGTAATTTCGAATTAACCAGAGCCAAAATCACAAACATCAAATAGTACAGGTCTAAAACGAAAATAATCCATAAATGACACTTAGGGCTAAAATGAACTTCATTAAAACTTGAAAGATTACAAAAGAAAATGGCCCACTCTCTTTAAGAAGTGCACGAGTTTCATTATACCGGTATGAAAGCCTTACTCCTTTTCTAAAAGCTTTACTTTCTCTTGGGTTAACAACAAAAACAAAGAAAAATCTTCTTTGCACGGTCGTACCTTCTTTGGTTCAATGAATGGCCATCGTTCACCTGAGCTGGAGGCTTTTGGCAACTCAGATTCCAGTGACCTTTGAGCTTCCCGGGGAACATCGAACAAGATGAGTCTTCTTTTCTCTCTTTTATTCTCTTTTCTTTTTTAAAATCTCTAAAAATATCTATTTTCTCTGATTTTGTGTTGTATTTCTTTGTTATCTCCTTATTTTTTGGTTCAAATGTGATATTGAAAATCTAAAAAAGGCACCAAATCTTTGAAATAGAAACTCACTGTGTATTTCTTTTCAAAGAGGAGATCAACATGAATTGATTTCTTTTTTCTTTGAATGGAGAGGAACCCTTTATTACAATACTTTATGTTGAGAGAAAAAAATGGAAGCCTGCTCCCTCTCCGTATATGTTCCGGTTTTATCCCTTTTTCGTATGATTTCACCCCGTATTTTTGTGATTTCTAGTCTGTTTCCTCCTCGTATTCTCGTGATATTCGTGTGCATTTCCGTCCCTTTTCTCTGTTACATCTTAACACGTATTTATAGTGTAACCCCCACAGACCAATAAGGGTAACCAGATCCGATCCGAGGTGTCACATTTGGGCCACCGGAGCGACCCACTGTAAAAATAGCGAAAAATTTAAAACTTTTATTGAAACGTGTAACTTATAAAATCAGTTGTCACTATTTAAAAATAAAACAAATTTCCAGACTCGTATATAAATCAAAATACAATTACATGCCCCCTAATCACATGTACCATACTCTGCAACAACGCTGGAAGAACTCCCTTACTGAAGTCGATAGATGCACTGGTACAATTCTTTTAACCTGAAAAGGTGAGTAATAAAGTGAGCTTCGAAAAGCTCAGTAATACAGAACTACCAGATGATGCTGAAGAACGTGCGGATTCAGATAAACATACATATCCTTATTATTTCCGAACATTTACAGATTTTTATGCTGAGCGGAGATCCTACTGATATTTCAGATAGTAATGGACAATGAGCTTTCAGTTTAGACAAATATTTCGGATGACTGAGTTCAGGAGATCAAAATATGTTATCTAGTGTGTTCCAATAAAACCAGTAAAAAGATACAGATCTTTTAAAACATATATATATATATACTCTCATCCGTCATGTACAAAATGTGTAGGTTCCCCAGAACCATACAACCCCGTCACGTCCAGTAAGGCCCTGAGCACACAGCCGAGGAACCGATAAGTAAGGCCCTAAGCACACAACCAAGGAACCTCCAGGTATTCTTCCTCCAACATTAACCCCCCAAATAAAACATGTTCCGTTCGTAAACGAATATATCAAAAATCAAATCATAATTCACGTAAAGTATCATATCAAAATCCAAGTCAAGTATCAGATCAAAATCCAAGTCAAGTATCAGATCAGAATCCATGTCAGATATCAAATCAGAATCCATGTCAAGTATCAGATCAGAAATCAAATCAAAAATCAGGTAAAATATTCATATGAGTAGGGAACACACCAGAATTTACAGATAGTATTCAAAGATATTGGATAATCTTAACAAGTAGAGGAACACGGATCTTTAGTATACCGATAGAATAACGAAATTCAGAATCACTATTGGAAGAGTTCAATAACTGACAGAATCATCAGTTATTCAGAATGTGACTTGAGCTGATAAGGAAGAAATGAAGGTTCAGGACATTTATATTCTATGTCGATTGATCGGATTATCGGACAACTCTTAGGTGAATAGTTCCAGAACTAATGCTTGTCGATTGGTCAATTCATTGTTCTTCCATGGTATTTACTCTTTAATACCACAAATTCTTGTCCATAGACCATTTTCGGAATCATCGCTAAATAAATCTTCCAATGTTTTTATTTCATTTCCACGCTTCCACAATATCATGTAATGCTGACGTACTTGATTATTTTAATCATAAACCATCGTAATTGTACACTATGTAAACTCATCAGAGTTTCCAAACTTGTCCAAATCACTTACTAAATCCTCAGTCATTGAGTTTACCTAATTTATTTAGCAGTCATGTCCATTCCCATAATATTCGAGGGTTTTCAAGGTAATCTAGACGTTTCTGAATTTCGGACACATACTGTACTTTCGTTCAATTCAATTTGGTTTTCGTGGTTGATTTTTCTAACAAATATCAACTCTTTACTATTGAATGCGTTATAGAGTTGAGCTGAATACTTCCAAAACTATCATCGAGCCAAACTTGAAAATACAAACATGCATTCAAGTGACATCTATGTCATTCAGGTACTGATATAACACTAGCATTGGTTGCTCGACTTAATAGGTGATCCATAACTTTTAAGATCAGTACCACACCCATGTTTATTTGGATTCCTTAATTAATCCAACATCTACTTAGTCTAGGTCACAAGGGTATTTTGGTAATTTTGGTATTCAGTTTTATTCCATTCATTTCAGAGCTTGAGGATATCCAATCATTCTTGAGCTTGGTGGTATTCTTGATTCATTTATATTACAGGGGTATTTTGGTCATTTTACAGATTCAATGTATTTTAATCATTTTCTTCCGTCCGATCTTACTATTAAATTCAATCTTATCATTTATTTCAGTCATTTCGAACAATTCTGATAGCAGAATACCCCCGATAAATTATTCTTCAGGTATTTACTCATTACTCGAATATTTCAGGGTCAAGTGCATTCTCAAATTTTACAAACGGAATATCAAGAATTTTTTTGTACGAAGACAGGATCTTAACAATTAAATTCGTACTTAATTGAGTTAAGTACAAATCCTCAAAGTACTTTCTCATTCAGGGTCAACTCAGACTATTTTACCTCTCAAGGGCATTTCCGTAATTTCTTAACTAGATAATTTCAATATTAGCTCTTAACGAAAATAATTATAATTTAGAGATTCTATGATCAATTGCTTTCCCGAACATTCTCTTATCTTGAAATGATTCCTTAATAGAATTCTAATATCTTGTACAAACCCTCTAGGGTTTAAAAACCGGTTATCCGTATTTCGTAAGCAAAACCTAGCATTTCTTAAATACATATGTAGTTTTATCATATCAATATATCCTTTCAGAGTAATTAATCAACTTCCAGGGACAATTCTTGACATCTTACAACTTAAGGGTATTTTCGTAATTTTACCCTACCAGAGTATTATCATAATTTCCCATCCAAATACCTTTAACATTTAACCTTTGATGAAATAAACTATAAGTTACAAATCCATGTTGATTTCTTTATCACTAAGCACAAAACTTGTAATTTAATTCTAACAATCCCTCATTTTCTTATAAAAATCATCTGAACCATAATCAATTACTGAACCCTTTTACCGTATTCAGATCAAGTATAGAAACTAAGTAACTACACAAATGAGACCAACATTATCTTAATCATGCATTTACCAATATTCACATGTTCCATAAAGCATAAAGAGTTAGTAAAGTATTACCTCGATTTCCGTGCAATACTGATCGAACATAAAAATTCCATTTGAACGCCTTTGATCTTCAATTCAACTTCCAATAATTCCTCAGATACATATTAACATAAATTATATCAGAAACGGAGCTTAATTGCGATAAACGGATCGAATCAAGTGATAAATCAGTGAAAAATAGCTTACCGGGTTTGAATTTGGCGAAACGGACTTCAGATTCAGATTCAGGACGTCGAAAGCATAAAATAAAACTTTTCGAAAATTCAGAATTTTCGGTTAAAATCAAAGTCAACGGGTTTGACTGGAAATTTCGAGGCATTCGGGTCTGAATTTCGAGAAACGGACTGCAGAATCGGATTTGGAACGTCGAAAAATGTCATGATAGGTATACTCGGTCAAAGTCAAAGGTCGTTTAATGCCCGGTCAAAGCCCGTCAAAGTTTTGGTCAACAATGGTCAACGCCGGTCAATGGTCAACGAGTCGGGTCAACGAATCGGGTCGGGTCAGCGGGTCGGGTCGGGTCAACGGGTCAGATCGGGTCAACGGGTCGGGTCGGGTTGTGACCGGTCAAAACAGTTCCAAAACCGGTCAAACCGATCACTTTTTCCTTCCCCACACGCAGTGGCGGCGCGTGGGGGCGCGTGAATAGTGATAAATTCCCGGAAAAATCCTAAAAATTATTTTGAGCGATTTCGAGATACTTACAAAGCTCGGTTCACAATTTTGAACGGCGGGGAGCTCGATTTCAACAAATCGGAAACTTTGACCGCTTCACCTCCTCACGAGCCGCCGTCGACGGAGACCAAGGATGACACCGGCAGACTCGGAACGGAACAAGGAACACGATGGTGCGAGAGGTGTCGTAAATGGATGACCCGATCGTCGTGAATCGATGAAAAACCAACTAAAATCGAGTTATTACCGATGATACTTCCGACTGAAATTAACGACGAACGGTGACGATTCACGACAAAAGCTTTGAGGGGTTTTGTTCCTCGCTATACAATGAACACGATGGTGGTTTCGGCTTGTCGATCGGAGGTCGAACGGCAAGTAGATCGGAGTTCAAAGAAGGGTTGTTGGAGAGGGAAAGCTGGAAAAATTTTCCAGAAACATATGGGAATGGGGGGTTTATATCATCTCATAAATAAAAATTGTTAAACCAAGAGTTTAGCCACTGAACTTCCTGCACTTCATAAAACGGTCTTCCAACTTTAAAATTTTACAATATAACCCACTGTTTCCTTCAAAATACCAATTAAATCCACCACTTTATAATTTCTTAATTTTAGCCCCTAAATTGGAGTGTTACATATAGTCTTGATTTTATACTCCTATTGTAACTTAAGCATTGATCTTATTTTTCTATTTTTTGTTTTTGGTTGTGCGCTGAAAATATCGACGATGGTGGTGTGCTGCTAAAATCTCCGACGGTGGTTGCGTGAGTGGTGAGGAGTCTTCGGATGTGGCTGGAATGGGTTGTTGGTTTGGCTTCAGCGGGTCATGGGTTGCAGTCTTGGACTGTAAAATAAAAATATATATATAATATACATGTATAATAAAATAATAAAAATAATGATAGGACGGAAATTAGTGTTCAGAGGAACTTAATCTCAAAGATTCAACAATGAGAAACACATCTTCCTTTTAAACTTGGGTCTGCTAGATTTTGCTTCAATACTCAATCTGATTCTCAAAGAACACGAAAAGAAAATAGGTAAATAACCTTTCTTTTTGGTCCATTTTTGGTGCGAATTGGTTCTTCTGCAGTTCTTAGATTGTTTTCACATGGGTAAAGCTTGGATTTTCACATTGTTCTCAGAACTGTGTGTTTCTTTTGAGGTTATTTTTGTTGACGTTTAAGTTGTTTGTCCTAAGAAATGGGATTTCATTCATTTATGGATTTGGTTGTAATTTGCTTCCAGTTAAATAAATTTGAGTTCATGACAGTTATTTAGGCTGCTTGTGTAAATTATAGTTTGGATAAGCTAATATTTGTTTGTAGTTTCAGTTATATATTTGGTTGTTTCAATATCGATTTTCTTTGTTAAATTTCTAGGATTGTTGTATGGATTGCCATCTTAGCTTTGCACATTGCATTGTGTTTTATGAGAACTTAGATTTAGGAAGACAAGGTGTAGATACCCGTTTTTGTCCGGGTTATTATTAATATTTAATATTATTATTATTATCATTATTATTTATATTATTATTTTTTTCTTTTCAGGTTACAACTAGCCCAACATTAGCAATTGGGCCCAGATACAATTCAACCGGCCCAAACAGAAACCCAGACCCGGGTCCAAACTTATCCTAAATCCTAGCCTATATGTTTTAGGGTTTTTAAACCCTAGGGTTCTATCAACCGCCGCCGCCAACTAAGAGCTCTGTTTTCCGTCGCCAATTTTGTTGCCACTGTTTTGATCGCTCCTTTCCATCATCGTTATTGTGTCGTCATCATCGTCATCTCACGAACAGTAAAGGTAATCAACCAAATCAGAATCCAACAAAATTCATTTTTAAAATAAACTCCTAAACTAGAGATTAAAAAGGGATTCGGTTGGAGAAGAAAGGAGGAGAGAAGAAAAGGGGAAGAGAAATACAGCCCTCGAAAAACATTAAAGAAAAAAACGAAAAGAACAAAGGAAAAGAAGGGACAGTGAAATCTTATCTCGGTCTTCAACTCATCGACAATGAGAGAACTTGTCGAGCAACAAAAATGTGACCCCTTTTGCTAATTTTGAGCTTCGTTTTGGGAGAGTTTTAGGGTGCATAAGCTTCGATTTAGGGGTTAGGAAAGTTGGGGGTCGTATTTCGGGTGTTGTAAGCCCTTTTGGCCACCAGTTTGTGGTGGTCAGAGCTTTGGGTTACCCCGTACAGCGGCAGGGTGGGGAGAGCTCTCTTCCCCATTTTTGTTTTTTGTTATGTGGTTGAAAAAGATGAATGAGAAGGGTTCAAAAACCATATTTCATATTAATTAATAAAACGGCATCGTCTAAAGGGGGAGAGCTGCGTGTTTTGGAATAAAAGGGATAATAGCAATTTTAGTAATTTTGCCTTTGTAATGCTTTATTTCGGTTATTAATAAAGTTTATTTCCTTTTGATTTGATCCTGCTGTTTATAATTTATTATGTTCTAGTCCTTATTTACTCTTGTCCCTATTTGTACTAATGTTTGATGGTTTGTCTTTAATTTAGTTCATACATTGCAGTCCTCGTAAGTTTGTTTAAACTTTTGGTTGTTGATTTAGCATAGTTTTTATTTCAGTCTTGCAAAGTTGTCAAGTACAAATCACTGGTCTTGAACGTACTATCCGAAGCACCAGGCGGCAGTGGCAGAATGCAAGTGATCACTTTGAGGACTGGAAAACAAATGTGAATCATGTAATAATCGAAACCATAAATCAGTTAAGCAGTGTTGCAAGGCAGTTAGGAGAGATGAATATCCAAGCAAGAGTTATCTAGAACTATACAAATTCAACATCAGATTTGAGAAAAAGGGTCACTTGGCTTGTCAATGAGATAACAGGGCTGAATACTAGGTCTAGGCTTTTCTGTAATGGATTCATCTTGTAACGATGATGGTTTTTGTCCTTAAATGAAAGTTGTTCTAAAATTGATCACATTTTATAAATCAATGTCTTTCTACATGTCTTTACATTGCACAGTTTATATTCCCATTTTTGTATTTTCGCATTTGCATTTTTGCATCTTTACATTCACATTTATACGTCATACATTGCATAATACACATTTCATATTAACATACGTTAATCATGAAAACGTGAGAGTAATTTGTGAAGGATATTATGACAGAAGTTCTAAAAAAAATTGAAGTCACCAGGGGCGTGTCTCTAAAAAGATAGAAAGCAATGAATGAGATATTAACGCGTGTTGGTAGGATCGAGAGAATTCAGGAGAAACTCGTAAAGACCAAATAAGAGATTATCTATCAAGCAAACAAGTTCCAGAACGAATCAAGAGAACAAATGACCAAATTAATAGAGATGGTGAATATTGTGATCCATGAAGAGAAGCCACTAGAGGAGTCCATTGTAAAGGCTTTGAATGGGATTTTGAATGTAAATGGTAGAGCCAAAATGGCAGAGACAAGTGATCGAGGACTATTAAGGAGCAGGATATCTCAAGTCAGCCTTTAAAAATCAGATGTGGTCGTAGAGGGTCTCACTGAACCAAAAATGAATGAAGAAGTAATGACAGGTAAGGTTCCCTTGTGAGATATAAGCTTTACTCAAAGAAGAGGGTATAGAAGAGGGTCGAATGCTGATCAAGAAAGCTAGGAAGAATCAATCTCTCATGATTAGATGTTCTAACCCTTCACAGTCATCCAGTCAAGATAACCAAGTTCTATATCTAAAGCTATCACTAAGTAGTCTCTCGTCAGGGGGATTAACAACAACAACAACAACAAAACCCAATTCCCATATGCAATGGGGTAAGGGGGAGGTAGGGTAGTAGGCTGCCCCCAACGCCAGGTTGAGAGTAGCTTCCGTGGAAGACCTCCGGCATTCAGAAAATTAAAAATATAGATAAAATGCAATACATGTATAAATAAATACATAAATACATAGTTGTACAGTATTCATATGCAGTCATTAATATCGTTAATATCATATGCGCGTCTGTAATGGGCAGTAATCTTTGTATATAGACAGAAACGTAAGACCCGACTAAATTTAAAAGTGAAGAGAATGATACACAGAAGTCAAACGATAGCAAGCCCAGTTCTAAGCCTTCATAAATACCAATAACAGAAACAGATAAAAAGTAGAAGTTATGTAAATTACTACAAAGGCATTAAAAGAAGACAGAGATTATACACCCTAGAGATGTGACCCACACTACTCGACTATCCTAGTCTTAAATCTCCACACTTTCCTATCAGAGGGAAATACAGGGTTTTCAGTTCCCTCCCTTCCACTTTTCGTGTGAAAAATATCATTAAAAAATGCTCACAGTCGGATTGATTGCACCATGATATATCCAGCTACAGTGACCTCCGAATGAGAAGTAGACCTATAAGGAGGTTCATTGGATAAACCAAACTAGAACCCTATATTGTTCAGTTAAGGTTCATAGCAACCTTGAGGGAAAGTTCCAAGTTCCAAGTTCTATTAGAGTAAGCATTTCAAAGGTGCAAGGTAGAAGAGAAAGAAGTTAAGGTTTAATGTTTAGAAATCGTAGCCTCAACAGAGATTAATATAGTCAAATCCTACAAAGAACACAGGGTGCAAGAGGATGGGGAAGGAAATCCAAGAAAAAGGGCTCACATGGATGTAATCCGAGACTGCCCCATACGTTTAATAAAGAATTGGGCAGATGCGACCCTAAAGACACCTCAAACACCTATATCTAATTTCCTGAGGGCAAGTGAGGCTTTGGGCAGTTTAGAGATCCTGAAGAATACTACACCAATCACAACTACAATATGCGCTCAGAATCAGGCCAAAACTATCATCACCAAGGAGAATCGTTAGGATCTAAATTTGGGCCCCATTTCTAATCAGGGAAGAAAAAGCTGATAGATAACAAGGAACTTGAATCTTACCAAGAAGTTGCTAAGGAGGAAGCACAGATTAGAGCGTCTGAGGGTTCGTCCAATGGAGCCCTGACAAGAAAAATGATCGAGAAATGGGGAGCAAGTGAGGGTAAAAACCCTAATCTAATTGAACACCCTCCATTCTAGGAAAAATAGGGCATTCTAACTGAATAAGTGAAGTTCGTGCTCCACCATAGTCGCACTTTATATTTGTAAGCATATTGTTTGAACTTGTTTTTTTACTTTCTCATCTTTCTTTTTGTAAGGATATTTAAATGAATCTATGCTAATTTAAAGATGGTGAGCATTGAATCAAATTTGCAACATGAAATTCTTTGAATATCAACTGAATTTAAAACTCTTTAAATGATTAGAGTTATAAATCTTTGACAAAGTGACAAGATTGAAAACTGATAAAACAAGGACCCTGGACCTTACCCCAGAAGATACACTCGAACACCATACCCTTGTCTTGCAGAAACCAAGCTAGCATTCTCTCTGCATGAAGAGAAAATTAAGGGCTTAGCATTCAGGTATGTAATGATGTGGGTAAAATGGGGAATCTTGCACATAAGATTGCAAAGTTGATTGGTTTATAGTTTTTTTGATGACGTTCAATGATGATCATGATCTTTATAGATGGAATAATTGAGTAGGTGAATCTAATTTAGGTCAGTTGCTTGGAAATTGAACTCTAAAGATGAGGTTTTTTTACTTTCAACAACACCTAGACTATAACAGGTTATTCTTGACAAGCTTAAGAAATTGAATCCGTATACCCAAAATGTAATTAAATATGTATACAATAAAGCTTGAGCTATCCCTGTAGTGCAATTCATTAAATGTCCCAACTTTATGGATAAGATTCAGCTAGCCTAGTAAAGGTTATTATAATATATATATATATATATATATACATACATACAATAAAGCTGGAATTCAGCTAGTCAAATAAGAGCAAATTAAATCAAATTTATCTAAATAAAGAGTTTCGGTAAAGATGGACTAAGGGACTTAAGGAATATCTGTTATAGTTAATTTTATACGAGCAATCAGGAATTTTATTTTTAGACCGATATTTCTACATTGCCTTTGTTAGAGGAGTCTACAAAGCTTGAACAAATGAAAGATTTAAGAGAATTGAAATGGAAGTGTTCTAAAAAGCCTAGCAATTGAATATGCTAGTTGCTTCATTTTGTTTGCATCTACTTAATATGCCAAGCCGAGAAAGAAGAATATGTCATAAGGTTCACATGGGCATATAAACAAATTAAGATGTTTCAATGGCTGAAACCATAGAAAATAGGAAAGCCAACCTGAAGCCAACCCATTATTTTTTACTCTTGCCAAAGAGCTATAACTTTTAAAATATTAAAAGAGTTGTTGATTCTTTTGATATTATATGAACTAATGTTTGTGATTTGCTTCAATTTTGAGCCTGAATTAAGAAGTAATACTTTACAAAGTTCTTTCATTCTTTGATTTCTGAAATAAAAGAAATGAGAAAAATGTTTTCAAAGAGGACAATCTCTAATGAAAAAGGTCCTCGAATCAGGTGATGTCCATTCTGCCTCTATTGGAGAAGAGAATAAACGATTCAAGAATCATGAAGCATTCCACAATATTGAAGGCAAATAGTCCAAGAAATCAGAAGGACTGAGGGATAAAACTTATAGCACTTCCATATGACGTTTTCGGTAACCTGTTGAGAAGCAGATGACCACCCTATTTGAAAAATGCACATATCCCAAATCATGACAGAATGCAAGTGTAAGACCAGTCAAGGATGAAATTTTGGCACTCAAATAGGGATGGGTCATAAAAATACCCAGTTTGGTTCATGACCAGAAGACGTTGAGGATGAGTTTCACAACTTAAATTTATCAGGGCCAGAACATGAAGTTGAGCAGAGTTTACCTTGTAAAGCAAACCAGTCGAGTATCAATTAATTATAAAGTCCTGAAAAAAATAACTCTTATGGTGCAATTGATTCAAGGATAGAAAGAGGCATCAAGGTTATATTATTGACTACGGCAAGAATCCAAGAAACAAAACATTTCTTCTGAGACTTTAATGAAAATAGGAGGCAAAGAAGACACAAATACATAAGATGATCATATGGCTCTTCAAAGATGCAAGCTTGAAATTATCTTCATGTGAAATGATAAGATTCATGATATCAAAATCCTAACAAGTATAAGGTAGAATTCAAACCTCAAATACAAGGAATCATGCTTAGAGAGGCAAAATCTGAAGAACAGGGGGCTAATCCATAGAAGAAGCATTACTTTGAAGTAGGGCACGTTACCCAACCATTAAATTTGAAAAATAAGAAAGCGATTTCCAAAGTTTCTCATTTAATATTTTCAGAAAATAAAATTTTTGAAAAGTAAAAAAGTTATTTCCAAAGTTTCTTACCCAGTAAACTATTTCCAAAACTTGTAAGTCCTTCGGGCCATCAATAAGTCTTTTGAGCATGATGTTTAACTCATTCGGGTCATCTGTAAGCCTTTCGAGCAAGATGATAAGTCCTTCGGGCCATCTATAAGACCTTCGGGTATGATGTTTTCACATGAATTTGAAAAATGGGAAAGTGATTTCCAAAGTTTCTCATTTAGTATTTCTAGAAAATTAAATTTGTGAAAAGTAAGAAAGCGATTTCCAAAGTTTCTTACCCAGTAAACTATTTCCAAAATTTGTAAGTCCTTTGGGCCATGAGTAAGTATTTTGAGCATGATGCTTAAATCCTTCAGGCCATCCGTAAGACCTTCGGGTAGGATGTTTTCACATGAATTTGAAAATGGGAAAGCGATTTCCAAAGTTTCTCATTTAGTATTTTCAGAAAATGAAATTTTTAAAAAGTAAGAAAGCGATTTCCAAAGTTTTTTACCTAGTAAACTATTTCCCAAAATTTGTAAGTCCTTCGGGCCATCAGTAAGTCTTTCGAGCATGATGATTAAATCTTTTGGGTCATCTGTAAGTCTTTATAGAAAGATGATAAATCCTTCGGGCCATCCGTAAGACCTTCGGGTAAGATGTTTCCACATGATTTTCGAAAAATGAGAAAACGATTTCCAAAGTTTTTCATTTAATTTTTTCAGAAAATAAAATTTTTGAAAAGTAAGAAAGAGATTTTCAAAGTTTCTTACCCAGTAAACTATTTCCAAAACTTGTAAGTCATTCGGGCCATCAATAAGTCTTTCAAGCATGATGCTCAACTCCTTCGGTTCATCTATAAGTCATTCGAGCAAGATGATAAGTCCTTCGGGCCATCCGTAAGGCTTTCGGGTAGGATGTTTTCACATGAATTTGAAAAATGAGAAAACGATTTCCAAAGTTTCTCATTTAGTATTTTTAGAAAATGAAATTTTTGAAAAGTAAGAAAACGATTTCCAAAGTTTCTTACCCAGTAAATTATTTTAAAAATTTGTAAGTCCTTTGGGCCATCAGTAAGTCTTTCGAGCATGATGATTAAATCATTCGAGTTATCTGTCGGTCTCACTTGAGACAGCGTCAGGACGGAACCGGACAAAAACATGTAGTCTTTTTATCTTTGCCTATTCTTGTTAACACAAGCATGGACAAAGAGGGGCAACAATAGATACTCGTTTTTGTCCGGGTTATTATTAATATTTAATACTATTATTATTATTATTTATATTTTTATTATTTATATTTTTATTATTTATATTATTATTTTTTTCTTTTTAGGTTACAACCAGCCCAACAATAGCAACTGGGTTTAATCGGCCCAACCTGAATGTTTCGATCAAAACAGTGGCAACAAACTCGGGTCCAAACTTATCCCAAACCCTAGCCTATATGTTTTAGGGTTTCTAAACCCTAGGGTTCTAGCCGCCAGCCAAGAGCTCTGTTTGTCACCGTCGATTTTGTTGCCACTGTTTCGATCACTTCTTTTTATCATCGTTATTGTGCCGTCATCATCGTTATCTCCCGAACAGTAAAAGCAATCAACCAAATCAGAATCCAACAAAATCCATTTTTAAAATAAACTCCTAAACCAGAGATTAAAAAGAGATTCAATTGAAGAAGAAAGTAGGAGAGGAGAAAAGGGGAAAAGAAAAATAGCTCTTGAAAAACATAAAAGAAACAAGAGAAAAGAAAAAGGAGAAGAAGGGAAAGGGAAATCTTACCTCAGTCTTCAACTCACCATCGATGAGAGAACTTGTCGAGTAACAAAATGGTGACCCCTTTTGTTTATTTTGGACTTCATTTTGGGAGAGTTTTAGGGTGCATATGCTTCGATTTAGGTCAAGAAAGTTGGGGTGGTATTTCGGGTGTTATAGGCCCCTTTGGCCACCGATTTGCAGTGGCCTGGGCTTTGGGTTGCCCCGTATAACCGGGGGATGGGGAGAGCTCTCTTCCCCAATTTTGTTTTCTGTTATGTGGCTGAAAAAATATGAATGAGAAGGGTTCAAAAACACTATTTTATCTTATTTAAAAAATGACTTCGTCTAAAGGGGAGAGCTGCGTGTTTTGGAATAAAAGGGATAATAGCAATTTTAGTCCTTTGTCCTTTGTAATGTTTCATTTCGGTTATTAATAAAGTTTATTTCCTTTTGATTTGATCCTGCTGTTTATAATTTATTATGTTCTAGTCCTTATTTACTCTTGTCCCTATTTGTACTAATATTTGATGGTTTGTCTTTAATTTAGTTCATACATTACAGTCCTCAAAAGTTTGTTTAAACTTTTGGTTGTTGATTTAGCATAGTTTTTATTTTAGTCTTTCACATACTGACATATGATATTGTGCAATTTATGTTTTGAATCCTATATTAACCTTGTATTCATTTTAGTCATTATTTTGCTTTATTGCTCAATGTTGAGGTTTATTGCCCATTTAATCCTCTCTTTTTAGTTTTTTGTCCTTGATTTTATCTCGATAGTTTTGATGTTTTATTTTTTTGTGCTGTATAAGTAAGCATATTTCATATATTACTATTTACTTATGTAATTCTCGTTTATAAGCGCTTAGCTTTCTAAACTAATGTCTTCAGTCAAGTCTTCAACTTGTATATACCCACTTGTATGTATACTAGTGTAACATTATATATATTATAGCTTTATATATTCACGATAGGGTAAAGCTACTTTATATATTATGCTATTTACATGTATTTCATTATGTTATAACTACTAAATATTATTAGATATTTTACGTTTTGATTATGTACCTATATATCCATGTAAATCAAATAATATTACTATCCATATTTGTACCAAAAGTATTTCATTCTTTATATTTTATCAGAAATATGTATATATTTCATATTATATTATTTATCTATATACTTTGTACCTAGTACTACTTTGTATGTTAATCAATTATTTGTTATTTTATTATTCAATATTTATACATGTATATCTTATCATTTTAACTATTATAATATAATATTTTTATATTAGAATGAATTTATTTTTTTAAATATATCTATTATATGTATTTTATCTAAAAGCTAAGGTAATATTATTTTATACGGGGAATCCATGGAAATGCCCCCCTTAACTGAAAAGGAAGGTATTTTCGAGAATTATTCGTGTAAAATAATACCCCTTATATCTTTCTAAAAAGGATCATAATTTAAATGTATATTCGAATTTTCCAATTTCAATATTTAGATGACGTATAATCGCTTATGTACTGATTTCGGGCGCTGTGGGGGTGTTAATCGATTCCCACGCGTAATCGACTCCCGAACCCTTTTCAAAACGAATTTCTAGTTAATTGCTGATCATTTTTTTATCTTTTAAAATTATTTTCTTAAAATTATTTTAAAATGTATTTTTAGGTATTCGACCTACCTAACCTAGAGGTCGATGGCGACTCCGAAAATATTTATTTGTTTTATTTTGAAACTCAACCTTTTCCCAAGATTAAGTTGGATCAATCCCCGCCAAAGCCCCAAAACGCTTAAGGACCGTTTCGACACAAGATACAAAATCTGCTTCAGTAGACACAAGATACAAAATCTACTTCAGTAGATTCATGTGTCATATTTGTAATTCAAGAAGGTTTCAATGTTTTTGGTATCTAGTTAGTTAATTGTTGTGTTGGAGTGCTAAAGGTTGTATTGTTGGGAAATTAAGCGAGTAATTTCCCTATAACAAGATTAGTGAGAATGCAAAATAAAAGCGGAATAATAATATTCGAAATTGATAACGGAGTTCGGCCAATTATGCCTACGTCTCCAGACTGCTGCAGATCTTTTACTAAAGGGAGAAAATTTACAGGAGTTTACAAAAACACTCACAACTAACAACACCCTGAAAATTGCTCTCAAGAAAACTCTCTAATTTCTCTAGTATTGGGAGAGAGCTAGAATGATTTTGGATGGTTTTAAAGCTAAATGGGTTAGGGTATTTATAGTTAAAGCTTAAGAACTAATCTTGTAAATACCCTAAAATACAAGGACTAAATTTAAGATTTTACCATGCCATTTTTTCAACAATTTCGGTGCATTAATGCACCGAAAGCAAACTTTAACTTTCAACAATCTCTCACTTGAAGACTGATTTTAATATGTCTTCACACATCGATCAATGCATCAACATTTCTGGCCTTTTTACTCTAGCATACTAACTGAAGCTGAACACAACTTCAGTTTGTCCGTAGTCACTATCTTTGTTAACATGTCTGCTGTATTTTGAGCTCCACTAATATTTTCAAGTTTCAAAATCTCATCGTTCAGAAGAGTCTGGATAAAATGATATCGCACTTGTATGTGCTTTGTCTTGGAATGAAAAGACGGATTCTTCGCTAGATGGATAACACTTTGACTGTCGCAATACAAGACATTGTTTTCTTGTTTCTTGCCTAACTCTTTCCAAGAAACTTTGGAGCCAAACCATCTTCTTGCTGGCTTTCATAACAGCGACATATTCCGCTTCAATTGTGGAGAGAGCAACTATCTTCTGTAGTTGAGAAACCCAACTCACTACGGTACCTCCTAGAGTATAGACATATCTTGTAGTGCTTCTTCTGATGTCAACATTTCTGGCTAAGTCAGCATCTACATAGCCTATCAGTATCGTATCTCCACCTTTGAAACAAAGCGCTTTGTTTGTGGTACCCCACAGATATCTGAGGATCCATTTGACTGCTTCCCAGTGTACCTTGCTCGAATTACTTATGTACCTGCTAACATCTCTCACTGCTTGAGCAATAACTGGTCTAGTACAAACCATGGCATACATCAGACTTCCAATTGCTGAGGCATACGACACATTCACCATGTGTGTACGTTCTTCCTCCGTCTTTGGTGACTGTTCTTTGGAGAGTCTAAAATGAACACATAAAGGTGTACTTACTGGTTTAGCGTCTTGCATGTTGAACCTGGAGAGTACTTTGTTGATGTACTCAGCCTGTGATAACATCAAATTCCCCGACTTAGTGTCTCTCTTAATCCTCATCCCAAGAATCTGCTTTGCAGTGCCCAGATCTTTCATTGCAAATTGCTTCGAAAATTTTTGCTTCAAGTTTATAATCACTTGCATGTCTAAGCCTGCAACGAGCATGTCATCAACGTACAATAATAACATAATAAAGTTGTTGTCGAACTTCTTGATGTAGCAACAATGATCTGCTTGGCATCTGGTAAAACCACTGCTACCCATGAAACTATCGAACTTCTTGTATCATTGTCTAGGAGCTTGTTTTAAACTATACAAGCTCTTCTTCAACCTGCATACGAGGTTTTTCTTGTCTGCCTCTATGAAGCCTTATGGCTGCCTCATATAGATTTCTTCCTCTAAATAACCATAAAGGAAAGTTGTCTTTACATCTAACTGCTCAAGATGTAGATTCTCTGCAACTACAATTTTTAACACCAGTCTGATTGTAGACACCTTCACGACTGGAGAGAAAATTTCATTGTATTCAATACCTTCTTTTTGCTGAAAACCTTTGACAACCAATCTTGCTTTGTAACATTTGCTCCCATTGTGCTCTTCTTTGATCCTGTAAACCCACTTGTTATGGAGCGCTTTCTTGCTTGGTGGTAATTCAACTAATTCCCACATCTGATTTGATATAAGTGAGTACATCTCATCTTTCATGAAAGACTCCCACTTGACTAAATCCTCCACCTGCATTGCTTCATCATAGCACTCTGGTTCACCATTGTCAGCTAGCAACAAGTAGTGCAAATAAAGCGAATAACGCTTGGTTGGTTTAGGAATTCTAGAGGAGCATCTCAGTTCTGATATGCCTGGTTTTTCTTGAACTATTTCAAGACTGATCTGAACATCATTGCAAGAAATCTCCTCAAACTCAACAAATTCCTTTGTTTCAGCTTCGGTATTGGAGCTACTTGATTATATGGTTCACATGTCTTTGTACATCACATTCTCATTGAAAATGACATCTCTGCTTCTGATGATCTTTCGATTTTCATAGTCCCAAAAATGGTAACCAAACTCATCACCACCATAACCAACAAAGACACATTTGTTGGACTTAGCATCAAGTTTTCTTCTTTCAGCAGAATTTATGTATACATAAGAAATAAAACCAAACACTCTTAAGTGTGAAATGTTTATTTCTTTTCTGCTCCAAACTTCCTCTGGTATTCCGTCATCCAAGGGAACTGAGGGCCCACGATTGATCAGGTAAGCTACAGTGTTGATAGCTTCAGTCCATAGCAATTTGGGCAAGCCGGCATGTATCCTCATGCTTCTGACATGTTCATTTAGAGTTATGTTCATGCGCTCTGCTATGCCATTATGTTGTGGTGTTATGGGAACTGTTGTCTCCATCTTGATCCCATTGTTTGCGTAAAATTCTCTGAATCTACTATTTATGTACTCTCCTCCATTATCATACCTCAACCGCTTGACTTTCAAACCAGTGTCATTCTCCACTATGACCTTCCATTTTCTGAAGGTATCAAAGACTTTTGATTTCTTCTTCAGAAAATAAACCCACACCTTCCTTGTAGAATCATTGATGAAGGTTACATAATATAGTGAGCATGCAAGAGATGGAACTGAAGATGGTCCCCATACATCAGTATGAACCAACTCTAACTTTTCAGCCTTGGGTGTCTTGTCAATCTTTGCAAAACTGACTTTCTTTTGTTTGCCAAATATGCAATCCTCACAAAGTCCGATATCTATACTCTTTAGATCCGACAGCTTCCCTTTTGACAAAAGTCTCTTCATCCTTTTCTCGCTCATATGACCAAGCCTTTGGTGCCATATGTTTGATTTTCCATTAGCATCTGCTACTGCAATGATATTCTCCAAATTTGAGGTTACATAGAGAGTACCAATCTTCTTACCACGAGCAACGACGAGTGCTCTTTTGGTAATCTTTCATTCACAGCCTGAAAAGGTTGTACAATATCCTTCTCCATCAAGTTGCCCTACAGAAATTAATTTTCTTTTGAGACCATGAATATGTCTCACTCATTTCAGCTTCCAGGTGGTCTGGTTTGGCAACTTTAATCGGATGTCTCATTTTTCGACGATCTTCAAGGTTTCATCATCAACTAGATGAACCTTCCCAAAATCACCACCGACATAGTTCTCCGTGATTTCTTAGCATGGGGTGGCATGGAAAGATGCCCCTGAATCCAAGATCCATGATTCAATCGGACTGTTGACGCTTATAATCATGACATCACTTGTTTCCTCTGTCACGTTGGCAGATTCCTGTGCGTCGATATCTTTCTTCGGTGCTCGACAATCTCTTTTAAAGTGATCATTTTTGCCGCAATTATAACAGTTAAAATCTTTCTTTCTCGTTCTTGATTTTTCCCTTCTAGATTTCGATTTGCCACGATTTGGATTTCTTTATGATGTTCTCCCTCTAGACTTCGTGTGCAAGGCTGAGGAGCTTGATGTTTCACCCGATTCTCTCTGTCGAATTTCTTCACTCAATACCAGATCACGAACATCGTCGAATTTCAATTTACTATTTCCCGACGAGCTGCTGACTGCTGTAACAGTAGCATTCCAACTGTCTGGTAGAGATGATAAGAGAATTAAAGCTCGAACTTCATCATCGAATTCAATTTCCACGGAACTCAACTGGGTTGTGATTGTGTTGAGTTCATTTAGGTGGTGAGCTACTGATGCCCCTTCCGCCATCCGCAAATTGAATAATCGCCTCATCAAGTGAACTTTGTTTGAGGCCGATGGCTTCTCATACATACTAGAGAGAGCCACCATAAGACCCGCCGTGGTCTTTTCCTTTTCTATGTTGAAAGCAACATTGCGGGATAACGTCAGTCAGATAACTCCGAGGGCTTGTCTATCGAGAAGAGCTCAGTCTTCATCCTTCATGCCCTCTGGTTGCTTTCCTGAGAGAGGTTGATATAGCTTTTTTCTGGTACAGAAAATCTTCAATCTACATCTTCCAAAAGCCAAAGTCCGCACTATCGAACTTATAAATTTTCACATTCCCTTCATCTGCAGCCATCGCTCCCACTCGAATCTGGCTTCTTTTGGATCGTTTCTAGCAATTCCTGCGAACCACCGTGTATTAGGTCACATCCGTCGACAAATTCATATCGCCAACCAAATTTTACTATTCACGAAATTCACTATTTAGGTAAATAGTAACCTTGCATAAAAAATTGACAAAATTCATCACTAAAAGCTCTTGATACCAGTTATTGGGAAATTAAATGAGTAATTTTCCTATAACCAGATTAGTGAGAATACGAAATAAAAGCGAAATAATAATACCCAAAATTGATAACGGAGTTCGACCAATTATGCATACGTCTCCAGACTGCTACAGATCTTTTACTAAAGAGAGAAAATTTACAGGTGTTTACAAAAACACTCACAACTCACTGAAAATTGCTCTCAAGAAAACTCTCTAATTTCTCTAGTATTGGTAGAGAGCTAGAATGATTTTGGATGGTTTTGAAGCTAAATGGGTTAAGGAATATATAGTTGAAGCTTAAGGACTAATCTTGTAAATATCCTAAAGTACAAAGACTAAATTTAAGATTTTACCATGTCATTTTTTTCAACAATTTCGGTGCAGCCATTTTATCAACAATTTCGGTGCATTAATGCACCAAAAGCAAACTTTGACTTTCAACATGTATATCTTGTGAGACCATGTTGAGCTTCATGGAAATTGTTGCTTTGAGCTTTTGGATGTTGAGGATTGATATAAAGGTCAACTTTTGAGGTGTCAAGCTCGGGTAGTTTTTGAAATTTCCGTGGATGAGCAGAAATGGATTCGTGGTTTGTTGCAGCAGCTGCAGCTGGATATTTGGCTAAATTTTGGCTAAATCTTACGACAGATAGAAAGGGATTTTCTGAGGCTTCTTCTGCATATTCCGGAATCGGGAAGGTTGTACCTGGGAAAGATCCAGTCCACAAATTTGCTATGATAAGGAAACCGTGGAACGATGATTCCCCAGATGGAAGAGAGTTTTCGGATAGGAAAATTTCAGATACTTACAGACTAAGTGTGGCTTCAGCTGCTGAAATGGATTCTGCTAGTGGTTTCCATAGTGAAAAGATGGGGGGAATCAGCATATCCAATGAGATTTCTTTATCAGGTTTATAACCAGGATCGTTGACAAATGAAAACCAAAGAGAAGGTCAATTTGGAAAAGAGCCAGGTGCCGATAGCGGTAGTGATTCTGCTACCATCACTAGAATAGACTCTTTTAACGAGTCTATGCGGAAAAGAAGCTCTCTTAAAACTAAACATTCGTATGGGCGTGTACTTTAACCGCTAAGCTCCTTAGATAGTCGTCTCATGGCTTAACTACATATGCAACATGTCAAAATGGAGGCGTACATGCTTAGTTCCGTTTCGTTACCAGCAACACCGATCTTGAGACCTTTGCTGATAACCGATGGAAGCCGAGTAATCAACAGAGTAAGTGGTGATTTTCTAACGGATCAAATAAAATCGAGGACAATAAGCTGCATAATCAGGCCGCCTTTGAAAAGAACGGATGTGTGTACGCAATTCCTCCATTGCCAATATTCGGTTCACCAGATCTCCCTGAGAAGTTGAAATGTAAGAGTTGTAAGAGTGGAAATGAGCGTGATGGAAGGCCAAACATTTCTTGCAAAATTGCTTCCGAAAAGCAGTTTCATTCACATTGGGGTCGTTATGATCGAGTGGTTCAGTTTTGTCTCGGGATTTCTATTGGAATAATATGTTATTGTATAGGAAATAGATGGGAAGTTGAGAAATTGAGAGGATTGTTAAAGCAGGCTGCAAACTTGGTTCAAGAGCTTCTCGAAATGAAAGATTCATTAACGGTGAAGGAGCTAGTCAATGAGAATTATGAATCAGAAGAACCATATCATCAGAAGATAGAGGAAAGTGTGGAATCTTTGAGTAAAATCGAAGCCGAACTTGAGAGGTTGGGGCTAAACATGGATGTACCAAATCATGAGCGTAGACTGCCCGATCTCGTCGAGATTGACCCAGATTTTGTAGCAGATTTTGCTGAAGGTGAATTGAGATCTGATATGGTCACCGGACAGCCTCTTGTTCAATCTATGTCTAATGAAGATAGAAGCGGCACCTCAACTGCTCATTATGCAAATTACGTCGTCTCTCCCCGAGAGTTGAGCTTGCGTTTGCATGAGGTGATTCAGTCAAGGCTTGAAGAACGAGTACAAGAACTTGAGACAGCCCTCGAGAACAGCCAGAGGAAGGTGAAACTAATGGAATCAGAGCAGAAGAATCCTAATAACAAATTGAAATTCTCAACAGCACTGGAGAGTCCACCACTTAATGAAGATCTCCATTGTACGTCGAAGCCTCAAGTCCTGAAATTATCATAGGAAACTCCAGGTCATGCATACAATGAGGCTTAGGAAGAGGTGACAGAAGAGGGCACACCATTTCCTTTTATCGGAATAATTATCACGAAAAGCAGTCTTGGGGTGATCAATACGATGCAAACAGGTCTGATGGAACATTTTATGATCAGGTAAGAACATCGGAAGATCAAACTTCAAGGGTCCAGGAACTACTTGTGAGTGTAAGTGAAGATGAATGTAGAGATATGATGAAATGGAGAAGCTATTGATACAGCAAATTGTGGAGAAAACCAAGAAAGGATCTCCTGTATTGCTAAATGCACAAAGAATATTGTTTTCCATGGATGGAATTTAACTTTTGAGAATCATATTGAGATCGAGAGACCAAATTTTTGCAGTTTATACCAAAAAAAATAGTGTGGGGATGTTCTCATGTTTAACTATATTGGCTCTGGTTATTATAGGTATCGTGAACATGTGTGGGGTGGCAAAGACCTAAGGCTTAAACTCCTGAGAAAGGGTGTATTTTAATTCGATATATGCTCCAACGGTAAGGCCAGTTATTTGACATTAGTGAAAATTAGAAATCAAATGAAACCAAACTACTTTTATAAGCATCCATCTTTAGAATTAAGTTTGAATTGATATTTCCAGAGTGAGAGTAAGAAACACACGAAAATTTTGGATATTTCTCCTTACACCTCAACATATGTTTCTCAATATGTTTTTACGCTTCGATTATGTGTTCAAATTTCTCTGCTCCCGGCTTGTTTTGTTGCCGATGTTCCTTTTACTCTTTCCTTTCCAGTCTTGTACGAGAGACATTGTCATTGCGATCAAATCATATAGAGGTTTATGGAAAGAGGAGAGCTGGTCAAAAGCTCGATGAGGAAATCGATCGTAACAAAGATCCACTATTTTTTCATCTATCCAAAAAAAAAAAAAAGAGTATTTGGTTGACCTCTCACCTTTGCCACTCTTCTTACTGAACTATCTTCTGTGGGAATATTTTCAGGTGAAGCCTGCTCAAAAGGTACTCTACCGCGAGCCAAAGCATCAACTGCAACACTGGTGTAACATGTATTAAACGTGAGCTCTTTCGAACTTCCAGCAGATTGGTTGACAGGAGGCACAGACGCTCAGTATCGAATATGTCGATAAGTTCTGGACAGCAATAGTGTTCTAAGGTTTTGGAGACAACTGTAGTCATAGTATCTGAAACAAAAGGCTTCCCAGCTGACAAGGAAATCAAAGGGTAATTGTCTGCGTTTAACAGAGTTGACAATCTCCCATTAAATAGCTATTGTTTTGGTGAACAGTGGAGTTCAGTGCTAATTTCTTGCTCTTTGTCAAAAAAAAAAACAAACAAACTATTAAATAGAGGTTATGGACCTTTTTGTATTAGCAATATTTGGGTATGTTACACCATCTTCCACAATCAAATTTATTCAAATTATGTTATAAATTGTCAAATTTTCAAGAGCATATTCTTAAACTGGTGTTTTCTTCATAAGGGTTCCTTTGGAATTTTATAATGTGATTAAGCTATGTCGATAAGTGCAAACAAAGCTAAAACAACTCAATATTAAATAGCGAAATTCTATAAATCCCATAAAAATAAAATCACCATAGCTAAAAAGAATAGCAGAATACATTAAAGACTTTTAGTTATTGTTTCTTGTACCTAAACCTAAAATCTTCTATATCTATATATATCATGATCCTTTCAATTGTTCATCTTACAAGGCTTCCCCATGCTCCAAGCTTCAACATCGGCAGTTATCGTCTCAATCCCGTTATTAAATACGAACAAGTGGGCATTGTCAAACACCGCAAGAGTCGGATATACTCTTGATGTGATGCATGTTTTCCCCCCAGCTCCGAAACTCTCGACCACGGAGTGATCAATCTGCAGAGAATAGAAAAGGCAGGAAAGTCAGAGAAAGAAGATAGAAAATAATGTTCATAAAAGTGGGCATGTATGTTACCAAACTCCTAAGAGAAATCTTCTTCTCAGCAGCCAAATCTACATCTACAAATCCAGCAAATGAGGGCTTGTATAGCCCACTTTCCCTCAAGGAAGAGCTGCCACAATGCAACACAAAATTAGTCAAAATAAATCTAAAAGTTAGATATGAGAAAAGAAGTGATATGGATCTACAGAGGCAAAAAAGAAACCTGCTAGCATCTGAGCACAAGAGAAAAACGTGCTTGTCTTGACCTTTAAATACCCTGAAAAAAACAGGGGTGTATTCTTCTAGATTCTCCGAAGCTAATGTTAATAGCCCAAATGGTCCAACGCCACCTTGAACAGTTGATCCCTTTAAACCACAAAGATCTTGAGCATTGGTCCAGCTCGGATCAAATGCTTCAGCTTTATCCAAATTTGGTATGGTGAAGGTAACATCAACATCAGCCTATGGAGATCATCAAAACAGTGAGAAACTCGTTTTTGAATTTTGGTTTAAATCAAATCAAATAATTAAAAAAATTAAAAAGGGTTTCAATGTAAAGCAGATCAAACCTGAGCAGCAGTGATTCCTTTGACTTCAACAGGTTCTCCCAACTTGAGTTTTTGATTGCTTAATTGAACCTTTTGGCCTCTTAGAGTCTCTATTTCTTCTATAGGCCACAGCAACAATTGCTTCCCGCTAGGATCAAGCCACAGCTTTCTTGGAATTGTCTGAGAATAAACGCCATGAAAGTCACTTCACCAAGAACAAACAAATCAAAATATCATCTTTCAAATGAATCAACAAACATTACCTGAAGACCAGCCCATCCTTTATTAATATCATCTTGAGCTGTATCGGATTCATTAGACCAACCCCACAAAACCCTTCTATTCTTTGAAGGGTCAAAGAATGTCTTTGAAGCATAATAGTTGCCATAGTCGAATCTAAGCCCCTCCCAACCATCAACAAAGTTCTTGTCCACCAAATATTTATCCCTAGGTTCTGGGATATATGAACCTATAGTGTAATACTCAAACCTTGTAAGATCCAAGCTCACCTTGAGAACATGCTTTACGTTAGGACCAACAGAAGAGGTATCAAGGCCATTGTCCCCATACAATGACACTGGGAAAAAATCTGCACATTCAAACATACCAGTATTCGCCACGGAATGTAAAGGATGTTTGGCCTTCACCCATTTCTTAAAATCCCTACTCCTATACAAATAAGCCATTCCTCTATGTTTCCTTCGGCTAGCCACCAACATTCTCCAATGCCCACCGACCTTCCAAGCAGTTGTTGGATCACGGAAGGCGGTTTTGTTCATGGTTTCATCGGCAACGACGATGGGGTTGTCATCCAGTTTGATCCATTCATGCAAATAAGGGTCAGACAAGTTGGCCGGAACCGCATAGTTTTGGACTTGATAATTGTCGGGATCGATCCCTGTGTAGAAAATTACAGGCTTGTTGTTCGGAAGGACGGTGGCAGAACCAGACCAACATCCGTTGATATCGAAGTGCTTCGAAGGGTATATTGCCGGTTCGAGAGCTTCCCAATTGATCAAGTCTTTAGATACTGAATGAGCCCAAACAATGTTGCCCCAGACTGCACCTTTGGGGTTGTATTGGTAGAATAAATGGTATATCCCATTGTAATACATTGGACCTATTTGATTAAATACGTGTGAGAATAACGTATGAACGGTTAGAACATAGAAAAATTAAAAAAAAAGGGGAATGATAGTTAAAATGAACATATGAAAAGTGAAAGACAATGTTTTGTTGGAAGACTTACCGTTCGGATCTGTCGTCAGGGATCATTCAAGCAGTCCACCATTGATGAACCAAAATCAAAACAAGTTAGTCTATGCATGTATAAATCCACGTTACATGATAAAAATTATAAAATAAATAATATATATATGTATATATAACTTCAAAATTAATTGACTAATTAATTTAGTAAATTGTCAAAACCAATGAAGCAAACCAACCTAAGTTATTTCTTTTGTTCATCATGTTAACTGAATAAATATTTTTTCAAAAACTAAAAGAAGAAGACAATTTACCATTGATCCAGTTCATAGGAGGTTGAAAGTGATAGCCGCTTCGATGGAGTTGTTTCACAGTTGCTGCAGCGTGAGATTGTAGATTTTCGTAAACCTTGTGAGATGCTTCCACTCCATTGGTACTTATCACACAAAAACAACCCAAAATAAAATAACAAAACAGAAAATCTGAAAACTTCATCGTCAGTTGAAGTTCGAAAGCAAAGTTAAAAAATTTATGAATGAATGAAATTGTGAGTATAACATTGATTTATATAGGGGACGGAGCAAGAAACATAGTTCAAATAGAATAGAGATCTATTTGAAATTACAGGTGATTTACTTAACATTAAATTTAGAATTTTTGTTTCACTCAAATTCTTTTTTTCATTTTCTTTTTTGAAAAAAAAAACCCTTAAAGTAAACTAGTTGTACTCCTTTAATCCTTATTATATCGACAATTTTGTATTTGATTTTGTAATTTAACTAATTTAGTGTCTATATTAAAACAAGTTATTTGATTTCATTATTTTTGCGGGTATTTTATGTCATTCTATTTTGGTTTAAATATACACATGGTCCCTCTAATTGTACTAGAAAAATAATTAAATCCTCATTTTCAATTATATTTCAATTGAGAAAATATATATAAAGAATGGCAACCAACGAGCCCTTCTAATTGCATTGTTGTTGATTACACTCACGTGCATTAAATTTGTTTTCTTAAAAATATGAAAATTCAAAATAAATAAAAAAAATACTTAAAAATTGTGAAATCATTTATTTAAGTATTTCATTTATTATCGTTAATTTTTTATATAAAAGTGCTCAAAATTTTTTTTATACAAAAACAAATTAACTGAATTGATAAAAATAAAATATTTTCTTACTAAAATTTTGGTGGATAACATGTAAATAGAATATCAGTTATAATGGATAACCTCCTCGCTATAACCCATTAAAATAATAACAACAAAAAAAATCAAATCAACCATAATCTTATTTTTTTTTTATTCTTCATTTATTATTTTAAAAAATAAATAAACTGAATAGATAAAATAAATATAGAAAATAAATTAGTAGTTAATTACTTAACAAAAAATCAGCATAACTCAACTTAAAAAGTAAGAAAATAATGTAAAAAAATACAGAAATAAACATCTAGTCCAATTCCATTGAAGGCAAAAGATGTAAGTGAAGGTTCTGTCAGCGTGCCTTGACACTACACTTGGATATGAAAGAGAACTTCATCTTCTGAATCCGTTGATACTTCAATCTCCATGGACTTAGCAACAATATCATCCTAATGTTTATTGTTAACTGATCCGGAACATTTACATCGTCGTCGAAATCCCGGGACAGGCTGGTTTTCCTAACCTCAAAAGCTGTAGGTAGAAAACTAACCGTCCAATTACCAGTAATCCCCACATGAACAAGCCCCTTCACTGAAGTGGTGAAACCGATTCGCATCTCGGACGATAATCGTCCTCTTTGTAACAGCTGATACAAACTTAATAAATGTATGGCAATCACCACAAACTCTAAGGTTCTTTGTAATCCTGATAGGAGATCCCTCAGGTGTGGCAATGAGACCAAATGCAATAGCCAGCTTTTCACTGTGTGTATACAACATTCCAACCTTAACTTCCTCATCGACATCATGTAACACGAAATTCGTATCTGGAACATAACCAGCTAACTCCAGTTTCTCGATCAGACTCTTCAGCAATCCATGTATCTCCTTTGACAGAGGATGAGACTTGTCCCCAACACTAAACTGATGAATCTTGTTATCCACTTCAATCCAAGTCCAACCCGGGATCTTTTTCAAGTTCCTTTTCGTCATCAGGTTCCTAATTTTCGCCATATCTTCCCACCTACCGGCATTCGCATAAATGTTGGAGAGTAACACGTAGTGGCCCGGATTCTGTGGCTGAATTTCGAGAAGTGATTTTGCAGCCCATTCTGCCAACTCTACCTGCTTATGGATTCTACATGCCGCCAGCAAAGCACTCCATAGTCCGTCATCTTTCTCTACTGTCATGTTCTCTATTAACTTCAAGGCCTCATTGAGCCTCCCAGCTCGACCTAAGAGATCAACCATGCAAGTGCAATGCTTCACATCTGGTCTCACACCATATTTGTCCCACATGGTGTCGAAAAGCTCGAGACCCTCATTGACCAAGCCAGCATGACTACAAGCATATAAAAGAGAAACAAAGGTTATCTTATTTGGCATTATCCCACAACTCGACATCATCTGAAATAGATCAAGCGACTTCTTGCCTTGTCCATGGTAACCATAAGCTGCGATCATCACACTCCAAGTAATTACATTCTTCTCCCACATCCCATCGAATATTTCCCTCGCAAGATCTACACTCCCACACTTTGCATACATATCAACCATCGCAGTACCCAATATCACATTCAAACTAAACTTCATTGTACAAATATAATCATGAACAAGTCTAGCCTTCTGCATGGCACCCAATTTGGCGCAAGCATTAACCACAGTCACCATTGTGACCTTATCCGGAGCAAGGCCGTCATCTCTCATCCGGTCAAACAAAACCAACGATTCTTTAGCATTCCCACACTCAGCATACCCATCTATCATAACAGTCCAAGTTACAAGGTCTCTCTTTGGCATATCATCAAACAATTTACGCGCATCGTCAATGGCCTTACTTTTGGCATACATATCAACAAGTGCTGCACAAACAAAGTGATCCAAACACAAACCAGATTTCAAAACAACACCATGAACTAAGCTACCCATTAACAAGTCCATCCTCTCCCTACAAATTCTTAAAACAAAAGGCAAAGTATAATTATCAGGCTGAGCACTACACCTAGTAAGCTCCCTAAAAGTTCTAAAACAATTATCGAAGTCACCAGCTTTAGCAAACCCGCCAACCATAACACTCCAAGAAAACGGGTCCCTCTCTCTCATTCCACCAAAAAAAAGCATGGGCTTCACGTATGGCCTTGTGTTGAACGTATAGGTAAAGGAGTTTATTTGAAACAAAGAGGTTATTTAAAAGACCGTTGGCAACTATTTGGGCATGAACATGTTTGATCTGAAAGACGTTTTTGCAGTTTAACAAGGCAGAGACAAAATTCTGGGGATCTATAATGAATGGAGAATGAGATTCCAATGGCTTTTGTGCATGGGTTTGGGATATAAGCAAAGTTTGTTGAGTATCTGCAATTGCAGCAAGTTGAGAAAGAGGTAAAAGGCGAAATCTCTCATGATTTGCTATAAGAAAGGTTTGAGTTTTCGTGAGCTTCAACATGGAAATGGTATGAATACTATGGGAATGAGAAGTTAGGGCTAATAAATGGTGTTATCGGTTAAAATTGTAGTAGAATATAAAATGTTATAATTCGAAATTAAAAAAGTTCTTAATCGTATTAAAATGTTATAAACCGTAAGAAAATAAGTTATAAATATTATGATTAATAATTTAAATTGAGTTTAAAATGTTATAAGAGTTTAAGTTGATGGGTCTTAGATTTTCTCATCATAATAAAATAAGTAAAAAATTAAGAATTTATTAATATTTACAATAAATATAATTACGCTCAAGAATGTCATAGTTCACTAAGAAAATAGGTTGCGATCTAAAATTTAATAATTTTATTAATAAAATAGATTGTGCCTAAAATGTTATCAGAGTTTAAGCTGATGGAGCTTTAGATTTTTCTATGATAACAAAATAAGTTAAAAGCTAAATGTTATGAATAACTATAATAAATACAGTTATGTCCAAGAATGCCATGATTTACTTAAAAAGTAAGTTGCGATCTGAAACATTAATATTTTTATTAATAAAATGAGTCGCACCCATGTTATCGGAGTTTAAGTTGATTTTTGTACGATAACAAAATAATTTAAAAACTAAAAATATTATGAATATATATAATAAATATAGTTATGTCCAATAAGGTCATTGTTCACTAAAAAATTAAGTTATGACCTGGAATGCTAGTATTTTTATTAATAAAATATGTTGTGCCCAAAATGTTATTTTAACTTTAACAAAATATATTATGAGTTGCGCCTAAGAATATTTTGGATAAAGAAATATTGATTATTTAGAGTGAATTGAGAAAACAAAAAACATACTTATGGGGTAATGATCAACACTTTTAAATATCGAAAAAGTTGATAAAAAGATTTGTCAGAATCATTTTTGAAATTTTTTATTTAAAAAAACAATTATTACTTTATTTTAAAAAAGTTGGAATTTTTTAATTAATTTGATTAAATTGATTAGGAGTCGTCATCGGCATTTAAGTTAGGTAGGTCGAGTACCTAAAAACGTATTTTAAAATAATTTAGGAAATAAAATAATTTAAAAGACAAAAGTTGGTATGCATTTACCAAAAAGTTGTTTTTATGATCCGAGAGTCGATTAAGCGTGGGGAATTATTAACACCCCACAACGCCCAAAATTGGTACCTGGTTGATTACTATTTATCGTAAATGGTGGACATCATAAATTCGAATCAATATTTAAAGTGTGATCCTTGTATTGAAGATTGAATAATTTGTTTCGAATTAGGGAATATTCCTTAGTTTGAAAAGAAATCATATGATTTGCACATCATCCAATAGGAAGACTATCCCATTTATTTCTCCTTTACACGAGATATGTTCTCATCTCCAATTTCAAGAAAAAAATCACAATCGAATATAAATGGAATATCGATAACTATATAAAATAAATTACTATTTAAAGAAATATATATATTGCATCATTTAAATTAAAATAAAAATAAATTAATTATCATCTTTATAAAAATAAACTCGATTTATTTCAAGTTCACATTTTGTTCGAATGTTGTATCGAATCGTACTACTTCGATCAAGCGGTACTTCTCATACCCATTCTTTAAATGCGTGTTCTTTAAAATATTTGAATAAAATATTAAATTATATATGAACAAATAAAGGAGTTTAAAATAATAATTAAATAATTAATATGATTTGAAATATATAAAAGACAAAATATATCAAACAAGCATATATAATATCTACATGTATTATAAAGAATAAAATATATTTAGTACAAATGTGGCTAATAACATTTTTTGATTTATATATACATACATTAACCATGAGCTTTAATATAGACTGTTAATAAAATAAGGCTACTATTTAGACTATAGTGCATATATACAAAGATGATAAATTAAAATACAAATAAAAAAACTAATCATGCTTAGTAAATAAGGATTAAATAATAAGAATAACAACTTTAGAGGTATCATAATGAACATATAAAAAATCATAGCTAATGTGCAAATATTATATAACAGGAGTACTAAAGCAGAAATAAATCCAAAGCAACATGCAGTACTAAAATGAAAAGAAGTAAAACATCATGCTACCAACAACAATTTAACCAAAAACACTACAATAGGAAAATGTGACTAAAATGAACCAATAATAACATGTATTGCTTAAGTATGGATAAACTAAAATACAATGGCCCGGGCTTGAATATAAACGTAAAAATATATAGGCAAACGAGGACGAAATTGAATGTAAAACAAAATAGGAGCTCAAAATAGAAGAGAGTAAAAGTTTCATTGATGACTAAAATGCAAATGTTACAAAATGAGGACCTTCATGACGTAAATAAACCAAGCACCAAACGTATGGAACCCTAGCACCCAAAACGGTGTCGTTCCATTAGGTGGTTATATACCATCTTCAAGATTTTTGGAAACCTATTTCCCATTTTATTCAATCCCCTCTACCAGTCATTTACTCTAAAATCCTATCTCTCTAATTTTCTCTTCAGTGGGGAAGAGAAACCTAAGTCTCAAGCTGTTGTTTGCGTGGCCAACCCTGACCGGCCAAAGACCAACACCGACAAAGGATAAACTCAAATTCTGAAGCCACTAATTGATACACCTTAAGCAGCATAAAAAAGTTTTAAGGATGATTACCTTTGGAGACCAAAAGCCCCCCTTTTCCAACGAAGGCTCGACGAAATCTTTTCGAAGAGTAGGTAAGCTTTCTTTTTCATTATAGTTTTCGGGTTGCTTTTGAATGGTGGTTGTGTTTGTTGTTTTTCTTTGGCTGTCAATTTTTTTTTTTGTCTCTCTATTCGAATCCCTTGATGATAAAAAATCTTCCTTTTTTTCTAGTTCGAATATCCCATTTTTCGATTCCAAAACCCCTTTGTCTGGTTCGAATACCCCTTCAAACGTTGCTTGCATGCCTAATTTCATCCTGATTTTCGGGTGAAAATCATAAGTTCTATTGTAGGGGGAATGATTTCCCTAGGCTTGGGTAGATAAAAATCCCCGATTTTTTTAGATTTAAATCATTTTTAATGGGTTTTTATTTTCTTGGATTTTTTTACTGATTTGGTTGTATTTTTTCACTGTTCGTCCTGATTTGCTGACGACAGTAACTGTGGGGTTTATCAGTGGTGGCTCGCTACGGGGAAGCCGAAAGGTTGGTGCGTAGACCACGTGCACGTCATATGACAGTCCAGATCTACTGCTGGCGGCGTCAACTGTATTAAGGTATAAACCTAATCTTGTAGCACTGATCTAGACCATTGGATGGGTCCAGATCATGCGACTGAGAGTAGTGCAGCACTTGAGAGGATTCTAAAACCCTAATGGTCTCCCTTTGTGGATTGTTGGATCTAGATTAGATCAAACGGCTATAGATGAGCGGTGGTAGGCTTGGGTTGGAACCCTGGCCATGTCTGGGTCACGTAGGTGGGCTTCATTTTGGGCTTCGGGTTGGACGGACTATTGGGCTTACAAAAATGTAAAATAAAATATTATTAATAAAATAATAATAATAATAATAAATAAAAACAACTCGGACGAAAATGGTTGTCAACAGTGCCCATCTTTACCCATTCTTTGTGTGAACAATAATAGGGTAAAAATGAAAAGACAACACTTTTTTCGTTCAGTTTTATCTTCTATTTTGAAATTCGATATTGTCTCGAGAGAGACTGACGATGATTCTTTTCTCAAAGAAGATATTATCAACATTTTGTTTCAAGAGAAACACTCTCAAATGAAATAATTATTGTTTGTTGACGGCCTTGTTCCTTAATGATGAGGATGGCTAGCCCATTTGAATGGCTACTTCTTTGATTGTAGAAGTAAAATTTGAAGACCATATTGCTCTTCTTCTTCTGGAGGATGCTAAATCTGGTAATGATCTCACTCTTTTCTCTGAAAGAGGCTGAGCCATGGGACGATCTTACTCCTTCATCTAAATAACACTAAGTCGTATTTGAATAATTGCATCTGAAGACAACACTGCTTCTTCTTGTTAAGGAAATATGATCGCCTACAGATAATTTAATGTTGAAGATAACACTGTTGTCTGCTGGTTGTGACTACTATTTATGGATACAGAAATATGTGCAAGTATACAAAATCGAATAAGTAATACATTGATGAGTGAGTACATATCCACAAGGATTGGAAGAAATTGATAAGTTCAATCAAAGCACTTTACTATGACTCCTAAGTAAAGTCAGTGATGGTATGTACATATGATAATGTTGTGGCAAGATGAAATGGATGTTGTGGAAATGAAATGATGGTAGCAAATGGATATGTTGTGGCAAAGGAGATGGAAATATCTTGGAAAATTAAATTATGTTGAGTGCAAACAAATGAAAATGTAAAGGCAAAATAAATTGTAAATGTTGGATTTAATTACTAGGACTTTAACTTCCTCACACGACAAGCTACTATGGTAATGAGTGATAGGAGTCACTTAGGAAATTTAAGTCTACTTCTCAGAATGGTCTTACTTCTATGCCTTATCTGCCCGACAGAGTTTACTAAGGGTGCCCTATGCTATCTCTAGAAGGGACTCAACAGATTGAAGATGCCTAGGCAAACCAGTTGGCGTTATAGGATATGTCTCGACAGTACCTTTTTGCGGGAGCATTAACATCTAACCTATCGTTCATGCACAACTTCTTTTAGTCGAATGAAATCCTAGCCTTATCTCTAAGGTGGATTAGGCCTAGTTACTATCTAGAACCCCTTGCTTATTTGGTTCCTCCCTAGTTTCTCTCGAACACTAAGGATGTGCTACCTAGTCATTCTCTCAAACACTAAGTAATCTCCTAAGGAATGACTACTCTCATAGCTACTACAACCTTAAGGCACTAATCTTCATAAACAAAATAGATAATAACATACAAAAAACCATTCATTAAAGTAAATATTAAATATCCAAAATGAACTCCCACCAAATAGGATTAGTTCATGGTGGGGTTCTAATATATCAAGCACAAAGCAAGTTAATTCGTTCCTTACAACCCAAATGATAAAAATAAAAGCAAAAAGAAAAGGGAAGGAGGAAAAGCCTTCGACGTGCACTGCCAGAGCTTCTCTCGGCCACCACGAATTGTCCCAACGAACTAGCTTTTCTCGGACGCCTAGAACGCCACTCCCTCTAGCTTGTCAACGGAGGAATGCCACGGCAAATAGGATAGGTGGATACTTTTTTTCTCTGAATTTTTAGGCTCTTGATGGAGTGCGTAAAAGTATTTTTGCAAGGTGGTTTCATCTCCTATTTATAGGGGAGAATAAACCTAGAAATTTGTGTTGAAATTCCTAGGATACCTCAGATCATGCTTCATTCACGTGAGGGTGGGCAGAGCTAGCAGTGGTCCCCTTGGGCAGCTAGCAGTGGTTCTGCCTGGGTGGTTGGCTGAGTACTCGAGAAGATCAGAATATAGAAGCAGAATCAGCTATAGCAGCGCATGGTCCCCTCCAGGCATGTATCTCATTTCGGGTAGAAATCACGTGAAGATAGGGACACCTAGCTCTAAAAATATTTTCTTTCATTTTGTTCGCTCTCGATATGCCAACCGAATCGACATTTACATTCTACTCAACAGTCTCATCATGTCACGACATTTCCCTTTTTCTTTTCTTGCTCCCAAATCATGCACATCACCAAACAAACACCTTCCCCATAAAGCAGCACCGATTACAAAATAAAATGCCATGAAAAACAGAATTCCACCATATGCAACTATATGCTCCTAAATGCATCTATATGATCCTAAATGGGCTCTTAGACAATTAATAACTTAAGTGAAAAGGTCTCAAATATGACCTTTTTACGGAGTTATCATACCCCCAAACTTAAGCTATTGCTTGTCCTCAAGCAATGGATAGTATTAAGCAAAATAAAAAATACCATCGCAAGTTTAGAAGCAAAATAGTTATATGGGATAAAATTTTAGCCCTCATCATTTGGCTTCAACATGCTAGACTAGTTTCAGAAATCAAGTATTGTCCCATAGGGCAAGATTCTTTATATGTGTGTGTGCGTGTTTGTATCCAGTCCATGCTTAACAAACCTAAAAATTTTCTAAGCAAGCTTTCTTGTTTTGCCACGACATTACTAAATTTTACTCCCACATTGTTTTCTTTTCTTTCATTAACTCTACTACGAGGGGAGTCAGCCTATCACACTTATCATCCCACACTCTAGGTGAAAAGGAGCATACCTTCCACCCCAAGCTAGTCAGGGAGAGTCATCCCATGACTACTTTCATTCACTCATATGCCATAGTTGCCATTTATTTATATGCAGATTTCAGGCAATGCCATGGCATAGTGGAGTGTCCCTCTACAGATATGTCGAAGCATTTATTCACAACTTTTTTTATCAGTATGGGGTTTTCATCATCCTTTAACAAAGTTTTATGCCACGACATTCAAGAATTCTCTTATAAAAAATTTCTAAGTTCGTTAAGCATGGAAAACATACAATCGTGTATTCAAAGGTTTCAAAGAAGCAAGTCCTAGAGTTGGTTCTATCATCCTCAACAGTCATGTACATTTTATCCTAGCCATAAAGAACTCATCATCATCGGGCATCCTTAATTTATTCCAAAAAAACTAATTCTATACTTACTAATGTCATGACATATTCATTATACTAATATTATCATGCAATGATCTAGAAACCCTACCTCCCCCAAACTTGAGAGAAGCATTGTCCTCAATGCTAAATAAAAACTAAGGAAAATCTAAACTACATGCTATGAAATGCAATACAAGGTACCTCGACTTTATGCTGGTGGTGGTGCAGCAGTCGTGCGATGTGTACGCTTTCGTAGTTGTGTACGCTTTCGCAGTTGTGTAGGGCTAGAGTGTTCAGAGTTTGATGCTGGTGCAGCAGGGGGAGTACTTGGGTCTTCTGAGACTGGGGAAACCTGGGGCTCCTTCCGCCTAGATACCTTCTTCAGTCGATGTCTACTCCTTCACAAAGGAATTTGCTACGACATATCGGATTGTTCCTTCTCCATTAACTCTACAGGCTGCGGGGGTTTTGGTATAGTTGCAAGTTAGAGCTCTTCTTTTCGACGTTCAGTTAGCGATACAGTGTGGAATAGATCAGGATCAGTTGGTTCTTCTTCATCGGCTGGCTGGTGAACCTCTTCATTGGAGGGCTAATGAACCTCTTCATTGGCTGGCTGGTGAGCATCGTTAGATGCTTCAGAAATTTTAGATGGTTGCAAGAGCGTGGAAGGGAATACTGTGATATTGAAATTCGTGTGCGGGAGAATCTCCATGAAAGCGTTGGCAAGAAACTCGTCTTGGCGCTTGGCATATGTAAAGTATGTCATCATTTTGTCGGTCAGCTACTCAACATGTGCTTGAGTGCGCTTAGTGACCTCTTCTAGGACATATGGTTTTTCCCTGGCATTTAGAGTTGAAGCACAAGAAGTGTTCTCTTCTTTCTCCTTTTCCTTGGCTTCCTTTAATTTAAGTAACATGAGAATCTTGGTTTTTGTAAGACCAGTCATGCCAGGCAATATTTCGTCAAATTGCTCCTCGGGCACCTTCCTCTTATGGAAGAGACCTGTAATAAGGTTTGGTAATACCAAGGCACTAGCAGGTCACTTCAGACAGGTTTGAACTTATTCCATTATGATTTTGTCTATGTCAATGGAACGCCCTACTAAAATGAAGTGCAACAAAAGCATCCTTTGCAATGAAACGGTGGTGTTGTATGAAGTAGGGAGAAGCTTGTGCTTCATGAAGTGATTCCACAACTTCTCCCTCGACTGTAGCCTCTCTCGTTCCACCATTTTTTGACTCAATTACTGGCCATTCCACTATCTATTGGAAAGACAAAGATCTTCTAAAATGCCATGGTAAGTTTTATTGTCTGCTTCTTTCGTGAAAGTGGTGTGGCTATCAATAACATCCTGTAAATGAAAATAACGATTAATAGTAGAAGAAATAAAGCAAATGGAAATACAACGAACCACCACGACATGTTAATTCGGCTTAGGGATGGCAAAAAAACCCGAACCCGACGGGGAAAACCGAAAATCGAATTAAACGGGTCGGGTTCGGGGATGATAAACGGGGACGGGGACGGGGAAAACCCATTTATTTTAAACGGGGACGGGGACGGGGACGGGTTTGGTAATCCCCGCCCCGATTACCCGATTACCCGCCCCGATTACCCGCCCCGATACCCGACCCGATAAATATTAAAAATAATTATTTATATATATATATATATATATATATATATATAATATTAATAAATTTAATTTAAATAAAAAATATATATTTAATTTAAATATATATATATACCCGGCCCGATTCCCAACCCAATACCGACCCAATACCCGACCCAATACCTGGCCCAATACCCGTTTAAATAATCGTTTGTGCTAAACGGGGATACCCGTTTCCCCGCGGTTTTCCCCGATTACCCGACGGGGATCCCTATTTAAATCCCCGCGATTTTTTAAACGGGGACGGGTACCGGTTTTTTAAATGGGGACGGGGACGGGGGGACCAATACCTGGCCCGAACCCGGCCCGTTGCCATCCCTAATTCGTCTAAGTGATGTTGGCGTAGAATTCCTTCACCAGCGACACATTCACGTTCTCTGGATGCTTGGAAAATTTTTGCCACTTGTGATGGAGTACAATGTCCATTACATCACTGCCAAGGTCGGTATCTTCCTCATCGGAGAAGATAAAATCTAACTCAAAGAACACCCATCAGTTTTTAAGGTTTTGAAACCTTTCTTGCGCAGCTTCATCCACGAAACGGGATGAGGATGTTGGAGCTAAGCTGGAGGGACGTGATCTCACCATGGTTAATTTTCAAGACAAATAAAAAATGAAAAAGCTTGAAGTTTTTTGGCTATGGCTTTTCGGTGCTTAGGAGGGAAGAAGTAGAAGAGATGAAAACAAAGTGAAAAAGTAAAAAGGATAAGAATAAAGTAAAAAAATAGGGGGTATTTAATGAGTGGATGGGGTATGAGCGAGAAAAATGACAAAAATAAATAAATAAACCTTAAAGTAAAAGTTAAAAAATCAAAAAGGTAAAAAAGTTAAAAAGTTTCCCTCATCTTTTTGTCTTGTTGATGCGTAATACTTTTTGCTTCTACCGTGCAATTATCACGTGCCGGCTATGTGGACCTAATTGTGCAAAGAAAAATAAAAATAATCACTTAAAAGAAGATAGAATAAAAAAATAGCAAATTAAAGTATTATTTATGCACAAGAGTAAATCTAAAATGTAATAGCATCTTCAAGATGCTTGGCAAGTTTCGACATCGTGCAAGAAGAGTGTTGATTTGTCACGCATGGGTGAAACTCCTTGATAAGCCTTCAGAAGCTGGCCATTGACTTAAAAAATGGATCCATCATCCATATTCTTGATATCCACAGCGCCATGAGGGTAAACATGGTGTACTTCAAATGATCCCGACTATCGTGACTTTAGTTTTCCAGGGAAGAGCTTTAGCCTCGAATTAAATAAGAGCACCTGTTGGCGAATATGGAAATACCGTGGCAACAACACTTGATCATGCCACTTCTTGGTTTTTTCTTTGTAAAGCTTGGCATTTTCATATGCTTGTGCTCGAAATTCTTCTATTTCATTCAGATCAAGTAACCTTTGTTCCCCAGCTAATTGTGCGTCAAAGTTCAACTTCTTTATCGCCTAGTATGTTGTATGTTCTAATTCCACATGTAGGTGATAGGATTTCCCATATACCATCTTGAAAGGCGACATTCCCAGAGGTGTTTTGAATGCCGTCCCATAAGCCCATAGCGTTTCATCCAGTTTCGAGGACCATTTATTCCTTTTTGGGTTCATCACCTTCTCTAGGATTTGCTTGATTTCCCGTTTAGACACTTCAGCTTGCCCATTGGTTTGTGGGTAATATGTCGTGATGATCTTATGTTGCACTCTATATTTTTGTAATGCCTTGGCAATTAGCTTGTTATCAAAATGGGTGCCCTCGTCACTGATGATGGCTCTTGGTGCTCCAAATCAAGTAAAGTTGTTCTTGTGAAGGAATTTGAACACATTTGTAGAGTCATTCCTCGGTGTGGCAATCAATTTAACCCACTTGGATACGTAATCCACTGCAAGCAAAATATACAAGTCTCCAAAAGAAGATGGGAATGGTCCCATGAAATCAATGCCCCAAACGTCAAAGAGCTCTATCTCCAAAATATTTTGCAATGGCATTTCGTGTCATCTAGAAATGTTCCAAGTGCGTTGGCATCTATCACATGCTTTGCAAAACTGGTGAGCATCCTTGAACAGCGATAACCAATAAAAGCCTGATTGGAGGACCTTAGCAGCAATCCTTGCACCTCCAAAATACCCTCCACAGGGAGTTGTGTGACAATGGTGTAGAATGTCTCGTTTTTCCTCTTCAGGGACATATCGTCGAATCATTTGATAGGCGCATTGTTTAAACAAATATGGCTTGTCCCAAAAATAGAACTTGGCATTATGATGAAACTTCTTCTTACCATGTCTGTTCAATTCATAAGGCAAACTACCACTGACAAGAAAATTAACAATGTCAGCGTACCACAAGATTGCCGTGGCATATAAAATTTTCTCATCAGGGAATTCCTCTTTAATATCAAAAATGTCATGGCATTCTGAAATGTTCTCTAGCCTAGATAAATGATCTGCAACCTGATTCTCAGTGCCTTTCCTATCTATTACCTCTAAGTTAAATTTCTGCATTAGTAATATCCACCTAATGAGTCTAGGCTTGTCATTTTTCTTGTTCACTAAGTATTTTATAACTGAGTGATCAGTGTGAACAATGACTTTGGATCTTATCAAGTATGGCCTAAACTTGTCAAATGTAAATACCACGGCAAGTAATTCTTTCTCAGTGGTAGTATAGTTCAATTGTGCCTCATTCAAGGTACGTCTAGAATAATATATAACATGGAAAATTTTACCTCTACATTTCCCAAGCATAGCTCCCACAGGAAAATCGATTGCATCACATATTAACTCGAATGGTAACGTCCAGTCAGGGGGAACCACGATAGATGCAGAGATAAGTCTTCGTTTCAGCTCATTATATGCACCATGACAATTTTGATTTAACACAAATAGTCGATTTTGTTGAAGCATGGTATATAAGGGCTTGGATATCGTGGAGAAGTCCTTAATGAATCGTCTATAAAACCCAACATGTCTAAGGAAACTCCTAATGCCCTTGACAGAAGTTGGATGGGGTAGCTTCTCGATCACCTCGATCTTGGATTTGTCCACTTCAATGCCCTTTTTCGAGATCTTATGGCCTAGAACAATGCCTTCGGTCACCATGAAGTGACACTTTTCCCAATTCAGCACAAGATCGGTCTCCTCACATTACTTGAATACCTTTACCTGATTGTCGATCCATTTTTGAAAGTTATCTCTAGACACAGAGAATTATCCATAAAAATTTCTAGAAAATCCCCAACCATGTCAGAAAATATGGCTTGCATGCAGCGCTGAAAGGTTATCGGGCATTACAGAGTCCAAAAGGCATTCTTCGAAAAGCATAAGTGCCACAGGGACACGTGAACGTTATCTTCTCTTGGTCCTCTGGTGCGATGGCAATTTGATTGTTCCCTGAGTATCCATCCAAGAAATAGTAATATGCCTTGCCAGCTAGTTGATCCAGCATTTGATCGATGAACGGCAAAGGGAAGTGATCCTTCTTGGTGGCCTTGTTAAGTTTGTGGTGGTCCATGCATATTTTCCACCCGGTGACAGTGCGTACTGGTAGAAACTCATTGTCTTCACTTGTCACCACGGTTGTGCCTCCCTTCTTTGGCACACATTGGACGGGACTCACCCAAGAACTATCAGAAATGGGGTAAATCACTCTTGCGTCTAGCCACTTAAGAATTTCTTTCATCACAACCTATTTCATGATTGGGTTTAATCTTCATTGAGGTTCAATGGATTTTCCATGGCGTTCTTCCAGAAGGATTTTATGCATGCAAATAGTTGGACTTATTCCCTTCAGATTCGCCATCGTCCATCCTAATGCTCTCTTGTGCTGTGATAAAACACTTAGCAGACTACATTTTTTGTTAGGAGTACGAGCAGAGTAAATAATAACATGTAAAGTTTTATTATTAACTAGATAAGCATATTTAAGATGTTGTGGCAAATTCTTAAGCTCTAGGATAAGAGCATGTTGTAATGAGGGCTTAGGAGGAACAAACTCTTTAAAATTAAGAGCTTCAAAATGCGTACCTGGGCTAGCTATGAGAAAGCTAGTCTACTGCTCCCTTCGACATGCACTGTCGGAGCTTCCCTCGACCACCACGGACTGTCCCAGCGAACTAGCTCCTCTCGGATGCCTAGAACGCCACTCACTCTAGCTTGTCAACAGAGGAATGCCATGAGAAATATGATAGGTGGAGACTTTTTTCTCTGAATATTTGAGCTCTTGGCGGCGTGTATAAAAGTCTCTTTGCAATGTGGCTTCATCTCCTATTTATAGGGGGAGAATAAACCTAGGAATTTGTGTTGAAATTCCTAGGATACGTCAAATCATGCATCATTCACATGTGGGTTGGCAGAGCTGGCAGTGGTCCCCTCGGGCAGCTGGCAGTGGTCCCCTCCGGCAGCTGGCAGTGGTCCAGCCTGGGTGGCTGGCTGAGTACCCAACAAGATCAGACTACAGAAGCAGAATCAGCTGTAATAGGTTGAGGTCCAACAGAATCAATTGCAGCAGCGCATGGTCCCCTCTAGGCATGTATCTCCTCACGGGTAGAAATCACGTGAAGATAGGGATAGCTGGCTCTAAAAATATCTTCTTTCATTTTGTTCGCTCTCGAAATATCAACCGAATCGACATTTGCACTATGCTCAGCAGTCTCATCATGTCACATCATTTCCCTTTTTCTTTTTTTTGCTCTCAAATCCTGCACATCACCAAACAAACACCTTCCCCATAAAACCGCACCGATTACAAAATAAAATATCGCGACAAACAAAAGTCCACCACATGCAACTATATGCTCCTAAATGCATCTATATGATCCTAAATAGGCTCTTAGACAATCAATAACTTAAGTGAAAAGGTCTCAAATATGACATTTTTGCGGAGTTATCAACTGCTCATCCATGTTGAAGAGTTCTGGTCACTTGATGACGTTGTTCCTTGCTTTTCAGGAAGCTGAGTCAATCTAAAGATAATCTGGTGTTGAAGAGAACACTACTCATACATGTTGAAGAGTCATTGCTGCTTTCATAGGATACTATTCCTTCTCATTGAGGAAATCGAGTTAATATGGATAATTTAAAGATAACACAGTTCCTTCTCATTGAGGAAGTATGATTGTCTGAGTATGACACTACTCCTTTGCGTTGAGGAGATCTAATCGGTAGATAACATTGTTTCTTCACATTGAGGACGTCTATACGTATTTGGATAATTTGGAGACAATACGGTTCATTCATGTTGAGGAAGTCTGATTGTCTAAGGATGACACTGCTCTTTTGCGTTTAGGAGATCTGGTTGGTGGATGAAATTGTTCCCTCGTGTGTTGAGGACGTCTAGCCATAGTTGGATAATTTGTAGATAACATGGTTCCTTCGTGTTGAGAAAATATGATTGTCTGAGGATGACATTACTCCTTTGCGTTGAGAAAATCTGGTCGGACGGTGAAAATTTTCTTTTGTGTTGAGGACGTTTAGCTGTATTTAGAGATAACCTTGTTCCATGAGGAAGTCTAGTTATCTGGATGACATTGCTCCTTCGCGTTGAGGAGATCTAGTTGGATTTGGATAATTGAGATAACACTGTTCTTTTGCATTAAGAAAGTTTGATTGTCTAAAGATAATTTGGTTTTGGAAATGACACTGCTCCTACGTGATGAAGAGATCGGGTCGCTCTGGGTGATTTGTTCAATGTCAAATCTGACGGGGCCATTGCTCTCTCGTGTTGATGAGATCTAGTTGTCGCCGATTTTTTCTTTCCTGAATGATGCATTTATGAATGACTATCTTGGATGTTTTCTGGATGCCAAGATGAAGTTTATTTCATATAGTTGATTTGAATTTTATTTTAATAAAAATGACTTTTTGAATTTGTTCTCATGAGAGGAGAAAAAATGATATTGAGAAAGAAAAATCAGATGATGTCGTGGTGAGAGGAGAAAAATGACTTTTAAGAAAAATGAAATAAGGATTTCAAGGAAAAACAATCTTAAAAAATATTATATTGATGTTCTTAGACGAACAATCTTGGGAAATACGAAATTAGTTTCTCAAAAGAGATTATGAAGGCATCCTCACGATAGGGGAGACAAAGTTTTTTTAATTACACGCGATGATGAATGTATGATGCAAAGGTGCAAATTCATGTGACGTGTATGTTTATGTTGATGCATGTTTCCTTGATCTGTGATGGGAATGGTTGCATGAGTAATCTTAATTATATCCCTGATTCGGTTGCCTTCACTCTTTGTTTGAATCAGTGTGCATCCCTAGAATTCTTGACTTGTGTCAATTTCTTCTTGCCCTAGAAAATTTTTACCCCTAATAAAATTTGGCTTCCCATTTCCGAACTTGTGTCGAAATCTAATAGAGCTTTCATTATTGCTTTGAAAAGAGAATCCATTATTTCAAGCTTTGAGACTATGTACGTGCTGCTATCTTATGACGGTGAATCAATAGCACTGTCTAGAGCTAGCCATCGCAATAATCGATGGGACATCCACTTCCCCGATGAGCCCTATGATACATTCATGCCAAGGATGGTAGTCAGAGCCGTAGAGCAATCGGAATCAAAATTGAAGATGTTTGCTCAATTCCTAACATCGAAATCAATTCACAATGTAATCATGTCAAACTCTGCAGGGTTCTTAACTCTTCCATTGACCAAAAAATCACAATTTGGTCAGGAAAAAGGAAAAGAATGAACTATGGAGCTCCAAGAAGTTCAAGTTAGGTTTCCTTGATATTTTCTTCAAATTCTTACAATATGATAGCAGTGTTTTCTCTGATTGGGCTCTTGACTCACCTTGAATAGAGGGTCTATCTGAATTAAATTTCGAATGAGGCTATTTGTATCACATCATGTTGAGAAGTTAACGACAACTCATTATTTAATTGGCTCTATTAGTTTCATGCTTTTAAAATTTCATTGTCATTCTATGGCAAGAAAACTTCATCGCTTTTAACCTTGGAACGGGCATAACACGGTCGTTCACTTGGGTGAAATCAGAATTTAGAAGCCCCACAAGATTGAGTCATTGGTTAGGTATCTGTCAACATTAATGTACTACAAATCATCATACTATCACAATTGTACTTTATGATGGTTGAAAAAAAAAATCTTATATAGTAAGCTCTATTGTCTATGCTTCGCCATTTTCAACCTTAAGTATGAGTTATGCTTCTAATAGACACGTGTCAACTACCAAGATCTACTCTAGAGAGGTTGTCTTGTTTGAAAATGGTTTTTTCCCTTTTATTTTCAAATTTTGAAAAAAAAACAAATAAAACAATTTTGAAAAATGTTTAATAAAAATTTTGAAAAATAATTGCCCTTTTCTAGGTTTCACAATTGAGACAAATCATAAAACAAGAGTTCATTGTATATCAAATAATTAATTACTCTCTTAATCCTTCAAACTTATAGCTCTTTGACAAGTGTCAAGATTATGGATTGGTTTTAGGTTGGCTTACTATTTTTTAAGGTTTTAGCCATCAAGTCCTTCTTGTCCCTGCTCTTTGGAACACTATACATACCCCTCATTTTTGGCTTGGCATTTAATTGGGTGCCACCAAAATGTCGCAACTAGCATAATCAATTTCTAAATCTTTTAAAACACTTCTATTTCAGTTCTCTGAAATCTTCCATTTGTTCAAGCTTCCTAGACTCCTCTAACAAAGGCAGTGCAGAAATATCAGTCTAAAAATGAAATTCCTGAGTGCTAGTGTGAAATTGACTATAACTAGTGTTCCTTAACTCCCTTAGTCCATCTTCACCAAAACTCCTTATCTAGTAAATTCGATTTAATTGGTCATTGTTTGGCTAGCTAAATTCAACTTTATTGTACATATATATTTTATAATTGCCTTTATTTGGCTAGTTGAATTTATCCATAAAGTTTGGACGTTTAAACAATTTCTCTATAGAGATAACTCAAGCTTTATTGTATACATTTATAATTACATTATGGGTATATGGATTCAATTTCTTAAGCTTGTCAAGAAGAACCTGTTATAGTTCATGTATTGTTGAAAGTCATAAAATATCATCTTTAGATTTTAATTTCCAAGCAGCTGACTTTAACTAGATTCACGTATTCAAATATTCCATCTGTGAAGATCATGATCATCATTGAACGTCATCAAAAAAATAGAAACCAATCAGCTTTGCAATATCATGTGCAAGATACCTCATTTTGTCCACATCCTTACATAACTAAATACCAAGCCCTTAATTGTCTCTTCATGAGAGGAGAAGGCTAGCTTGATCCTTGTAAGAGAAGGTTAAGTGTTATGGTGTATTTTCTAGAGTAAGGTTAATGGTTCTTGTTTTACGAAGGTTCAATCTTGTCACTTGCCCAGAGGCCATAACTTTAATTCTTAAGAGAGCTTTTAATTCAAATGATATTAAAAGAACTACAAGACTAAAACTCATTGAATTATTCACAACCTTAGAAGGTAACATAAGTTCAATCAACTTAACAAAATATTTAAGTAGAAGATAGAACAAAAATGAGTTCAAACTGCAGATGCTCGTTTTGTCCTTTTGTCCTGGGATCGCATTCAGATTTCATTTGGGTTTTATATATTAGTTATTTAGACGTATTCATATTATTAATTAGGAGTGTAAACGATTATGACTATATATGTATAAATAAATATATAATAAATAACTAAATCAAATATATATATATATATATATAATGATAATTTAAAGTGTGCTAATTAAATATTTAATTTTTACAGGCCTAAAATAATTACAAACAACCCAGCAAATGAACCCAGTTGAGGCCCAAGAAGTAGCAGTCCAACGCAGATAGGGTTTTCAGTCATTCCCAGCATGCACTGTTGGATCTCTTATGAGATCAACAGTCAGATTATGCTTGAGTTAAGGTTTGTTAACCCTAAGATCATCTTCTGCCGTCACCGCACTATGTTAACCGTTGAATCCAGTCAGCGATCCAATGACCTAGCTTCACCTGAGGACATCAAACCGTCAGATCTCACGCGTGAGATCCACGCGAGACTTCTCAAATACTCCACACACTCGTAGATAGAATTCGTGCACACCAAATCGGTCCCCACAAGCCTTTTCTGCCACCACCATGAGTAATCCACCCTTGTACGAGAGAATGAAGAAAAGTCATTATGTTACAAAAGAAATGGAGGGATCACCAGTCTTCACCCGAGAGAGAGAGAGAGAGAGAGAGAAGCATGAGGAGTGCCTCCAACGACCTCACATGATCTGGCACGAGGGAAGAAAAGCCCTCCCCATAAATAACAGGCAAGCATCGATAATAATGAAAATAGAACAACCAAATCAAAAAAATCAGAGGAAAAAACCCAGGCAGATGAAAAATGAAAAATTAACAACGAAAAGAAAGAGAGAACAATAAGAGAGTATCTTTGTTTTATGAGTGAGCAACCAACCCAAAAGAGGAGCGAAAAACGAAAAGGCCTCCCCTTTCCCATCCAAAAAGCTTCGTCACCATCTCCCTTCGTCCAGACGTCGTTGAGCCGTCGAGGGTAAGACCTGAAGTCTTATAGCATCTCGTTGTTTGGCCTCATCTAGTTTTCGAGAGTCGTTTTCGTTAAGGATATAATCCTTAAGGGTTTGGAAGGTTTTGTTTCGCCTAGGTTTGTTTTTTTAGGCTGTGAGTTTAGTTTTAAGGTCCGGGTGTGAAGAGGTGAAGAGGGAAGGGTTCTATGGTTTCTAGGCTCCTCATCAGAGCCTGCATGTGGCGGTGGCCATGGAGGTTGCCTTGGTCGGAGGAGAAGAATGAAAATAAAAGAGCAGAAGAGAGGGGAGGAGTAGAGAGGAGAGAACAACGTTGAGGTGTTTGTTTTAGCCAAATGATAATTTTCTTGGTTTTTAGGTCAAATTTTAGCCTAAGTAAGGCTTTAAGAGAGTTGAATGAAACGACGTCGTTTAATTGGAGTCCAGGATAGTCCATTTTCGTGCGAATAATTTTATTGCTGAGGGAGCCACGCCTTTTTTTGATTTCGTTCATTTTAATCCTCAAAGTCCATGTTTCCTGAACTTTCGATTTCACCTTCATATTTTATGAACATTTTATTTAGGTCCTAAGGTTGGGATTGTAAACTTTCACTTGTTTGTACTCTGGACATACTATTTCCGAAATTTCTATTTTAGTCCTACATGCGTCCATGGGTTTATTTTAATCATAGTGCTTAAAATATAATTATTTGTGGTTCACAACCTTATTTTTGTTCACTTCATAATTTTAACCTTATACTTGACTGTCTTTTGTTTCGATTATTATACTGTCATCTTCTTCATGCACATTTATATATTCGTAGTGGTATATTTATTTCCATATTAGGAATTGAACATACTCTTTACCATGCGTGTACCAATCTTTATATATGGAAATGTATTGCATGATTTATATTCGTTGTCTTAAATATTAACAAGTAAATATTATGTATGTACTCGCATGTTCATCTAGATCTAGGTTTTTGCATTGTTTATTTATTTAATGCATGTTACCTACATGAGCATAACTTGACCACATCAAATAATTTGACTAAGGGTAATATCTTTTCGTTTTAAAATTGACGTGAGGTGGTTGTCTTAACTTATGAGAATGCCACTTCTGACAATTTTAAAATGACAATGTATCTCGCTAAGTGAAACCCTAAAATTTGACCACAATTAAAAATTGGGAACGAGAGAACAAGAAATGTCTGTCTATTTAAATTCTTCGAAAAAAGATTGTTAGAACTTATTTAAGGTCTGATCTCGATGTCTTTAAATAATCGAATATTCTTCTTCTTTCTAAAAGGCTTTGTAATCTTTAATTTAATTTATTTTTGTGCATTTGAATATTACGATGTAACTGTAATATTTCTTTATTTCAATTGGAGTAAGAATTGATTACCTCAAGGTATGAAGGGTCGTTTCTTCTCGATAGGAAATAATTAAATATTATTAGGTTTCATTTTAAAATTCATATAATATTGTTTTAAGGGATCTTTAACTAAATTAAATTAAAACTTGTAAATTTTATTGCAAAGACATTAATCAATCGACTAGGTATCGATTTAGGGCGTTGTGAGTATGCTAATCCTTCCCCACACATAACCGACTCCTGAACTCATTTTTCTGGTACGCATACTATAAAATTTTCGTTTAATTAAAATTAATATTTGTTATTAAAATGACAAAATGTTTTTGGGTGCCCAATCACACCCTAATCAAAGATTGTTGGCGACTTCTCGAACCATACATTTTTATATTTTATTTAAAGGGAATCCCAAATTTTTTGAAACGAGAGATTTTTTAAAATCCCATTACTTTTTAATTAAAAATTAACCAAAAGAGATAAATTTTAAAAATGTGTTTTTTAAAAAAAAAATAAAAAAATTGTTTCAACACAAATAAAACAATGTGCTTAATGCAAGTGCAAGAAAGCTTCATGGTAGATTCAATGTCTTCTCGATCCACATTAGAATGCCCCATCATTCTTCGAATGTCTATACCCATGAATCAATCAAATTTTAGACCTTGCACTTTAGTTCCTTACAGTTCTTAGTGGAATGTCCTGAACTTCCTATGTGATAGTTACATATGGCATCAACATCGTAGCCCTTAGGATATGTGGATTCTTTTGGCTTGGATTGAATTAGAGTCACAACATTCTTCTCAACTAGCGTTTGAAGTAATTTCTCATAGGTCATTGGAATTGGATCAAATTGACTCTTTTCTCGGATCATCCTATAAGGCTCAGCCCTACGACCAGCTGAATAGACTCCCACCGTATTGATTTTAGCTTATTCCTTTAATTGTTCGAATCTTGCTTCTATTCTTAATGTAGTGTCACGTGATTAGGACCACTGTATTAAATCCTCCACGAATTAATTCCATATTTTCATGAATGATGCATGTGAAAATGCTTAAATAAATGGAATGCAGGTGCAAAATGCAAAGATGCAAATGCAGATGCAAAAAGTGTTGATCCCAACGATGAATATCGTAGAACAATTTTCATCAGAGTCAAAAGTCTTCACTTTACAAGATAGTCTATTTTACAAACATGATTTCTCTTAGACGATGGGTCTGAAATGGTTCGATGCTTCATCTCGGAGCTTCATCCTTGAAAATTATGCCCCTCAAACGCTCTATAACCTATCTCGGTTAATGCCCCTGTAGTGCTAGAATCATGCGGCACGCCTTGATGATTAATGGTGGAATACTTGTGAGTGAAATCTCTACCATTACTTTACCTTATCGGATCAAGGGATCACCTTTCGAGTCTTCGAGGTTATTCAATCAGTTAGCTCTAGTGTACAATCTTCAAGCGATTTTCTTCCTCATTAGCTATCAGTGCATGTCTCTGTATGGGCTGCTTGATTGAAAACTTTTTTCTATACTTATGAAAATTTTCACTTAAATATTCCATTGCGGATCAACATTTTTGCATTATGTTATGATGATGCAATGTAAAAAAGACGAAAAATGAGTTAGTACAGGTAGGATAATCGATACAGATAAAAGTGTTATTCAGAGATGAATATAAAACCTACATCCATCATGGTATCTACCCGAACATGTTTTATTAAATAGAAATCATACCCGGACATGCTTTCTACCCAAAATGATTTACTTCAAGAAATTAATCATATCTGCATGGTATTTAATTCACAGCTTTCAAAAGAAATCTATTCTATGAATTTAAAGCAAAATGTAAAGGTTTAGAGTCATTCCTCCTTCGTGTACACTTATTTCGGTGCTTACTAACAGACAGAGGTTCTGTATGGCTCTACCTAGGGTAACCATCCTATGGTTCACTACATGCATGGTTTCGGCTCTAACATAGAAAGATACTCGAATTGTCCTTGTTGTTGGTGACCCATTGGGCTGCCAAACCCTCAATCCTCACCCATTATAGGCTTAAATGGATCGAGTTCAATTCGAGGGGATTCACTTCCTTATACCCATACGAATAATAAATCCCTAAGAAGGTATAAGGCATGTGTACCTAAGAGGTTATTTGCTAAGGCTCATACAAAGAATAAATTCTTAAGAGAGCAAAGCCTTCGCCTCTACTTACTTGGGACGAAGCTCGGGTATATAGCTTATGTTATACAAATGCACGTTAGGTGTTTGAGGAGGAACATAAAAACCTTCGACTCAAAAATCAAAAAAGTCTCGTCAAAAACTTTAACAAAGCTGAAAACATAAATTAAAACATTAGTATGAAAATTTAAACAATAAAGAAATTAGAAAAAACTTCAATAAATGGATCATAAGCTAGCTATAGACGCAAACTTATAATTTCCATCATTACGACAATGTATAAGCAACTTATGACCTGACTCTCTAAAGTGTCCCCAGCAAAGTCGCCAAGTTGTCATAACCATTTTTGAAAAATTTTATTTAAAAAAAAAACAATTATGACTTTATTTTTAAAATTTTGGGATTTTTGAATTAATTTGATTGAATTGATTAGGAGTCGTCATCAACCTTTAGGTTAGGTAGGTCGAGTACCTAAAAACATATTTTAAAACAATTTAGGAAATAAAATCATTTAAAAGACAAAAATTGGTCTGCGTTTACCAAAAAATTATTTTTCAGGATCCGAGAGTCGATTACGCGAGGGGAAGGATTATCATCCCACGGTGCCAAAAATTGGTACTTGGTCGTTACAAACTATAGACAAAACATTAGCGTAAATGGTGGACATCGTAAATTTGAATCAATATTTAAAGTGTGATCCTTTTATTGAACATTGAATAATTTGTTTCGAATTAGGGAACATTCCTTAGTTTGAAAAGAAATCATGGGTTTTGCACATCCAATGGGAAGACTAACCCATTTATTTCTCCTTTACATGAGAAATGTTCCCCTCTCCAACGTTAAGAAGAAAACATAATCGAATATAAAGGAAATAAATATCGGTAACTGTTTCGAATTAGGGAACTCAATTTATTTTAAGTTCACATTTCGTTCAAATGTCGTATTGAATCGCACTACTTCGATCAAGCGGTGTTTCTCACACCCATTCTTTAAATATGTGTTCTTGAAAATATTCAAATAAAATATTAAATTATATACGAACAAATAAAGGAGTTTAAAATAATAATTAAAAATTAATATGATTTGAAATATATAAAAGACAAAATATATCAAACAAACGTATGTAATACCTGCATATATTATAACGAATAAAATATATTTAGTACAAATGTGGCTAATAACATTTATTTGATTTATATATACATACACACATGAACCATGAGCTATAATATAAACCGTTAATAAAACAAGGCTACAATTTGTACTAAAGTGCACATATACAAAGGTGATAAACTAAAATACAAATAAAAGAAACTAATCATGCTTAGTAAATAAGGAATAAATAATAAAGAACAACAACTTTAGAGGTATAATAATAAACATATCAAAAATCATAGCTAATGTTCAAATATTATATAACAGGAGAACTAAAGCAGCAATAAATCCAAAGCAACATGCAGGACTAAAATGAAAAGAAGTAAAACATCATGCCACCAACAACAATTTAACCAAAAACAAAACAATAGGAAAAAGGTGACTAAAATTAACCAATAATAACTCGTACTACTTAAGTATGGATAAAATAAAATATAATGGCCCGGGCTTGAATATAAACGTAAAAATATATAGGCAAACGAGGACGAAATTGCAACGTAAAACAAAATAAGAGCTAAAAATAGAAGAGAGTAAAAGTTTCATTGATGACTAAAATGCAAATGTTACAAGATGAGGATCCTCCTGACGTGAATAAACCAAGCACCAAACTTATGGAACCCTAGCACCCAAAACGGTGTCATTCCATTAAGTGGTTATATACCACCTTGAAGATTTTTGGAAACCTATTTCCCATTTTATTCAATCCCATTTGTCGTCGTTTACTCTAAAATCCCGTCTCTCTAGTTTCCTCTTTAACAGGGAAGGGAAACCTAACTCCCAAGTTGTCGTTTGCATGGCCAACCCCGACCGACCAAAGACCAACAATGACAAAGGGTAAATCTGAATCCTAAAGCCATTAACTGATACCCCTTAAGCAACCGAAAAAGTTTTAAGGATGATTACCTTCGAAGACCGAAAGCCCCTATTTTCCTGTGAAGGCTCGATAAAATCTTTTCGAAGAAAAGGTAAGCTTTCTTTTTCGTTATCGTTTATGGGTTGCTCTTGAATGGAGGTTGTGTTTGTTGTTTTTTCTTTAGCTGTCGATTCTTTTTTTTTCTCTGTTTGAATCACTTGATGATAAAAAATCCTCTTTTTTTCTAGTTCGAATATCCCTTTTTTTGGGTTCCAAAACTCCTCTGTTTGGTTCGAATCCCCCTTCAAACGTTGCTTGCATGCCCGATTTTATCCTGATTTTTGGGTGAAAATCATAAGTTCTAGTGTAGAGGGAATGATTTCCCTAGGCTTTGGTAAATAAAAATCCTTGTTTTTCAGGATTTAAATCATTTTTAATGGGTTTTGATTTTCTTGGATTTTTATTGATTTGGTTTTATTTTTTCACTGTTCGGTCGGATTTGCTGACGACGGTGGTTGTGGGGTTCATCGATGGCTCACACGGTGAAGCTGGAAGGTTGACGCGTGGACCACACGTGCGTCATCAGACGGTCTAGATCTGCTAGTGGCTATAATAGTTGTATTAGGGTATAAACCCTAATCTTGTAGCACTAATCTGGATCGTTGGATGGGTCCAAATCGTGCGACTGAGAGTAGTGTAGCACTTGAGAGGGTTTTAAAACTCTAATGGTATCCCTTTGTGGACCATTGAATATAGATTAGATCAAACAACTATAGATGAGCAGCACTAGGCTTCAGTTGGAACTCTAACCATGTCTGGGTCACGCGGTTAGTCTTCATTCACTACAGCAAAACTGCTTTTTTACGATTTTTTTTACCTATTGCGGCATTTATAAGTGCCGCATAAAACAACTGCAACGATATGAAAATCACTGCAAAAAGCGCCCTGAAAATAACGTCGCTAAAGTTTGCTGTGTTTGGTAACATAAAACGCCGCAATAGGTAACGATATATAGTATTTTTTCAACAAACGCCGTAATAAGTGTTTATATTTAGCAGCATTTGTAGGTGTGGAGGTTTAGCGGGGTTTTTCCAAAAAAACGCCGCAATAAGTGTTGAGATATAGCAGCATTTTTCTCACAAACGATGTAATAGGTTGTGACATTTAGCGACGTTTTTCTCATAAACGCCGCAATAGGTTGTGACATTTTGTGGCGTTTTTCTCACAAACGCTGTAATAGGTTGTGACATTTAGAGGTGTTTTTCTCACAAACGCCGCAATAGGTTGTGACATTTAACGGCGTTTGTCTCACAAATATCGCAATAGGTGTTTGGGATTTAGCGGCGTTTTCCTCACAAACGTTGTAAAATACGTATGTATATAGCGGCGCTTTCTTAAACGACTCAAAAGGTTAAGATATTTTGCGGCGTTTTTTAATACAAATGCCGCTAAAAGTATGGTACATAGCGGCATTTTTTGTTACAAACGCCGCTAAAGAACACAGAATTTCAACAATTTAAATATTTTCTTCGATTACCCAAATATGTTTTTTCAACCTGTTCCATTATCCAACAAGCATGACATCAATAACATCAAACTCTATATCCATAACAAGCAACATCAAATCCAATATAATAAATAAAAGTTTTCATTAACGTAATATCAGTTCAGTTAAACATGGTTCAGTAACATTAACATAAAGTACTCAACATAAATGACACTATGATGGTGGATTCTATGGTTGCGTTTTCTGTAACATCTGCATCATATCATTGAGTCGTTTTTCAAATTCTTCATATCTCTGCTGATATGATGCTTCTCTCTGTACTGTCAATGCTTTTCTTTATGCTTCCGTTGTTGCTCTCACTGCTTCTTCTGCTGCTCTCTCTGCTTCTACTGCTGCTCTCTCTGCTTCCATTACTTCATTTTCGGGTTTCATGTTAGCCATTTGTTGATCCATCTCAGTCAACTTTTGTTTTAAACGACTAATTTCTAATTGGGAAGATTGAGAGTGTGATGACATGTACTATGATGAACTGGATCCAAAATATTTGGTGGGAGTAACGAATGATCCTTGAAAACGCACCCGACCATATCTTTTAGGACCCAAAATGTCATTAATAGCTTGGTTTTCAATGTCATTATCATTAACAATACCTTGACTCAAAGCAGTAGCATGATACTCCGCCTTTTTCTCCCTCAATTTTTGCTAATAATAAAGTGAATAATTAATTAAAATAAAAAATGTCATGGTACATATATAAATAAAGTAAGGTAAATTTAAAACCTCTATCCAATAAACGTATCATAAGTTATGCAGCTTCAACAGTCATAGGAGAGCCATCATTCTTTGTATGTGTCATGTCGAAGAGTTGGATTCGGCCAACTTTAGAACCAGATGTATTTTCCTACAATGTACCATAATATAATTACTTTGAGTTAGTATGTACATGGAATACAAATAAATATGTGAATAATCTATAATACCTCCTCATTAGCTATACAAGCAAAGCTCTTCGATTCATCCGTATGCGTAAACTTTTGTTGTTGGCTGCTAGAAATACCAATATGCTCTCGTTCCTACAATGTCAAAAAACCATTTTAATGATGATTTATAATTTGTTAAAATTATTTTTGAAAAATACATCATATCTGTCCTTTTTGTGAACTCCACAATCTGACTGCATCTTCCCATTGGTACTTGAGCATTCCAGGTGGGACTATTTGTAGCTTCTCTTCAAGGATGAGATCATTCTTGAAGCACTTCTTCTTTAATGAGCTCTTGTGGTCTCTCCATCTCTTCCCTAACGCTTGCTTCACATAATCGTCAGAGACCTCTAAAGAAAATTTTTCCTATACAGAAAATAAGTGTGTAACATAAGTATAAATTAGTATTGAATTGTTATAGAGTATCTATTATAATGACATTATTGCCTTAACAAAATCTAATGCCTGATTTTTGTTACTATTATGCATTTTGAGCCATGACTCATAATTGATCGGTAACAGATTCGCATTACGTCCAACTATGCCTAAGTAACCACATAGAAGATGTGCTTCTGGGCCAATAGGTTGACCGGCATCATTTCTTGAAACTTTGACATGGTGCCTAGGAGGAAGTTGGTATAATTCCTTCAACATTGTACGTCCTCTACTCTTGCGCATTCCAGCATTTTCAACTATATAAGAAATTATTAAATGTAAGTTTTGAAAATGAGCAAACTAATAAATAAAGTTTCAAAGATTACCTTGAATTTCTACATCTTCTTCAACAGTTTCAGGAACTTCAAAAGACTCATCTGTATTCGATTCCTCATTATTTCTTTGTATATGGTCTTCAGAACCTTGAACAATCAACAAATCACTTATTTTTCTCCTCGGTATGATATCTGTAATAAACAAACATTTGTAATAAAAAAATGAAATAATTAATGAATATATTGAAAGACAACATGTTAAAACTTATAACATTATAAATAAATAAATGAAGATATAAAATCGTACAACATTCTTATGTAATGTCAGTTGTCATAAATATCTTCATCAACGTCCTCCTGAACCCATTCAAATTGTGTTGTATTAGTGATAGTTTCATCTAAGTTTTGTGGTAGTAGAGGTAAACATTCTGAACTTGTTTCAATGTCATCTCTACTTCCATCCCCAATGTCTATCAAGTCTCTGGGAGTATTACGGAGAACAACATACCAACCGTCATCTATTGGATCATGACAGTAAAATACTTGTTTCACTTGAGAATAAAATACATATGGTTCATCCATCAATCGTTGACCAGTGTGAATTAATCGAGAGAAATTCACCATTGTAAACCCGAATTTATCTCTTTTTATGCATCTGTTTACATCAACCCAGTCACACCGAAACAACACAACCTTTCGTTTTCCATAATAATCTAACTCAATAATTTCCGTAAGATTTCCATAGTAATCGACCTCTCCCTCCTGCGGATTATTGTCTCTGACACTAGCATAACTTGTAGTTGACGAAGTAACTACGACTCCATAATTTTGTGTCCTCTTAATCTTTCACAAGATTTTATGTGGAACCTGAACCCATTAATAAGGAAGGCATTATATCTTTTAACTAGTCTATTCGGACCTTGAGAAAGCCATTTAACATCTTCACTAACTTCTCTCCCACTTCAAACCTATTACACATGAATGGTGAATTAATTTGCATTGATTTCGATATAAAAAGTAAGACATATATTATTTATATGTATGTTGAATGATTTAGTTGCTTACCGTCTGGCCTAACCATTCATGAAAAGTTTTTGTGAATAACTTATGTATCTCTCGTTGATGTAATCTTCAGGAGCGTGAACAAGATCTCAAGACTTCTTGAAACTCACTATAAAGTATATTATGTCATTAAAAAATGATAAATATAAAATATTAAGAGATTTCATTAGGATTGGGTCCGAAAGACTTACGTGCGAAAGGGATCTATTGAATCGTGATGGAAAAGAACATATCGGTGTGCTTGTACCCAAGACGTGTCATCTAAGTGTGCAATTTTAACTTTCCCTAATGGTTGACCATAACTTCCAAACAAATAATGTTGAGGTAAGTCATTAGTACTTAACACATCATTTCGATTTGGTCTATTCCATCTTGTTTCAACATCTTTCAAATATCTAGAGCAAAATGTCATACATTCCTCTACCAAATACCCTTCAGCAATTGATCGTTCTGGATAACGCTTATTACGACAGAAAAACTTCAACTTGCTCAAGAACCTATACACAAAACAACATCCTACATAAATACATTTTATTAAAAGGTATAATAAGTAGTAATTTGAAACGTATAATTCAATTAACACCTCTTTATAGGGTACATCCATCGATAGAAAACTTGTCCACCAACTCTTGCTTCGTGAGGAATATGAATTAGCATATGCACCATAATTGTGAAGAATGAAGGCGGAAATATCTTCTCCAAATTGCATAAAGTCAAGGTGACTCGATCTTGTAGTTTATCATGTTTTTAAACCATCAGAACTTTTCCACAGATGGCTTTCATTATATTAGAAAGTTTAATGAGACACGACGTCACCTTACTCGACATGCAACCGCGAACATCTACTGGGAGTAAATCTTGCATTAATATGTGATAATCATGTGACTTTAAACCATAAAGTCTTTGATATTTAACACTGACACATCGAGAAATGTTTGATGCATACCCATCTGGGACCTTTATATCCTTCAAGACCGTGCAAAACACTTCTTTTTCTATCTTCGAAAGAGAAACAATAGAAGGCGGCAAGAAATATTTTCCATTCGGATGTAATTACAGATGAAGATCATGTCGAATTCCCATGTCCACTAAGTCAAGTCGACTCTTAAGATTATCTTTAGATTTTCTGCCATCATTTAGAATGGTCCCGATAATATTCTCACAAGCATTCTTCTCAATATACATTACATCAAGATTATGTCTCAAAATATGCTTCTTCCAATAAGGCAACTCGAAGATTATACTCCTCTTTTTCCACAAGTCTACCTCATTTGGATCATCCTCTTTATCAGACTCATCGTCACTATGTTGGTCAACTTCAAGCTCTTTAATTACCTACTTTGCCTTTTTCTTTGATCGTGTATTAGTTGGTTGATTCATCTTTCCATAAGTAAAAGTGATGTTTTTTAACATAGAGAATATATGAGACCCGATTGTTTGGTCAGGAGCATTTCAAAACTCTTCATCACCATCAAACATACTCTTTTGACACCTAAATCTATGATTATTAGGTAACCACCGACGATATCCCATATAAGACAACTTCTTTCCATTAACCAACCTCTTCGAACATGTTTGTGCAGCACAACAAGGACAAGCATAACGACCTTTGGTACTCCAACCAGATAAATTTGCATACGCAGGAAAATCATTAATTTTCCATAATAAAGTCACTCGTAAATTAAAGTTCTCCTTCATCAGCACATCGTACGTTTCGACCCCTTCCCATAATTGTTTTAACTCTACAATTAGTGGCTGCATGTAAATATCAATATCATTTACGGTGCCTTTCTTGCCAGGGATTATCATGGATAAGATGAAAGATGATTGTTTCATGCAAATCCAGGGAGACAAATTATATGGAACAAGTACAACAGGTCATGTACTATACGAAGTACTCATGATTTTGAATGGATTAAACCTATCAGTTACAAGATAGAGCCTGACATTTCCAGGAACTCTCGCAAAACTTGGATACTTGTTGTCAAATGACTTCCAAGCTAAAGAATCCACAGGATGCCGTAATAATCCATCATCAGTTCTGCCATCATGATGCAACCTCATAGACTCAGCAGTCTTGGAGGACATAAACAATCTTTGTAGCCTAGTTATGAGAGAAAAATATCACAGAATCTTGACCGGTTTCTTTCTTGATCGTACTTCAGATTTATCCTCAATAATATTTTCAGCCTCCCTAATCATCCATCAAGATTTTCCGCATAAATGACAAGACTCCTGATTTTTTCGATCACCCCAATACAACATACAATCATTCGGATAACTATGAATTTTGTCATATCCAAGACCCAAATCTTTTATCATTTTATTCATATCTTTGCATGATTGAGGGATTTTTGGAAAATGAAACACTTCTCCTACTACTCCAGCAATTGCGTAAAAGAGTTACCAATCCACCCTCCCAGGCATTTCAAGTGGAAAAGAAGAATGCAGAAAGAAAGCTTTGAAAACTTTGGTCCCTTATAAAGTTGTTCATTAATTTCATTCAGGAACTTGTAAAACTTTGTCGATTTTCCATTTGGCTCTTCATCACATCCAATTCTTCTGAAATCATTAACATCATTCTGACAAAAATTTTCTATAACATACGGCTGATGATTGTGCATTTTAAATGCATCTCGTAACATCCCTTCCATATCATCTTCTCTAAAAGTTGGATGGTAAGAAGGAGCAGGATAAGTCGAATATCTCATGGAAGCAGTTATATCTGATATAAATTCTCCATGAAAGATCCATTTTCTATACCCCCTAACAAATCCATAAACAACTAGATGCTCGTATACAACTTCACGAATGTGCCAATTAATGTTAACACGCTGCTTACAAGGGAAAAGAATCATATTCTCTTGGCTTGCATTCAGAAAAACTAAATTTAGAAAGTTATTGATGCCATTTCGATATTCGATGCTAACCCTTGAGAAATTCATCCAAGTCTTATCCATTTCGTATTTCTGGAGTTTCAATTTCAAATGTTAAATGCAAATATTATACAGAGAGTTAGAACCTAAACATAAGCATTAAACTATCAGATATAATGCATAATAATATTTGCATAGTATAGAACTAATCACTTCTAAATTATAGAACTTTTAAATTGATAAACAATTTTTTATAAGTTGATAACTCTACTTCATCATGGTATTTTCAACATTCTATGAGCTAGTACTTTATATTAGTCTTAGACAACTAACTCATGTCTCATTTCAAACGACGCGTCAAAAGGTTAATATATTTTTTCAAAGGTACTTCTATATTACCATAAATTGCTAAGAAAAAAACAACATGTTTCAAGGAGAGCTTCCTTCGGGCATTGACAACAGGTTGAAGAATAAGAGGAGAAATAAGCTTACCCATATATTGAAATGAAAAAGTAAGAGTTGAGTATGAAATGGTGGTGGCACCAATTTAACAACTGATTTTTATTTCACGCCTCGCCTGTAAATAAAGAATATAAAAGCTGTTAAGGGGAAATTAAACTAGGTGAGGGGCGTTTAAACCCTAAATAATTTGGTTCTTGTTTTTCAAATACTCCAAGAATAATCACTAGTGGAGCAGTTACAATTAGGTTTTAGTTTTGTTTTAAATTTGACTACTTTTTTAATTTTTTTATTAATTTCAAAATTAAATAATTTCCCCCTAAAATGTTACCCTATTCTCACCACTCTCGTTATAACTTTAATTAATAAATATACAAATTCTCATAGTCCAATCCCTTTATTTATAAACTTTAAAATTTTAAAATTTAAATCTTAAACACTAATCTTAACTATAAGTTCTTAACACCTAATCTTCTATTCTTAACATATGTTTTAAATAACCCTAAAAATCTAACGATCGATAAAAACAACCATAAAAATCCTAAATATCAAGCATTTAGGTGCGACCTACAAAACGGGGAAAGGTAAAAAAAGAAATGAGAATACTCGGCTAAAAATCCAACAAAATGTAGAAGCCTTCCCAAGTTAAAAGAATGAATTATCACAAATAATTAACCGCAGTTCTTCACATTGCCAACTGACTAATAATTAACAGAGATCTTGGGATCATGTTAAAGACAACAAGCTTTCTGAATAACTCAGATAAAAAACACAAACACAGATAGTTAGGCACACTGCAAATTCAACAAAAGATCCTACCCTATCCACCCAATATACAATTTTTTGCCAATTATGAGTTCCAAGTTAAAGATAACAAACAATCATGCATATCCCATGTTATGGCCATAAAGTTATGAGAGTTGGAGAAGTACGAATTGAGCAACAACAATAGCTTATATCATCCTACATATAACAAGAACTTTACAATCGTACATATATCGTACCTATATACACACTTAATCCAGCACCCCTAAAAAGCATTGTACAATTATATTACAATATCAGGCCACAATTAAACACCTTAAACTATGAAGTGAAGACAACATCTGTTAACTTCCTAAAAAGACTACTTTTAAGGCCTTTTTCACTTAAGTTATTGTTTGTTTAAAAGCTCATTTTAGGCATTTTAGGATCATGTAGTTGCATATAGTGCATTTGTAGTGGTTGTGCTATTTTATTTCTTAATGGTGTTGTTTGAGGGAAAGGTGCAGTTTGTTTGTGGTGTGTAGGGAATAGCAAGAAAAAAAGGATTCATTGGGAAGTAATGCCGTGGGATCACATGTTACTAAAGCAGATTGAAATGCCTTGGCATATCTGGCGCAGAAAAAGACAAAAAAATATTTCTGCATAAGGACAGCTGGCACTGGACAGCTGTCTCTGCATGTGAAGGACTGCTGTAACCGCCTGCCAGAGCTGCCAAAGGACCACTGCCACTTGGAGGATAAGGTTCACACCCAACATGTGATTCTAGGGGTATAAGGGGTATTTTGCACCCAACAACCTCATCATTACCCCTAGATATTTTTTATTATATATGACACCTCATGAAGGAGAGAAAGGAGAGAAGACGCACACTGTAGAAAAAAATCAAATTTTTCTTTTTCTTTTTCCCTTCTTCTTCCTTGGGATATTCCTCCATTTATAAAGCTCCAAGGAGTGGCGAGCTAGGAGCCGAAAGGAGCTAGCGAGCTAGGTGGTTCACGGTGGCCGAGAGGAGACCTCCGGTGGCGCGTCGAAGGCTTCTTCTCAACTTCCCTTTTTGTTGCTATTTTATATTTATTTGTGGGTTGTTGGAACAAATATTTTCATGACTTTGTGTTTGGATATTTTGAACCCCACCATGAACTAACTTATTTGGTGGTGGTTGATTTAATGGTTGTTTGAACTTTATTTTTAATGGTATATTTAAGTTTATTTTGGTTCTTTATTTTCTTTTCTTATGAATGCTTCACCATATAGGCTTGTAAGAGGCGTGGAAATGTCCATTTCTTAGATGAAGGTTAGGTATTCGGAAGAATCCTATACTAAAAATACTTGTAAGTATTCGGAAGAAACGCAAGATAAGATCCTCATAAGCAATGGGTTATAGTATTTTCAAGGGGCTTTGAATCGGCCTAGGAATATTATAACTTAATCCCTTAGATCTCAGAAGAGGCTAGGATAGGATTTCAACTACTAAAAAGGGTGTCTTTATCAATAGGGTAGGCTGGCCAACATCGTTGAGTGAGAGCAGATGCCTTAGCATCCTATTCTGTTAGGTTCTTTAGAACACTGTAGGAAAGCCCTGTCGAGTAAGTAAAGACCAGTCAACTTAAATATACTTGAGAAATAAGTTTAGCATCTGTAGATCAATCCCTACCATTCATTCTCTTGGAAGCTTGTCACGTGAGGATTATTTTGTTTTCATTTTATCTTTATTTACTGTTTCTACCATTTTTTATTGCCTTGACATTTCACCATACTCAACATCAAACATCCATCATTGCCATTGCATTTCCATTTGCTACACCATCAGACCATCACTCCATATCCACCAGCATACACATTTACATTGCCGTGACATTTGTATATATCAAGACTAACTATACTTAGATAGAATAGTGCATTGCTTTGGTTAGACTTTTGTAATTTCACCCAATCCCTGTGGAGACGATACTCACTCATCATAATATTATTTGAGTGATTGTGTATACTTGCACATTATTTGTGTATAATTTATAGTACTCACAATACACAAACAAGTTTTTGGGGCCGTTGCCGGGGATATGCAGCCTGAAGTTATTTAGTTTTGCCAGAGCATTTTATTTTGTTTTGCATTTTTATTTGTGTATAGTTTACTTGATATTTTTGTTTTATTTTCAGGTTTATCTAGTGTATACCTAGAAGAAATTCTGAAGAGCCTTTGGAACCAATATAACCTGAGATTGAAAGACTCTTTAGAAGAAGAAGACGTGCTCAAAGAAATATGTATCAGATTGGAAACCAAGGCATTGGTCAGGATGATAGAAATCATAATGACGCGGTATTAGACAATGCTGATCCTGCTGTTAGGCCGCTCGTTATTCGCGATCACTTAAATCCGATGCTGGATGATCTGAATCCTGGGATTGTGGAACCTGAAATTCAAGCTGCTCATTTCGAGCTAAAACCAGTCATGTTCAACATGTTGAATTCTAATGGGCAGTTTGGGGGTATGCCAACTGAAGATGCCAGGCAGCACATTCGTAATTTTCTGGAAGTTTGTGATTCTTTTCGCCAAGAATGAGTGCATGAGGATTTTTTGAAATTAAAGCTTTTTCCGTATTCATTGCGTGACCGAGCAAGGGCTTGGTTGAGTAGTGTACCAGTCGGTTCTATTGAATCATGGGCCGATCTTTGCAAGAGTTTCTTATTGATGTACAACCCACCAAACATGAATACGCAGCTAAGGAATGAAATATCTTCTTTTCGCCAGGGCGAAGACGAATCCATGTATGAGTGTTGGGATCGTTACAAGAGTTTTCTTTGGAAGTGTTCAAATCATGGTTTTCATGATTGGACTCAAGTAGTCATGTTCTATAATGGAGTCAATGCTCCCACGAGGATGTTACTGGATGCCTAGGCAAATGGGACATTGCTGGATAAATCACCTACTGAGGCGTTTGCTATATTAGACAGAATTGCTAATAATGATTATCAGTTTCTTTCCTCAAGGCTGGGGAGTGGAATAAGAACACCTGGAGCATTTGAGTTAGATACCAAGGATTCAGTGTCCGCTCACCTCTCAGCCATCATTAATATGTTGAAGAAGTTACAACATTCCACTGATGTGAAGGAAGTGAAAGCAACTAGCCTGGCATGTCTGTTATGCCAAGGCAATCATCACGAGAGCGAATGCCTAACCAACCATGAGTCCATCAACTTTGTAGGTAATTACAATCGAGGCAACAATAATCCTTATTCTAACACTTATAATGATGGATGGCGTCAGCATCCCAATTTTTCATGGGGAAATCAAGGAGCCCACAATGTTAATCAACCTACTCGGCAGCAGAATCACAATGAGCCTCAAGGTTACCAAAATGCTATGCCATGGCATAATTCTAACAAAGGAGCTTCATCTTCAGCAAGCATGAGTTCATTGGAAGCTACAATTCAAGAGTTCATATGCACTACGAAGACAATGCTGCAAGACCATTCTACTTCAATTAAGAATCAAGGAGCTTTACTTCATAGTCAAGGCGCCTTACTTCAAAGCCATAGCTCGTCTCTGAGAGCTTTGGAAGGTCAAGTTGGTCAGATTGCTACGGTATTGCAAGAACGTCAGCAAGGACGTTTTCCAAGTAATACTGAAGTCACTAGAGCACCTAGAAAAGAGCACTGCAATGTGTTAACTCTTAGGAGTGGAACACAAATCAATCGACAAGTCAAGGATAGTGGGCCACAACATGATGATTCTAATCCCACTACTGAAGTTGAATTACATGATGATAGAGTTACTGAGAAGGACAAGGAGGAGGATTCTGCTAAGATACCAGATTCTGATGCCAAGGCAAAAGAAAATTCTATTCCTACAGCTAAGGAAGCTAGACCTCCCCCACCCTTCCCGCAAAGATTAAAGAAGTATAATGATGAAGTTCAGTTCAAGAAGTTCGTGGACATTCTTGATCAGCTCCATATCAACATACCTGTCTTGGAAGCTGTTGAACAGATGCCGATGTATGCCAAATTTCTGAAGGAAATCTGTACCAAGAAGAAGAAAGTAGAGACTGTTGCCACGGCAACAGAATTTTGTTCTTCATTGAGTAAGTTGCCGCTAAAGAGAAATGATCCGGGCAGCTTCATTATTCCTTGTTCAATTGGAGCTAATTTCGTTGGAAAGGCTCTTTGTGATCTTGGTTCAAGTGTCAACTTAATGTCGAAATTGATATTCTTGAAGCTTGGCATAGGAGATGCAAGACCCACCTCAGTTATTTTACAACTTGCCGACAGATCCCATGTGAAACTTGAAGGGAGAGTCGAGGATGTCATAGTAAGGGTGGATAAGTTTGTGTTTTCAGTCGACTTCTTAATTCTGGACTGCGAAGTTGATGCCAAGGCACCAATCATTCTGGGAAGACCTTTCCTAGCCACTGGACGTATCTTGATAGACTGTGAAAAAGGTGAACTCACCATGAGAGTGGCTGATCAGTGTGTGACTGTCAATGTTTTTCGAACGCTTAAATATGTTGATGACACTGAAGAATGCCAAGGCATTTCTGAATTGAACTCAGTGATTGAAGAAGAGGCTGAACATCTTTGCCAAAATAATTTTATTCAACTAGCAGAAAATGAATATTGGGTGGATGATGAAAGCTTAGTGGAGTCCGACAACTTTCCAATGTTGGAGGAATAATCTAGCTTACTACAAGCTAGATCAGGGACCACAGTGTTGCAAACCGTGCAAGGAGCGATTACCAAAGGGAGGAAAGGGCAATGCATTAATTGGAGAGATATTCTTTTGATTTGTTTCTTTTTATTTAATTTAATTTCTGACATTTCTTTTTCACTTTCCACAGACTTGTCCTATCATCATCTTTACCTTTTGGTAGTTTTTTTTCCTTCCCCATGCACGCACAAACCCCCACCCACTCAATCCTCTCTTAACCATCCTATCACACATTTTCCCTATTAAATTTTTAACTTTTCCTTTTCTCTTTCTTTATTAATTTTTTCTCTTTCATTTTAACTTTTACTTTTTCTCTTTCCTTCATTCATCTTCTTCTTTTGTTATTCTCTCCATAGCCAAAATACATCCAAGTTTTTAAAGCTTTCAAAAGTTTCTTCCTTTACCATTTTTCTTGCTTCATATACACACGAAAATGGTGCGTTCAAGACCAGCTCCAACCGACACTACCGCTTGGCAACAGTTCGAAGATGACGAGCTTAATTACCGCTTTATGTCATAAGAAAAAAGTTGAGGAAAATGCTTTTGATGAAATTTTAACTGGTTTATCGGGCATCACCAGAGCCAGACTCCCACTGCTATTAGGACTTGAAAATCCTAAATATAAAGAATCTGTTCATGAGCAATTTGCAGGTACTACACAATCAAATGCTGAGGCAAGGCTAATTGCTCTCGAGGAAGCTGTGATGCAGACTCAGACACACCTGCATGCTTTACATGATGGTATCCGTAACTTCTTTGGATACGTGAAGCATAGAGATGTTGTGGTGGAATCAATGTTTCAAGAAATTATTCCCCACGGTCAACGGAATTTCCCTGGCTTCCCAGACAAAATTCTTCCGGCATTTAATGCCGAGGCATCTCCAGAGCCCGAACAAGATGCAGCTGATCCTCCCGCTGATGATCCGAGTCCTACTCCGTACCGTTTCGAAACTCCTGAGTATCCGGTCACTGTCCCTGTCGAAGAAACACCTAGTCCTGTCCTAGCACCCAATCTTTTACCTGCACAACGTCATGGTAAACGCATCAAGACCACAGCTGGATGCTCTAATATTGCGCATTATTACTCCACTTCATCCAAGTCCAGCCAGTACCTATACGCAAGCGCACCCGACGAGGAGCTGCTAGCATATCCAAGGCAACACCACGCACTCATTGAGGTACCTCTCTTACATCCATTCTCATTTAGTTGTATTTCATTGCATGGTATATAGTTTATATTTAGTATAGTTCTCTTTCAGCATTTAGGACAATGCTTCCCTTAAGTTTGGGGGAGGTATGGTTCTTGGTAGGTCATATGCATGATAGCATTAGCATAAGTTTATACCATGGCATTAGAAAATGGTAGGACAGTTAGATGAAATGTTTTGAGGATACCCGATGATGATAATGTTAGGCTAGAATCTGAATGTAAATGACTGTTGAGAATGATAAAACTCACTCTAGGGCTTATTTTTTGTGAAAACTTGTACACGATTTGTATGTTATCTATACGTAGAAAATTTAGAAAATTTTTATGAAAGAACACTAGTTAGTTTTGGCATTGAAATATAGTTTTGTGCTTAAAAGAAAAATCAAAAACAAACTCCCTTAAAAATGAAACTGTGAATAAATGCTTAGGCATAGCTGTAGAGGGACACTCCTCTTTGCCGAGGCATTGCCTGGAACTTTCTTTAATAAATGGCAGCCTTGTGCATATGAGTGAATGAAAGTAGACACGGGATGACTCTACTTAACTAGCTCGGGGGGTGGAAGGTATGCTCCCTTTCATCTAGAGTGTGGGAGAGTAGGTGTGATGAGCTGACTTCCTTCGTAACATATTTAAAAAAATCAAAGAAAAGGGAGTAAAAATGTGCTTGATGAATAAGTAAATGCCTTGGCAAAAACTAGGGGGCTTGATTAGAAATAGTCTAAGTTTGCTAAGTATATATTACATACAATCACGCACACACACTACCACAAGGGATCTTGACCTAGGGAAAAGTACTTGAATTCTTGATAAGTCTAGCATGTTGAAGCTTATTTTTTTTCTAAGGGTTGAAATTCAATTTTGTCCTACGCCCCTACTGTAGAAAATTGCCATGACATTCTGCTTATGTAACTGTTATCCATTGCTTGAGGACAAGCAATAGCTTAAGTTTGGGGGGTGTTAACTTCCTAAAAAGGCTACTTTTAAGGCCTTTTTCACTTAAGTTATTGTTTGTTTAAAAGCTCATTTTAGGCATTTTAAGATCATGTAGTTGTATATAGTGCATTTGTGGTGGTTGTGCTATTTTATTTCTTAATGGTGTTGTTTGAGGGAAAGGTGCAGTTTGTTTGTGGTGTGCAGGGAATAACAAGAAAAAAAGGATTCTTTGGGAAGTAATGTCGTGGCATCACACGTTGCTACCTTGGCATTTCCGGCGCAGAAAAAGACAAAAAAATATTTCTGCATAAGGATAGCTGGCACTGGACAACTGTCTCTGCACGTGAAGGACTGCTGTAACCGCCTGCCAGAGCTTCCAAAGGACCACTTCCACTTGGAGGATAAGGTTCACACCCAACATGTGATTCTAGGGGTATGAGGGGTATTTTGCACCCAACAACCTCATCATTACCCCTAGATATTTTTTTATTATATATGACACCTCATGAAAGAGAGAAAGGAGAGAGGACACACACTGTAGAAAAAAATCAAAATTTTTATTTTTCCTTTTCCCTTCTTCTTCCTTGGGATATTCCTCCATTGATAAAGCTCCAAGGAGTGGCGAGCTAGGAGCCGAAAGGAGCTAGCGAGCTAGGTGGTTCACGGTGGCCGAGAGGAGACCTCCGGTGGCACGTCGAAGGCTTCTTCTCAACTTCCCTTTTTCCTATTATTTTATATTTATTTGTGGGTTGTTGGAACAAATATTTTCATGACTTTGTGTTTGGATATTTTGAACCCCACAATGAACTAACTTATTTGGTGGTGGTTGATTTAATGGTTGTTTGAACTTTATTTTTAATGGTATATTTAAGTTTATTTTGGTTCTTTATTTTCTTTGCTTATGAATGCTTCACCATATAGGCTTGTAAGAGGCGTGGAAATGTCCATTTCTTAGATGAAGGTTAGGTATTTGGAAGAATCCTATACTAAAAATACTTGTAAGTATTCGGAAGAAACGCAAGATAAGATCCTCATAAGCAATGGGTTATAGTATTTTCAAGGGGCTTTGAATCAGCCTAGGAATATTATAACTTAATCCCTTAGATCTCGGAAGAGGCTAGGATAGGATTTCAACGACTAAAAAGGGTGTTTTTATCAATAGGGTAGGCTGGCCAACATCGTTGAGTGAGAGCAGATGCTTTGGCATCCTATTCTGTTAGGTTCTTTAGAACACTGTAGGAAAGCCCTGTCGAGTAAGTAAAGACCAGTCAGCTTAAATATACTTGAGAAATAAGTTTAGCATCTGTAGATCAATCCCTACCATTCATTCTCTTGGAAGCTTGTCACGTGAGGATTATTTTCTTTTCATTTTATCTTTATTTACTGTTTCTACCATTTTTTTATTGCCTTGACATTTCACCATACTCAACATCAAACATCCATCATTGCCATTGCATTTCCATTTGCTACACCATCAGACCATCACTCCATATCCACCGGCATACACATTTACATTGTCGTGACATTTGTATATATCAAGACTAACTATACTTAGATAGAATAGTGCATTGCTTTGGTTAGACTTTTGTAATTTCACCCAATCCCTGTGGAGACGATACTCACTCATCATTATATTACTTGAACGATTGTGTATACTTGCACATTATTTGCGTATAATTTATAGTACTCACAACACGCGAACAACATCCTTTCCATTTCCTTTAAAAATGAATTCCCTGCATTGTCATTAAAAAATGAGAAAAAAGATCAAAACACTTGGATGCTACCTATGGAATGGGGAAACAAATTCACTGAATCAATAGGATATATCGAGATATATTCAGCCAAAACTTCCTCCAAGTGCAAAAGCATTACCTAGGTAAGGAACAAGTGGTCGTAGAGAATAATCAAACTTCCCAAATACCAACCGCTTAGATATCTAAAAGAGATACAAGTCCAAGCTAAACATGACAGGCTTTCCAAATGACTCAGAACACATGAACAAACTCACGTGAATAGGCAAAAAGATAGTCGTCCCAAGGGAAAATTCATCCAAAGATCCTACTCTATTCCAAGGCTTTCACCTGTTCAGGCCAATGAGCAACTACTTACAAATACCACCACTCAACATTAAAGCAGCAGCATATATGTCAATTGTAGTTATACAATTATGAGTCCGAATTAAGTACAGTTTGAGTAATATATCAAGCACTATATGAATAAAAACACAAAATATGCTTAATATCTGAAGTTACATGAATGTTTAAGGCAAAAACCACCCTATGCACAATGCTACAATTGTCATTAAAATGAAGCCAAAGAACATAAAGCATAGAAGGAAATTACTAGAAACAAACAAGCCTCAATATCAATTGAACAAAAACATGAGTCTTTCCAGACATGTATGTTACCGTATGTCAGGACATAATATGCATCCATTACAAAATCAGGATGCTACATGAATTAATAAAAAGAACACAATTTAGCATATAAAAAATTAAGAACACGTAAAAGGTCTAACAATAAAGCAAAGTGTAGGCCAAACAAATAAAACAACGGCTAGACATATCCACAAGTGATGATTACTGGACATAATAGCAGAAAATAATGGGCGACTCAATCTTTTTTTCAGAAAATAAAACGTGAATCTTGAATGGAAAGAGTATGAGGTTGTTAGGAATTGTCATCATAAGATAATTTTGTGATATGTTCTACATTCAAAAATAGCCAACAGAATCCGACAAGTTAAACATTCATCAAGAAACAATGTAAACATACCATGCAAACCAGAATACTTAGCCACAACATCCAAAAACAGACATTCAAAGACCTCTCAATATAAAGAAATGGGCTAAAAGAAAGACCTCTAACCCCGTTTTGTGATCCCAAAATCTAACGAGCGATAAAAACAACCCTAAAAACGATGAAAATTTGAAATTTACCTGTTTGATTTTTTATATAAACAGCCGAAGACTTAGAGAAGACTGGAAAATCAACCCGACCATTGCCTTGATTTGCTGGATTGATGGAGGCGCGACAGTCGTAGCTGCTAGCGTGACGCTGGGACCGAAAGGCGTCAATGGTGGCCACTGCGATGCGAAGTTGCTGAAATGGATACTGAAACGGGAACCAGAACTCTTGGTAGAAGGAAGGTGATAACCAAATTAGGGCTTGAGCAAATGATAAATATTGGGGTTTTTATAATACTTTGCGGCGTTTGTAAACCAAACGCCACTACTAGACAACTCTATTGCAGCATTTACTATATAAAACGCCACTACATCCCTACTCTATAGCGGCGTTTATATAAAAATGCCGCAAAATAGTAAAATATTGCGGCGTTTGTTATAAAAAAATGCCACTAAATATTATATCTGTTACAGGGTTTGTATTTAAACGTCACTAATGGACAACTCTATAGCGGTGTTTGATAAAAACGCCGCAAAAGTATAACTATGTGGCGGCGTTTGTTGAGAAAAATGCCACTATAGATGAGTAATACTGCGGCGTTTTTATATAAACGACGCTAAAGCATTACTCTATAACGGCGTTTGTTGGAAAACGCCACTATTGATTAACCTCTTGCAGCGTATTTGGATACAAACGCCGCTAATTACCTTTATTTAGATAAGGTTAATTGATTTTGCATATTTCATTTTTGCTCTACATCAACTAAATTGACTGATATATGTAGCTTTATCTAATTAACAACAACCATACATTTTCATTAAGACATAAGTTATGCATCACAAAATACTTAACAACAAAATACATTACAATTTAGAAACATTAAAAGTTATGCAAAAATTGTCTTCACCATATTGTTCACTAGAATTTTGTTATGCTCATTCGTGGGGAAAGGACGTAGGAAAGCTGTTTTCCTTGTTTGGCGACGCATCGTTAAGTTTTCCCTCCGTGAAAACTCTACATGGAGAAACTCTTCATCCATTTCACCAAATAAATCCCCTACTTCCGGTTCACCAAGAAGATTCCTTGCGCGCTTCAGTGCTTCACTTGAAACAGATAACGACCTTCCACCTACAATATGAAACTTGATTGGAAGTGGCTTGGGAACAGAATCAAACATTAAAAAAATTAATAGATGATAGAAACGTTTACTTGGAGTAACAGTAGAGGCAACGTCATCTTCATTGAGGATAGATATTGCTTTTGCAATTGAAGTTTCTTTCAACTCCACAAAGTTACCACATTCGGTTCTAAACATCGGGTATTTATCCACTCCTCTATCATCGTTCTCAATAAGCTTTGAACATCCTACATGCATACGATCTATGAAATTTTATAGTACAAATAAATATATAGCGCCAGAAACTTTCAGCGATCAATTATTACCTTCATTTAGGAGATCGGCCATAGAAGGGTATTTTACAATAGGAGGGCCTTTCGGGTCATCATCGAGTTTCGACGGCAAGTTCAGATTGATAGCCTCCCAACGATAATTTGATCCATCGTCAGAGCAAAGACGCCACGTGGACATTCCCGACGATAATTTCTCTTACTGAATGCAACACCTGCTCTTTGTACCACAACCATTTGTTCACGTTTTCAAAAGCTATTATTTTCCTATTCGAAAGCTATTATTTTTCTGTTCGAAAGCAGAAAAACACTGCTCCCAAGCAGTAAACCTGTAAAACAATATGTATAGATATTATTTTCCTATTCGAAAGCTATTATTTTTCTCCATTACTTTAGCTTTATGGGTTTTTCCCATTTTCAGAATACCAACAAAAAAGAAATGAAAAAAGTTCAGTAGTGATAGAAGGGATCAAATCGTTCAATCGTGTGATAATTGTTCGCCAATGAAAGGGTCGATTTGGTCGCTGAGATAAACATAAGACGACGTCGCCTGGAATCGTATGAGGGTCGTTGTTGTACCAGAGAAATCCCTTTTAGGGAATGAGCATTGAAATGATTTTAGGGATCAGGCAAGAGAGAAGGATAGCACATATATTGACCTTTTGGCGGCGTTTTTTAAACAAACACCACCATAGTACATGTTTTTGCGGCATTTTTATAAAAACGCCACTATAAACAAACATCTTGTGGTGTTTATACAAAAAACTCCGCTAAATTATTACTCTATTGCGGCATTTTTTGCACAAACGCCACTATAAACAACCCTATTATTGTGTTTATGAAATAACACCGCTAAATTACTTCTATATAGCGTCGTTTGTTGGATAAACGTCACTATAAACTGCCCTGTTACGGCGTTTCCGCTAAATTACTACTCTAATGCGGCGCTTTGTTGAAAAAACGCCACATAAACAACTCTATTCTGGCGTTTGAGCTATAAACGCCGCTACATTACCACTCTATTGCGGCGTTTATTAAAAAACGCCGCTAAAGTATCATTTTGTGACGTTTGGATTGTAAACGCCGCTACATGCTTAAATTTTGTGGGGTTTACCCTGAAAACATTGCAAAAAACGCCGCTACAGAACACTTTTACTGTAGTGATTTTAGGCTTCGGGTTGGACGTACTGTTGGGCTTACAAAAGTATAAAATAAAATATTATTAATAAAATAATAATAAATGATGATAACAAATAATAGTTAAAATAACTTAGGCAAAAATGGGTGTAAACAAGATCAAAATTTAAAATATCAATATTTATGCGATAATGATCGATACTTTTATATATTCAAAAAAATTGATGAAGATGATCGATAGTTAAAATATTGATACATATATTATGATGTTAGATACATTTTCATTTAAATCAATACTTATGCTCTGATATTTGTGGAAAAGTTCTATACTTTGCAGCATTCTCAATTTCAATGTTTGTGAACAAGTTTCAATACTTTGCAACCTTCTCATTTTCCATATATATTTTTTAAATTTGAAAGTATCGATACTTCTGAAAAAGTATCAATATTTTCAATTTTTTATAATAAAATATTAACATTTCATATCGTAACTTACTTTCTTAGTGAACTATAAAATTCTTGGACGTAACCGAATTTTTTTATAGATATTCATATCATTTTCAGCTTTTAACTTATTTTGTTATCATGAGAATGTTTAAGGTCCAATCACCTTAAACTCTAATTACATTTTAGGTGCAACCAATTTTATTAATAAAAATATTAATATTACATATCGTAAACTACTTTTTTAGTTTCTTGGACTCCATCGTATTTGTTGCAGATATTCATAACATTTTTAGCTTTTAAACTTATTTTGTTATCGTGAGAATGTCTAATGCCCAACAGCAATTTTGAAACATTTTATGTGCAAGCTAAAATGATAATAATATCATAATATTTACCGTTTACAACTTATCTTCTTATCGTTTATAATATTTTTGTGTAACCTATTATGTTACTACGATCGATGACTTTTTCGATTTCGCATTATAACGTTTTGTGTCCACTTTTAACCTATAAGATAAGTTTTTCGGTTACACCATTTTAAGTTATTTTGAAATAGTTGCAATTCATATATTACATATAAATTAGCATTTTTAATTATGCTAAACCAATTTTATTAAGATTTTTAAAAAAAATCAGGTTGCACCGTTTTTATCCTTATATTAACATGTCCCTCCTTAAGCAATCCTTATGGAAATTCCTTAATGCTTCAAGCTCATCTTTGTTGTGGGCTCCACCTTTTGTTTCTTGTCCTTTATGCACTTTGGTATTCACTAATATTGCCCTTGTTCCTAAAATTAAATCCTCTAATGCCCGAAATTGAAAATGGCGAGTTCTAGGAAGAAAAGATTACATCATATCTAAGAGATAAATTAGAAAATGATGGTTCCTTTGAGTTAATAAAATATTTATATATTTGAATTTCCTTTTGTTATATTTTCAATTAGTTATTGTCAACATCATTTTTCGTCCGGATGTATCAAAATAATACGACAATGACATTTTCTTTGAAAAGATTTGTAAAATATTGGGAGTCGCCATCAATCATTTTTAAAGTACGATTGGAACACTTAAAATTAAATAATTTTAATAAAATATTTTTATTTTATAAAAAATACTCAGTTTTGGTCTGCGAAATCATAAATCAGGTTCAGGAGTTTGTTACATGTGGGGGAATGATTAACACTCCCACAACGTCTAAAATTGGTACCTAGTTGATTACCCTATATTTAAAATTAAAAATTTTGAGTTTGAAATTTTATTTAATTTAAAAATCATTATTTATGCAAAATTTGGAGAAGGGTATTCATTTACCGAGACTAATAACGATCACCCTTACACATTTATACGAAAGCTTCATTATCGATCCAATAAATGAATATTGCATTGATTTTAAAAACATGATGCAAGGTTTTTGAAAAAAGATGTTGATTTCCTTAAGGAATTACCAGTGGTCACCCTCAGCATTTATGCGGAGGATATAATATTAACTTCTTGGTAAATGAACATTGTCTTGTTTTGAAATCAAGATGCAATCCAACAACCATTTATGAACCTAGTTATACTAAATGGTTAATTAAGGTTTTCCTCTAACCTAAAGTGTGAAATTATGTAACTTAAACAACCTAGAGGACTAAATCTAGAAATGAGGAAACTAATATTTAAACTTAATTAATTTTAATCAATTATTGGGTTGAATAATCAAAATGGGCCCGAGCATTAAGGCGGGGAACAAATCAAACATTCCCTAAATTAAATGTCTAAAATAAAATTAAACTTAAAATAAAGGCTCTAATTAATGACCCTAATTAATTATATCAATTAAATGATCAATTTGAACCCTCATTCATTAATGCGAGAACCAAATTGAATTACTCGCTTAATTAAGAAGTTCAAGAACTAAAGTGTGAAAAAATCTAAATTAAGAGGAATCTAAACGTAAAAGGTTCAATCTAAAATTAGACTGAATTGAACGGAATTGAAATTATGATTAAAAAGGAATTAAGGGATCAAAATGTAAATGCAAGGAATTTAAAGACAAGAATTAAAATAACAGGCTAAAAGGGTTAAAGTATAAATAACATAAAAATAGAGATCGAATGAAATTGGAAATTAATAGTTAATGAATTAGAAATGAACAAATAAATATACAAGGATAACATGCAAAAAATAAAAAAACAGAGGTCAACTATGTAGTAATTTCCATGAATTCTACTTTTTATATGTTTCTGTTATTGGAATTTATGAAGGCTTAGAACCGGGCTTGCTATCGTGGACTTCTGTGTAATATTCTCTTCACTTTTAAATTTAGTCGGGTCTTACGTTTCTGTCTATATGCAGAGATTTTTTCGCAGGGATTTATTTGCAGGGATTACTTCTCATTTCAAACGCGCATATAATATTAATGATATTTATGACTGCATATGAATATTGTTCAACTATGTATTTATGTATTTATTTATACACGCTTTGCATTTTATCTATATTTTTAATTTTCTGACTGCCGGAGGTCTTCCACGGAAGCTACTCTCAACCTGGCGTTGGGGGCAGCCTACTACCCTACCTCCCCCTTACCCCATTGCATATGGGAATTAAAAAAGGCAGAAACATGACCAAAATTGAAATAAGAAAAATAACGCATCAAATTTGCAAAAGAAAAAACGTAGACAGAGACTAATTTGTAAAAATAGCGCAAATAAGGGAACTAAAATCTAATTTATCCTTTTTATAGCATAGCTGATTAATAACAAAAGAATATGGGAAAATAGCCCTAACGGTACACATACATTTGAAATTAAATAAAAGACGCAACATGGGGTGACTAAAATATAAAACTTCGGTGGAAGTGCGATGGCTTTTGTGCAATTAACTCTAATATATATACTATGTTTAGCCTTTTTGGTATTTCCTAACTCTAAACCTAAAAAACAGCCGCCCCTCTTCTTCTCTACTCTCTTAAAAACCCCACGCCATCTCTCTCAACTCTCAACTCTCAACTCTCAACTCTCCTTTTTGGTTTTTTTAATACGTGATATATGGATTTTATATATATATTAATAAATCAGATAATATAAAATTTAAAATAATTTAATTTTAATTAAAATTCTATAATATATATTATTATTTTTAATAATATATAAAATTTAATTATATATATCATATTACTGTCATTCTTAAAAAAAAATCAGATAACCAAATTCTTTGTTACATTCAAAGCTACAAAAATTTCCAAAAAAAAAAATTAGAATATTCGTTGAATATTGTTTTGTATTATAATATCCAGAAACAAAATGGAACCGTTAACCCAAAAAGGCACGCTAGTCAACTGTCAAGCTGCTATCCACAATGGAGCGCTGAGATGGCAATATTTCATTGGCTTTCGGAACGGAACAAAAAGATAGTTAAACAGTAGAGAACCAACGCCCTCTATTTGTTTTACAGAACAGAATATGTATCTTATTTTTATCTCCTTTTCTTCCACCTCCCTCTGTAATCTTCTCACATCGCTTATTGAATCCTTAGTCCAGAAAAGAAAAGAAAACGATGATGGTTGCTTGATCTTTCCTTGGATCCCAGCAAGTGTTTTGTTTTTCTCCCCCAAGAAACTCGATTTTATCATTAAAAAGAGTGTTTGATTCTTGGCTGAAAACCAAAAAAGAAAAACACAATGACTGAAGTTCTCCAATCATCCTCTTCTCACTTCTCTTCACCTTCAAGCCCCACCGCAACGCAACACCTCCGTCAGCATGGTTGCCCAAGAAAACGTCCAAGAAGATGGGGAGCGGAAAGCAAAGGACAAAGAAGGACCCCAACACATGCCTTTAATAAATTGATTATTGTATCTTAGAAGTTATTTCAACCTTATCGGTGTAATTGTAACATGAGCATCGCTTCTAAGATTAAGACAAAAAATTTCAAATTTGTACGTTGGAAAGTGTAACTCAAATGAATTACTCTTTAAAGAAGAGAACTATGAAAGGGAGGAACAAATGATTTTGAGGTGTGAAATAATAAGCTTTTTATAAGAGAATCGAGAAGAATAAAATGGAGGGAATTTTCAAATAATCAATAATTGAGAGAGATTTTGACAATACAAAACACATTATAATCCAAAATCAATAATAACAACACACGTGTGAGCATTACTTTAACCATTTAATAAGAGTGGGTTTAAAAGAGCAAAACACTCCAAGAAGTCTCTGTTGGTAGGACCTTACAAAAACAAAAAATGAATTCAAATAATAGACATTTTAATGTAAATATTTGCATCCATCTCAATTTTTTTGTTGGTAGTAATTAAAATATTAAAATTTGAAATGAACATAAGTTGTAGTATGTTGCTGTTTCAGGCTGTTAGACGCAGATGATCCGCTATCCTCCTCCACCCATAACTAGGCTTGTAAACGAACATGAACGGGTGTTTGTTCGTTTAACTTTAACTGAACAAATGAACGAACATGAATATAAACGAACATGAATATAAACGAACAAAAAAATCTTTTTTGTGTTCGTTCATTCAGGAATGTAGCTTGTTCATGTTCGTTCATTTAAATGACAAATGAACACAAACGATCGGATATAAACGAACATAAACGAATGTAAACAAACATTAATGAACAAAACAAACGAACGTAAATAAACATAAACCACAACAAAAATAATCACATAAAATTCATAAGTTGCAACTTCATAGTTAATTTGTTCGAGTACGACAAAAACATTCATATATAGTAAATAAGCTACATGAAAATAATAAAGTAAAAGTCTTAAAATGTTCAACAAAACGATCTTCTTAAAATTCAAACATCTTCAACTTGCATTCATGAACAATCGTCAATTCATCATTCATCCTAATTAGAACCAAGATAGCGTGAGGTTGAGTGATAAGATTGAGATTTGAAACTAAATTCTTTTTTCTTTCCTAAAAAATTTTAAGATTATATTTTATTTAATTGTTTTGGGCTTTTTTATTTGTGTATAAATTAATTGAATTTTAAAATATTAATGGATATCAGATTAAAATTTATTGGGCTTATAAATGTGTCTAGAAAAATTAGGCTAAACATAAATGAATGAACATAAACATACATAAACGAATGAACATAAATGAACGAACATATTACCGAACGTTCATGAATGTAAATGAACGAATTGACCCTCTGTTCGTGTTCATTCATTTAAAATGAACACAAAATCTTATTCATATTCGTCCATTTAATAAATAAACGAACTTCCCACCGAACAGTTCATGAAAGGTTCGCTTAACTTTCGATTCGTTTACAAGCCTACCCATAACATTTAATTAAGATTGTAAGTGGGTCAGCAATTTGTGACTCCCCTTCTTCATTTATGGCTTCAAACAGCTTGGATTGCGTCCTTCCTGGAGGAGCGCATCCATTCCATACCAAACAACTAATCTTCCACTTCTTTTCTTCATCGGGTTTTCCTTTGCAAAACTACATGAACCCATAGAAAAGCCAGCAACTATTCACTAATTCTTCACCAAGCTTATCATTCCATCTACCCTCAACTCCTGAAACATTCTCAACCTCTTCGGTTTTCTTTCCTTTGTCATCCATCTCCGATGACGATGACGACCGCTCTTCTATCACCTTTTCAGTCTCTTTTTTGGGTTTTTTTCCGTTCTCCAATGATTGTAATGGCCGCTTCGGTCGATATCTATAGCTTCCCTTCACCTTTTCCAACACTTGGTTTGGTTTCTTTTCTCTGTTATTGATCTCCTTTCTGGAATCCGATGATTTAGATTCGTATAGAAGTCCAAAACACAATCAAAATCGTCCCTAAAAGCTGCAAAGGCATCAGCTATCTTGGGTTTCAACAGTGCGAAATACTAATCGGAACTGGTTTTCTTCATGACTTTTTGGCAAATCTGTAATGCTTTAACCATATGATCCTTGGTTTCGTAAGAATTAAGACTAGTACTTTTAATTTATCAAAATAACGTCTTATAAGCTTGCTTAAACCACAAGTTAACATACCTGCTGGCTGCTGCATAAAGTAACACATTGAATAAAAAGAAGCAAGTTTAAAAATAATACTATAGGATATACTATTTTTTCACTTGAAAAAGAAATTCAACCTATTCAAACTTGGCTCATAAACCCTTATCCCACTTCATAAACCCATATCTTACAAATTATCCTGAGGAACATCATGGGGTAGTCATGATTTATCATGAAAAATCTAGGTTAAAAAAAACACCATACAAGTTTTTATACAGAGCTACTGCATTCTTTATTACCTAAAAGATTAAGAATCTAAATCACATATGATCAACAACGCTGTATTTAAATAAATTTACATAGACAAGACATACATATTGAAATAAAAAAGTAAATTAAAATTAACTGAATTCTCAAAGAAGCATTAAGATGTGCTTCCATGAATGCACAGTAGAGTCAATGGTGTTCTACAAAACATGGTTATTCACTGTAATACATGATCAACTCATCCATAAGCAATTATTCCATATAGCAAGCATCAATAGCAATTCCATGGATGCTGCAAAATATATGAGGACATAAGTTGTAAAAGCTTGACACATACTTACTACTACTATTCTCAGATGAATGACACATCCCGAGGTGGTTCGATCCATATGTTCTCAAACGGATCTTGCCCTCCCCAGTCATAGCACTGTTTACGGGGATAATATCTACCGTCATCAAGCGAGTATGATATGCATCGCTTTCCAAAGAAACGGACTTTAGAGAAGTAGACAATATTCCTCATTGTTCCTGAGAGATCGGTTCTTGAATGAGATGACAAGAAACTAGCAAACAGAGTCATACCGTTGAGGGTTTGCATTTCTTCCCAAACCATTTCTGATTGATCTAGTTTAAATATAATGGGGTTCTCAGTACAACAAGTATAGATAACTAAGATATCACCATTGTGCTCTGCCATAAATTTTCCCTTCCACCAATTTTTTGCAAAAAAGTTCTCGGGGCATCTCGGAGGAGGCACATGAAGAACATCCCAAGTACGCTCCATTGGGTCATAAACCCCTAACCAACCAGTGAGGCTAAGACAATAAAACATTCCACTGCTGAATACAATTTTGTTCCAAATGCTACAAACAAACGGCAACCGATTCTGGTGATTAACAGTAGTCCACTCAGATGTCCCAGGATGGCATGTGCTAATAGCGACAACAGTAGGACTGATGTGCTTAATTGTAAAAATCACACAGCTGGAAGATGTTGGGGCACATGAGAAGGCAACCGTCTGATATGTCAACTCAAATCTGGGAAGCTTAATCATCTCCCGAGTGAAGGGATTAAAGAAGAACACACAATGATTTCTGGGTCGGTATAGCAACAACCAACCATCTTTAGTGTAACAAGCCCTGGATCCATGCAATTCTGATAGCTCGAGGGAGTAAGTTTTACGCACTGATGGATCATAGAACTCATACAAGTTACCATATTTTGGAAAGTACATGAGCCACGGTGATTGGTTAATCACTCGAACAGAAATTGCAACCTTATTCCACCTCTTGCATACAGCAGAAGCCCGGACATTGTCTTCTAGTGTTAGGTAGGACATGATCAATTCCAAAAGTTCCCCAGGAAGATCAGACCATGTTTGTAGCTTCAAACTCTCCTCATCCTCAATTGGTTTTCTTTCATCCGCATTTATTGTTTCAGCTAACCTGTACAGATGAAAGGATTATTAATATTCAAACGCCATTATCAGCATTAAATTCTAAAAAGAAGTGCTAAAATGGTGGCATAGAAACCCAAAAAGACCCTAAATTGCTCGAGCATGCCTACGCTTAAAATGCTTTATACAAAAAATTCAAAATTCAAAGCTTATTGTTTCTTAAACATACAACCGATCAACTTTGTTTAAATAGAACATATTTATCTTCCATTCGTTACAGACTGTATGCTAAAATGGTACACCCATAAAAGGTACTTATTTGATTTAACCATAGGACACCTCCCAGGTCCCAACCGCAGGTGGAAAATTCAAGCCCACAATACAGTTATGACAGAAACAACAAACACCAGTTGCCCTCGGTGCACAAGGAGTCACTGTACAAAAAAAAGCAAAAAGCTTCATATTCCCAATCCAATCTGACATTGCCTACCATTTAAGTCATATTTCTATTTAAAAAAGTCATTTTGGTAGGTTAGCCTAAAACAAAATTAGCAAATAACAAATGAACCATGATAAAAAAAAAATTCTTTATAACCTTTTCTTTGAGAAGTAGGATCTCTATTCAAATAACACAGAAAATCAATTGTAACACAGAGAAGTAAGATCTCCCGTATATTTGACTATTTCAAATAACACAAAGATTGAAACCCAATTCAGAATCCTATATAAAACAAAATCAATTCCATTACGATTTCATGAAATTGAATTAATCTTAGTTAGAAGAACTTTGATACTTTATGGAATCCTCAATGAAAAACTAAGATTCTTGGATAGCTGCCTATTGATAGTACAAAAATCCACTAAACAAAGTCTCAAATGGTAAAAGAACTTTAAAGTTAGTACTTCATTTACAGTATTCAATTCGGAACTTGTGGTAACAATTCAAAGACCCTTCTTTAACAGACCTTTGGAACCCTTAACCTTGCGGTTCAAAAGACCCTACAAAAATTCAGTTCGGTGATCGAATCAAACTGAAGTCACGGTAGAACTGAAATACCTCAATATTGCATTCAATTCAACAAAATATCCAAATTTTAAGCAGAAACTGCCTAGCATCAATAATCACAATGATATGTATGATTGATTGATACTTGACGAAAAGCCACAAATTAATCTAAATCCTAAAATCCAAAATTATTCCCAACATAGGAATAGTAAAAAAAAATCCAAATCATCCCAGCTCAATAGTTTCAGATTTGGCCGAATTTTGCATAATTCAACAAGTGAATAACACATTTTATCTCTTATCAAGCACTCAGAAGGCTCTAATTCCTAAAACCCAAATGACATTTCAATGAAACCCTAGCCTAACGATTAAAAGTTTTAATTTTTTTATCAGAAGGAAACGCTAACGCTATCACCATGGTTACTCAAACAAAACCCAAAAAGAAAATACTTACAATTTAATCTTTCTTTTCTTCCTCCCAGCCATAAGCAGCCGAAAAAGACTCAAGTTTTAACCGCTTAATCCCCCAAGGAATTGATGTGTGAGAGAAAAAGAAGCAGAGAGAAATGTAAGTAAGCTCAAAGGGGGAGTGGGGAAAATGTGTTGGGGGAAGAATCAGGTGTAGCTGATTTCTTAGTAATAATGAAAAGCGACAATCAAGTGGCTGCCACGTCATCTGATTAGTATTATATTGAGTTTTCTTAGATGAGGTGGCGTGTGTTTATTGGTTAGTTTGATGAGAAAAAGGAGAGTGGAAGGTGTGTGGAGTATTATGGTAAAGAGGAAGTGACGGCAAAAGGCTTTTTCATTTCATTTGGTCGAAGTTGAAAAGGGTGAAGTGTTTGTTTTTAAAGATAAAAGGTTTATAGATCATAACGTAGGCATCTGTAGTAGAATAGGTAGATCAAAAGTTTGTAGTCTGTAAAAAGAAGACTATCTTTTAAGATCTGCAGACTGTTAAAATGAACTGAAATATAAATAAACTGATTTTTTAAACTTAAAAGAGTTTTGTAATATTAAGATTTAAATAATTTTAATTTTACAATACTGAAATTTAAATAATTCATACAGCTACAATAATAAATTATTTAAAATAAATTAATTCATATTTTAAAATAAATCAATTCATACTAATAAATATTTTAAAATAAATCAATACATACAACTATAATAATAAATCAATCTATATTTTAAAATAAATCAATCTATACTAATAAATTATTTAAAATAAATCAATCCATACAACTACAATAATAAATCAATCCATATTTTAAAATAAATCAATATATACTAATAAATTATTTAAAATAAATCAATACATATTTTAAAATAAATCAATCCATACTAATAAATTATTTAAAATAAATCAATACATACAACTACAATAATAAATCAATCCATATTTTAAAATAAATCAATTTATACTGATAAATTATTTAAAATAAATCAATCCATATTTTATTATAATTTACTTTAAAATAAATTATTTTATAATAAATTATTTTAAAATAAATAACCTTATTAAATTATTTAAAATTATTTTAATAAATAACCATATTTTATAATTGTTCTTGAAGAGGTTTGAAGACATAAAACCATATCTGCACCAAGAAGAGCTTCTGTCTTCTAAAAAATAACCGGTCTGCGAAGCCTAATGTCTGCGCGTGGTCTACACGACGCAGACATAAAAGGTTTGAAGAGGTGGAACGGTGAAAACAAACAGGCAAATGTTGATGCCATAGTGTGAATTGTTGTACCTGCATCCAAATGTACCATACATATCAATTCTCTATTAAACCACTTTCGAAATTCTTAAAATATTTTTAAATCTTTAAAACTTCAAAGGATTTAAAAATATATAAAAATAACATCTTTAGAAGATTATAAATGTATGATCTCTCGAAAAATCACGATTTATTGACATGATTTCTAATAAATTTAGATAGTCTATGAAAATTAAATTTATTACTATTTGATCGTATCCATCTAATCCGTTGGCCTACGTGTAATTATGATATCCTTACATTAGATACCAACAATAAGAGTTATAATAAAAATCTCTTAATCACGAGAAAAGAGAAATAATGTGATCTAATTGAAACCAATTTACCCTCACTTTTTTATCTTCTTATCTACCTCCTCATGAAGTCAGAGGACATTGATAATGATTAATCGTCTCTTATCGACTATAATTTTTATCCAAATCAAAAAAGTGAACCATCTATAACCATCGAAACGTATTCCGGGATCGATTATTCAAATCATTTATTCTTGAATTCCCCGTCTAAAAACTTGCAGCTTCCGTTATATTCAAAACACATCACAAATCTCACGTTCGAACACTTGGATATGGTAGGACTCAATGATGGATCTCACAGTGTTGTTGTGTATACCACTACTGCCTTTGAGTTCTGGGAATTTTTCCTCTTGATGTGTTCTTCTTCCTCGGACAACCCTTTCTCGTACAAAGCAACAACCTCTGGATCAAATAAAGGACCGAAACTCTGCTGCTCACTTCTACTTTTCATTGGTTTCGAGCTGAAAATAGATTAACCATTACCAAAATCAGCTCCCTCAACTCTTTCTTTGTTCTCTTTCCCACCATATTTCATCGCTTTCAATGTCGGTTCAACAACTTCATTGGACTTCTAAAGTCGTTTTCGACAACCCCTTGACGTGATTTGGAGCTGCTTCTAATAAAATCGTCTTCTTGAAGATCTTCCAAGAGTTCCCAGGCATTGATAACTGTTTGGCCCAAGGGTCTATTTTCCAAACGTGGATTTTCAATTTTGGGCTTAGATCATGAGATTCTTTGGATAACTGTATCAAACATCATTGAATTTTAGGATGTATTTATTCTAGTGAACTTTCAATTTCTCCAATTAAAAGATTGGAATGTTAAATCGGGGCAAGATGACATTGACGGGTCTTTTCGTCAATGTAATGACATGAATGAAACATCATTTTTGGAGCGTTTTGACTTAAAAATCGTAATAAAAATAAAATATTATCGATCAGTCATCATTTTTCAAATATTTTTCGATCTAACACCCTTCTAAAATAGTAAAAAGATTTTTTACTTGAAGGCGCATCACTTGAGAAGAGTTTTACCTGGGTTTTAAATTCCCTGGAAGGCATGCCCCAGAGAAGGCACATCACCTGGGGGAGAGCTTTACCCAGGTTTTGGATTCCTAGGAAGGCGTATCCCTTGAGGCCCGCCTTCCTCATTTTTTATTATTTTATTAATTAATTTTTTTATTCAATAAAGTTTTTATTATTTTTGTTTAATCATTTTTTGTATTCAATGATTTTATTATAAATTTTTTTAGTTTATATTTATTATTTATAGTTAAAAAAAAGGTAGGTGGATGTTATGATTGGATGTTAATCATATTTCGAGTCATTTTGTCAATACGGTAAAAATATGAAACTATATTATTTTCAAAATTTTAAATATCAAGAAATCGATCATATATTATTTAAATTGTTAGAATTTATTTATTACAATTACTAGATATTTGATTACTCATTTACCAAAAACTTGATGTAGAGGTACGTACGTTTTTTAATTTAAATTTTTTATTTAATTATCTTTATATAATTAAGCAAAAAAAGAAAAAAAATATTGAATAAAAAATTAATTAATAAAATAATAAAAATGGGGAAGGCGATTCCCAAGGGATGCGCCTTATAGGGAATCCAAAACTGGATAAAGCTCTCCCCAGGGGATGCGCCTTCCCAGGAATCCAAAACCAGATAAAACTCTTCCTAGGGGATGCGACTTCAAGGGGAAATCTGACAACTATATTTTCTCTCCTCCTATGACGTTTTTCACCAAACGCGCCTCCTTCTCTCTCCTCCAAAAGGGTGTTAGATCGAGAAATATTTGAGAAATGATGACTGATCGGGAATATTTTATTTTTAGGTCAAAACGCCCATTTTTGGCACAATTAATAATGCTTAAAAAGACATAATTTTTGTCACTAAAATTTAGGAGTGTACTAATGTTGTCACTAAAATTTTAAAAATTTTAGTTTTTGCCACTAAACTTTTTATTATTATTTTCATTGGCAATCAATTGTGCATTTCACCAATCCTCTTTCACAACAAGATTAGTACCAAAATATTTTCATTCCAATCTTTTTTCGTCCCCACAATTGGTTTTCCATGAAACCCATTCAAAATCGACGAAAAATAATTTAAAGGTTCAACATGTTAATACTTTGATCTCCTTCGATGGACTTCCGATGAAATTTGTTTTGAGGTATGCTATTCGTCTTCTAAAAGTAATGTTTCTTACCATTTGGATTTTCAAACAAACAACTCAAACCCCTCAAATCTAAGAAAGTTCACAAACCCCTAAAATTATTATTTTCTTGTTTAATTTCATTGATTTTGAGTGAGTTGCATAAAAAAACTAATCCTAAGAAAGGAAAGAGGAGTGGAATACATACATTTCAATACCAATCTTGTCAAAAAAGACAACCGATGACGTACAATGACTAAATATCGACGATGGTTGAAAAGGTACAGTGCTAAAAAAGTGAACTGTTTAAAAGTTTAGTGATAAAATCGAGACAATCCTAAAATTCAGCGTCTACAATGACATCGTTTTAACCATCAATTGACGCAGAAAAACGATGTTGTTTTGTCCATGTCTTCACACCGTTTGGATTTTAACAGTCCAATAATACGATTGAAGTGAAAACCAATTAAAAGTATGAAAGTCAATATAATATTTTAAAAACATTAAGAATATGAAAATGATTAAAATATACTAGTTGTATACAATAATATTAGTGGGTTAGATATCTATAATCTTTTATTTTTCTGAATCTGAATTTTTAAATATATCTAAAAATTAAGTATACTTTTATATATAATTATTGAAGCATTATTATCTAAATTTGTACTAAATATTAAAATAAACTACATCAGATATCATTTAACTTTAAACAAATTGTTTAAAACATTAAACTTTTAATTGATTTAATATTAATGATGAATTTTAATTTAAAAGCTAATTATAACATTGATTTGTTAAGTAAAAATCAATGACATAAACAATAATTTTTTTTGGTGAAAGGTATGATTTTATTAAATTAATGATACACAGGGACCTATTCCGACCCTCATTAAAAATCTTACTAATCCTAAATGGAAGAAAAGAATACCCAAAATAAGATTACAAGAGCATTAATCAAGTCGATATGGAATCCTCAGACAGAAACCTCTGGATCCATGAAGGTGGAGCATCATAAAGAACAATTTATGTATTATCCAGTCTTGCATTGTCAAAGCATCCGCTACCTTATTAATACGTAAATAATAGCTTTTTTAATATGATGATATAATTAAAACAATATCGTTTTGAGATGGTTATATTAATACTCAAAACAATGTCGTTTTAAAGTATTATATAAACCCATTAATTAAGTTTCAACTTTATTAACTTGGCAAATGTATTGTATGGGTTACTTGTAAGATTGATTAGTGCAATAAAAACAATGTCCTCCCTGTAAGGAAGATCAAGTATGGCTAGTGCAATATTTCTACACTTAATCCCAATTTTCAGGAAACTTTTTGTGAAATTCCGGCCACCACAATTGATGTATCTGGGGTGTGACTGAAACATGGTGAGAGAAGAAGAGAAAAATAAGAAAAGAAGAGAAAATTAAGAAAAAAAGATTAATATAATTATCAAAACGACGTCATTCGGACATCAATATAACCATATCAAAACAATATCTTTTTGGTCATGTCATCACGTCACATCACTGCATTTTCGATTAATAGCCCAATTTTATAAATGAAGTTTAAACGAAATTTTGATGTTAGAATTGAAAAAGTTAAATGTATAAACGATATACTACCTAAAATTAAGTGATATTTAAAATAGATTATCCTAAATACTATTATTCATCGGGCATCTGAATCCACAATGAACTAAATTTAATAGTTTAAATTATATGTCAAATATTCGAATCATCTAACGAAAGCTTATGTCTCTTTAGAAATAAACGTATTTTTCATTTTATAATCCACAATCAAATTTAAATATTCAAATTTGAGCTCACATAAATAATATGGATTAAAATAACAAATACTTGAAGACATATTTATGTGTCTACCTCAAATGGACAACACATAATAATTTTAATATTTAGATCTAAATATTATCTGCAACTATGGAAAATAAATCAAATATTCAAATCCACAATTTAAATTATTGATCTCTAATCATATATATTACAGACAGAGAGAGACATGATTCAAAGGTTTAAATGCAAGGGAGTGAGGCATATGCATGAATTTGATGGATGTTTCTGTTTCTATGTGAAGGTTGAAGAAACAAGAAAAGACACATCACATGCATGGCTACATTGCTTCTCAATTTACTTACATTTTAATGACAGTTAATTAGTTTTAATTCTTCCATGCACGCCCATTATTTAACATAATCTTCACTATTTACAAAGGTCAAGGTCAAGAATATGCCAATCCTCTAATTTCTATCCAAATATATATGAAAGACCATCCAACACTAAATTTATGTTTAATCTGCTCCATATATATAGATTCTTCTATCACATAATATATATGATGTCATAATTGAATCTTTGAGTGATCTTAGTAATAAAAGATAGCGTTGTTCTTTCTTGAAGATTCGGGTTCGAACATCATCTGCAGAGAGTGTGTACATTGTTAATGATTGAGAAAATCTGAACAAATAATCATCTCAAACTATTTAAAAAATAATATAATTATGCACATAATATAATTATACCCTAAAAACAAAGTCCACCTGTTATTTGATTAATAATTTATATCCAATCTTTAGGATGATATTACGATATGTATAGAATAAGCTGAAACATTGATGGAAAATATATTTTGTCCATATTTACCTATATCCTTAATTGCACCAAACATCAAGCTATCAAATTCAAAGTTCCAACTCCTTTTATCTAATGAATGAACCACTCATACGCTTCTCATTATTTGTTTCAGCCCCAATTACTTCTTCGATTTTTATTTACCACCATCTTAAGTAGAGAAATTACAAGTTTTAACATCATTTGAGATATGTTTAAAGATGATTTTAGCTCTTAATATTATATTTTTGGGAGGTTCTAATGTTGTTGTTAGAGATGAATCCTCGATCGAGTCGAGTAAATTTTTTTAAGTTATTCTTGTTGACGAGTCATATTTTATAACTCAGGTTTAATTTGAAATTTTTTTGAGTCAAGTTTATGAAATTTGATTCAAGTCAAGTTATTTGAGTTTATGTTTAAATTTAATTATAAATGTTTATAATATTAATTAATTATGATTTAAATAAATTTATATAACCATATACAATATATATATGCATTTATTTATTTATCATACATAGGCTTTAAAATATTTAAATAAATGTTATTTAAAAAAATCATTTGACCATGTTATTTATTAATCAAGATTATTAAGTTTACAATGAAAAATGATCCGCTATATTGAATTCAATACCACGTGGGCAGACCATATATTTTGCCAAGTTGGCTAATCTTTACGTGCATATGTTAATTCCCGAGTTTAGTCTATTATTAATGATGATAAAAAATTCATAATTACCATAAGTAATGTGCTTGTTTCAAAATTCTTTTTACCCAAGTATTTGACTTTGGGATTATATTAATTACTACTTCATTATCTTAGGTTTAAGTTTATTAATTATGAATTTTAGTTATTACCTACATAGTATTATTTAGCTTAATAATTTAAGGAATAGATCTAAGGTTAAATATATTATAAATCTACATTTTCATATATTTGGAATCTAATCCATGACTTATATTTTTAAAAATCTAATTTATTTTTTTAAATTAAAATTCAAATCTAAAAAATAAGATTATTAAAATGTTCATGTTAAATTGATCTTTACGATATCGATTTTAATAATATAATTACCAAAAAAATCTGATATTCAAAATTTTTTATATTAAATTTAAATTTATCAGAATGAGAGTAAATCCTATTTTTATCTTCAAAATTCCAGATCGCCAAATAATAATAAAAAATAATTTATAAGATTAGATCTCATAAAACAAACAACTGCAGTGGTGGAGTGAGTAGTGAAGAAGGTTGAAAATTGTCCCTCCAAATATCAATTTCTGACTCTATTTTCAGCAATAAAATGAAGTTGCCTTCGTAAACAGATCTTCTCCAAAACTTCATCTCTTTTCTTTTCTAGGTTTAAGCCTCCGAATAATGCCACAGTGCAATTTGGAAACCCTCGTTTCCCCCTGCGACAACAATATTGTCTGCGAGACACTAACAACCACTGAAGGCGACTCCTCCGGAGGCCGCCTCCACAAGGCGGAGAAGCCTCTCGAAGAAGACATCCCACCGGATTTCCCTCCAGAATCGTTTTTGCTAACCAAAGACGCCGAGCTCGATTGGGTCGACAGCTACGCTTTTTACGAACGGAAAAACTCGCAGAAACGAAACTCTTTTTCCAACTCCAAAAATCTTAATCCTAATCTGAACTCAGTTCCCAATTCTCAACGCTTTTCTTTGAGGAAATCTAAACCTTCCATCCTTGGATTATCGAAACTACAGAAATCTTGCTTCGCGGACGCGAAGAACAGGAAGAGTAGTAAACCTGAAAATTCTAGACTGTTTCCGCAACGGTCCGGCTCAGTTAAATCGGATCCGCCCGTCGTGGAACCATCTTCGCCTAAGGTTTCTTGTATGGGAAGAGTGAGATCGAAACGAGACCGCAATCGCCGATTAAAAAAGAACCGCCAAAAATCGGCCGGAGTTGAAACAGTTAAAAAGAAAACCACAAGAGCAGGAAGCGGATTCTTTTCAAGTTTTCGCGCCATATTTGGGTGCAATGGTAAAGCACGTGAACCTCACACTTTTCCAGAAACGGTGTCGTCGCCAGGGGACAGTAGTATCAGGTCTCGATTGCCGGCGGATGCAGGTGACGCCACATTAAGTTCAGGGACTGGAATAGCGGAGAGTGGACCGGTCAATATAGGTGGAATGAAGCGGTTCGCGTCTGGTAGGAGAACCGAACCAGCTTGCTTAGTAGGTGGTGGGCCATAGGAAAGGGTATGTGGTCGTGGCGGGTAACTTGTGGGTCCCTCCTGGTGCTTCAAATTTCTCCCGTGGTGACGTGGAATGATTATCAACGCTTTGTGGAGGTAAAAACACTGTTTCAACGTTTTCTTGAAAATTTGATTTGGTTTTATAGTTTTGTAGATATATTTGGATTGTTTTGTAATTTTAATAAAACTTCAAAAGAATCGTGTGAAATTTATACTCCTTATCACATTTTCTAGGTATTTAATGTTGTTTTTTTTCATGTTAATTTGATCATAAAAGTTATAGAATTTATTGCATTTTAAAATCTTTTATTTTAAAAGGGTTTAAATTAAATACTTAATATTAGAAATGAATAAAAAAAAATGATCCATTAAACAAGGCTCCTATCTTCCCTTGATTTTCTCTATATTTTATATAAAATTTCACCTTTGTTGTTATAAAACCTGGTTTATTGTCATTATCATATAAAAAAAACTTTTTATTGAATTGACTATACAAATTAATTAATATTAATTCAGTTAAAAAGACTGAAACTAATAAAGTTTTATTTAATTTTCTCATTGCTGCTCTCAATCATTTGTTGATTTATTTATAAAAAAACCATTTATATGGTTTTTCTCTTTTTTATAGTCTTTTTTGTAATATAATTTATATATACAAGTAGCATCAGACTCAAATATTGTTAAACTCGACTCGAAAAAATTAAAATTGAACTTTATTGGACTAGAAAACTTGCAAACATAAATTTATCAAGCTCAACTCGAAAACTCGACAGTTCAAAATTATCAAACTCAACTTGAATTTGAAATAAAAAAATTAAAACAAGCTCGAAAAAACTTGAAGCATACTCAGACTTGGCTCGATTGAAACTCAAACTCAAACTCAGTTCAAGCTCAAATTTAAACTTAAGTATATGAAAAACTTATTATATTTAAAAAACATATAATCATTAATACTAATAATAATTTAGTTTTAAAAGTTAAAAAATTTATATATATTATTTTTTTAAAGTTGTTTGCAAACTTTTAAATTCGGATATAGAGTAATCCGCTTCAGCTCGTTTAAAGCTCGAGTTGAGTTCAAACTCAATTATTTCTATTTGATGTGAATGCGACCAAACTTTAATTTAATCAAATTTGAATAACTAGAGATATATCTCTGATTTAAGTCCCTATGTAGAGGAGGGCCTTCATGCTTTAAAGTCGGTTACAATTTTGCAGTCTCCGCATCTTAAGTACTCAAAATCTGCCTCCATATGCGGAAATTGTTGACTGCTAAGGTGGATGTTTGACTGGTTTAGTGATGTTATTAACTCTGAAAATGACTAATTTTCTTCACACGTCATTTCATGATAATAAAAGAAATAAACATGTTAATGATCTTTTGGAGAATAATTCCGGACGTCTTCAAAATGTAATAAAACAAGAACTTAATATCCATCTCACCCTTCCCATTCGACCAATCATTGCAAATCCTGCCGTCAATGTCTGCAACTCCCACAAAACAAAATTATTTTTGAACATTTCATAGAGAGAAACAAAATCTATTATAAGAAAGTTTACCAACCGTCAATAGACCAAGTGATAGCATGAAAGGAACACTTCCATCACCAAGAACACAATAGAACACACATATCAAAGGGGGACATAGCATACTAAGTTAGTAAGAAACAAAAGCATACGCTTGAAATTTCGAGATATCTTATATATGAATCAGCCTGGAGGAGGAAGTAATCGAGCCATGTTTCACAAGTAACTCAACCTAGAAGAACTAAGGAAACAGATGTTACAGTAGGAGGAGAAGAGCGTGGAAATGACAAAGAAATTGGGAGAAGAGGAGGTCAAGGGTTAGGGATTGTTGTTGGAGAATTGGGGATCGAGGGAAGAGAGGGGTTTGAAATTGGGGATTTAGGGATTAAAGTAATGAATGAAGTATCTCTTTTCTGTAATCTCTAATTCTAAATTTCTTCTTCTCCTCGAATCCTTTTCTACTTCTCTTAACTATAGCAATTGGTAATCAGAGCTACGATTCTGGCAAAATTTTTGAGGGCATGCCAAAGAAGAACCAATCTATGGCAGAAACTGATTTAGCTGGAATTCAGAAACATATTGAAGATCTTGCTGCTTTGGTGAAACAAGGCCAAAATGAGACTAATCCACCTAAATGGTGGGAGACTTAGGAAAACATGATTACTGCACTGGAGGCAAGGATGACCACGAATCACAGTTATATGGAAGATATACTGAAGATCTTAACTGGCAGAAATGTTGAACAAGAGCAGTCTGCAAGGGATCAGGTATACACTCCTAATAGCTCTAAAAATGGGGAGAAAAATCCTGTTTTGGTGACTGTAGTTAAGGATAAATCTAGATTCTCTTATAAAACTGATGATCTTGGGATTTTGAAGGATAAGCCTGATGCTTGTTTAGCCCTTAAGAACAATTCTAGGCCTGAGAATCAAATGGGTGAAAACAGTAATAATAGACCTGTTATGCTGGGACTGGAAATTGAAAATAGGGGACCAAGGGATTCATTTAGCAGTTCAGGGACTATGTGGCATAGACCCAAAATAGAGTTGCCATTTTTTGAGGGGGTAAATCCTAGGGGGTGGCTGCAGAAGTGTCTCAAGTATTTTTCCTTATGCAATGTTTTTAGAGATCAAAGGGTAGAAGTGGCTACTATGTATCTTACAGGAAAAGCAGAAATATGGTTTGATGGCTATATTATGCAGAAGCATCATGTAACTTGGCATGAGTTTGAAGCTGATTTGTGCCATAGATTCAGTAATAGGTCTTTTTCTGACATTGTGGAGGAATTCACTAAACTTACACAGAAAGGATCTGTTGAAGACTATAAAGAAAGGTTTGAAGAGTTACAACCATACATGCTATTACAAAATCCTACCTTGAGTGAGGATTTCTTTGTGTCACTTTTTATAAGTGGGCTTAGAGATTACATCAAACATAGAGTGAAAGCTCTAGATCCTAAGAATTCATCTGAGGCATGCAAAAAGCTAAGCTCTATGAGTTGTCTGTGGAGTTTGAAAATAGAAGGTTGAGACATTCCTTTAAAATCCCACCCTACCCAAACCCCAATAATACTCCCAATCCAAATTCAATTCCACTGCCTATGAAATCCTCACCAAATTTCAACACTAAATAGACTCTCATTGATTATAGAAGACAAAACAACCTTTGTTTTGAGTGTGGAGAAAAATTTCAACCAGGCCATCAATGTAAAACAAGAAACCTCAATATGATGATTGAAGAGGAAAATCCTATTCCTACAGAATCTGTTCCTACTGATTCAGACCAACAGCTACTACAAGAAGAGGAAAACTTAGAGATATTTATGAATGCTATTACTGGTTGTATTAGTCATAATACTTTGAGGATTCAAGGAACAATACAAGGCAGACCTTTGAATATTTTGATTGACAGTGGAAGCACACATAGTTTTTTGACACCAGAATGGGCTGATGCTGGAATTCAAGTTCTAACTCCCTATCCTTTAGCTATTACAGTAGCTAATGGCCAACAGCTCTATAGTTCAGCTAGATGCAACAAGGTGGAGTGACAGATGCAAGGACACTCTTTCATACATGACTTTAGACTTCTTAAATTGGGAGGCAGTGATATTGTTTTAGGGGTTGATTGGATGAAACTATCTAGTCCAATTTTAATGGACTTCAATCAAATGACAATGAGTTTTCAGCATCAAGGTGAAAACATTGTTATACAGGGACAACAACCTTCACTGCTGTTGCAGCAGATTTCAGGTGCTACTTTATTAAAAATGACAGCATCTGAGGCAACTATTTTGGGACATGTGGTTCTGCTGAGTATGACTGAAATTCCTAAGTCAGTTCCTGCAGCTCTCAAACCTCTTTTAAAGAGGTATAACTCTGTTTTTTATGAGTCTAAAGGATTACCTCCTACAAGGACTCATGATCATGTTATTTCCCTCAAACCTGGTTCTAGTCTTGTTAATTTGAGGCCCTACAGATTTTCTCATAACCAGAAGACTGAAGTAGAAAAGCAGATTGCTACAATGTTATCATCTTCTATTATTCAATCTAGCAAGAGTCCCTTTTCTTCTCCATGCCTTTTGATAAAGAAAAAGGATAGGACTTGGAGGTTTTGTGTTGATTACAGACAATTGAATAATCTGACAGTTAAAGATAAGTTTCCTATTCCTGTGGTGGAAGATCTATTAGATGAGTTATATGGTGCAGTTTATTTTTCCAAGATTGACTTAAGGTCAGGGTATTGGCAAATCAGAATTAAAGAGGAGGATATCTACAAACCAGCATTTAGAACTCATCAAGGGCATTATGAATTCAAGGTAATGCCTTTTGGTCTTACTAATGCCCCTGCTACATTTCAGGCATTAATGAATGATTTGTTTAAATCATTTCTTAGAAAGTTTGTTTTGGTGTTCTTTGATGACATACTAGTCTACAGTAATTCTATGGCTGAACATATTACTCATTTGCAATCAGTTTTGGAGGTTTTGAAAGCCAATCAGTTATTTGCAAAACTGTCCAAGTGTTTTTTTGAACAGACCCAAGTAGAGTACTTGGGACATATTATTTCTACAGCAGGAGTAGCAACAGATCCTAGTAAGATAGAAGCTATGAAGAATTGGCCTATTCTTAAATCTTTAAAGTCCCTGCGTTGATTTTTGGGTTTAACTGGTTATTACAGGAGGTTTATTAAAGATTATGGTTCCATAAGTAAGCCTTTGACTCAACTGCTTACTAAGGATAATTTTCAGTGGACCACTGCAGCTTTAAATGCTTTTGAATTGTTAAAACAGGCTATGTGTGTTGCTCCAGTGTTGGCCTTACCTGATTTTAGCAAAAGTTTATGTTTGGAAACATATGCTAGCTCAGGAGGAATTGGTGGTGTGTTATCTCAAGAGGGCAGACCTATTGCTTATCTCAGTAAGGCCCTAAGTCCTAGACATGTTGTCCTCTCTATCTATGAAAGGGAGTATCTTGCTATTTTACTAGCAGTTTCCAAGTGGAAGCATTACTTAGAGAGTAAGCCTTTTATTATTAAAACTGATCATGAGCCACTAAAGTATTTATTGGAGCAGAAATTGACCACCACAATTCAAAAGGAAGGGTTGACTAAATTACTGGGGTTGGACTATACTGTTCAATATAGAAGGGGGAAATCTAATACTGTAGCAGATGCTTTGTCAAGGCAATGCGAAGATAATGGTCACTGTTTGGCTATGGGAACTACTTTGCTTATTCCTAGCTGGGTACATGAAGTTGAAACAAGCTATAAGGATGACAGATTGGCTGCTGATTGGATCAGATTATTATCTGTGACACCTACTGCTGCTCCTAATTGGACATTTTCAAAAGGGGTACTCAGATTTAGAGGCAGAGTTTACATTGGATCTACTGGGTCTCTTAGACTCCAAATTCTTTAAGTTTAACATGATTCTCCTCATGGAGGTCATTCTGGGACTCAAGCTATTTATCAGAGAATTAGATCCTATTTTTATTGGCCTAGGGTGAAAGCTATGGTAGTCAACTATATAAGATGATGTACAGTTTGTCAGCAAACTAAGGTTGAACATATACCTAAATCAGGACTGCTACAGCCCCTTTCTATTCCTCACCAAGCTTGGGAGGTGGTTACTATGGATTTTATTGATGGCTTACCTACTTCTTTGAGAAAAAACTGTATATTGGTTGTGGTGGATAAATTCACAAAATATAGTCATTTTATGGCATTGTCCCATCCTTATACTGTGGTTGAGGTGACTAAACTCTATCTTGATAATGTTTACAAGTTACATGGTCAACCTAAAATAGCTACTTTAGATAGAGATAAAACATTCACTAGTCTCTTTTGGAGTGAATTAATGAAGCAGCTTGGAACTACTACACTGTTCAGCACAGCTTACCATCCTGAGACTGATGGTCAGACAGAAAGGGTAAATCAATGTTTGGAGCAGTATTTAAGGGGCTTATATTTTTTTTCAACCTAAGCAATGGGCTAAGTGGTTGCCTCATGCAGAGTGGTGGTACAACACTACCTACCACACTGCCCTAAAAATTATACCTTTTCAGGTATTGTATGGTTACAAGCCTTCTACTATGGTTTGGCAAACAAATTCTAATGTACAGTCAGTTACTGATTTAATGAGAAGCAGAGAGGACATTAGACAGTTAGTAAAGCTACAATTGGAGAATGCAAGCAACAGAATGAAACAGAAAGCAGACAAAAACAGAACAGAGAGAGTTTTTATAGTCGGGGAGACAATTTACCTGAAGTTGCAATTATATCGACAGACTTCCTTGGCCCTGCGAAAAAATTTAAAGTTAGCAGCAAAATTTTATGGCCCTTATAAAATTATTGAGAAAATTGGGGAAGTTGCGTATAGATTAGACTTACCTGAATCATCACATCTACATCCAGTCTTTCATGTGAGTCTTTTAAAAAAACACATCAGGCCCTCGGCAGTCTCTTCAACGACTCCTCCTGAAATGGACGAAGGACAAATGAGAATAGAACCTTATAAAGTGATGGGCAGAAGAATTATCAACAGACAAAACAAACCTGTTACGCAGTTGCTGGTGCGATGGAAGAACCTTGATGAAACCAATGATACATGAGAAGATTATACTGTTTTGCGAGGGCAGTTTCCAGGCTTTGATCCTTGGGGTCAAAGATTGATTCCAGCGGCGGGTATTGTTATAGTAGGAGGAGAAGAGCGTGGAAATGACGAAGAAATTGGGAGAAGAGGAGGTCAAGGGTTAGGGATTGTTGTTGGAGAATTGGGGATCGAGGGAAGAGAGGGGTTTGAAATTAGGGATTTAGGGATTAAAGTAATTAATGAAGTATCTCTTTTCTGTAATCTCTAATTCTAAATTTCTTCTTCTCCTCGAATCCTTTTCTACTTCTCTTTAACTATAACAACAGACTTTATAGAAGGCCACTTGAAAAAAAGAAAAGAATAAAAGAAAAACAGAAAGCAACTACACGATACATTGGTATAAAAACAGAGGACTACAATTGTGTATCAAGCATAGATATACCTACAAATATGATCCATTGATTAACCTAGAAATAGAAGAAACACAACCGTAGTGTATAGATGTAACCACACATACCATATTTTTCAACCAGATACTTTATTATTTCATCTGATTCATACATGGCAACGCCCGTATTCGGATCCACCTGAAACCAGAAACAAATGTTCCAAGTCGAACTCCCACTTTACATCACAATTTTCAATGCCAATTCAATGGCTGTTTAAATACAAACATAAGTGCAAATCTCAAGCACAAAACCATGGGAAAAAGTGAAGGCTAAAACAAGGAAAAAAGCCCTTGAACTTTACCTTTTCTCGTAATTAAGCCCTTGCACTCTTATTCCATCCAAATAAGGCCTCAGCCTTTAGTTGAAGATTAGGAGTTTATTCAGGTACAATAAAAGCACAAGGTCTTACCTCAAATAACGGTGAAATTCAGGGGCTCATATATATTATTTTAGTTAATGGTAAACTAAGCAAGAAGATCTGGAGCAGAGGAAAGAAATAGTATCCAATCATGTAGGGGAACCGCTGCTTTACACCCATCTCAGCAACCTTGCGACGAAAATTTGGACAATTTTTGGAGCAAGGATAAAACAGAACATCGAGATCCAAAACTACAACAATTTCCCTAACCTGTACATTAGTAAAACGTTGATCTAAAACATGAAGTTCGGCTATTAAGATTTCAGTAATGTGTTAAGAGGAACACGTTAGAGTTTTATCATGAAACTTTCTTCATGCTTCGTGACTAGTTCCAACTAAAGACTTATTAGGAAAATTAGAGAAGCATAGTTTAATACAAGTCCCATTTGGGGAAGTATAGCTATCCCCAATTAGAACCATGATCCCTGTTATCTTCTGGTCATATTAAACGGTATGTGTATTGTTGGACGCGATTGAAGTAGAAAAAGACCAAAATAGAAGCGGATTATTAACTACCTTTCGACAAATGGACAACTGGAGTAGCAGGAAGTCCGCACCATCCATTATTTTATGGAAAAAAGAAACACACAAGAATCAATCTACATAAGAATATAAACATGGAAAACCGAAGAGTAGAATAAAGGGTAAAAAGGTTATCCACATTGAATGATAAAGGAAGTCGACAATTAGTACAAGCATTAGACGGGAGAAAAAACAAGGGGAAATTAAGCAGTAAGTACCCTTCAAACTCGTATATCTCAATAGGTTTCTGTGGACGAGGGCCTATCTTTGATGTCTCTTTTACCTTAAAGCCTGTTAAATAAAGCTATCATCAGCTCAACATTCAGCTATTAAATTTGAAACTGTTTAAAATGAAAGCTTTGCTTCCTGATGGAAATTCAGACTCCGATCAGATGTTTGACAAAATGTCGCAGATAAACAAGGAAATGAAACCAAAGAAAAATGAATCGTACCTCCTAATTCTAAACAATATAGTCCAGGTGGAATTTCATTCTCAGAAACAATGGATGCGGAATAGCTGCCACAGATACAAGATTGTTAGTCATCTAATAGTCCAATTCAATGCCATTGATATGAATCATTAAGCGAAGTGCCGCAACTACAGCCTATACGAATATTTTACTCGTAAACACTGATTACAACAAATTTTGAGTCCAGTAATTTAACTTGATAATCTTCAATCTTGCCATTTACAACTATTTCAACCTCATCCCAGTTCTCACATAACTAATTCATTCCACTTACTATCAACCCTTAGAATCCCACCATTGAAATTAACAAACAAATGAAGAAGAAATGGAAAGAAGGGATAATACCCAGAAACAAAAACCCCAGATCCGAACCGGAAGAACAAGGCAAGAGCCGCCCCAGCAATCTCCAAAGTCTTGTCGGGTCTAACAGCAAGCCGCTTTGGCTCTGGCGCCTTTAAGTCCGGAGGAGGAGCAAACGTTGTTGCTGCCAGCGAAGAAGAAGAAGCGGAGCCTGGGTTCTCTTCTTCCTTGGTACTGATTTGGGAATTCGATGACTCTAAGGAGGCTTTAATGGAAACAAAAGGCGCCCTAGATTGCTTACGCAATGGAGATGGCGAGAAAAGAGGGATTCGGGGGATGTTAAGGTTAAGAACTCCCACCACCATCTTGTTTTACAGTGTAAGGTCTTCGTTTGCAGTTCGTGTTTTCAAGAGTAATCAATTGTGCTTTTCTTTTTCTGTGGGGTGGAGGAGTGGCTGTTGTGAAACCAGAAAAATGGGGAATCCATTGGTGTCGTAGTTGTTTTAAGTTGGACAAGATAAAGACCGCGAAAGGTTAGGCAACAAGTACATCGTCTTGAATGTGATTGAATGCTGTGATTTTTATTGCCAAAAAGAAATCGTCTAAAATATTCATGATAATTCTTAAAAATCTAGTTTACTATGTCGAGGGATACAAAACAGATACAAACACCGAAAAGGTCAGGCAACCACCACCACCCTGGGCTAGGCTGGGGATTTACCCAGAAAAACAAAACTGGAGAGCTAGTTTAGGCAGTTTCGGGTCTCTCTTGTACGATGGCTCCCTTCGCTTAGGAGTTCAATATATGTACTGCTGCACAGTGACGATCTAAAAGTCATTTTTTTTAAGGTGGGCATATATAGACCACTTAATTATAGTCATTTTAATTTTGACCATTATTTTTAATTTTTTCAACTAGGTCACCCAAGTATTTAAATTTATTCAATTGGGCCACTTGCCGTTAATATTTAATGGAAGTGTTGATGTGACAGTTAATAGAATTAGTATAATTACACATTTGATCTCTAATATTTATACATTCTTTCAATTTGGTTATAATTTTAATTTAATTTAATAAATATAACATTCAATTTAATGGTAACATGCGCCACCACCTTATTGAATACAAAAAATTGTAAAGAAATAAAAATAAACTTGTAAGGGTATGGACCAACGACCTACGACTCCCCCACTTCCCTGGGCATGTCTAAACCATTAGGCAAAGCCCCTTACTTGGTATTGGTTAACGACGTTTTATATATAAGTTGTTATAACGAATGACAAAAAAAAAAAAAAAAAAAAGGAAATAGGTTCAATGGTCTCTACCCATTGAAGGTTGGATTTGTCTTAATACGGATGGTGCCTACTCAAAGTTCACCGGCCGAGGTTCCATTGGTGGGCTTCTTCGCAACAATTCTGGCGAATGTCTATTGGGTTTTTGCAGAGATATTGGCATCTCTTCGATCCTTGAGACAGAGTTTTGGGCCATCCTTTTCGGACTTCAAATCGCCTAACATTATGGTTATGAACGTATTGTGGTGCAAACCGATAGCATGGACGCTTATCATCTCATTTCCCCTCCCGCCTTGACGAGCCCTTTCGCTCTTGTTCGTTCCATCGCGAACCTCTGCAATCGCGCTTGGTACGTGGAATTCCAAAAGATACCTATGGAGGCAAATGCCGCTGTCGATTTCATTGCAAAGATGGATACTCCTTCAGATGGTTCCCAGATTAGTTTTGACCAACCTCCGGCTCCCCTCCATGTCCTTCTCCATAGAGGTGCCTTTGGTCTCCCTATGATTGTATAACAAGATGATGTAATGGCTTCGGCTCCCTTTACCATTTAAAAAAAAAAGAAATTAATATGCTTGTGGTAGGATTTAAGAGGAAGTGGTAGCATTTTGGTGAAATTTACAATATTATATATAATCATTAAATTGAGTTTTTTTAAAAAGTAAAAAATAAAATTTAGATTTTTTATATTTTAAACTATATTTATATTTAATTTTATTTATTTATATATAATCATTAAATTAAATTTTTCAATATAATTAATAAATTTAATTTAATTTATTGATTATATATAAAGATTATTAATTATGTTAAAAATTAAAATTATACTTTGATTATATAAAAATAAATATAGTTTAAAATCTAAATTTAAACTTTGGTGAAATTAATTTTCAAATTTATTATTATTTTAAATATTATATTAAATATATTTTAAAATGAATATATTTATTAAATGTGTTAGCGTATAAATATTATATTTTCTACCCTTTTACTCATAATTATTGTTAGACTTAGGCTATTTTAGTTACATTATTAGTCATTCATGCATGATTTCATAGTTTCCTTCACCGTTAAGTTGATATTACATTTTGGTTGGTTTTTGTGGAAAAGACATTGTTGGTGTATGTTAATTTGTGCAGGTTAGGGATTGCCTTGGCAAGTACGAATTGCCATGGCATTAGAAGCTGATTTCTAATAAGAACGACAAACAAGGAAAGAATCCTAAAAATCTGGAAATCCACGCAAACTTTAAGTAGATAAAGGAATCTGATTTGCAAGGAGTTTGAGGATAAAGATAAAATAGAATTATGACCTCTTTTATTCCAACTAAAACTCATCCTCATTAACAACCAATTTGACCTAATTATCTCCTATAAATATCAATCAAATCATAATTTACGAAGGTGGCCGATTGGAGAGAAAAACTAAGGGCTGAGCGCACTCATTCTTCATTGTTTTCTTTTCAATTCATGTTTGGAATTTTTATCTTGTATTTCTTTTGCACCCAACCATGAAATAAACTAAATTGGCTTGGGTTATTGGGTTTTTATGGTTGTGAAAATGTTTGGATTTGTTTAAGTTCTTTTATTGCAGTTTAAATTCAAAGTTTGTTCATTCTTGGTTCTCAATTTGATTTCGAGTGAATTGGGAGAGGATCTTGAGAATTATCTATTTATCTAATATCGAGAGAGTTAGATTCAAGAAACGAATGAGCATGATCTTCATTCTAACAAAAATTGGTGAAGGTTAATCCATATTAGGGATGAGATTAAGATTTCAACGGCTAAAAGAAGTGCAAGCTCTGTTATTTTTTACACATGGTTAACGTAGGGATGTATCACCAAGGCATGCACAATTAACTAGTCCTTTAGGTTAGGGATAATAAGAAGGCATTGAAGAACGCTTCGTCGAGCTTTAAAGGGAGAAATCCAGTTACTACGATAATTGAATTATTCTCAGTTGTCACGACAATCGAGTTGCCCTAGAAATCAATTGTTCAGACTATTCATACAGTCATCACACCACAACTCACGATAACTCGGCCTGCTCTTTTATTCGATCACAATCTTCTTTTATTTACTTGCATCTTTATTTTACTTGTTAATTCAAACTTCTACTATCACCATTTTATTCTTTTTATAGTGCAAGATGTTATAACATAGAGTTACACCAATCCTTATAGAGAAAATATCTATTCTATACTATAACTTGCGACGTGTATACTTACACCAATTGCGAAGCACTGAAATCACGCAACAAGTGTTTGAGGCCATTGCCAGGGATTGGCAATAACGACTTTGATTTTTATTTCTTGTACCTTAATTATTATTATTATTCTTTTTATTTTTTTCTTTTCGGATTCAAGGGGTTTAAAATTTGTGGTTTTGCATCTGTGTATGACTAGGACGAGACCAACATCACTAGAATATCCATTTGAACCCAAAATAGAGCGATTTTTTCATAGAAGAAAAAATGAGTAATGAGTAGTAATGAGAGACCAATTCTTTGATCCAATTGGCAACCCAAATGCCTAAGCAAGATGAGAAA